>NC_092385.1:57618049-58320549 GCF_030028105.1 Mobula birostris
GGCCTCAAACAGTTCTTCAAGGTGAGGGAACACCTGATGTGCAAATCTGGTGTGGTCGTCTACAGTTTCTGGTGCTCCCGATGCAGCCTCTTCTAGACTGGTGAGATCCATCGTAAATTGGAGGACTGCTTTGTCGAGCACCTCTGCTCCATCCACCAAAACAGGAATTTTCTGGTGACCAATCATTTTAATTCCTGTCCCCATTCCCATTCTGACATGTCGGTCCATGGCCTCCTCTTTTGCCACCATGAGGCCACTCTCGGTGGAGGAGCAACACTTCATATTCCATCTAGGTAGCCTCCAGCCTGAAGGCATGAACAGTGCTTTCTACGTCCGGTTTAAAAAAAAAATTCCCTCCCCTCTTCTCTCTTCTTCTACTTCCCACTCTGGCTCCTTACCCCTCCTCCTCACCTGCATATCATCTCTCCCTGGTGTTCCCCCCTTCCTTTTCTGTCATGGTCCAGTCACTTATCAGATTCCTTCTTCTCCAGCCCTTTACCTTTCCCACCCACCTGACTTCACCTATCACAAACTAGAGAAGATCTGTAGATGCTGGAAATCCAAGCAACAACACAAAATGCCGAAGTAATTCAGCAGGCCAGGCAGGACCGAAACGCTCAAGATGCTGCCTGGCCTGCTGAGTTCCTCCAGGGGTGGGTGGGTGGGTGTGTGTGTGTGTGTGTGTGTGTGTGTGTGTGTGTGTGTGTGTGTGTGTGTGTGTGTGTGTGTATATCTCACTAATAAGCACCTTCCTTTCCATCCCAGGATTTAGCTCTAAGCTTGATTCAGGGTAGCAGAAACCACATTTGGAATCTGGATAGCATCATCACAACTTTTACATGGTTGCCATTGATGCATTTTGATGTAACTTAACTACTTACTGAAAAAAGAATCCCAGACTATGAAAACCCTAACCCTAAACTTTAAAAATCTAGTAGAGTACCTAATAACAAAGAAGGCACGCTAGAGTCTCTACACTCTAAGCAGATTTGGCATGTCACCAGATACTCCAATAAGATTCTAGAGAGACATTGTTGAGAGTATACTGGCTGGTTGCATCATGGTCTGGTATGGCAATTCAAATGCAAGAGACTGCAGAGAGTAATGGACACAGCCTGTTTCATCATGGGCACAGCCCTCCCCACATTTGAAAGCATCTTGTCACACTGTTGTATTTTGGTGAGGGCTGGATATCCTTATGAAGGTGTGGACTTTAAAAATCAGACAGCAGGCCACAGTCATACATTGAGTGCAAAGATGTTTGCTGTGTACCAGACGTGGAAATCTTCTAGAAAAAGTGCAAAACTATTTACAGGGTAAAAAAGGGCAAAGTAACAAAAATGACAGAAGAGAAAATGGGGTTATATACCTTCAGACCTTAAGGACTGCAGCTCCAAAACATAATTTAGAAGTAATATACCACACTTTCTCCCTCTTCACTCACACCAAAATGGGCCCTGAAGTAAGGATCTCCTTACTCTAGCAGAAAAAGGATAGTCCATTCTTGGGGTGCAGGGGAGTGGTTACCATGAGCCTGAACAATTACACAGAAACCAAACAACACACAACAAAGTTGCTGGTGGATGCAGCAGGCCAGGCAGCATCTCTAGGAAGAGGTACAGTCGATGTTTTGGGCGGAGACCCTTCGTCAGGACTAACTGAAGGAAGAGCTAGCTCTTCCTAGAGATGCTGCCTGGCCTGCTGCGTTCACCAGCAACTTTGATATGTGTTGCTTGAATTTTCAACATCTGCAGAATTCCTCGTGTTTACACAAAAACCAAAACACAGATTTCACAATCACAACTGTCCACAAATACGTTCCTCACAATAAGATCACAATGACAATGTGCAACAAAGTCGAACAACACTAACCATTTACCAGGAGCCAACACTCTTTCTCATCCCCCAAAATGAAGTCTCCCACTGAGCCAGCATAGAGCATGTGCCACCAGAAACAGGCACCCTTTTTTTTAGACACCCCACCCATTAGTTGAGTCCTCTCCCTGAAACTAGAAGCAACAACAAATGGGCCACGTCAAAGTATGCCACTCTCCTGGAGCGTGTAAATACAAACAAAAGTGTCCGTGTTGCGTGTTAGCCTAGCAAGTGCACCTGGAAAGCATAACATCAACCCTGCCAGACAAGGGTTATGAGAATTATGGGGCTGTTGGGGTGGGGTGGAGAAGGAAATTACTTGTGGCAGACCCACTCTGTCGCATTGCCCTCCTCTCCATTCTAGTTTGTCCAAGTTGGGTATACAGGAGAGATGGTCTGCCTTGATGTTCTGGCTGCCTGCTCTGTAACGGGTTGTGAAGTGGAAGGGCTGTAAGGCTAGATACCACTTGGTAATGTGAGTATTTTGATCCTTCATGGTGTGGATCCAGGTGAAGGTACAGTGGTCGTTCACCAAAATGAACTCCTGGCCAAGGAAGTAATTTATAGACTGTCTAATGTCAACTTGATAGGCAGAGCCCCTTTCTCAACAGTCAAATACTGAGATTCCCTAGGTAATAGCTTCCTACTTGGGGTATAACACAGGCTTCTTGTTGTCCTCTTCTCCTTGGGCCAAGACAGCACCTACTCCTACTCCTGAAGTGTCCACTTACACCAGGAAGGGCTTGTTGAAATCAGGAGTAACGTGTACAGTTTCTTCACAGAGTGCCCCTTTAAACTTACAAAAGTCCACTCACACTCCTATGTCCAATGTACAGGATTCCTTACAGACCAGGTCAAACTGGTCAGAGGAGTTAACCACTTCAGCAAACCATAGTACGATACATTAATACCATCCAACCAGTCCAAGGAAAGACCTAACTTGCTTCTTTGTGTGAGGACGGGGGCTGTCCCAAATTGTTTGTACCTTGTCCACGAGGGCATATCAGCCCATTCCCAAGTTAAGGGCCTCTGTTTTCACCCATTCACATTTCCGTAGGTTGAGCGTAAGACCTGCTGAGGCTCGTTGACCCAGGGCTTTGTTGTCATGCTGGAGGTTTTCTTCCCAGCTTGCACTGAAAATCGAGGTAGGCTGCACTGAACTCTTCATAACCCTTCAATACACAGACCATGAGGAGCTGAAAGATCGCTGGAGCTCCATGCAGGCCAAAAGGCATGACCGCGAAGTGGAAAAAGCCGAGTGGGGTCTGGAAAGCAGTTTATCCTTTGGACTTTTCATTCAGCAGAACTTTATATAGATCTAGTGTGGTGATATACTGAGCATGTCTCAACCTCTCCAGTAGCTCATCTATCTCCAGCATAGGATAAGCATCAAACTTGGAGATGGAATTGATATTTCTAAAGTCAATACAGACTCCCAGGGAACTATCAGGTTTAGGCACATTAACAACTGGTCTGCACCATTTATATTTTGATGGCTTGATGATGCCCAGTTCTAACATGATGCATATCTCTGCCTACAAGGTACTCAAGCACTCTGTAGTCTCTCTGACAAATGGATTGGTCATCCTTTACCTGGATGGTGTGTTTGATCGAATTGGTACACCCAGACTGCAGTTTAAATCTTGTAGGACTGTCTTTTGGTGAGGATCAAGGTGAGATGAGCTTGAGATGAAGTTTCCATTGGCTGGAGATCTTGATTATTGTCCTCCTCTGCTTCCACCCTCTAGATTATGAGAGGCATCTGAGCTTCCTCCCTCTCCTTCCATTCCTTCAAGAGGCTAACATGGTAGACCTGGGACCTTTTGCCCTTCTACAGATGGGATACTTCTTTGATCACAGGACCTATCTTCCTCAAAACCTCATAAGGACCTTGGGGTACAGGAAGCAGGACCTTTTGACATGGCTGGAACCCCTTTTGTCAGGCTTTAGCATCATTCCAGAGCTTCTGCTTTTTTCTGTGCCTTTACCAGGTTCTGGTAGGTTTCTACACGATATTGGTCAAGACCATCCCACATCTGTAGAATGTAGGAGACAATGCTTCTCCTGCTTTATCTTGGCTCTTCTCCCAGTTGCTGCAAGGCAGATCCAAAGGACCTTGGACAGTCCACCCATAGAGGTGTTTGAAAGGTGAAAACCCAGTGGAGGCCTGAGGAACTTCCCGGTAAGCAAAAAGGAGAACTGGGAACCATTTGTCCCAGTCCCTTCCAGTGTCAGAAACAAACTTCCTCAACATGGACTTCAAGGTTTGATCAAATTTTTCTACAATTCGATCAGTCTGGGGATGGTAGGGACTGGTGCAGATGCCACGAATGCCAAGCTGTCGGTGCAGCTGGGACGTCAGCCAGGAAGTGAAATTGGTGCCCGGTCCGAGGGGCTTGGTCAGACTTCAAGACTAGATTTGCCTTCTGATACTCTGGGCAAATGTGGCAGTACATCTGCATACATGGTGTGGATAGTCAGAGGCTTTTTCTCAGGGCTGGAATAGCTAGCACGAGAGGGCATAGTTTAAGGTGCTTGGAAGTAGGTACAGAGGAGATGTCAGGAGTAAGTTCTTTTATGCAGAGGGTGGTGAGTGCGTGGAATGGGCTGCTAGTGATGGTGGTGGATGCGGATATGATAGGGTCTTTTAAGAGACTCCTGGATAGGTACATGGAGCTCAGAAAAATAGAGGGCTATGGGTAACATTAGGTAATTTCTAAGGTAAGGACATGTTCGGCTTTGTGGGCCGAAGGGACTGTATTGTGCTGTAGGTTTTCTATGTATCTATGGTGGACACGGTGGAACCATCACCTAATTCTCAGGTGGGTCTTCTGTTGACCCTGATGGCCTTCCAAGGGAGGGTATGTGCTAGATGGAGCATGAGGGGTCTGCACAATATTGGAACAACTAGGCTGTTTTCAGGGGAGCTAGGTAAATGGAGTATGTTGTTGTCATTAACAGCCAATATCCCTTACTGCCTCTCCCCCCTCCCCTTTCTTTTTGGAGTTCACTTATGTTACTGGAAACCTGCCATGGACTAGTGCTGAGGTGGGTGGTGTCTGGTGTAGGCAGGGTGCACCAAAGGCTTTCTCCAGGCGGTGCAACATCAAGTCCACCCCTTGTCCAGACCTGGGTTAACACAGGACATGAAAGCTTAACTGTGCTACCAGATTCAACATGCTGCAACAAGTCAGACAACGCAGGCAAATCCCACCCAATGACCATATCTTTTGGCAAGTTGCTAAATACTCCCACACACAAAAGAAAGATCTGATCGTCAATGCCAAGGGTAAGATCTGTGGTAGGGTATAACTTAACATCCCCATGCACACACTACACTTGCACACATTTGGAATAGGTAAGACCAGCAGGGAAAACTAACTGTCTCTTAATCAGGGTCACCACACTCCCATTGTTCAATAATGCCTGAACGGTTTGTTCGTTTACTTCCACAGAAAGTTCATTTTCCTTGTATGAGGAAAGAGGGTTCTGCTGAGAGAATTTGAGCAACTAGGGACTAAATTAAAAAGCAGAACCAAAAAGGTGGTAATCTCTGGATTACTAACTGAGCCACATGCAAATTGGCATCAGGTCAAGAGTAGGGAGTTAAATGTGTGGCTCAAGGATTAATGTGGGAGAAGTGGGTTTGAATTCATGGGAAACTGACGCCAGTATTGGGGAAGGAGGGAGCTGTACCAATGGGACGGGCTCCACCTGAACCGTGATGGGACCTGGATCCTGGTGAATTTATTTAGATTATTTAGATTACGAGTACACTCAGTCCTCGTTTATTGTCATTTAGAAATGCATGCATTGAAAATGATACAATGTTCCTCCTGAATGATATCACAAGAAACACAGGACAAACCAAGACTAACACTGACAAAAGCACATAATTATAACATATAGTTACAACAGTGCAAAGCAACACCGTAATTTGATAAAGAGCAGACCATGGGCACGGTTAAAAAAAAAGTCTCAAAGTCCCGATAGCCTCATCATCTCACGCAGGTGGTAGAAGGGAGAAACTCTCCCTGCCATGAACCTCCAAGCGCTAACAACTCACCAATGCAGCACCATTGGAAGCACCCGACCACAGCCGACTCTGAGTCTGTCCGAAAACTTCGAGCCTCCGACCAGTCCTCCGACACCGAGCACCGAGCACCATCCTCTGCCGAGCGCTTCGACCCCGCCCTGGCCGCCGAGCAACAAGCAAAGCCGAGGACTCGGGGCCTTCCCCTCCGGAGATTCTGGACCACACAGTAGCAGCAGCAGTGAAGCAGGCATTTCAGAAGTTTCACCAGATGTTCCTCCGTGCTCTCATGTCCGTCTCCATCAAATCAGGATTGTGCATGGCACCCTACTTGACAAATAACAGACATCACCACTGGAGTGGCCACGCGCGCTGCGTCGCGCCGCCATCTTCTCCCCTTGCATAACTAGGGCTGTGGATAGGGCTTTAAACTAAATAGTAGGGGGTGGGTTCAACAGATTGGAGAAGTATGGATAAAGCAAAAGAGAAAAGTGTGGATAAAGTAAAAGCTAAAGTTAAAAAAGAGAAAAGTAAGGGTAGAGTGCAGAAAAGTCAAGTGCAAAAGAGACGAAGATTACTAGACTTTAAAGGCACAATGAACACTTTATCTGAATGCCTGTCGTATTCGTAATAAGTTCAGTGAACCTATGGCACAAATCAGTACAAAGGGGTATGAGCTAGTAGCCATTACAGAGACATGGTTGCAGGGTGGAGGATTGAGAATTAAGTAGTGTGGGATATCAGGTAATACGAAAGGATAGGCAGGAAGGTAAGGGAGGTGGGGTAAGTGCTCTTAATTAAAGATGAGATCAGGGTGATAGTGAGAGACGATATAAAATCTAAGGAGCAGACTGTTGAATCCATCTGGGTAGAGATTAAGAATAGTAAAGGGAAAAAAATCACTGGTGGGTGTTGTCTATTGGTCACTGAATAACAACATTACAGTGGCACAGGCAATAAACAGAGAAATATCTGAGGCATGAGAAAATGGAACAGCAGTTATTATGAGGGACTTTAACTTGCATGTAGATTGGATGAACAAAGTTGCTCGAGGCAGTCTTGAGGAGGACTTTATAGAATGCATCCATGATGGCTTTCTTGAACAGCATGTTACTGAACCTACAAAGGAACATGTTATCTTAGATCTGGTCCTGTGCAATGAGACAGGTAAAATTAGTGATCTTATTGTTGGGGATCCTCTAAGAAAGAGTGATCACGGTACAACTGAGTTTCTCATACAAATGGAGGGTGCAATGGTTTGATCTAAAACCAGTGTATTATGCCTAAACAAGGGAGACTACAATGGGACGAGGGAGAAGTTGGATAGGATAGACTGGGAATACAAGTTATATGGTAGATGGTTGAGGAACAATGGAAGACTTTCAAAGAGATTTTTCATGGTGCTCAACAAAAGTATATTCCAGTTAAAAGCAAGGACAGTAAGGGTGGGAAGAGCCAACCATGGAAAACTAAGGAATTAAAGGAAGGCATCAAACTAAAAGCTCATGTGTACAAAGTCACCAGGTGTAGTGGGAAACTGGAAGATTGGAAAAACTTTTAAAAGCAACAAAGAGCCACTAAGCAAGCAATAAAGAAAGGGAAGATAGATTATGGAAATAAACTAGCACAAAATATAAAAACAGGTATTAAAAGTTTTTATTATTATATAAAGCAGAAAAGGGTGGCTAAAGTGAATATAGGTCCCTTGAAGGACGAGAAGGGGTCATTGATATTGAGTAATGAGGAAATGGCCGAGGCTTTGAATAACTATTTTCTGTCGGTTTTCATGGTGGAGGACATGTCTAACATACCAAAGAGAGATGATATGGATGTGATGGGAGGTGAGGATCTCGATACAATAGCTATCACTAAAGATGTAGTGCTGAGCAAACTTGCGGGCCTAAAAGTAGACAAGTGCTCTGGTCCTGATGGAATGCATCTCAGGGTAATGAAAAAAATGGCAGAGGTTATAGTAGAGGCTTTGGTGATAAATACCAAAATCCTCTGGATTCTGGGCAGGTCCTGGCAAATTGGAAGAAGGGGAATGTCATGCCACGGTTCAAAGAAGGATGTAGGCAAAAGGCAGGTAACTATAGGCCAGTTAGTTTAACATCTGTAGTTGGGAACACGTTTGAAGCTATCATTAAAGAAGAAATAGCGAGGCATCTGGAAATAAATGGATACATCAGGCAGACACAGTATGGATTCAGCAAAGGTAGGTCCTGTTTGACAAGCTTAATGGGGTTCTTTGTGGATATGACAGGTGCAGTGGATAGAGGGGAACAGATGGACATTATTTACTCGGATTTCCAGAAGGCATTCAAAAAGGTGCCACATAAAAGACTTATCCATAAGACGAGAATGCATAGAGTTGGGGGGTGATGTATTAGCATAGATAGAGAATTGGTTAACCAATAAAAAGCAGAGAGTTGGGATAAATTGGTGTTTCTCTGGTTGGCAATCAGTGGTGAGCGGTGTGCTGCAGGGGTTGATGCTAGTCCCACAACTGCTCACGATATACATTCACAATCTGGAAGAGGGGACTGAGTACAGTGTATCTAAGTTTGTTGTTGCTAAATTGAGTGGAAAAGCAAATTGTGCAGAGGATACAGAGAGATATAGATAGGTTAAATGAGTGGGCAAAGGTCTGGCAGATGGAGGACATTGTTGGTAAATGTGAGGTCATCCACTTCAGGAGGAAAAATGGAGAATCAGATTATTATTTAAATGGTAAAAGATTGTAGCATGTTGCTGTGCAGAAGGACTTGAGAGTGCTTGTGCATGAACTATAATAGGTTGGTTTGCAGGTGCAGCAGGCTATCAAGAAGGCAAATGGAATGTTGGCCTTAATTGTTAGAGTGATTGAGAGCAGGAAGGTTATGCTACAACTATACAGGGTACTGGTGAGGCTGCACCTGAAGTACTGTGTGCAGTTCTGGTTTCCATACTTGAGGAAGGATATACTGGCTTTGGAGGCTGTGCAGAGAAGGTTCACCAGGTTGATTCCAGAAATGAAGGGGTTAGACTATGAGGAGAGATTGAGTCGCCTGGGACTGTACTCGCTGAATTCAGAAGAATGAGAGGAGATCTTGTACAAACATATAAAATTATGAAAGGAATAGATAAGATAGAGGCAGGAAAGTTGTTTCCACTGGTTGGTGAGAGTAGAACTAGGGGGCATAGCCTCAAGTCTCGGGGGGGGGGTAAATTTAGGACAGAGATGAGGAGGCTTTTCCAAAGAGTGGTGAATCTGTGGAATTCTCAGCCTAATGAAGCAATGGAGGCTACCTCAGTAAATATATTTAAGACAAGGTTGGATAGATTTTTGCATAGTAGGGGAATTAGGATTATCGGGCAAAGGCAGGTAGGTGGAGATGAGTCCATGGTCAGATCAGCCATGATCTTATTGAATGGCAGAACAGGCTTGACGGGCCAGATGGCCTACTCCTGCTCTATTTCTTATGTTCCCGTTAGAATGTTCGCAACCCTTCAGCTTTGTTTCCTCCCCCTCTTGGGAAACATTAAAGTAGTTGGACTGTTTTGAGGGCTTAAGTGGACGACTAGAAGCTTTGTGGCCTGGCTGTTGACAAAAGAAGCAAATTAAGGGCTCGGTCTTCCCACTGTCTGTTTCCCTGTGTAGACACAGGTGTAACTTTCATAGGACCCAGAGTACCTTTACTTACAGCAGCTGTCCTCTGCTCCAGTGGCTGGATCGAAATTGGCCAGGCCAACCCTCACCGGGCATTATAGTCATAGTCATAGTCATACTTTATTGATCCTGGGGGAAATTGGTTTTCGTTACAGTTGCACCATAAATAATTAAATGGTAACAAAACCATAAATAGTTAAATAGTAATATGTAAATTACGCCAGGAAATAAGTCCAGGACCAGCCTATTGGCTCAGGGTGTCTGACCCTCCAAGGGAGAAGTTGTAAAGTTTGATGGCCACAGGCAGGAACGACCTCCTATGACGCCCTGTGTTGCATCTCGGTGGAATGAGTCTCTGGCTGAATGTACTCCTGTGCCCACCCAGTACATTATGTAGTGGATGGGAGACATTGTCCAAGATGGCTTGCAACTTAGACAGCATCCTCTTTTCAGACACCACCGTCAGAGAGACCAGTTCCATCCCCACAACATCACTGGCCCTACGAATGAGTTTGTTGATTCTGTTGGTGTCTGCTACCCTCAGCCTGCTGCCCCAGCACACAACAGCAAACATGATCGCACTGGCCACCACAGACTCGTAGAACATCCTCAGCATCGTCCGGCAGATGTTAAAGGACCTCAGTCTCCTCAGGAAATAGAGAATTCAGGTACTGTTGAGCCAGCAGGGCTGCAGCTAAGCCATTTGCAGGCTCACATTCCTTCACCCATGTACGGACATCTCCTGGCAGCACTTGTCCCGAGCCCTGGCTTCACCCAGCGTCACTGTAATCCCTTCAAGCAGTGGTAGATCTCTTTTGGTGACTCCCCTGGTGGTGCAGACTGGGCTCAAAGCTTCAGCCAGTAGCTCCCTGGAGAGATGTCAGACTTGGCAAGGACAGCCTCCTTCAGCTGGGGATAATGGTTGGATACCTCCTCATCCATCGCAGAGTAGGCCTCAACAGGCCCACCCTTCCTCTGATCAATGCCCAAGCACTCAAAGCACAGCAAATAGTTTTCAATGTCCTCTCCATCTTGAAAGGTGGGCACTTCTGGCTCTGTTCCAAGTAAGATCTCTACAGTGGCCTCCTGCATTTCACCTCCTCCTGCCTGCAGAGAGCACCCAGGACCTGGTAGGAGTTGCTGGAACTTTCTGCTGAACTTGAGTGAAAGCTGGGTTTCTCCATAGCAGCGTCTACACTGGTTCTCCTCACATCCTCTGGCTGGGGTGGTGGCATTAGATGGGTATTCAGCTCCTGGATCAGCCTTTCCTCCCGTTCCTGCTGGCCAGTCAGGAGCCCATCCAGGAAAGTTATGACATCGGACAGCTGGGTCAGCAAGGGACTCCCAAGCCTTCGGCTTAGCACCAGGGGCTGCATACTCCTCTTCTCTGACTCGTCGCCAGATCCATCATCAGTGAGTACAAACCAGTCAGCACTGTTCCCCACCCCCAAAAGTGTACTCTTCCACCGAGCCTGTGCCACCACAAACGGGCACCTTTTTTTTGAAGCCACCCCTCCCTGAAACTGGAAGCAACAACAAACAGGACTCATCAAAAAAAGATGCCACTGTACTGGAGTCTGCAGTACAAACCAAAGTGTCTATGCTGTGCGTTAGTCTAGTGTGCACCCAGTAAGCACAACATCAGCACTGCCAGGCATTACGGGGCAACTGAGGGGGGAGGAGTTACTTGTGGCAAAACTGCTCTGTCACAATCTCCATGCAGTTCTGCCTCTATCATCAAGGATTCCCACCAGCCGGGTCACAGCCTCTTCTTGCTTCTACTGTTGGGCAGGAGTTACAGAATGCTGAAGTCCCACACCACCAAGTTCAGGAATGGACACCATCCTCCAGCCATCAGGCTCTTGAACTGAGCTGCACAACCCTTACCCTACCTCAGCGATGGAACACCGCAGCTGACCTCTTGCGCTTCCAGAAACTGAATTGGGTTTATTATCATAGATAAATGTCGTGAAATTCATTGTTTCGTGGCAGTGGTACCATGCAATACGTAAAAATTACGACGTTACAATCAGAAACATGAAAATAAATGGTGGGGATCTTCAGTTGTGTCTTTGTTTTGCGCTGATGTCTTGTTTTTATATGGTCTTTTTGCACTGCATGGTCTAATTTCAGGAGTATTTTAAAGTTAATTAATTTATTATTTAATATATTGTTTATAACAGGGGTTCCCCACAGACCCTTTGCTTAATGGTAGAGGTCTATGGCACCTCTGGTTTATCATGTCTGTACTTACACGCCTGTGATGCTGCTGAAGCAGATTTTCCATCGTACTGTCGATGTGCACATGACAATGAACTTGACTTGACGAGTAATATGGCGGTTAGCAAAACTGAAGCCACGAGATAGCATGGGTAAGAAAGTAGTTTTGGATCAGAAAGCAAAGGGTTGTATAAAGTGTTGATTTTCATATTGAAGGGAAGGAAATCTCGTTTTTTTTGCACTAATGGCTTGCTCTTCACTGTCTAGTACACTTTCTGTGTAGTTTCTATCCTGTGTGTTGTCTGTAACCACATGCCAGTGATGCTGCTGCAAGCAAGCTTTTTATTATACCTGTCCCTCACTGTCACTGCGCACTTGACAATGAACTCAGTGTAACATAAGGGACTGCAGATGCTGAAAGCTGGTGCAACAACCAGTGTGCTGGAGGAACTCAGCAGGGCTTGCAGAATCTGTGGGAGGAAAGAACTCGTTCATGTTCTGGGTTGAAACCCCACATCAGGAAACACCGAGGTTCCAAGGTTTCACGGCCCTGGGGACGGACTGGTTCTAAGCCAGTGGCGCTGACTGAAGCATCGCGTGAGGGAATGGAACATTAGGGACAGCGGATCAGCTGTCGGAGGCTCTGTGCTCGGTGAGATGTTCTCTCTCTCTCTCTTGCTCTCCAGGCAGAGCAATCGAGGAGGTTGGCGGGGTAGGGAGCAGCGCGATAGATTTTTAACATCGTCAATTAGCGAGTTGTTTTGTCATGTCTCCCCTGTCACTGTGAAAGGGGACACCTTTTTCTTCCCTTTAATAGAAAGAGAGAGCACCTGCGGCACGTCAAATTGTCAGGTGGATGATTATTTTTGTTGCACTGCAGATCATGATCATTATTGGGGGCTTTGCTGTTGCTTGCTTGGAGGGTGGAGGGCACTGATGCTTTTTTGGGGAGGGGATGAGGGAGGGCTGTTGCTTTGCTGCTGCCTGTGCATGGGAGAGGGGAGTTGGGAGGAGCTTTAGGGTTCTAACATTTAAATTGCCACTCATTCTTTGGGGCATTCTTTTGTTTTTGTGGATGTCTGCTTAGAACAAGAATTTCAGGATGTATGTTGTATGTATTTCTCTGATAAAAATGGACTATTGAACTATTGAGTGGAGATGTGGGATGGCCATCAGACCTGCTGTGCAGATCATCTCGTCTTCCTCAGACGTGATGCAGGATTTCAACATGTCGATGACGTCTTTCCTCCCACAGATGCTGCTTGACCTACTGACTTCCTCCAGCAGATTGTTCACTGCTCCACCATTAGACAACTTCTCACACCCATCCTCAGAGATTTTCGACATTGGTTAAATTTAAGTTAGTTCACTCTTGTCACACATACCAAGATACTGTGTTTTACATGCCACTTCATCACAACAGTGCATTGAGGTAGTACAAGGGAGAGTCAATAACAGGGTGTAAATGAGATGTAAATTAACCTGTTAGTTATAGAGAAAGT
The DNA here is from genome assembly GCF_030028105.1 of Mobula birostris. Taxonomy (NCBI): domain Eukaryota; kingdom Metazoa; phylum Chordata; class Chondrichthyes; order Myliobatiformes; family Myliobatidae; genus Mobula; species Mobula birostris. The sequence continues at coordinate 57,631,329 of NC_092385.1, forward strand.
GCATGCAGGTAGACAATAAAGTGCAAGGCCATAACGACACATACAAAATGCTGGAGGAACCGGATAAGTGAGGCACCACCTATGGAGGGGAATAAACAGCTGATGCTTCAGGCTGAGACCTTCACCAGGAAGTGCCTCCAGAATTTTGTGTGTCCTCATTACAGATCAGAGGTGGAGAGGATCAGTATCTTCAAGTTATTTGGCTTTTTCATATCAGAGGATGTGTCCTGGGACCAGCACACAAGTCCCATCACAAAGAAGGCATGACAATGTCTTAGAAGTTTGCATAGTTTTGGAATGTTGTCTAAAACTTTGACAAACTTCTACAGATGTATAGTGGAGAGTATCCTGACTGCGTGCATCATGGCCTAGAAAGGGAAAGTCTGCAGAAAGTGGTGGATACAGACCAGTCCAACACAGAGCACATTTACATGGAGCGCTGCCACAAATAAAAAACAGCATCCGTTATAAAGGACTCCCACCATTCAGGCCATGCTCTCTTCTTGCTACTACCATTGGGTAGAGGATACAAGAGCCTTAGGTCCCACACCACCAAGTTCAGGAGGTTATTACCCTTCAGCCATCGGCTGCTGAACCAACGAGAATAACTTCACTCACCTCAACTCTGAGCTGATTCCACAACTTACAGACTCACTTTCAAGGACTCATGTTCTCAAATTTATTTGTTTTGTATTTATTATTTGTACAATTTTAGAACATTTGGACATTGGTTATTTGTTGATCTTTGTTTATATATAGTTCTTCATAAATGTTATAGTATTCCTTTATTTTCCTGTAAGAAAATTAATCTTAAAATAGTACATGGTGACATACAGTATATACACACCTTGATAATAAATTTACTTTGAACTGTGACTTGAAATACTTTCTGGGCAGGACAGGATCTTGTGGTGGGCCCTTAACCACAGATAAATGAGTCATCTGTTGGGATGATTTATTGTGAGCCAAATTCAGATAAATAGGAAGTAATATTCTTCACACTGGCTTACTGAGCAGTTTGAGGACACCAGCAGGCCACTTGACATAGAGTGGGGGCTCATGACAGAATGAGTCCCATATCACCAGGTGTAGGAACAACTACTTCCCTTCAACCATTCAGTTCCCGACTACCAAAACCCTAATTACTACAGTTTAGCAGCAGAATGACTACCTTGATCACTTGGTACTCGTAAACTTTTTTGTTCTAATTATGTTCTTTTAAAAATTGTGTGTTAATTTATGATTTTCTGCTTAAATAAAGCCATGTGCTTGTAATGCTGCTCAAAGAAGTTTCTCATTGCACCAGCGCATATGACCAGAAACTCCACTTTAACTTTGGCTTTAATCATCCTCACCTATCAGGAAAATCAGTCTTTCCTCCAGTGGCTCTATGTACATTTTCTGCTGCCTTGGGAAATCAGCCAACATAATCAGGACCTCTCCCACCTTCTTTTCTCCTCCCCCCCCCCCCCCAGTCATCAAGCAGAAGATACATAAGGCTCAAAAATGTACCACCGGGCTCAAGAACAGCTTCTATTCTGCTGTTATAAGACTCTTGATCTCTCAATCTACCTCATCACAACCCTTGCCCCTTGTCTACCAGCTCTGCACTTTTTCTGTAACTGGGATAGTATATTCTAAATTCAGCTTTTGTTTCCTTTTGTACTACCTTGATGTACTTGTGTAAGAAATGATCTGCCTGCATATCAGGTAAACAAAGCTTTTCACTGTACCTTGGTACAAATGACAATTATAGATCAATTACCAATGACCAAGTAACTAATTTTCTTGACATAGCCTGAAAAGCATATTGATTAAGAGCAGTGTTTCTGGGGTGAACACTTACTGTATTTTGATAACAGAAGGTATCAGTGTCCGAAGAGTTTGCATTGTGTTTCCAATTGGACTAGGTGCTCAGGGAAGGTTGTGCAATATTTCCATTAGTGACTTCCTCCAGGGACAGTTTAATTTCTTTTCCAGTAGGAATCAGCACCTAAGGCACTATTTACAGTAGGAATTTGTGACCAGGGAGAGCTTAATATTGGTTATTTGGTGCCAGTGTCTGGGGACAGTTGTGCTTTAAAGAGCATTACAAACTGCGGTTTCTAGAAACCTGAAATGTATGCTGGGGGCAGCCTGTATCTGTGGGTTAATCCTGTGGTTTGATATTCTTGTTCCCAGTAGCTTTTTGTCTTCTGAATGAATTTTATTTTATTTCCAGTCGGAGTCAATGTCTTGGAAGAGTTGGGTATTGTTTTCAGTAGATGCGACGGAGAGTATCCTTGTAAAGCCAATAGGTGTTAGCCTATATGAGTATTGCATTGGTTGCAGAAAACAAAAAAATTGCAGATATTGGTCATTGAAGCGAATAGTTGCTGTAAATATTCAGTAGGTCCAGGTCCGTCAGTTAACATTTCAGATCAATCACCTACCTCCTTAGAAACTGAAGCCATGTGCTATTGTATATCCAGTGGGTGTCGGTGTCCAGGGAGAATATGAAGGTGTCAGTTTAAAGGAGAAGCACAAGGGAATGTTGGATTGGTTAACCATGGGTGTATCCCACTGATTCTGGAATGATGACCTGGGTCTGGGGAGCGCTCACGGGTTCCAGTGTCAGAAGGAGGTACTGCCAACGCTACACAGGTCCCAAGCAGGTGGCGGATCTGCTGGGCACTGCACACAGGCTCCGGCAGGGGGCGGTGTTGGCAGGAAGTGCCCTACCTGCCTATGGTGGCCCGGGCCGCCTGGCGGCGCAGTTGCGGCCCCCGGACCGTTTGTCCGAGTTCAGTGTTTCCCGGGGAGGTTGAGGCTGGCACCGGAGCCGTATCTTGTGATCGATTAACGCGTCTCTGTTGCCGAAGGAAATCGGTCCTGGGCCTGAGGTAGGTGTGCGGGAACCGGGCTACGACAGGGGTGGTGAGAGGGGCCGGGGGAGAGTCGCAAAACTGGCGGACGTGGGGGAACGCCAACCCGGCAGCGGCCCCTACTGCAGACAAAGGTAGAGCGGGGAACAAAGGAGGCGGCGCCGGGCCCGAGGAGTGGACGGGTCTGGGGGTGAGGAATGGAGAGGGCCCGGACGAGATGGAGGTGGCGGGGTGGTTTTTACAGTAGACTATTCAATAATTTGACAGGCGAGTACCAGTCCTGAGATCGCAAGAAGGTCGACGGTTAACCCCTCTCTCCCCCGTTACACTCCCTGGCGAATTCCACTCTGCTCTACCACCTTTCCCTAACCACCCCGGCGCCTTCCACTCCCACCTCAGTCCTCCCTCCCGCCACCCCGCAACCCTCCTCCCTCACCTTCCCCACAGTTCAACTGCCCCTCTCTGTCAAACACCCCTTCCCCCACCCCGACTCCCCCCCCCACCCCCGACTCCCCCCCACCCCTTCCTCCACCCCGACTCCGCACACCCCCATCCAGCTCTCTCTCCCTGCCCTCATTCCTCCCCCTGTCTGCCTCTCCCACCCCCCACCCCGGCGCCTTCCACTCCCTCCCCCCACTCCGCACACCCTCCTCCCTCACCTTCCCCACAGTTCAACTGCCCCTCTCTGTCAAACACCCCTCCCACCCCTTCCTCCACCCCTCCCACCCCTTCCTCCACCCCGACTCCGCACACCCCCATCCAGCTCTCTCTCCCTGCCCTCATTCCTCCCCCTGTCTGCCTCTCCCACCCCCCACCCAGCACACCCTCCTCCCTCACCTTCCCCACACCCTCCTCCCTCACCTTCCCCACACCCTCCTCCCTCACCTTCCCCACACCCTCCTCCCTCACCTTCCCCACAGTTCAACTGCCCCTCTCTGTCAAACACCCCTCCCATCCCCTCACCCCACCCCCGACTCCGCAACACCCCGTCTGGCTCTCTCCCCCCGGCCCCCATTCCTCCCCCTGTCTGCCTCGCCCACCCCCCATCCCGGCGACTTCTACCCCCACTTTAGTGCTCTATCCCGCCACCCCCGCGCACTAACCCTCCCTCACCTTCCTCAAAGTCTAACTACCTACCCTCACCTGACTCCACCCCCCCCCCCCCCGGTTGTCCGGCTTCCACCCCAACCCGCCCCCCCCCACCCCCGGTACAGTTTCCCCTTCCACTCTCCCCCTGTCCCGCTCCCTCACTCTCCCCCTGTCCCGCTCCCTCACTCTCCCCCCGTCCCGCTCCCTCACTCTCCCCCCGTCCCGCTCCCTCACCCTCCCCCCGTCCCGCTCCCTCACCCTCCCCCCGTCCCGCTCCCTCACCCTCCCCCCGTCCCGCTCCCTCACCCTCCCCCCGTCCCGCTCCCTCACCCTCCTCCCGTCCCGCTCCCTCACCCTCCTCCCGTCCCGCTCCCTCACCCTCCCCCCGTCCCGCTCCCTCACCCTCCCCCCCGTCCCGCTCCCTCACCCTCCCCCCCGTCCCGCTCCCTCACCCTCCCCCCCGTCCCGCTCCCTCACTCCCCCCCGTCCCGCTCCCTCACTCTCCCCCCCCCGTCCCGCTCCCTCACTCTCCCCCCCCCGTCCCGCTCCCATCCTGTGGGAAAGTTGAGCTGAGAGAGCTAATAAATGCGCCATGACTGAACAGCAGAGCTGACTCGAAGGGCCAAATGGTGCTCCTGTGTCGTATAGTTTTATGATGTGTTGCATGTGTTTTGAACTTAATCTGCTGATATAGTGGCATTCTGGTTTCTTTTCAAGTATTTATATAGTGTAGCATATGTAGTATCAGAAAGTCATTACATCTGTTGATGTGAATATTTCACGTATTATACTCATGGGTGAATTTTCATTGATTCTGTCCATGCTATGTCCTTGGGGCACTTCAAATGACATGCAATTCATTTTTGAATTGTAGTCATTATTGTAGCATAGAAGTTGCATCTGTCTGTGTAGCAGGAGCATCCTACAATGAGATTACCAGATATGGTGTTTCATTGTTTGCTGAAGATGAATAAATTTCTTTTTTGAATACTGCAGTAGGCTTTTTAATGTTTATCTGGTACTTTGAAGACTCATCTCAATAATGGTTCTTCAGAGGAATAGACTTCTTCAGGCCTAGATCAGGCTCTAAAAAACCAGTAATAACAACCAAGTGTTCTACTTAAATAACAAGCTATTTTGTGTCATAGAAACATAGAAAATAGGTGCAGGAGTAGGCCATTCGGCCCTTCGAGCCTGCACCGCCATTTATTATGATCATGGCTGATCATCCAACTCAGAACCCCGCCCCAGCCTTCCCTCCATACCCCCTGACCCCCGTAGCCACAAGGGCCATATCTAACTCCCTCTTAAATATAGCCAATGAACTGGCCTCAACTGTTTCCTGTGGCAGAGAATTCCACAGATTCACCACTCTCTGTGTGAAGAAGTTTTTCCTAATCTCAGTCCTAAAAGGCTTCCCCTCTATCCTCAAACTGTGACCCCTCGTTCTGGACTTCCCCAACATCGGGAACAATCTTCCTGCATCTAGCCTGTCCAATCCCTTTAGGATCTTATACGTTTCAATCAGATCCCCCTTCAATCTTCTAAATTCCAACGGGTACAAGCCCAGTTCATCCAGTCTTTCTTCATATGAAAGTCCTGCCATCCCAGGAATCAATCTGGTGAACCTTCTTTGTACTCCCTCTATGGCAAGGATGTCTTTCCTCAGATTAGGGGACCAAAACTGCACACAATACTCCAGGTGTGGTCTCACCAAGGCCTTGTACAACTGCAGTAGTACCTCCCTGCTCCTGTACTCGAATCCTCTCGCTATAAATGCCAGCATACCATTCGCCTTTTTCACCGCCTGCTGTACCTGCATGCCCACTTTCAATGACTGGTGTATAATGACACCCAGGTCTCGTTGCACTTCCCCTTTTCCTAATCGGCCACCATTCAGATAATAATCTGTTTTCCTATTTTTGCCACCAAAGTGGATAACTTCACATTTATCCACATTAAATTGCATCTGCCATGAATTTGCCCACTCACCCAACCTATTCAAGTCACCCTGCATCCTCTTAGCATCCTCCTCACAGCTAACACTGCTACCCAGCTTCATGTCATCCGCAAACTTGGAGATGCTGCATTTAATTCCCTCATCCAAGTCATTAATATATATTGTAAACAACTGGGGTCCCAGCACTGAGCCTTGCGGTACCCCACTAGTCACCGCCTGCCATTCTGAAAAGGTCTCGTTTATTCCCACTCTTTGCTTCCTGTCTGCTAACCAACTCTCCACCCACACCAATACCTTACCCCCAATACCGTGTGCTTTAAGTTTGCACACTAATCTCCTGTGTGGGACCTTGTCAAAAGCCTTCTGAAAATCCAAATATACCACATCCACTGGTTCTCCCCTATCCACTCTACTAGTTACATCCTCAAAAAATTCTATGAGATTCGTCAGACGTGATTTTCCTTTCACAAATCCATGCTGACTTTGTCCGATCATTTCACCGCTTTCCAAATGTGCTGTTATCACATCCTTGATAACTGACTCCAGCAGTTTCCCCACCACCGATGTTAGGCTAACCGGTCTATAATTCCCCGGTTTCTCTCTCTCTCCTTTTTTAAAAAGTGGAGTTACATTAGCCACCCTCCAATCCTCAGGAACTAGTCCAGAATCTAACGAGTTTTGAAAAATTATCACTAATGCATCCACTATTTCTTGGGCTACTTCCTTAAGCACCTTAAGTGTCTACATTTGACTTTGATATCCTCGTTGAGAATCATAGGCAGAAAATAATAATTTACAAGTAGCTTACAGTCTAGAGAATTGCTACTGGATAACAACTCAATTTGTACTCTATCTCTCTTTTGACTCTTTAAATCTCTGTTAACCTCAACATGAGGGCTGACAGTTGATTCCTTGATTTTAGGAAGGTGTGAAAAATGTTGTGCTCTGTAATATCTGAAGATCATTATTTTACATTGTTCCCAATGGACTTTAGCAGCATCCTCATATCAGTTAATGTCTTATTTGCATGCCTTACATAACCAAAACTGCAATTCTCTGTTTAAAGGACATCAGAGTCAGCTTTAATATGTCCAGCATATATTTGCACAAGCAGTTTAATGCAGTACATGATAAATATAGAAAGCAACTGAATTACTGAAAATATTAAACAATTAAAGTTAAAGTAAGTGCAAAAACAAAAGTAAAGCAAAGTAATGAGGTAGTGTTCAAGGGCTCAATGTCCATTTAGAGATGGCAGAAGGGAAGAAGCTGGCATCGTGTTGAAATGTCAAAATTGGGCTACAAATTGTTTGGCATTGGATGTCACTAGAACAGAACTCGTTAAAGAACTTGGAGACCAAATAAACCCATTGATGCCATGGTGCACGCAACGTTGACTGGATTCAAGCTTCTAAATCTTGACGTACAATAAAATGAGAGTTTTCTTCATTAGTCATATGTAAATACATGTAGGCACAAATGCAAAAGAACAACTTGTGGCATTACAACCACGTAGTATATAAACAGTTTTCTTAATTAAAACAAGTTATTGGAATTCTTTTACAAGAAGGAACACAATTAGAACAAAAAGTCTGCTTTTTTTCTACAAACTGGTCCAAGTTGTCCATATTCTAAACGGTAGTAGTTGGGGTTTTCAGGAACTGAATGGTTGAAGGGAAGTAGCTGCCAGTGGATAATACTATTCATATAAATTGGATAATGCTTTTTTGATTGTTGTACAAGAGACTTTTGACAAGAGTAAGCCCTGTCAAAGGAATGAACTGAGTTCATTCTAGAGATTGAACTGAGAATTCAGTGCTGCACAAAAAATGTATGCAGTTGCCATTGACCATGACTTTGGGTTATATTTGCATTGGCCACTAGTGTTAATGTTTGTTGAAGTTGTGACCTGCTGGTTGATGACAGATGCAAAGATCTTTACTTATGACATGATCATGAGAAAAATAGCAAAAGAAACTGATCAAACAGTAATCATAGAAGCTAAACTGAGAGATAGCTACATGTTTACAAGTATTTCCATCAAATTTCACAGGCAATCTTGCAAGGTGTTAGTTTTAAAAACAAAATATTTTTTTTTAAATGTGTGTTATGGACTTGCCTGTTTAAACCCAGAATAGGTGTCCTGCCGAAGGGTTTCGGCCCGAAACGTCGACTGTACTTTTTTTCCATAGATGCTGCCTGGCTTGTTGAGTTCCTCCAGCGTTTCGAGTGTGTTGCTCATGTTTATTTTGTGTATTGTGTGCATATTGTTGACTTCTGTCTGACACGTGGTCAGATGTTGGTCCCATGGTAAGACAGATAGATTGCTAATTATTAGCTTTCCCTTTTTCTTAGCTGTTTTCATTATCAATTATTTATGTCAACTTCTTAGACTTGATAGTTTACCTTCATTTAAGTCAGAATTGATTTGCCTGCCATTTGAACTGATAGTTAAGGTTTGCAATAATGTCTATATAGGTATTGCATGTTAGTTTCATTACAAAGTGGTAAAAATCTGTAAACATTTTAGAAAAACTGAAGTTCAGAACTTTTGTACAGCAGGAGATTCTATCTAAAATCCGATGAACCGGGTAATTTGCAAAATTGTAGCCGATGATTCTGTGCTTATTTTTGCATTCTGGTCCATTGTTGGCTTTTGAAATGAAGAGAAATCAAAGGGATGCAAGACAACTTTGCTTTCTACAGGGTGATCACTTGATTATCTGACTCCAGTGATGATCAATGACTTTCAGTAGGCCTGAGTCTCTGGGAAGCCTGGATTTCTGCCTAGGGTCACGTCATCGATGTGGGTGGGCGTTGATAAGATTTACCTATCATGCCTTTCCTTTCTGGCATTCAGGGAGCTGCACCAAATATGGCAGAAAATCAAACTTGTTCCAATATCCTTAACCCTTGGCTAGCCTTGTGACATTTAGTATTTCTGTTTTATTCCTGTGATTCTAAGAACTTTTTAGGTTTTAATGTTTAGTGATTCGAGGGAAAATTTTGCTGTAGTAACATTCTCTTGACACTGAGATTACACAGAATTATGTTGGCACACATGGCATTCTGTGCCCGTAAATCATTTGGCAATTTTTTTTATTGGTCTACAATACTGTGGTGCCCTGTATTAATATAGCATCTTGATTCTAGAGCAAACTACCGTTCAGCTCAAATCGAGTATTATTATATCAATCAATTTCTTTCGTGCTTACCTGGCACACTTGGAACAACTTATTAAAACCATAGAGTGGTTAAGAAGGTGAATGATGTATTGGCCTTAGTCAGTGGGATTGACTTCAAGAATTGAGAGGTAATGTTGCAGCTCTGTAAAAGCCTGGTTAGAACACACATGAAATATTGTGTTCAGTTCTGGTCGCCTCAATATAGGAAGGATGTAGAAGCTTCAGAGAAGGTGCAGAAGAGATCTACCAGGATTCTTCATATCTTATGAGGATAGACAAGATGATAAGCAGCATAGATCAAGTAGATGTCTGACTTTTTCCCAGGCTAATATGAGGGGGCATAATTTTAACATTATTTGTGGAAAGTATAAGAGGGCTGTCAGAGGTAAGTTTCTTACACAGGGTGGTGGTAGAGGCAGATACATTAGGGATATTTAAGAAATTCTTTGGCACGTGGTTGATAGAAAAATTGAGGGCTATGTAGGAGGGAAGAGTTAGATTGATCTTAAAGTAGGTTAATAGGTTGGCACAGCATTGTGGCTGAAGGGTCTGCACTGTGTGTAATAAACCAACCAAGCCATACGTCTTTGGAATATGGGAAGAAACCAGAGCACCTGGAGGAAACTTGTGTGGTCGAAGGGAAAACAAACTCCTTACAAACAGTGGCAGGAATTGAACCTGGTTGTTGGCCGTGTATTTACGTTATACTACCCATTTCACTACCATGTTATAGAGTCATCGAACAGTACAGCACAAACAGGCCTTTCGGCCCATCTAGTCCATGCTGAGCCATTTAAACTACCCACTCTATTCACTTGCCTGAACCATAAACCTTCATACTCCTACCATCCATGTACCTCTACAAACTTCTCTTAAACATTGAAAATGAGCTTGCATGAGCCACTTGTGCTGGCAGCTCAATCCACATCCTCATGACCCTCACAGTGAAGAAGTTTCCCCTCATGTTCCCCTTAAAGTTCCCCTTTCAGCCTTAACCCATGACCTCTAGTAGTCCCACCCAACCTCAGTGGAAAAAGCCTGCTTACATTTACCCTATCTATACCATTCAGTCTTCTACATTCGAAGGAATAAAGTCCTAACCTGTTCTAGCTGCTTATCTCCTAATTTGTCCTCTTAACTGTGCCCATTCAGTTGCTTAAAACGGACTGAGTTTTCAACAGCTGGGGCAGAAATCCAGGTTTAACATTTGATTAAGCTTACAATTTGTCAAGTGCAATGAGTCCCTAAATCTGAAGGTTCATGACACTTTCGATAAATATGTAGCTGATAATGGTATAGAAACACAACTTCCTGAGGTAAGTGAAATTATACTGCAGCGGTCACCAAAACAAAAGGCTCAAAGTAATAACTATAACTATGCAGAAAATCTCATCACAACAGAAGCCATCAAAGTGCTTAGCGTAAATGTGTATATAAAGTCTGAACAACAGAGTGCATTATAAACATCCTGATGCTCCTTGTCATTGTACCGAGATATCATTTGTCAAGTCACTGCGATAGCTGGTGTACAACAGCGTCTCATATTTAAAGAATCCACCCACAAGCATATTCCACTCCTCGGAACTGGCGTGGAGACAGATCATCCTTAACCAGCAGGGATAATCCGAGAAGAGTATCTGAGTACACAGTGGAGATGAGCACCATTAAAGGTATTATGTATCCAGTGTGCATACCAAATAGGTGAAGACAGAAAAAAACTCTCAAGACAAAGGTCAGAGGCAGCACGGTTGCACAGCAGTTAGAGTGATGCTATTACAACACAGGCGGCCCAGGTTCGATACCAGCCAGTGTCCGTAAGGAGTAAATATGTTCTTCCCTTGACCATGTAGGCTTCCTCCAGGTGGACGGGCCTGTTATTGTACTAGTTCTCTAAATAAAATCAAATTTCCAATGCCTTTGGAATGGATGTTTTCAGCAACAGTAGGGAGAGAAACAGGAATCGGGTGATAGTTTTGAACATGACAAGATATTTATTGAAAGAACTCCAATGGGCAATGTTTCCTTTCAGTGTTAAGTGGACAAATCTGCAAGTGTGAATATTTATCAATTCACATTGTTTTTAAGGAATGATGGTGTGAAATGAACATTGTGCAGATTAATAAGACAAATGTGCTGAACCCAGTATTTGTGTTTCTGTATGGGAAGCTTTGGCTGCACTGCTGTTTAATAAATTATAAATTCAGTGACGCATGTTCATACTGTTTTTCCAGCTTTACCTGACCCCCATGCTCATGGGATAGCTGGATTCTTTCTCAACAGTTTAGAATTCATCTTTACCATCTGGTCCCCTAAGCAAGCAGTTCCTGCTATTATGGCTGTGCCAAGATCTCTTTAGTGCGCCTGTGGACCTACTTGTAGCTAGGCTGTCTGTTCAGTTGAAAAAAAATTGTAGATTACATTTTCCTATAGTTTTATTCTGTAACTTTTTTTTATAGTGTCATTCTGGTTTGCCATCCTATCGGTGTCAGTCCAGTCATGTTTTCCATTAAATTCTTTCGATTTGATTCCTAAAACCCCACGCCTATCTTTCTGCCCTTATACATGATGTGCATCTCTCTGTTTCCCTTCCTGCTACCCTCACTTACCACTTCACTTTCATTCAATGTTATAACTGCTGAGAACTTTGCACTGTTCCAATGGTGGTTTCTTGCTTGTCCCAATTTTAATTTACCATTGGTAACCATGTCTTCAGCGGCCCAATTTCCTTCCAAAATCTATGTCTACCTCTTCACCTTAAAACCAACCATTTTACCCAAGATTTTGGTAAGTTGTCATAATATTGTGTGTGGGGTAGACAGGAGGTGGGAGTGATAAGAGAAGGGGGAAGAAGCCAAGGGATTGTCTGAAGAAGAGTGAGGACATGAGCGAGACTGAGGAAGAGGTGATCAGCAAAATCAACTGAGTCCATTCAAGATTCTGTTTTGTTTATCATACAGGAAATGCTTTGCATTAGCAACCAACACACAGTGGTGTGCTGGGATCAGCCCACAAGTATCATCACACATTCTAGTGCCAACATAGCATGCCTACAATGCTCGGCAGAACATAACAAACAACACGACAACAGCAGCAAAATAAGCCCAGTTCCTCCCTCCCAACCACAAATAAACCAAAGAAAGCTTTTGTAACACTGCTTGAAAGTTATCAGGGATTTGTGTACTAAATGTAAATGTTACATAAACTTTGTGCAATGGAACTCGACAATGGAAATGAGTCCAGAGTTAAGAATAAGCATAGTATCGATGATATATGTAACATATTATAAAGCTTTTGGTAGAGAAATTTGGCAAGTGAGTTGTAGTTATTCTCAGACTGTCACTGTTTCCCATGCATGCTGCAAGGTTTGAGTGTACTGTGTGGAAACCTAATATCAATGGCCAGGAGTTGTATCATCAGAGTGAATCACAGTTGAAGTTGTACTTGATTTATTTTGGAATGGCTGTTTCCTTTGACTGGGAGTTGTGGCATTAATGGCTCATGGTTATATTTATTGAATGATTTTATAGTTGGCCAGGTTGTTTTTGTGGAGTACTTATATATTACATTTCCAAATGTTCATCAAAATAGCTATGATGCGAGCAAATTAAGTTGCAGAAAAGGGCTATTCCGTTCATTCTGCCTGCTGATTGAAATCACATCCCATTTAGTTCTGCTCCTACTCTTTTCTCAAAGCTCTTCAGTTTTTCTTTAAGATGTTTATCGTTGGGATTTGAATTTTGGTGTAAAATTTCCAAATAGGACTTCTGAAATGTTACTTTTATTTTTTCATAAATTCTCTACAGGCTTGTAAACCCTATATGATTGGCTTTTACATTTTCCTTTCAGAATGCTACATGTGAAATCTTTCCCTGTATAGAGTGGATTCCGGTTGGGCTGTCGGTTAATCGGGGCAGTTGCCAATTAATCAGTTGATTAATCGGGTTAATCAGTCCTGAAGAAGGGTCTTGGCCCAAAACGTCGGCTGTTTATTCACATCCATAGTTGCTGCCTGATTTTCGGAGTTCCTCCAGCATTTGTGTGTGTGTGTGTGTGTGTTGCCTTGGATTTCCAGCATCTGCAGAATTTCTTGTGTTCATGATTAGCTGCTTTGGGAGAATTCTTAAGGAACAAAAAGTAATCAAAAAAAATAGCTGGGATTTCCCTTTGTTTATTTGGGACACTATGCCACTTAATTGAGACAGCAGATTGTTGGTGAGTAGTTTCTAACTACCGTCAGTGGCATGCACTTGTGTGGCCGTTAGATACTATACCCTGCTTACAGCACAAAGTTTTTAAATGGTGTCAGTTGTGTGTGCTTATGTTCGAAAGCAGTGATTTTTGTAACTGATAGTTGGCACTTCCAAATAACGAATTTCTGAATCCAAAAAAGTACATTTGATCCTTTATACAAAACCAGCAAAGGCAAATGACTTTACAGCAATTTAAAAAAACCTAACAAAATTAAATTAGTGATATAACGGTCTAATAATGATCTCGGTGATACGAAGTGTATAATAGTGTAAGTGAGCGCTTCAGTAAGTGTAATTAACATATTTAATCAAAGTTAGTGATCTAGTTCATGTAATTAAATGCAGTTAGCGATCAACACAAAGTACCATTCCTTGTGGCTCACCCCTGTAAGACTAAACTAAGACAAAGCGGGAATATGTAACTGTACTCATTTGCTTCTACTACACCGCAACCCACGTGACAAATCACCATAATAAATGCGCCACAATGTATAATACAGACAGAAAATAGATACGTGGCTTCTCTGACAGAAAATAGATACATGGCTCCTACATCAACATTATTTGATTTCAAATCACAGAACAGCTTCACTATAGAATTTGTAGATTGTGTGCCTAGGCATAATCATATCAGCCAAGGTCAATTATTTCAGTTAAATTGTGTTTGCAGAGACCAAATGTTGATGTATATCATTGATGGATTTAATAAACCAAAATTAACCCATTTTGTTGGACTTATTAAAGACTAGAAAAAATGTCAGGCAAAAACAAAGTTTTAAAACTAAACAATTCAATCCTATCTCTAAATTTCATCTTGTGAGTTAAAACTGAATCTGATTTCAGCACTGTTGCAGGCAATGGAAACCAAATTATCCTCACTGTTTAGGAATATTTTTTCCCATCATCTCCCCAGTTTTTTTAGCTATCTTAATTGTGTCTTTCAAATAGAGACAAGTTCCCCCCCCCCCACCCACCCCAGTACCTTAAAGAGTGAGAGGTTTTAACCCTGTCACTGCCTTTCAATGGTGATAGGCTGAACCCTGAGTGAGAGACTTGTTTAAGGTTGTTGTAGTTGGGGATGGTAATAGGGACAACCTCCCACTACGTATTAAATGCTCCCGATGGTGTGCGCCTCAAATAGCTCTGACAACCAAGTCCAGCTCCTGGCTTTCACATGTGGCTTAGCCTGTAAGCCTGGCGGAACAGTTCCTATTGATAGTAGAAGGGGCAAAGGCAGGTTACTGGCGCCTTAAAACCGGGTCGCTTCGGGCAGGTGGGCCCATCAGCAATGGCTGGCAGCTCATCTAAGAGAAGGAGAACTGATCTCAAACCTCTGCTGTTTTGCAGCTATGGGGAAGGCTTATGGATAAACCTCGAGGGGAAAAATCCTGAGATGGAGTCCCTAAGGCAGTTCTACATTGAATTCAACGCTTACTGGCAACTCCTGAGGTGCTGTTGGTACCAAATTGTATCGGTCTGCCATTCCTTTGGGTTTGTCAGGTGTGTGGAGAGGAGGAGCTTGGTACATGGGCAATAGATTGCTCTCCATATTGTACAATATGGGTTTGTGCATCCAGATAGATAGGATGCATTATCCATGGTCGACCTTGACTGATAGACGCCTCATTCACTCACAGAGCAAGTTCAATCCTGTATATTAAATTTAAGTAATAAGATTCAGCAACAGGTGTAGGAGACCTTGCTGTTCAAGCCTCCTTTACCATTCATTAAGGTCATGGCCTGCCTTCTACTTCTATGCCGTTTTTCTGCAGTGTCCCCACGTGAGCCCTTAAATCACCTTGTTGAATGAATTCTCTAATAGCAGTTCCAGCACCCTTTGTGCTAAAGAATTCCAAAAATTCACCAAGTAAAGAAACTTCTCCACATCTCCTAAATACCGTTTTCCTTTTTCCGAGACGGTGTCCCTTGGTTCAAAACTCCTCAGTCAGAGAAGTCACCCAGCCTGTAAGAACTTTGTAAGCTCAAGGTCTCCTCTCATTCTTACAAACTATAGAGAACAAGCCTAGCCTACCAAATCTCTCCTTTTGTGACATGCTTTCCATCCTGGAATCAGCCTATGAAATCTTTGTTGAGCTTGCTGTCTGGCAAGTGTATTAGTCCGTGAGCCAGTAGGGTTGGTCGGTACCATCTGAGGGGAATAATGCTCATAGTGATTTTTGGCAAGGTATACATCTCTTGAGTTAGAAAATATGTGATAGCTTTGCACCAGTGGTAGCTTTATGTGTGCATTTTATAACACTACCCAAAAATAAAGCATTTCTGAAAAGTGCCCAATATAAAGTACAACATATATATTCAACCAAGTGGTATTTTGTCATCAGTGATCCCTCAACATTGAAATTTGTCACAATGATAGCTGAGTTCAAGTACTTTTCATCAAATATTGTTACAAAATTCTACATTGAAAACTATGTCGTTGGTGGCACTCGCCATATGAACATCAGTACGGCAGAAAATGTTACCCCCCCCCCCCAAAAGGTAAAAATAATCCTCATTTGGAGAGATTTCTGGAATTTTATCAATGTCATGATGTTTTCCATATTGTATCAAATCAAAACAATCTTGAGCTTTTGTCATAGCATATAGAATTACAGTACAATAATTCAAATGTGAGGTTCCACACGGCCATAATTTAGGCCCCATTTTTGGTTGTAAAATGAATATATTTAAACAAAGACTGCTTTTCATACTTTGTTTTCCTTACTTTCATAACCTATTAATAAGCATAATAGTTTTCCAAGTCTTCCCCATCTTCCACATCTTCATCTGAACTTTCCACGCTCTGAGGTGGATGCTTGGTTCTCACAGTCTGCCAGTCTACACATGTCACTACACCTGAGGCCATTTGCAACACACATACATCTTGGGAGTGAACATTTTTTTGGACAGTTACAGGCCAGTAGATCCAGGACGGCATCGGGTGCTGGCTGGCCTTCCATCCAGTGCACCACCGACTGTTCAGCTTCCTCTTCTCTCTCCATCTTCCATCCTCTGCCAACAGGGCTTGGGGCTTGTGAATCCTTCTCCAAATGTCTTCTCCATATACCAGCCTGGTAGTTGGCTCACTGTGCATGTTTTGTTAAGCAGTCCTTGCATGGTGGGAGTTGATGACTTTCGATTTCACCTTTTTTGGCACAGAAAAGGTGATACTTGAGCTCATTGACCTTGGTAGTCAATGCTTTTGGGGCATACAGGAGATATGTAAATGCCTCCAGTTTGTCCATCAGTTCTGGGGAGAGGTTCAATTCCTGACCCAACTCTTAAGAATGTGTCCTGAGTTTCCCTTTTGCTGGTCGGAAGTTTTAGGGCACTTGTCTTCCCTTTGCCTTCAAAAGCACTTAGTGTCACATCCTGTATATACGTGCAACGCAATGAGAGCCCTACAAACCCCTATGCCAACGGTGGCAGCAACCTTTCTGATGTCTACAAGCCTTGTACGGGTTCTAGTGCCACACTTCTGGAACAATGGGGACTCAATCTTGTTACAAAATGCTAAAGGCATGATAAAGACATCTGTGTCTTCTGAGCAGATCACTACAGTTTGGTATCCCTCTCTTGTGGCATGGGCAGCGTGGAGAAGTAGGCGGCCATCTGCTGTTGCTTGTTGAGACTGAAGAGCAGACACCTCACTGTCTTGAGATGTGATTTTGTAACATTTGTCATTCACAGTTGCATACAGAATCTTCTTCTGTAGATTTGCTCTGTACTCTGCCTTGCTCCATTCATGGACTTATGAAGCTAATGAGACTATTTTTGTTACTGACTTTGGTTAGGAAGCTCCTCCACTGCCTCACCATCTGTGTGCCTGTGATACCTTGCAACTCATGACCAGTCTCTTCAACCCGTAGAGATCTTTCACTATTCTTGATAGAGTTCTCCTTGTATGTGTCAAACACAACATCTATTCTACTACTCTGACTGCCTTCCCTCAGAGCCATACCCAGAATTGTTCTCTGAAAGTAATTTGATCACCTTTCACTCTTTGGACCAAGCTCATTCCATCAACCACTGTAGCAGAGTTTCCTGGGAGTTGCTCTTCTACATTTTTCTGCAAGGTTGTGGCTTAAGTAGCTTTATTTATCTTTTTCAGCAATCCTTCTGGTGTGGACAGGGCCCAGGGCAATGGTCCAAGGGGATGAGAAAGGATATCCTCCAAACGTAGATTGCGCCCTTGTGCCATCACAATGGCAAGCATTTAAGGATTGCATGGATGAACTACAACAATTGTTCATCCCAGTTTGGCAAAAGAATAAATCAAGGAAGGTAGTGCACCCATGGCTGACAAGAGAAATTAGGGATAATATCAATTCCAAAGAAGAAGCATACAAATTAGCCAGAAAAAGTGGCTCACCTGAGGACTGGGAGAAATTCAGAGTTCAGCAGAGGAGGGCAAAGGGCTTAATTAGGAAAGGGAAAAAAGATTATGAGAGAAAGCTGGCAGGGAACATAAAAACTGACTGTAAAAGCTTTTATAGATATGTAAAAAGGAAAAGACCGGTAAAAACAAATGTAGGTCCCCTACAGACAGAAACAGGTGAATTGATTATGGGGAGCAAGGACATAGCAGACCAATTGAATAATTACTTTGGTTCTGTCTTCACTAAGGAGGACATAAATAATCTTCCAGAAATAGTAGGGGACAGAGGGTCCAGTGAGATGGAGGAACTGAGCGAAATACATGTTAGTAGGGAAGTGGTGTTAGGTAAATTGAAGGGATTAAAGGCAGATAAATCCCCAGGGCCAGATGGTCTGCATCCCAGAGTGCTTAAGGAAGTAGCCCAAGAAATAGTGGATGCATTAGTGATAATTTTTCAAAACTTGTTAGATTCTGGACTAGTTCCTAAGGATTGGAGGGTGGCTAATGTAACCCCACTTTTTAAAAAAGGAGGGAGAGAGAAACCGGGGAATTATAGACCGGTTAGCCTAACGTCGGTGGTGGGGAAACTGCTGGAGTCAGTTATCAAAGATGTGATAACAGCACATTTGGAAAGCGATGAAATCATCGGACAAAGTCAGCATGGATTTGTGAAAGGAAAATCATGTCTGACGAACCTCATAGAATTTTTTGAGGATGTAACTAGTAGAGTGGATAGGGGAGAACCAGTGGATGTGGTATATTTGGATTTTCAAAAGGCTTTTGACAAGGTCCCAGGAGATTAGTGTGCAAACTTAAAGCACATGGTATTGGGGGTAAGGTATTGGTGTGGGTGGAGAGTTGGTTAGCAGACAGGAAGCCAAGAGTGGGAATAAACGGGACCTTTTCAGAATGGCAGGCAGTGACTAGTGGGGTACCGCAAGGCTCAGTGCTGGGACCCCAGTTGTTTACAATATATATTAATGACTTGGATGAAGGAATTAAATGCAGCATCTCCAAGTTTGCGGATGACACGAAGCTGGGCGGCAGTGTTAGCTGTGAGGAGGATGCTAAGAGGATGCAGGGTGACTTGGATAGGTTGGGTGAGTGGGCAAATTCATGGCAGATGCAATTTAATGTGGATAAATGTGAAGTTATCCACTTTGGTGGCAAAAATAGG
The DNA here is from genome assembly GCF_030028105.1 of Mobula birostris. Classification (NCBI taxonomy): domain Eukaryota; kingdom Metazoa; phylum Chordata; class Chondrichthyes; order Myliobatiformes; family Myliobatidae; genus Mobula; species Mobula birostris. The sequence continues at coordinate 57,650,232 of NC_092385.1, forward strand.
AAAACAGATTATTATCTGAATGGTGGCCGATTAGGAAAAGGGGAGGTGCATCGAGACCTGGGTATCATTATACACCAGCATTGAAAGTGGGCATGCAGGTACAGCAGGCGGTGAAAAAGGCGAATGGTATGCTGGCATTTATAGCAAAAGGATTCGAGTACAGGAGCAGGGAGGTACTACTGCAGTTGTACAAGGCCTTGGTGAGACCACACCTGGAGTATTGTGTGCAGTTTTGGTCCCTTAATCTGAGGAAAGACATCCTTGCCATAGAGGGAGTACAAAGAAGGTTCACCAGATTGATTCCTGGGATGGCAGGACTTTCATATGAAGAAAGACTGGATGAACTGGGCTTGTACTCGTTGGAATTTAGAAGATTGAGGGGGGATCTGATTGAAACATATAAAATCCTAAAGGGATTGGACAGGCTAGGTGCAGGAAGATTGTTCCCGATGTTGGGGAAGTCCAGAACGAGGGGTCACAGTTTGAGGATAAAGGGGAAGCCTTTTAGGACCGAGATTAGGAAAAACTTCTTCACACCGAAAGTGATAAATCTGTGGAATTATCTGCCACAGGAAACAGTTGAGGCCAGTTCATTGGCTATATTTAAGAGGGAGTTAGATATGGCCCTTGTGGCTACGGGGATCAGGGGGTATGGAGGGAAGGCTGGTGCAGGGTTCTGAGTTGGATGATCAGCCATGATCATAATAAGTGGCGGTGCAGGCTCGAAGGGCCGAATGGCCTACTCCTGCACCTATTTTCTATGTTTCTATGATGCGTCCAAAGAAAGACCTGTCTGCTTTCAAGATGATCGCCCTCCCATTTGATTTCACTTCCCTCTTCTTATACATATCACTGAATGGTTTCAGCTTGTTGGTTTTCATTGGGTCATGGAATTTCTTTGCTGATAGGTCTTCCTCTGGTCTCTCATCCTTGAAGGTCGCATAGCATTGCTCACCAATCTCATATGCCTTCATCAGGTCAGAGGCAATGTCCTTGGGGGCTGCCTTTGCTGTAGAGATGCTAATGAGGTTCCGCTTCTCTGCAAATGGGTTGACCCATTCATGTATGAGGCTAACCACTGCTGAAACTGCTTCCTCATCTTTCTGGGTTCTTGGCTGCTGTAGCTCCACATGATAAAGCTCCGATTTGTTGTCTTGCACCATCTCCCTTAACTGTCCCAGGAATGCACTGCGGTGCTCAGCTGTTACGCAGTAACGCTTGATAGCTCCAGCATTCAAGCTGAACTGTGATGTGCCTCCAGGAGTCTGTGTGTCTTTGTTCACTGTGGCTTCAATAGCCTGGTCCACAGGGATCTGCCCAAAGGGATTATTACTTGACAGCTGCACTGAGAATTGACCTGTCTTGCAGGCCTCATAGACAGAAGGATTCTTCTCTAGGAGGTTCATCTTCTGAGCAAAGTAAGGGGACAGGTACCTGGCATAATTCATCTTATCATAGGCAAAGCATCATGGAGTCATGATTTTATAGCATGGAGGTGCAAGTCCCAGTCCCCCTCACAGAAAGCTACCACTGCTGCAATGCTGTCACATATTTTCTAGCACTAGGGGTGTATACCTTGCCAAAAATCACTATAAGAATTATTCCCCCCAGATGGTACTGGTGGCCCAAATTTGGGGTCCTGGCTCACGGACTATATCTTGTTTTTAGGTAAAGAGATCGAAGTGGTACATGATACTCCAGGTGCCACTTCACTAAGGCCCCATGTAATCATATCCTGCTGTAATAAAAGCAAAATGACAGGTTCCATTCACTTCATTATCTTTAAATCCAGGTATCCCCCGCTATCCGAAAGTAGAGCGTTCCTATGAAACCTTCCGTAAGCCGAAATGCTGTAAAGCAAAGAAGCAATTACCATTAATTTATATGGGAAAAATTTTTGAGCATTCCCAGACCCAAAAAAAAACCTACCAAGTCATACCAAATAGCACATAAAACCTAAAATAACACTAACATATAGTAAAAGCAGGAATGATATGATAAATACACAGCCTATATAAAGTAGAAATAATATATATACAGTGTAGTTTCACTTATCAGAATCAGGAAGATTTGGCCAAAAGCGATTTGTAGAAAAAAATCGGCACGTACACGCATGCGCACACACCTGCCTGCGCAAGTCTTCTATATCATGGTAGTCTTTCTCGGGGTAAACGAAAGTTTAAAGCGGGCGCCTTTTTTCATAAAAGCGAAAATCCTCTTCAGATTTCTTTAGGGTAGCGAAAACAGGTTCTTTCGTAAAACTAAAGTGGCTTAAAGTGGGGGACACCTGTAATGACAGGTTCTTCTCTGGCACCATCTAAATAGTGATAGATTCCATCTCTTACAATACCTTAGAGTCACAGATTCTACTCTTTACAGTATATTCATAATAACAGGTTTCACCTCATAGAATCCTGTTAAGTGACAGGTTCCACTTCTTTCGATACCTTTATATTGTGATAGGTTGTACCATTTAATATACTTGTGACCGGTTTCACCAAATAATGACAGTTTCACACCTTTGAATAATGTTAAATTGTGGCACATTCCACCCCTTTCAAATTTACAAGTGTTTCAGAGGCTTCTCCCTCCCTCTTCCATTTGATAACATTAGTTTCATTTCTGAGATTGGAGAATAATAGTATAAAACAGTTAAAATAACCTAGTCCTTGCTTTAGCTCCAAAGATGTAGAGTAAATTCTTTTGGGTGAGCTGCTCTGGAGTTGTCCCTAATTGAAAGATGTGAATTTAGTAAAGCATATCCTTTATAACTATTTTTTCTCTAATTTTTCTATCACACGCCAGATTACAATTGGCCTTTGGAAGGCCCACTTCCTTAACAGTCATAGCAAGAGTTATTCCTGCTACTGTAAGACTATTCAAAGATTCAAAAATGCAAGGTGGTACCAGTAATTAATGGTAATGTCCTGCAGACATTTCACAAAGCTGCTACTTTTAAATATGCTTCTACTTAGGGTTTGTCCATCGTCATCGATGAAGACCTCGACACCATTAGTACTTTTTACAAGGTCGAGTTGCTAGTTCAACGCTCAACCCAGAACGGATGGAAGGCGTGTACGGGAGCCGGCCGGATTCGAACTCGGGACTGCTCGCCCCGAAGTCCAGCACTGATGCCACTATGCCACCAGCCGGCTTTGATGGTGTTGAGACTCGCGTTTGATTTGGATTTAAGTGAGGGAGAGTTGCGCAGCGTCAGCCTCACTCTCTCTTCCCAATTCCCATCTGGATCCAGTGGCAAGACAAGAGTCGAGACGGCTGGAGATGGGACTAGGTACAGTGGATGACCAGGACGCCTTCTGTGTCTTGTCGTGCTACACGTTCCACGACGCTTGCAGAGGCCGCCTTCTTGACCGTTGGGCCTTCCATTGGTCTCGTCCACTCAATCTGCCGGAGTCTGTCTTCACATGCTGGGATAGACAACTCCCTATCTCACCGAAGGTTTGAGACCCATCGTCTACCCTCACTTGGTTTAGCTGGCTTGTTGAAGCCGTTGCCTGGGGTGTGGCCGCTGTCACATGCAAACAGCTGTGAGAAGCCACAGGTGAGAGCTGAGTGCCAGGTGGGGACCAAAGGCGGACTAACTTCCTTGAAAAGGACGCGACATGTTCCCCCACCAGAGGTACTACCCCTCCCTGACACCCCATACACCCCTATGCTTTTACTAATCTGCGATTGAAGCCTTTAATTTACATTTTCATAACGTGTTGGGGCCTTTGCTGTCTCTGAGGGTATTCAGCATGGTTGAGAATGGAGTACGTGGTCTAATTGTGGAGCGTGAACCCATGATCGGCTCCATCACCCTCCGAATTCACCAATTAAAGCGTCACGCAAAATTGAAATCAATGAGGATAAGAGCAAAAGGTGAGCAAGTATTCAGTACAGTCTGCCTGTGTTTGATCAGTCTCCCTCTTGCTCGCTGTTTAGGAAGGTGCAGAAGTCTTGGGAGTGGGCAAGGTTTGTGGATTGGACTCATTTTTTAGCAGACTCTGCAGTTCATGTTGTATATGTTTCTGGTAACATTTTTATTGCTATTTTGCATGATGTTGATCAGGATACTTTGTGGACTGGCTATATGGCCTGTAGTCAATGAACTGCACTAAACATTCCTAGACTGTTCTAAGGACTCTGCAGTTTGATATTTAATATTCTATGCATTATTCACTTGTTTTTTGCCGTCTGTGTGATTTGTTTTTTTTCAGGAACTGGGTATTTGATGTTTTCTATGAACGGGTTCCATGATGTTTTTGTTTCATGGCTGTCTGGGACTGAATCTCAGGGTTGTATACTGCATACGTACTTTGATGATAAATGTACTTTGAATCTTTGATATTGTTTCATCTTGCATTACCTCAATGCAATGTGTAATGGGATCTGATTTGTATGAAGAATATGCAAGACAAGCTTTTCTTGTCTTCATACAACTTCACTCACCTCAACTCTGAACTGATATCCGTGGCTACAGACTCACTTTCAAGGACTGCAACTCAGGATTTCTGCATTATATATTTAATTTTATTTGCACAAATTGTCTTTTGCACATCTGTTGTTTGAGTAATAGACCAACTGTAATAACACTGAACAACAAGCTTTGGAGAAATAAGAAATGAACTTTTATTGAATATAATGCTTTCAATTGCATTAAGGTGCTGACGCTTTCCCTAGTTTTCATTCCATTGGTTTGTGGTTCTCGCCTTCAACCTTTTGGCATCCTGTTAGCCAGCTCTGTTTTAGTTTCAGTTGTACCCCAATTAAGGCCAGAGAAATCAAAAATAACTGGAGAAAAGACCAAGATACGGAAATATCTTTAGTGAAAGAAGGAGACTTTAGAAAGACACAATCACAGGATCTCATGGCAGCACCTCCTTGATGACTACTGAGGAGGTAGTCATCCTTCTCACCCATGCAATTTTTCCTCCTTCAGGAAATAAAGTCAATTTTTACAGCTACTTTTCATGACCTACTACACTGAAGTTCTCAGCTTGAGCCCTCTTAAATCTGTGTCTTCTTGTTACTGACTGTTATGAAGAATTGCTGCTCCAGGGTGCCTGTTGATTCTACATTTTAAATTGCACCATCATAATCCTTTTAAATGTTACCTCACGTACTATAAGTACACTTGAAATATTAATCTATTAAATTATATACTTAAGGTGGTCCCCAGAACATAAGAAGCGGCATTTAAAATCCAAATATTTTTGAACTTCACAACTTGAAGGAATTGTCTTGAATGTAGCTGTGAATTACCCATGGCAATTAAGATATCATGAGAGTTGCTTTCAGATCACATGTCAACATTTATAGTATAGATGATTTTATTCAATAGGACCAGTTTAATCCATTTTCCTGGTGGTGTGCTGCTTTTTTTATATATACTATGTCAATGCAGAATTACCGTGTAAAAACAGGTGTGAACATGACAACAAACGCTTCATCTTAAGTAAATGCCCCTGAATCAGGAAGTCAGGAATTCAAACCCTACTGCAGCTGGTTAAACCGGTAATCTATGCTTTCATTTCAGTTGAATGTTGAGGAAGTGTTGAATTACGGGAGGTTGTTTTGTTTGCTCCTGTCCTCTGGGAGCTATCAGTGAATTTAATGACTGCTTTGGACTGCTGGGGAAATAAAATGATTCAAATGTTTCCCTGATAATTAGATGCTTGTAGGATAGGTTTGCCCAAGTTTCTTACCAGCAGAATTTGAGATTGATTTTATCACAAAGGCCCTTGGACTCTAATGCACACACTAGCAGGCCCTGGGTGTCTGCCAGTGCTTAATCTGGAGTTTCAGACCTGTCTCTACTGGCTGAGTAGATCACAAATCTGTAAATAGTCCCAAGTATACAAGAGGTTATGTAGGACACTCATTTTGAATTCAAGATCTGTTCTGTTATGCATATAATTAATACAGTTCAATGAAAAACATTTTGAAATAAACTAATCTGGAATGTTTGGTCACAAGGGTGGATGCAAATGGATACTTTAAATGTGATAATCAGTCAGTATCCCCATATTCTTTGAATTCAAGCATGTAGGGGATGACCAGGCCATGACAATTGAGAACAGGTTTTCCTCATGAGAATACTTTGGTATTCACTCATCGATTTGTTAACTCCACTAGCTAACTTACTTTCAAGATTTACAAGGCAATTATGTCAAGTCTGTCCTTCAATAAGATTTGCTTCCATGTTCTAGCAAAGTGCACTCAATCCTTAAATCTCTTATTGAAAAAGTTTCTCAATCTGAGTATAAATATCTATAACTTTAAGGTAGAGAATCCTAGAGATTTACAGTCCTCTAATAAATACATTTCATTTCATCTTAATTCTTAAAGGATGATTTTATTCAATGCTCCAGTTGATAAAATCCCACCAGTCTGTCAATCCTTTTCCAACTCTAATGTTTTGATAAAATTGGCACTCACTTCCTAAACTCCATTGCGTAACATATTTTATTTGCATTGTTATTTAGCTTATAAAGAGCTATTGGCCTACCAGCAAGCCTGATGACACTGCCGTAGCTCCAGCCTAAAAATCATCTTTTTATTTCCTTATTCTAGGTCCAGTGCATTATCATTTTATGTATCAAATGTTATTTTGAAAATCTAGATCTGTTACATTCCTTAGCTCTCTCTTCTCCTTGACTATCAAAAGAAACATTTTTCCATGTAATCATGATGACTGTAGCAGACAAAACCATATCTGTGCATAATCTTTAGTGTAATGGGGCATGTTGACAAAATAACTGGTGAAGTCCTGGGATTGCTAAATTGAGGCATAGAGTACAAAAACAGGAATGTTATGCAGACATCCCACCTCTCCCAGAAGTTGCGGGAGTCTCCCACATATTGATAGTGGCTCCCTGATGCCCGCAAATTATATACAATATCCCGGAAATTGATTTTTTTGACAGCGAGAGAACGTGTACGAGAGAGAGAGAGAGCGCGTGCCATGGCAGAGTGTTCCAAAAAAAGAAAATATAAAACGTACTTCACCCCAGGCTACACTAAAGTGTACCCCTGCCTAATAGGGGTAAAAAATAATGACAGTGTTACTCACTGCACTGTTTGCAACAGTGACTTTTGTACTGCCTATGGTGGGTTAAGACTGTAAAAGACGTTGAGGTGAGTTTAACAGGTGTCATTTGTTCATTAGCATAGCTAACATTATTTAAACTAGCTGGCTAGCTGCTAAGGAGCTACTCTATTGCAGACAACCCACCTCTCCCAGAAGTTCCGGGAGTCTCCTGCAAATTGATGGTGCTACTTCCCTGAAATGAGTTTTTGCAGGGTGGGATATCTGGTTATGTTGAATTTGAGGGAAACATTGATTAGGTTTGGAGTTTTGCATCCAATCCTGGTCAGCGTACTTGGAAATAGTTGAAAGTCTTAGTTTACAGATCATCTTTCATCACAACTGCAAAAGTTAGAAATTGAACATGTTTTAAGCTGCAGGGAACAAAACCTATTGAAATTAAGAAACCTTCACCTCTCTCTTAGCTGACAAGGCTACCTTGTGTTATTTAAATTTTTGGTCTCCACCCTAACCTAGGCATTCCTTTATGCTCTACAGTTTTATACGTATTTGATTATTGACACTGTCTGGTTCTGATGTTAGGTCACTCATCTGAACTGTTAACTCTTTTTGTCTTCTACAATGCTGCCTGACCTGCATTTATAGCAAATTTTATTATTTTGGATTTAAGGTTTTGCAGTTTTTACTTTTTACAAAGGGGTTATTCTCAAAGATTCAAAGTAGATTTATTATCAAAGTATGTATAAATTATACAACCTTGAGATTTGTCTGCTGTATCTGTTTTTGGTTTCTTATTAATAATTAATATTAAGATTGTTAAATCTCCAAAGTTTTCAAATTATGTCCTATAAAACAAAGTCTCATTGACGTTTTCTATGTAAAGCACATCAATATTGTTTGACAGCTGCTTATGGTCCATTCTGCCACATTTCTTCCATACATGGAGTTTGACAGTCTCGTGCCAGGCATCAAAAAGAGCCACTTTCCCCTTTGATTACTATCTACCATATAGTCAGTGGTTGCCACATGATGAGCTACAGCTGTAATGAGGATGTACTCAATTGATTATTTCCCTCTGTATGCTGAGTTTATTATTTTCATGTTTGCATCTGGAAACCACACAGAGTCATAGAACTCTTCAGCAGAGAAATAGCCCCTTCGGCCCATGCAGTCCATGCCAAACTATTATGCTACCTGGTCCCATTGCCCTGCACCCAGACCATATCCTTCCATAACCTTCCTGTACACATACCTATCCAAATTTCTCTTAAATGTTGAAATTATTCACCACTTCCACTGGCAGCCCGTTCCACATTCTCACCACCCTCTGAGTTCAAAGGTTCATTTATTATCAAAGCAAGTATCCATGTACAATTCTGAAATTTGTCTTCTCTAGATAGCTGTGAAACAAAGAAAGACCATGAAGGTCTTTGAGGAAAAACATCAAAGCCCCCCTTTCACCCTCACACAAAAAAAGAGAACATCAACTCATAAATACCCTCCTCTCGCACAGCAAAACAGAAAAGGAATGGCGATAGAAAACACAATATAAAAATCATAATCCTGAAAAAGTCCACAGTCCATAAATAGTCCAATCCATAAACACAAAACCACGATATCACCAACATTCATCGAAAGAGAGGGACGCCACATTAGGCAGAGGCTTACCTGCCTGCCAAAGTGACCCACAGAGTGAATTCTGTCTGGCAGCAATCAAAAGAGAGGCAGTCAGCGCTGAACTCCTGCTCGCCTTGCACATTGTCTGAATCTTCCACAGCGCTTTAATTGGTGATTGATGGACGCTTTAACTGGTGAAATGGAGTCAAACATTGGCTCACGCCCCCTTTCAAAGTTTCTTCACACTGACGCTCATCGCTTCCCAGAATCTTCTCGGAGACAGCGAAGCACTGGATCACTCATACAGTCTCCAAACTGTAAATCACAGGCTCTATCAGTTGCAGAAACACATTTAAGGTAGAACAACAGATATAAAAGAAGCAAAAAAGACATTTTTGTAAGCTATCTGGAAGATGTCGACGGAGGGAGCGTTGTATGGTGGCGCCATCTTGACCAGAGTGAAGAGGATCACCCTCCCTTTAAACATTACACCTTTCACCCTTAACCTATGACCTCTAGTTCTAGTCTCATCCAACTTCAGTGGAAAAAACCTGGATAACTGAGAACTTCCATAGACATTTTTTAATCTAATTTTACTTAACAATAGATGGATCCTTAGAGAATTTTGAAATACAGGTCAACCTTCACTAATCTGACTACCTGTAATCCAGTTCCTTCGATAATCTGCACCGATTTCAAATTTTCCGCACGACTGTAATTTCAAACTTTCTGGGCCACTGTACCAATTTGCTAAGCATTGTTTTGGTTGCGCTAGATCTGTTCACGTGTTGGCGTGCTCTTGTAAGCACAGACAGGCAATTACTAGCAACACACACAAAAAATGCTGCCTGGCCTGCTGCATTCACCAGCATTTTTTGTGTGAGTTGCTTGAAATTCCAGCATCTGCAGATTTCCTCGTGTGTACAGGCGATTCCTGCTTGTTCTCCTGTATTTATTAATATCATTTGGGTGAGGCGCGGCTGCCCGGCACCCGCCCTGTCTCACCCGCCAGCGGTGGGGGAGCTGGCGTGTGCTGGGTCTGTCTGCCTACCGGCAGTTGCACACTACCCTCTGGCGTTGCCCAACCGGTGCTCTGTTCTCTTCTGCCTACGATCTCAGATCAGACGTGGTGACCCGCTGAATTTAAACAAATTACTAAGCGGAGGAAAAGAAACTAAAGAGGATTCCCTTAGTATCTGTGAGTGAAGAGGGAAGAGCCCAGCGCCAAATCCCTGGCCGCCTGGCGGTCGCATGAAAAGTGGCGTCTAGAAGACCTCCTTTCTATGACCTCTGCTTCTGACAACTCCACACTTGCAGACATGTAACTTTGCCTGAAGGTATTGTTAAGTACCCCGTAACTGGGTTGCCAAACCAGCAGAAATGGACCACTTAGTTGGAGTCTGGATTACTGGAACTAAGAAAGTTTTATTAAAGAAATAAGCAACACAGTATTCTAATAGTAAGAATATAAATGCAACAGGTTAGCAATGATAAAGCACACATGTACACAGAACTAGGGTAATAGGAATCAAACAAGCTCTATTGCAGTCGAGGGGTAAAATGATCAGTCTCAAGTGACGCAGAGTTCAGTTCAGCTTAGTGCAGTTTGCAGTAATCGCCGTTGGGGAGAGGGAGAGAGAGGATGATATGCAAATCTGATTCAGACAGACCTTGATCTTCCCAGTTAGCTTTCGGGCGAACCCTTTTATGTCTTCTGTGGTCACCGACTGTGACCCCTCCGTTCCGGATACGGCCGTTCTTCCGCGGTGAACCCGGCACCCAGGCAAGGGCAGACACACACACCAGGTTCCCGCCGATCGTACCTTTTCACCCTGTGCGTCTATGGTCGGTTCCCACGACCAGACCTCCAAAACTCCCACCAACTTGTGGGGGCACACCGCTTTTCCAGGGTCTTGTGATCTCGTGGTGTCTGTCTTGCCTTAGCAAACCTGTTCTTTTCATCCCCCTGCTAGGGTATCGCCTGTCCATCAAACTTCAAACAGTTCAGGTTCAAAGCAATCGGTCTGTCAATACTCAGACTGGTGTCTCGTTCCGTTATCTCTCTCTCCTCTCTCATTTGCATCAATCTTCTGATAACTTGGTTTTTTGTCACACCCCTATCCTTCAAAGGATTTTTACCGGGGTAAAAATTATAGGTATGAATACATTATTAGATACACACTAATATACAGGGTCATCAGCTATTCGGCTAATATAGAGAACTTTAAGTTGTCAACACCTTGACAGACAGTCAGCAATCACCTTTCTGTTCCTTTTATATGTGTTATTTTAATAATCCTCTAAGACCAGGCTCCAACTTAGCAAACTTCATAGTGGCCAAAAACACTAATGGGTTGTGATCAGTGTAAATTCTCAGTGGTTTCCGTCCCAGACAAAGATAACAAGGGTCATCCCACACAAACTTAGCATTCTTTGGCAAGAGCTTAGTAAGAGGGAGGGTAATATCCGCAAAGTTTTTGCAAAAGTTCCGATAGTACCCCACCATCCCCAAGAACCTTCTCAGGGCTCTCTTGTCTATCAGGGTGGGGACTTCAGAGATAGCCCGCACCTTAGCCTGCATCGGTGCCAGCTGCCCCTGTCTTACCACAAATCCCAGATAAGTGATCTTTCGGTGGCCGAATTCACTTTTTGCGAGGTTCACTGTCAGGCTGGCTTCAAACAGCTTTTTAAACAGCTCCTCCCATGTGTCACTCCAGACCACTAAATTGCCAATATACGCTTCTGCGTTCTTTAGCCCTTTTGTCACTGAATTAATCATCCTATAGGGGTGTTGCTCACTAGGCTGACCTGATGTGACAACAACACCATGTCCCGGCTCTTTGCATTGCCTCGGGACATCCGGACATACGTGTGCGTGCTGGTTAATTAGCTTTCATAGCGGCTCGCTCCGTTCGGGGGTTAAGTGAGAGAACTCATCAGCAAAGTTGGCCAAAACAATAGCCTTCTCCCATCTGGTCGGCACCATACTTATCTTTTCAAAATGGGTTTTCCCCTTATCAGGTGGCACCCTAGCCTCATTAATTTTCGTGATAATGCCGACTAGGTCTGTTCGCCTATCGTGGCAAGCTGTTAGCATATCAATAGCCTGTAATTGTGTTAGCTCACGTCTACAATAGTCAATAGCATCCTTCCTCCTGTGCGGCCAGTAAAACTCTTTCATGATTCTATCGACTGTCTTCCTCACCCCAAAATGTCCACCGAGGGGTATCTCGTGGGCCAGGTTAAGAATCTCATCCCCATAAATTTTCGGCACCACCCCCCATTCCTCATCTGTGGGCACGGTACTTGGTCTCCATTTCCTCCTTAGTACTCCCTCCTTCACATTATAGCCCACTGACTCCCTTGTTAATTCTGCTTCAGAGAGAGCTGTCTCTGTCAAAACCATCAGCTCCTCGTCTCGCTCCTGTGCCTGTATAAATTCCTTCCTTGCTAATGATAAGTCTACCTTAACTCCCTTACTTCCTTCTGTTTTACTATGCTGCTTCTCACTTTCTAACCCCCCCCCCGGTACAAGGCTGGTAAAAACGTCTCAGCTAAATCTATATTCGCTTCGGCAGCCTTTCTGGGCATGCGCCGACTAACTGCACAAACGGGATAAACCTGTTGAGTCCATGGGCGAGGCGTCAATGCTGGCAGGCTGGCTTGTCAGTTTTACTGCTGAGAACACATTTCCGCCGGCGAGGTCATTACCGAGTAAGACCTCCACGTCTTCCATCGGTAGTTTGGGCCTCACTCCGATCGTGACCGGTCTGGAGACCAAGTCGCTTTTTAGGTGTATCTGGTGCAAAGGTACTGCTTCAGTCCCTTTCCCAATGCCTCTTATCACCCTGACCTCCCCAGTCTGGGTCTCTGAACTAAAGTCTAACACACTCTTTAATATCAATGACTGACAAGCTCCAGCGTCTCTCCAGATCCATACTGGAACTGGGTTTAACCCCTCCTTCACCGACACCAATCCGGCCGAGATAAACCTCTCGCGCCCTTCCTGAACTTTATCAGACGTCTTCTCCCCTAGCGGTTTGTTTACCAGCTCAATACACCCCGTCGGAACCGTCGTTTTTCCTTTCCCCGTCTCCTTCTTTGGGGCAAAGTACCTGGACGCAAAGTGTCCGGCTTTCCCACAATTATAGCATACGACCCCAGGAGACTTCCTACCAAACTGCTCCCGGTCTACCTTATCCTTCTCACTAGTCCCCGGCTTACTTTCTGACTTCTCTGGCAGACTCTCCCCGCCCTCTTGACTACCCTTCTGGTAGCCTTTACTCGGGGTAAACTTCGTTTTGTGCATTAACGCGTATTCATCCGCTAACTTAGCAGTTGCGGCTAAGGTGTCTGCCTCTTTCTCATCTAGGTAGGGTCTCATACCTTCAGGGACACAACCTTTAAATTGCTCAATCAGTATTAGCTGTAGCAGTCTGTCATAAACCCCATTGACCCCTTTTGAGGTGCACCAACACTCAAAATACATCTGCGTCTCACAGGCAAACTCTAAATACGTGCGGCCCCACTGCTTCCTCGCATTCCAGAACCTCTGCCGGTATGCCTCCGGGACCAACTCATAAATCCTGAGTATGGCCTCTTTCACCACATCATACCTCTGGGCATCTTCTGCAGACAAGGCCGAGTAAGCTTGCTGGGCTTTTCCTTTAAGTACGCTCTCAAGCAAAACAGCCCACTTATCCCTCGGCCAGTCCTGACTTGCAGCAACTTTTTCAAAATGGAGAAAGTACCGATCAACATCGGCCTCCTCAAATGGGGGAACCAGCCTAACGTCCTGGGTCACCCTGAACCCTCCACCTTGGTTCGTCATGGGCCCCTGACCGGCGCTGGCGTCATCCTTAACTTCTCCAGCTCAAATTCCCTTTCCCTCTGTTTCTCCCTCTCTTCTCACTCTAACTGCATGTCCCTCTCTTCTCGCTCTAATTGCCTGTCCCTCTCTTCTTTTTCCAGCTGTTTTACCCGGAACTCGTGCTCGAGTCTCAATTTTTCAATCTGCAGCTGTACTGCTTCTCCACCAGGTTTGCCAATAGATATCACCTCCAGCTTCCCTTGGGGAAACACACCTTTAGATACATAATGTTCTATGATAGCTCTGTGCATCTCCGCTGTCCTCATTGTCAACTTCCCCTTAAAAAGATTCAACCGTTTGGCAACAGTTGCCAACTCTGATTTCCTGGCATCCTCTAATGCCTCCAAGGTTGGCGCCTTTAGAAATTCCTCAATCTCCATTTCTGCTGTTTGCCCTTTCTTTCTTTCGGGAATTTTAACCCGATCAATTTACCCAGTCCCAAATTTGGCGTTCAAAATCGCAGACGAGATCCCCACTTATGTTACGTACCCCGTAATTGGGTTGCCAAACCAGCAGAAATGGACCACTTAGTTGGAGTCTGGATTACTGGAACTAAGAAAGTTTTATTAAAGAAATAAGTAACACAGTACTCTAATCGTAAGGATATAAACGCAACAGATTAACAATGATAAAACACACATGTACACAGAACTAGGGTAATAGGAATCAAACAAGCTCTATCGCAGTCTAGGGGTAAAATGATCAGTCTCAAGTGACGCAGAGTTCAGTTCAGCTTAGTGCAGTTCGCAGTAGTTGCTGTTGTGCCGTTGGGGAGAGAGAGAGGATGATATGCAAATCTGATTCAGACAGACCTTGATGTTCTTCGCAGTTAGCTTTCGGGCGAACCCTTTTATGTCTTCTGTGGTCACCGACTGTGACCCCTCCGTTCCGGATATGACCGTTCTTCCGCGGTGAACCCGGCACCCAGGCAAGGGCGGACACACACACCAGGTTCCCGCTGATCGTACCTTTTCACCCTGTGCGTCTATGGTCGGTTCCCACGACCAGACCTCCAAAACTCCCACCAACTTGTGGGGGCACACCACTTTTCCAGGGTCTCGTTATCTCATGGTGTCTGTCGTGCCTTAGCGAACCTGTTCTTTTTATCCCCCTGCTAGGGTATCGCCTGTCCATCAAACTTCAAACAGTTCAGGTTCAAAGCAATCGGTCTGTCAATACTCGGACTGGTGTCTCTTTCCGTTATCTCTCTCTCCTGTCACATTAACATTTGGAATGTTTCTCCATTGTCTCACTTATCTCTATCATTTGCAGTAATCTTCTGATAACTTGGTTTTTCGTCACAGTATATTAAATGTCTCGCTTTAGAAGTGGAAGTGCTCAACTGTTCTGTATCAGTTAATTCCTGTACACTTACCTGTACCCTTTATTTTATCTGTGCCTGTACAGTATATTACTTTAAAATTTCACTTGTTGCTCATTTAATGTTTCTGTTTCATTATTATCTAATTCGTACTGATTTACATAAGTCATCTCTTTCTTCTCCTTAGGAGAGAGAGAGAGAGCCTGCAGCATGTCAAACTATCGGGTGAACAATGTAGTCTTTGGGGTAACTGCAAGTCTGTGTCTTTGCTATCGCTTAGTTCACGCTTGAGTGCTGGTAGTGGGTGCGCTTTATTTTTTGCCGGTGGGGGGGGGGGTGGGATTGTTGCTCACTGCCGCTTGCGCGCAAGAGGAGAATTTAGGGGTTCTAACATTTGACTGTTGTTCATTCTTTGGGGCGCTCCTCTGTTTTTGTGGATGGTTGCAAAGAAAAAGCATTTCAGGATGTATATTATATACCATTCTCTGACATTAAATAAACTTTTGAATCCTTTGATATTTTAAAGGTACGTTGAGGTGGTTAGCTATTGCTTAATGTGATCCTTCTGTAATCTGGCATTTTCACTAATCCGGCACTCTTCAGGTCCCAATGGTGCCAGATTATAGAAGGTCAACCTGTAGTTCTTTAAACTCCTCTTAGTTTTCACCTACTGAGTTCTTTAAAGTACCTTTTTTTTTTTTTAGCTTAATTTAACTTATTTACTTTTCTGTCCTACATAATCGGCTTTATTAAAATTCATTTCTGTATTCTGATTTAAATGGCATACTGTGATCAATTTTCCCTAGAGGAGATCCCTTCCTCACTAACTACTGACCAACTACACAACACGCTGGAGGAACTCGGCGGGTCGGGCAGCATCCGTGGAAACGATCAGTCAACGTTTCGGGCCGGAACCTTTCGTCAGGACTGTAGGGGGAAGGGGCAGAGGCCCTATAAAGAAGGTGGGGGGGAGGGGGGGAAGGAGAAGGCTGGTAGGTTCCAGGTGAAGAACTAGTAAGGGGAAAGATAAAGGGGTGGGGGAAGGGAGGCAGGGAGGTGATAGGCAGGAAAGGTGAAGAAGGAATAGGGGAAAGCACAGTGGGTAGTAGAAGGAGGCGGAACCATGAGGGAGGTGGTAGGCAGCTGGGGGAGGGGGCAGAGTGAAATAGAGATAGGGGAAGGGAGGGGGAGGGAATTACCGGAAGTTGGAGAATTCTATGTTCATACCAAAGGGCTGGAGACTACCTAGACGGTATATGAGGTGTTGCTCCTCCAACCTGAGTTTAGCCTCATCATGGCAGTAGAGGAGGCCATGTATGGACATATCTGAATGGGAGTGGGAAGCGGAGTTGAAGTGGGTGGCTACTGGGAGATCCTGTCTGTTTTGGCGGACGAAGCGGAGATGCTCGAAGCGGTCCCCCAATCTGCGTCGGGTTTAACATATCTGAATGGGAGTGGGAAGCAGAGTTGAAGTGGGTATCCCTATGTCACTCTGCCCCCTCCCACAGCTGCCTACCACCTCCCTCATGGTTCCGCCTCCTTCTACTACCCATTGTGTTTTCCCCTATTCTTTTTTCACCTTTCCTGCCTATCACCTCCCTGCCTCCCTTTCCCCACCCTTCTATCTTTCCCCTTACTGGTTTTTCACCTGGAACCTACCAGCCTTCTCCTTCCCACCCTCCCCCCACCTTCTTTATAGGGCCTCTGCCCCTTCCCTCTACAGTCCTGATGAAGGGTTCCGGCCCGAAACGTCGACTGATCGTTTCCACGGATGCTGCCAGACCTGCTGAGTTCCTCCAGCGTGTTGTGAGTGTTGCTTTAACCCCAGCATCTGCAGATTATTTTGTGTTTACGACTAACTACACAATGCGGATGAAAATTGCCTTTTCCCTGGTTGGCTCGATAGTGTATTACTTTGAAAATGAAAATTAAAACAAAATACTGCTGATGCTGTAACTGTAAGACAAGCAGAAAAAGCAGCAGATTCTCAGCAGGTCAGTCAGGATCTGTGGAAAGAGAAGCAGAGTTGGTGTTTTAGGTTTTGGCAAAGGTTCTTCAACCAACAATATTACTTCTGTTTCTCTTTCCAGGGATGTTTGTTTATTTTTTATTTAGAGAGACAACATGGAACAGGCCCTTCAAGCCCAAAGAGCTGTACGGCCCAGCAGCTCATCTATTTAATGCTAGCCTAATCACAGGGCATTTGCAATGACCAATTAACTTACACCTTTGGACTATGGGAGGAAAGTGAAGCACGTGGAAGAAACTTTTGCGGCTCACGGGGAGAACACACAAACTCCTTACAGGTGGCGCCGGCATTGAAGTCCAGAGCATCCCCAGCTGTCATGGTGTCACTGTGCTACCATGACACTGTCTAACCTGCTGAGCGTGTCCATCCGCTTTCTGTGTGTGTGTGTGTGTACGCAAACTTCATCATTCATGTTCTTTATTCTACTGCAATTCAGTTTTCTAATCTGTTTGAAACTAAAGTTTACCAGATTCAAATAATCTTTACTTCACGCTCCTCTTAATTCTATTAGATTTGTCTTTTCAAATAGATTAATTACGCTAGCTCTTCACTTTTCTAAACTCGAGGAATAGTTAGCCCATTATTTAAAATTTGTCCTGTTTCATTCCTGGTGAATCTTTACTGACCCTTGTCTCAGATCAAACTTGATTCCCAGAATCTGAGGCCTGCAGCTGAATCTAAACAAAGCTGTGTACAAACAAATTTATCATTTTCCTGTTTTTGACTTCAAACCCCTTGGTTGGTGCAAGGTCTGTCTGAAAGAAAAGGTATTTGTAATAATTGATTTATGTTATGACCCTGTGGATATATATTTTTGTAAAGATACTACTTTATTTTATACTGTGAAATTTTCTTTTAATGTAGTTGTGACATGTAATTTCTTTTGTTCCATCATTGTAAATAATCTGCTTCGACCCTCAAGTTGTATTGAATATGAATAGTTTTAGCCCTAATGGAAAGCACAATATCTAAATTGGCCTGAGACTGTTCCATCTACCATTCTAGCTAAGAAAGTATCTATTTTACTTGAATCCCTGTTGTAATCTGTTATGCAACCCTAACTAGCTTTCATGTCAGCAGTAAACCTGTGGTTTGTTCTTCCTGCAGCATGTGGGAAATGCTTTTTCACACAGAACAGGAACAGGAAAACAGATTATTATCTGAATGGTAGCCAATTAGGAAAAGGGGAGGTGCAACGAGACCTGGGTGTCATTGTACACCAGTCATTGAAAGTGGGCATGCAGGTACAGCAGGTGGTGAAAAAGGCGAATCGTATGCTGGCATTCATAGCAAGAGGATTCGAGTACAGGAGCAGGGAGGTTCTACTGCAGTTGTACAAGGCCTTGGTGAGACCACACCTTGAGTATCATGTGCAGTTTTGGTCCCCTAATCTGAGGAAAGACATTCTTGCCATAGAGTGGGTACAAAGAAGGTTCACCAGATTGATTCCTGGGATGGCAGGACTTTCATATGATGAAAGACTGGATCGACTAGGCTTATACCCTCTGGAATTTAGAAGGTCAAGGGGAGATCTGATTGAAACGTATAAAATTCTAAAGGGATTGGACAGGCCAGATGCAGGAAGATTGTTCCCTATGTTGGGGAAGTCCAGAATGAGGGGTCACAGTTTGAGGATAAAGAGGAAGCCTTTTAGGACCGAGATGAGGAAAAACTTCTTCACACAGGGAGTGGTGAATCTGTGGAATTGTCTGCCACAGGAAACAGTTGAGGCCAGTTCATTGGCTATATTTAAGAGGGAGTTAGATAAGGCCCTTGTGGCTAAAGGGATCAGGGAGTATGGAGAGAAGGCAGGTACAGGATTCTGAGTTGGATGATCAGCCATGATCATACTGAATGGCGGTGCAGGCTTGAAGGGCTGACTGGCCTACTCCTGCACCTGTTTTCTATGCTTCTAAACCCACGAGCATGTGCAGTATTTGCTGTAGGTATCTAGTAAGTATTATCTCTAGGTCCTTCATGTTGCTTTCTCTTAGCAGTTTCTTCTTGCAGTCTTTGTTAGGCTTTCTTCAAGTTTTCTTTGGGTGACTTTATTATTTTGTGATTGTCTTTCTTAAGCGTGTACATACATCACAATGAATGCTTCTGCTTTGTTTTGATTTTACATCATTCTGGTTTAAGTCCATTTTAGTTTCCAATATCCACAATTCTCTCATAAAAAGGCATCAGTGATACTATCATTTTAATGTTAGGGCAGATATTGCATTGTATATTTAATAACTGGTATATTAAGAGATATTTAGGTCCCCATGATGATACCTTTGTCAGAGGTTGTTTTATCCTGTGATTTTTTTTCTTGAACTCTTATCTCCATTTGTTTTGTGTCAGTTGTCACTTGATTTTGGTCACAGATGGTCAAAAAAGGTAATTTATTTTCATCACCACCTCTCATGAAGCTGTTTTGCTCGATGAGCATGATGTTTTTTGTTTCTTAGCTTTTACATCACTTTTGCTTCTTGCAAGATGAACATTTCCCGTAAGCCTGCCTTTGTTTTGCCATTTTCATGTTCTTGATCTTTCACTTGTGTTCCTTAGTCCCTGATTAGAGAGAGGCTTCAGTCTATTGATGAGAGCATGATCTGACTTATTTGAACAATCTGCAAAGTTTCAAGAATGCACTTAACTAGATCTGTCCCTAGCACAAAGACTCCTAGTCAATATTGGAGAAGTTAAAAGTCACCCACTACAATAACTTTCTTGTTTTTTTTACATCTTTCAGTGATCTGCCAATCTCTTCCTCTAGCTCCTGCTGACTGGTGGGGAGGCCCATAGTGTAACTTGCATCATAGTGATTATACCTTTCGTATTCTTGAGTATCCATATGTCAATCCCTCCTATTGGGAGAATTATTATCCAGTGAAGAATTTTAAATAGCAGTGGTTTCCTGCAATGGTGTATTTCTCAGCTTTCATCATCAAGTATTTTTACCACCTCCATATTTGTAGCAACACACACAATGCTGGAGGAACTCAGCAGGCCAGGCAGCATCTATAGAATGAGTAAATAGTTGACATTTTGGGCTGAGACCCTTCATCTGGATTTGTGTCCATTTTCTATAATTTAATTCCGCTTGACAATAATGTAATAAACCACATTGACGTTATGCACCAGCATCTTTTGAGGTATTTTCTTCATTGTTAACATCATTTGATTTCTTGTTACTTATTTTCCTCAATCACCAACCTTGCTGTACTTTTTCCATGAGTAATTACATGCTCCATTAGATTTCCCCGCATTATATTTGTGATTTTAAAAGTTTGATCTGTAAGCTGATGTTCTTTTCTCAACGTGGTTAATGTTCCCACGCCAATCCCTGATTGTGATACTTTCTTTGAGATGATTCATAATGTTTTCTGAACACAATATAATTAGATACCAATATTCCCATGCTTCTGCTTTGAGATTCCTTGTGTTAATTCAGCACCTAAGATGATTTTAAAATTTCTCTGCTCATTGAGCTTCAAGTCCGATTATCTGTGATATCTGCATCTGCTTCAGACTTGGTACTTGCCAGTACTTCCCTGCTACCATATCATTCACCTTGTTCTTCTCATTGCACTTAGGAAGTAACATTCTGGTTGTTTCCATTAGCATGGCAGCAGTGGGCATCTGGATTTCTCTCTGTTCATGTGCTTGTGCTTCAGACTGTCTCATGGTGGTTCAATTGCAAGATATCATTGACCTTAGATAATGTCAGTTGCTGTGCAGCTTCATTGCAGAGGTTGAGATGGTTCAACAGTCTCAGGTTGACTCTCAGTGTGGTCATTCTGGGAGAACTCTAGTAACAAAACATTTGAAACTTGAGTTTTGAACTATTGGCAGAAATGACTAGGGGTTATTTCTATCACCTGATATCCTGGATTTATAATTTGTAAATAATATCTGATTATTTTTAGATTGAGTAAGATTGAAGTGCACTGGAGTTGGGAGGAATGAATACTGTAGTCTAATTGAAATTATATATTCTGAAGAATTCCTACTAAAGATACTGTAAGGAATTTCTAATTTCCAAAACTGTTCTTCAGGTGTTGCAACTTAGCGTTCAGCCTTTAAATGTTGAGCGCCATTGTTTCTTCTAAGCTGCATGGTTGTGCGGCCAAGAAGTAACTGAAATGCTCCCACATACGTAGCCTTTGTTGCAGCACAGCTGGAAGTTTCTTTTATATATGACAAAATCATTATTTCAAAAATATCACAGTAGTACTAAGATTATGAATTTGTTTCTGTGAAAGTTAAGACTGGTTCAATTAAGATATTCAACTGCGTGATTAATAAACAAAAAATTTGAAGAACTGTCAATTCTTGTTGACATAGTTGGATCATTTCAAGCTTCTGGTGCTGATTGCAAATGTAGATTCAGTCTTATGAATTCAATCAAAGTAAATCCAGAAACAGACCAGAAGTGGAATATTTGGATGATCTAATGAGGATTAAGATGCATCTTTAATCTGGATGCAAAATTAATCTGCACAGTGTTTATAGAACATGGATGTGTAATAAAGGCAGACAAGAAAAAGTTTGAGATGTGAAAGATTTTCTTTGTATTGTATTTCATTATACCCTTCAATTAATAAAATTAAAAGTATGTGATTTTTCAATTTTCATTATAAATATTCATAGTATGCATATTACAGAACAAAACATTTAAAGTGCCACACGGTTTTCAGGCCGTGTAAAAATCTTCTGATCAGAGCAATGGTTGGTCCGCACAGCTGTTTTTAAAAAAAATGGAAATTTGATGACCACACAAGAGAATGACCCCAAGTTTTCTGGTTGACTTTGTAACCTCTATCAACAGTTAGACCATTGACTTGGAATTTAATTTTGTTCCTACTGCTATTGTATTTGATTTGATCACTTGTAATTTCTTTTGCCCTGTGCTCAGTCATGTGCACAGTTGACTGCTGCCCTGTCCTTGACCTCTTTGGTAGTCTCTTCCTGTTCTGTATTTTCTCTTACCTCTGCAATTGTCTTCCTCTTTTCTGTACCTTGGGTTCATTTGAAGCAGTAGAAATTCACAAAACAGGAAACAGTTGACTATGCCATTCAAATAGTAGCCAAAACATATCTTCCAACCTAGAAGGTCATGACTCTCTAGGTACAGTTCAGATGTGTTTAGGGTTTCTGCTTCAAGTGCAAGGGTTCCCAACATTTTTATGCTTTGGGCCCCTACCATTAACAGAGGGGTCTGTGAACCACGGTTGGGAACCCCTGCTCTATCACCTTCCCGGTGAAAAGTTTGTAGACCCCAGTCAATTTGGATTGGCAACAATATCTCCATCAGCACAGATGCACTACAAGGATATGTGCTTCGGCTCCTGCTCTTTGGCTTTATGCTCATGACTGTGTGGCTAAGCATAGCTCCAATGCCATATTCAGGTTTGCTGATGTAGGCCGAATCAAAGACGGTGATGAACCAGCATATAGAAGAGACTGAGGGAGACTCCATTTTGCAGTGAATGAAGTGAGAGGTGTTTTTCACCGTGGCTCTACTTTTTATATCTTACATTCCACTGATAGATCCTTTTT
This sequence comes from Mobula birostris, assembly GCF_030028105.1. Classification (NCBI taxonomy): domain Eukaryota; kingdom Metazoa; phylum Chordata; class Chondrichthyes; order Myliobatiformes; family Myliobatidae; genus Mobula; species Mobula birostris. The sequence goes on from NC_092385.1 coordinate 57,672,667, forward strand.
AAGTTGGATCCACTATTTTTGTTGAAGGATTTATGATTTGATTATGATGGCAGGAAATAGATCCGATATTGAATTGAGACACGGCAAGACCCTTCCCGTAACAGAACAATTGGAACAAATAAAGAAAGCGGAGGAACTTTCTACTTTAGAAAGAATATTCTGTTCGATACAAGATATAAAACTTGAATTTGGATTGTTTAACACTAAGATTGATAAACTGACGGATGCCAAGGGAAAGCTTGAAAAATCCATCTTCACTGTTCAAGAATCTTTGAAGAATTTTGATTTTCAATTTCCGACGCTTAAACAGACTACCCATCAAATTGAGAGGGAACAGGAGTCATTCAGGCAAACTATTAACGAACAAGAATTGAAGATGTCATCTATGGAAAAGATACTTAATGAAGTTACTTTGGAATTATCAAGAACGAAGAAAAAAACCGACTGATTTAGATAGCAGATTGCGCAAGAGGAATTTACGTATATTGGGTTTGCCTGAAAATACTGAAACAGGTGACCTGTTAAAGTTCTTTTCAGATATGCTGTATTCACTTTTTAATGAGATTCTTGAAGTGAACCTTTCGATACAGCTTTTTGAATCCCACGATCTAAGCCCTCATCTGAGCTACATCCATGACCACTGGTACTATCCCTGCATTATTTTACAACCAAAGAAGCTATACTCCAAGAGGCAAGAAAAAGGGGTAAGCTAATCTACAATTCAATAGAATTTCGGATAGTGGAGGACTTTGCCCTGGAAATTTATGCCGAAAGAAGGAAATACCGGGGTTGATGGCTGAATTATATAAAATGAATTGTCATCCGTCGCTTCGTTATCTGGCACGTTTGATAATTTTTCCACCTGACTCTCAGTTGCAAAAGATTAACTCTCCAGAAGAAGGTTGGGAATTTATCAAGGGGTTTAAGTCGATGTTGAATGCAACTTAAATAGACAATCCTGAGCTGGGAGATATTTGTAGGTGCCTTGAGGAAAGTCTGTTCTATGTTTTATGTATGTCTGTACAGGATTTGGCTGATTTAATTTTATTTCGTTATTTGTTAACAGTTAGTATATATCTATAGTTGTTTTGAAGAGAGTCTGTTTCACATTTTATGGATGTCCGCACAGGACCTGGTTGATTTAATTTTTTTCTTGCTTGCCTTAATATTAATATAGCCCTGGGTTTGATATATATATTTACTTGTTTTATTTTATGATTTGTTAGTTTTTTTTAAACTTCATTTGTAATATATTATTTGCTTGGATTTATCCTTTTCTGAACACATGATTAATATACTTTAGATGAATTTAAGATGGCCATCGCCAACTACGTTTTAACTATTGTTAGACATAACATTACAATATTTGAAATTTGGTTCATTTCTTTTATTATGTCTACAATCAGTAGAGTAAACATTGATCTCACATGAACTTCAGGTTGCGACCCCTGCCATTGATCTCGCGCGTTCACCAGCAACTTTTATGTGTGTTGCTTGAAATTCCAGCATCTGCAGACTTCCTCGTGTTTGAGTAAACATATAACTTTGTTAATAGAACTGCAAAATGGAGATTGGGGTTAGGGTCATAGGTTAGCATGCTATCCCTTTACTGGATAGTTGCTTTTTGCTCTTTTGGGGAGGGGGGTGGTGCTATTAGAGTAGTTTTTTTTCTCGACTGGACAGTTCTGAGAGGTTATATCTTGTATCAATTATGTCGTCACTTCTGGTCAAGTCAGTGCTGTTTTTTCCCTTTGGAACTAGTTTGCGCTTGCGCAATAGCGTTCTTTATGAAATTTAAAATTAAATCTTAAACATGGATGTTAATAAAATTAATATAATTTCTTGGAATTTGAACGGCATGAATCATCCTATTAAGCACAAAAAGATTTTTAAGAAATTAAAAACACTTCATGCAGGTATTATCTTCGCGCAAGAAACTCATGTAGGGAGACAGGATGAAAGTCACTTTTTTAAATTCTGGAAAGGATCTTTATACCATTCTTTATCAATAAATAAAACTAGAGGGGTATCTATTTTTGTTAACTCTAAAATCCCTTTTGTACATTTTAATACTGTTACTAATTTGATTGGAAGATATTTAATCGTCACTGGTTTGCTATGTGGTCAAAAGGTGGCTTTGGTGTGTGTTTACGCACCCAATTCAGACAGTCCTGAAGTTTTTAAGAAACTATTTTCTGTGCTCCCGAATCTAAATGAATATAAGTTGATTATGGGCGGTGACTTCAACTGTTGTCTTAACCCGTCGATTGACAGGTCATCAACCAATCCGTCGCTTCCTAATAAAGCGGCGACTTGTATTAATTCTTTTCTGTTAGAACATGGTTTAGTGGATATCTGGGGATATAGAAGCCCAAATGAGAAAGGTTTTTCCTTTTTTTCTATGTACATCATAAATATACAAAAATTGATTTTTTTTTTCTAGATACACGATTGTTGTATTCAGTTGCTGACTGTGCGTATGACATCATTGCGCTGTCGGACAACGCACCCATGAAATTTAATTCTGAAGCTTTCTGATCATGTGTCGAAAATGTCACAGTGGAGATTGAATCCCGTATTGTTACAAGACCCAACTTTTGTTAGTTTTATCACGGAGCAAATTTCTTTGTTTTTTGAACTTAATACAACTGAAGGTATGTCAAATTTGGTTATATGGGATACGATGAAATCTTTTCTTAGGGGACAGATAATTTCATAATCAGCAGGTTTAAGAAGGAAAACCAAAGCGGAACTTTTAGTGATTACTAATAAAGTTAAAAAGATAGATAAAGTGTATTCAGTAAGACCTAGTGAAGATCTATATAAGGAAAGGGTTGAACTCCAAACACAGCATGATCTGCTTTTGACCTTCCCTATTGAGCAGCAACTTTTAAAATCCAAAGGTCAATTTTATATACATGGTGATAAATCAGGTAAATTGCTGGCTAGTTAATTGAAGGCAAATATGGTCAGAAGACAGATTTTGAAAATACGTAGACCAGATAGAACTGAAATTCTAGACCCTCGTGAAATTAATAAGATATTTATGGATTTCTATTCTAATCTTTATAAATCTGAATTTTCTGATAATGCTATCTTTATGAATGGATTTTTGCAAAAATTAAATATTCCTAAAATTTCTATTCAAGATAGAAACACATTAGACGCACCTATTAAACAAGAGGAAATAGCTAGGGCTTTACCCTCTATGGAACCAGGGAAAGCTCCGGGACCAGATGGATATACAGTGGAATTTTATAAGACTTTTATTGAAATGCTTACATCACATCTATGTCAAACTTTCACTGATTCTGTATCCTCTGGGAACCTCCGGAAAACTTTTTATGAGGCATCAATCTCATTGATCCCTAAAAAAGGAAAAGTTCTATCTGAATTTCCTTATTGAATGTGGACTTTAAAATTCTGGCTAATAGGCTTGAATATTTTACCTACTGCTATTTCAAATGATCAAACTGGATTTATTAAAAATAGGTATTTACATTTTAATATTTGAAGATTGTTAAATATTATTTATTCTCCCTCAGTTAAAGAATCTGAGTGTATTGTTTCTCTCGATGCAGAGAAAGCCTTTGATAGGGTGGAATGGCCCTATTTATTTCAGGTCTTGGAGAGATTTAACTTTGGCCCGGTATTTATCTCCTGGATCAAACTGATCTATCAAGCCCCAATGGCTGCGGTTATAACTAACAATCAAAAATCACCTTATTTTAGACTATATAGAGGAATCTGTCAGGGTTGTCCTTTTAGTCCTTTATTATTTAATTTGGGTTTAGAACCACTTGCTATTGCTCTTAGGGATTCCAACTCTGTTCAGGGTATTAAGAGAGGGGATGAAGTATATAAGGTTTTGTTGTATGCAGATGATTTATTAGTTTACATTACAGACCCTAGGAAATCCATCCTTTCTATGTTATCCATATTTACTGAATTTAGTACTTTCTCTGAATATAAGTTAAATTTATATAAATGTGAATTGTTTCCTATTAATAACTATTCGGATCAATATGATCTAATAACTTTTAATATTGCTAAAAATTATTTTACCTATCTTGGTATTAAAATTACTAAAAATTTTAAAGATTTATATAAAAATAATTTTCTCCCTTTAATTGAATATACACAATAAATGCTTTCCAAATGGTCGCCTATGACATTGTCATTAATTGGTCGAATAAATGCTATAAAAATGACAATTTTACCAAAATTCTTATATACGTTTCAAGCTGTTTCCTCCTTTGTCCCGAAAATGTTTTTTGATAGAATAGATTCTATGATCTTATCATATATCTGGAATAATAAAAGCTCCAGAGTGAGTAAACCTTTACTGCAAAAATTTAAAAAAGACGGTGGCTTGGCTTTACCAAACTTTAGATTCTATTACTGAGTGATCAATATTCGTTATATTACTTTTTGGATTCACTGTATAGATATGCAGGACTGTCCTTCATGGTTGGAGTTGGAGGAGAACTTGGTAAAGGGGTTCTCTTTGGCTTCTTTACTGGGAGCTCCTCTTCCCTTTTTGTTTTCTACGATTGGTAGACAAGATCGTCCCATTGTTAGACATACATTAAAAATTTGGTTTCAGTTTCGCAGATGTTTTGACCTAAATAACTTTGTTCTATCTAGTAATATCCATTTTAATTATTTTTTTTAAACCATCAATTTTAGACAAGGCTTTTTTAACATGAAAAACTAAGGGAATAATAACTTTTCTAGATTTGTTTCTAGGGGATTGTTTAATGTCTTTTTCTCAGCTAATGGACACGTGATTTATCTAATGCACAATTTTTTTTAGATATTTACAAGTTAGGAATTTTTTTTTACATGATTTGTTACCAAATTACCCATTTGCTTATTTACCAAATATGATAGATCAGGGGTCCCCAACCTCTTTTGCATCGCGGACCGGTTTAATATTGACAATATTCTTGCGGACTGGCCAACGGTGGGGGGGGGAGGGGGTTGTGTTAATCACGACCGGAATATAGGTGATAACTCAACTATAAGTCACTTATCAGTGGCTAATACACTCAATTTTTTTTCTAGAAAGGTTTATCTAACAAATTTAATATTAAACACACAGCACATATTTTCCCCACATGAATATAGTGGTAAGTCAATTATAAGTCATAAGGGGGTTCCTTATGTCCGGTCTATTCTGCAAGTTAGTTTTCGTTGCATTCATTGCAGAAAACTCCACTTCGCAGAGATATGATGTTGGAAATGGAAGCAACGTTTTCAGTGCTTTTGTGGCTATCTCAGGATATTCAGCCTTTGATCCAGAATGCCGGCAGAGATGTTATGCCAAACATACTTTTCAGCCCACTGTTATTTGCAAGCTCGAGGAGTTGATCTTCTTCTCGCGGTGACATGGATGATTCAGCGGGAACATTCACAAATGGGTCACGGACCCATTCCTTTGCACGTCTTGGGTCATTTGCGGTTGGGAAGTAATGCTCGAATTCTGTAGACAGCGAAGATAGGTGTTCACGCACCAGTTGTGAGCCTCAGTCTCTCCCAAATTCCCAGCTAATGTTGGGAACATGTCAAATATGCCCCTGTCCACTCGCCGTCCCCACAGTTCCAGTTTGACTGTGAAAGCAGACAGTTTATCTGTCAACTTGAAGGCAGTTGTCATTCTCCCCTGAAGTGACAAATTGAGTTCATTGAGCAGGTTGAAGGTGTCACACAGATAAGCAAGTTTTGCTATCCACTCCTCGTCACTGAAGTGTGCTGCCAGTGGTGACTTTTTTTTCCTGAAAGTAATCTCTGTAGCTACTCTCTTAACTCAAAAACTCTGGCCAGGGCTCTCCCCCTTGATCGCCACCTGACTTCAGTGTGTAAGAGAAGGCATTTGTGTTCTGCATCCATTTCCTCGCAAAGCTGCTCAAACAGACGTGAGTTAAGGGCTTTTGCTTTGATGTGATTGATAACTTCAACATCACTCAATACACTGTTAAGATCAGGTGACATTTTCCAGCTAGCTGGCATTTCCCTGTGTGTGACACAGTGTGTAGACTGGCATTCAGGAGCAACCTCTTTGACTTGGGTAGTGAAACCAGGCTCATTAAGTTGTTCCAGCAGCTGTGCTTCGATGTCCTCCACTATGTCATCAATTCTCCTTGAAACTGTGGTAGCTGATAGAGAAACCTGTGCCGTCTTGTTAGCTGCAGCTTCTCCCAACAGTTCACGGCACGTGTCCTTGGCAGCAGGCAGAATCAATTCTTCACCAACAGTGAAAGGCTTCTTAGCCTTAGCAATACGGCTAGCCACTAAGTATGACACTCTCAGATCAGCAGCATTTGTGGAGGTGGTGGCTCTCAGCACTTGCTTCTGTCCCACTTGCTCACGTGTTTTCCGCTCAAAAAACTCAGCGGGTTTGTCTTTGGTGCAGGGTACTTGGAATCAAGGTGCTGAAGCAGTTTTGAAGGCTTCATTGCCTCATTAGACAGCTTGTCTCCACATATCACACACGGGGCTTGGAGCATGCAAGATACCGATCGCAATAATGTCATATTTTATGTACGACTCGTCGTATTTTCTGTTGAAGGAAGCTTTTTTTTTGCAGTCTCGGCCTCAGCTGTCTCTGCGTTATCATCATCATTAGGCCTTTTATGTCCCCTACCATCTCTTCCAAAGAAACTCTCAAGCGATGTTTGTTTTTTACTCATTGGGTAGTTGTAGGTTAATGATCAACTGATGTCCTTGCGTGGCTAATGATCTCGCATGCGTTCGAGCTCAACAGTGGGCGTTACAGGGAATGAAGAAAGGTGCAGCTGACTCATATCGTTTCCTCGCGGCCCGGTAGCACATGCTTTGCGGCCCGGTAGTTGGGGACCACTGTGATAAATGTTATCTTTCACCTTAAACCATTCCAAAAGGGATTGATAGCCGTCATATATAAACGGCTATTGAATTTACGAATGATGTCTAATGATAAGGTTAAGCGTGCTTGGGAATTGGAACTTCAAGAGCCATTTTCAGATAATCAGTGGAATAAAATCTGTCATTTAGTTAACAATTAATCTATTTGTGCCTGTCACTCCTTGATTCAGTTCAAGGTAGTGCACAGGGCGCATATGTCAAAAGATAAACTAGCGCATATTTTTTCTAATATAAATCCTACTTGTGATAGATGTAACACTGAGGTGGCCACTCTAACTCACAAGTTTTGGTCGTGCATAAAGTTACATAACTTTTGGAGAGATGTTTTTAGAACGTTATCAAAAGTCATAGGTCTGGACCTACAATCTAATTCACTTATATCAATCTTTGGGGTTATTCCAAGGGAAGCAGGAAACGTTCCTGCTTACACTCAACAATAATAGCTTTCTCAACTTTATTGGCTAGGAGAGCTATTCTACTGTACTGGAAGGATCCCAGTCCACCTACTGTATTTTTTTGGCTCTCCTCCATTATGTCTTGTTTAAGTTTGAAGAAAATAAGAAGTCAGACGTTTGATACACCTTTTAAATTTCAGCAAACTTGGAGACTTTTATTAAATATTTTCATATGATCTAATTTTTATTACTTTTATAGTTAATTATTTTTTCTCCATGAATTTTTAGATTTGATCAGAAGTATCTTGGTTTTTTTTTTTTAGCTGTATCCTCAAAATGGACTGCCCAGTCCCTTTTTTTTATTTTAGGTTACTTTAGTGGGTTTTTTCCCCCTCCAATAATAGAAAATTTTGATTTTTTTTTCATGAATTGTTAGGAGAAGTGGTTCTCTTTTCTGTTTATATTAGCTTAATACTATACATGATTTTGACAGTGTATACTGCTTTCTCTGTTTATATTATTATTGAAATATGTATTTGAGATAACCTCTCCTCTGGTTTGTATTTACCCTTATTCTTTTAAATCAATAAATAAAAGATTGAAAGTGGAGAGACTGAAAATCTAGCTCATTGTCATAACAATAACCCCTCACTTAATGTAGCAAGACCAAGGAACTGATTACAGGCCAACCTCAGAAAGGCACTGCCAAAGTTATACCAACATGTCTCCTGCCCCACTAGAGGCCCGAATATACTTGACCACTGCTACACAGCAGTCAAGGATGCCTACCGTTCCATCCCACGACCTCACTTCGGAAAATCGGACCATCAGGCCGTACTCCTCCTCCCGGCTTACAAACAGAAACTGAAGCGGGAGGTCACGGTGTCAAAAGTAGTGTCGCGTTGAATGGAGGAAATGGATGAGGTCCTCCATGACTGCTTTGAATCGGTGGACTAGTTAGTATTAAAGGACTCGGCAGCTAACCTCGATAAGTATGCCTCAGCTGTCACGGACTTTATTTGGAAATGTACGGAGGGCTGTGTGTCTCACAAGACGATCTGGGTATTCTCTAACCGGAAACCTTGGATGAATTATGAGGTCAAGTCCCTTTAAAAGGCTAGAGCTGCAGCTTTTAGGTCCGGGGATACCAGTCGCTACACGGAATCCAGGTGTGAACTCCGGAAAGCCATTAAGGGCGCCAAGAGGCAATATCGAGCCAAGTTGGAAGCCCAGGCTAACCAAAGGGATGCCAGTAGACTATGGCAGGGTCTAAATGAGATCACTGGGTGCAAAGAAAAGGCTGGGAATATCAATAACTGTGGCATTTCTCTTCCTGAGGAACTTAACGTATTCTACGCAAGATTCGAACAGAAGAGGAGCGTCCCGCTCCCTCTGGATGAACCGGACCTGGTGGCATCGGATTCGTGGTCACCGGGGAGGACGTTAGAAGGGTCTTCCTGAAGATAAATCCAAGGAAGGCGACGGGCCCAGATGGCGTCCCGGGACGGGTTCTCCGGGCCTGTGCAAGCAAACTAGCTGGAGTGTTTGTTGACATCTTCAACTGCTCCTTGCTTCAGTCTAAAATCCCCTCGTGTTTTAAGAAGGCAGCGATAATCCCAGTGCCGAAGAAGAGCAAGGTGGCATGCCTGAATGACTATCAATCTGTGGCTCTGACATCAATTGCTATGAAGTGCTTCGAGAGATTGGTTATGGCACACATATCAACCACAGCCTACTGGTCAACCTCGAAGCTTTGCAATTCGCCTACTGGAGCAACAGGTCAACGGCAGATGCCATCTCTCTGGCCCTACATTCTTCCTTAGAACACCTGGAGAATAAAGACGCATACATAAGGCTCCTTTTCATTGACTACAGCTCTGCCTTTAATACCATCATTCCAAATAAACTGATTCCTAAGCTCCGGAACCTGGGCCTTAACACTCAGATCTGCAGCTGGATCTTCAACTTCCTCACAGACAGGACCCAGGCTGTAAAAATAGGGGACAAGCTCTCCTCTACAATCACTCTGAGCACCGGTGCCCCACAAGGCTGTGTACTCAGCCCCCTGCTGTACTCACTGTACACCCTTGATTGTGTAGCCAAGTTTCCATCAAACTCAATATATAAGCTTGCTGATGACACAACAATTGTAGGCCGTATCTCGGGTAATGGTGAGTTGAGTACAGAGAGGAAATTAAGAACCTGGTGGCATGGTGCGAAGACAATAACCTATCCCTCAACGTCAGCAAGATGAAGGAATTGGTTGTTGACTTCAGAAGGAGTAGTGGACCGCACGACCCAATTTACATCAGTGGTGCGCAAGTGGAACAGGTCAAAAGCTTTATGTTCTTCGGGATCAATATCACATATGACCTGACTTGGTCCAACCAAGCAGAGTTCACTGCCAAGAAGGCCCACCAGCGCCTTTACTTCCTGAGAAAGCTAAAGAAATTTGGCCTGTCCTCTAAAACCCTCACTAATTTTTATAGATGCACCGTAGAAAGCATTCTTCTAGGGTGCATCGCAACCTGGTATGGAAGTTGTCCTGTCCAAGACCGAAAGAAGCTGCAGAAGATCGTGAACAAAGTGCAGCACATCACGCAAACCAATCTTCCGTCCTTGGACTCACTTTACACCGCACGCTGTCGGAGCAGTGCTGCCAGGATAATCAAGGACACGACCCACCCAGCCAACAGACTTTTTGTCCCTCTTTCCTCCGGGAGAAGGTTCAGGAGCTTGAAGACTTGTACGGCCAGATTTGGGAACAGCTTCTTTCCAACTGTGATAAGACTGTTGAACGGATCCTGACCTGGATCTGGGCCGTACCCTCCAAATATCCGGACCTGCCTCTCGGTTTTTTTGCGCTACCTTACTTCCCATTTTTCTATTTTCTATTTATGATTTATAATTTAAATTTTTAATATTTACTAATTTTAACATGTTTAATATTTAATATTTGTAACCATGGAGTGTGAAGCGCAGATTCAAATATCGCTGTGATGATTGTGCATTCTAGTACTAATTGTTTAGTGACAATAAAGTATAAAGTAGATATCCCCACACCCACACCTCCCAATGCTCCTTTGTTCTCAGTATCTGAAGATTACACATGGGCTGCCTTCAAAAGAGTGAATCTAAGGAAACCATCAGGTCTGGCCGGAATATCTGGCTGAGTACTGAAGACTTGTGCTGACCAACTGGCTGTTGTGTACACTATTATCTTCAACCTCTCGCTCCGGCAGTGTGTGGTTCCCACTTGCTTCAAGCATACCGGTGCCCAAGAAGAGCATGGTAACCTACCTCAATGACTATGACCCAAGGGTACTTGCATCCACGGTGATGAAGTTTTTTGAGAGGCTGGTGTTGAAATATATCAGCTGCTGTCGGAGTGGTGACTTGGATCCACTCCAATTTGCCTACTGAAGCAATGGGTCCATAGCAGATGCCATCCTGTTGGCTCATCACACAATTCTGGAACATCTGGACACTAAAGGTGCATATATCAGGATTTAATACCATCATCCCCTCAAAACTGATCAGTAAACTTCAAGGCCTGGGCCTTAATACCCCCTTGTGTGTTTGTTCCTGGATTTCCTCACTTGCAGATCCCAGTCAGTTCAGATAGGCAAAAACATATCCATAATCTCCATCAGCACAGGTGCACTACAGGACTGTGTGCCTAGCCCCCTGTTCTACTTGCTATATACCTATGACTGTGTGGCTAAGTACAGCTCAACAAGATTGCTAATGACACCACTGTTGTAGGCTGTATGAAAGGTGGTGATGAATCAGCATACAGAATGGAGATTGAAAATTTGGCTGAGTATTGCCATAACAAACAATCTGTCACTCAATGTCAGCAAGACCAAGGAATTGATTGTAGACTTCAGAAGAGGGAATCCAGAGGTCCGTGAGCCAGTAATCATCGGAGGATCAGAAATGGAGAGAGTCAGTAACATTAAATTCTGGGTGTTACTATCTCAGAGGACATGTCCTGGACCCATCATATGAATATAATTTCAAGGAAAGCACAATAGCACCTCTACTTATGAATCTGTGGAGATACAGCATTGTATCAAAAACCTTGACAAACTTCTATAGATGTGTGGTGAAAAGTGTGCTGACTGGCTGCATTGTAGCCTGGTATGGGAATACCAATGCCTTTGAGCAGGAAATCCTACAAAAAGGAGTGAATTCGGCCCAGTTCATCATGATTTAAGCCCTCCCAACCATTGAGCACATCTCCATGTAACATTGTCATAGAAAAGCAGCATCCATTATTAAAGATCCTCACCACCTAGGCCGTGCTCTTTTCTCGCTGCTGCCATCAGGTAGAAGGTATCTCAACTTCACTAGGCTTCACTTGCCCCATCATTGCAATGTTCCCACAATCAATGAACTCACTTTCAAGGGCTCTTTATCTCATGTTCTTGTTATTTATTGCTATTTATTTATATTTGCATTTGTACAGTGTGTTGTCTTCTGCACTCTGGTTGATCTTTCATTGATCCTGTAATAATTACCATTCTATAGATTTGTTGAGTATTTCCACAAGAAAAATCTTAGGGTTGTATATGGTGGCGTGTACTTTGATAATAAAATTTACTTTGAACTTTTTCTTAATTTCCCTTTTAATCCTACAGATTAAACCTGTGCTCCCTGATCTTTGACCCCATTGCTCAGAGAATTAAGCTATTCCTGTTTATGTAGGCCTTTGGTAATTTTATACACCTCATTTAAGTTTCCCCTTGTCTTTTCTATTTCAAAAGGTGAAAGCCATGGCATGTACAATCTCTCAACTATAATGTGCAGGTCCCAGTGATATCTGTATGAATCTCCAGCACCCTCTCCAGTGCAATCACAATTCCCCACAATATAGTGACCAAAATTGTGTGCAGTAAATAGTTTATGCTGCATATAGTTGTAGCGTCTATTCTGTCCTTGCATTCTTCAATTATAAAGGAGAGCATCCAGTATACTTTTGACCACTTTATTGACCTGCCTTGTTTCACTTAAGACCATAAGATACAGGAGCAGAATTAGGTCATTTGGCACATCGAGTCTGATCATGGCTGATCCATTTTCCCTCTCAGCCCCAATCTCCTGCCTTTCCTTTGTATCCCTTCATATGATAAGCCGTTCAATGCTGGAATCATTTCATGAATCTTTTTTGAACCCTCTCCAGTTTCAGCACGTCCCTTCTAAGATGAGGGGTCCGAATCTGCTCTCAATACTCCAAGTGAGGCCTCACCAGTGATTTATAAAGTCTCAACGTTACATCGTTGCTTTTATATTCTAGTCCTCTTGAAATGAATGCTAACATCGCATTTGCCTTCCTCACCACAGACTCAACCTGCAAATTAACCTTTAGCGAATCCTGCACAAGGACTCCCAAGCCCCTTTGCGCCTCAGATTTTTGTATTTTCTTTCCATTTATAAAAAGTCAACCATTTCATTCCTTCTACCAAAGTGCATGACCATACACTTCCAAACGCTGTATTCCACCTGCCACTTCTTTGCCTATTCTCCTAATCTTAAATCCTTCTGTACCTCCTATTTCCTCAAAACTACCTGCTCCTCCGCCTGCCTTCGTATCGTCTGCAAACTTTGCAACAAAGCCATCAATTTCATCATCCAAATCATTGACCTATAACGTAAGAAGAATCAGTCTTAATACGGACCACTGTGGAACACCACTAGTCACGGGCAGCCAACCAGAAAAGGCTTCCTTTATTCCCAGTTTTTGCCTCCAGCCAATCAGCCACTGCTTTATCCAAGCTAAAATCTTCCCTGAAATACCATGGTCATAGCTTGTTAAGCAACCTCGTGTAGCACCTTGTCAAAACCATTCTGAAAATCCAAGTACACAACATAAACAATTCTCCTTTGTCTATCTTGCTTGTTAGTTTTTCAAAGAATTCCAACAGATTTGTCAGGCAAGATTTTCCCTTGAGGAAACCATACTGACTATGACCTATTTTATTATGTACCTCCAAGTACCCCAAAACCACATTCTTAACTATCAACTCCAACATCTTTCCAACCACTGAATAGACTAACTGGCTTATAATTTCCTTTCTTCTGCCTCTATCCCTTCGTGAAAAGTGGAGTGACATTAACAATTTTCCAGTCTTCTGAAACTATTCCAGAATCTAGTATTTCTTGAAAAATCATTACTAATGCCTCCACTATCTCTGTAGCCACTTCTTTTTGAGCCCTGTGGTGTACATCATCTGGTCCAGGTGACTTATCTATCTGCAGATCTTTCAGTTTCCTTGAACTTTCTCCCTGGTAATGGTAATTTTACACACTTCATGACCCCTGACACCTGAAACTCCCAGATTACTGCTAGTGTCTTCCACAGTGAAGACTGATGCAAAGTACTTACTCAGTCCACGTGCTATTTCCTTGTCCCCCTTCACTACCTCGCCAGCATCGTTTTCTAGCCTCTCTTTTACACTTTATGCTTCTGAAAAAACTTTTGGTATCCTTGTTAATATTATTGGCTAGCTTACTTTTGTATTCCATCTTTACCTTCTTGTAGTTGCCTTCCGAATCCTCTAATTTCCCACTATTTGCTCTATTAGATGTCCTCCCTTTGGCTTTTAAGGTTACTTTCACTCTGTTCCTCCAACTTGCTGTACATTGCAGCCATCCAAAATGTGTTACTTCACACTTCTGAATTAAGTTTCAAGTTTAAGTTATTATTGTTCAACTATACACATATATACAGTTAAACGATACAACATTCCTCAGAGACCAAGGTGCAAAACACACTCCATATATCATATATTCCACATAAAATAATATTAACACAATAATATTAACAGATAAAAAGTATTCTGTAGATGCACAAGTTGGCCTAAGGTGCATATACAACATGTAGTTAAATATACAACAGTATTATAGTACAGGCACTGTCCTAAGTAAATGTGTACTGGGTGGTAGCAGAATGTTCAGAAGTGTCAATGCCTAGGGGATAAAGCTATTACCCAGCCTAACAATCCTTGTTCTTATGTTGTGATACCTTCCACCTTACAATAAAAGGTCAAAGAAATTGTGGGATGGGATGGATGGGAGAGTCCTTGGCGATGTTGAGTGCTCTATGAATACAGCACTTCTGGTGTATGTTATGGATAGTGTGTGTGTGAGAGAGAGAGAGACTCTGATTCTCTCAGTAATCCTCGCAATCCATTGCAGGCTATTGCAGTCAGATGCCTTGCAATTTTCATAACACAGTAATATAGCTGGGCAGGACACTGATGGTACTCAGGTAAGATAAGGGGTGGGAGTCTTGTATGTCTCCATCAATTTGTCCTGTCTGACTGACCAGAGTGTCTATAATTATCCTCCTCTAATTATTACAGCTAATTATATCAGCAAAATCCTTTTTCAACTGCCTTCTGATTTTGCATCTCAATTATTAATGCCTATACAAAAAACAACAGGATGATTATCTACCTGGTGGAACCCCACTGGTAACAGGCTTTCAGTCAAAAAAGACATCCGCCAAACATAATTTATGCTTCCTGCTACTGAGTCAATTCTGGATCTGTAATCTGCCACCTTCTTGGATCCCATAGGTTTTTATAAGAACATAAAAGCATAAGAAATAGGAGCCATCTGGCTCGTCGAGTCTGCTCCACCATTCAATAAAATCATGTAGATTACAATAAATACACTACTCTCAAAAACCCTTCTTGTTAACTCCTTTAAAAAATTGTGAAGTTAGTTCAAGCTTTAACAAATACATTGACTGATCCCAATTAATTTCTGCCTTTCTAAATAAAGCTTTAGAATGGATCCCAATAATTTGACCATCACTGAAATTAAAGTAATTGGCTTGTACCAATTAGCTGTTACCTTTTCAGCAACAGTATAGCGTGAGCAGCTCACCAACTTCTTGCACCATTCCTATAACCAGAGGATTGAAAGATTAGTCAGTTCCACATTTCTTCCCTTGTTCCTTTTAAAATATTCAATGTATTTCACCCTAATGAATTATCTATTTCCAAAGATAAAACTTCTATTTTGCTTATCACATGCGATATTTCAGGTTGTTTAAGGCTGATTTGTACTTGTGCGTCAAATGTACGCCATCAGTACGGCGTAGCTGCGAGCCCTACGCTGTATCTACGCTGAACCCTACACCATAGCCTAACGCGCATCTCTCCCAAAATGTAACTACGTGTCGCGGTGCCGCAGACAACAACTGTGATTGGTCCACTTGGTAGCATCACATTTCCTCCTATGCTGCAATAGCTTCCCATTGGGCAACTGAAGGGCAGAGAAGGAACTCTGGCTGCAATGCTTTCCATAAAGCTTTACAGACCTCTGAAATTATGGAGGACCCTGTGCTTGACGCCAGTTTGTAGCTAGCTGCTACAGCCTGTTGACTTCCACCTGAAGCTAAAACTCGAATGGTGATTGCCAGTCTCTGAGTATACTGTGCGTACACTGATGCGAAATAGATGGTTAGAGACGATGAACCAAGTTGTCAAACCTGCCGACACCCAAAAATATTTGAATTGCATTTCCTCATCCATGTCTCTCAGTGGCCAGACAAGCACAGAAAATTCACCATCCTTCAGTTTCAGTCGCCATTGTTTGAAGTTTGAGTTTCTTTGTGTTGAATTTCAACACAAAGAAACTCAACACAGTGGCATAGAAACCCCACTGCCAACTAGCTTTTATGAGGAGGGCAAGCCAGCAGCTATATTTCATTGAGAGTTTGAGGAGATTTGGTTTGTCACCAAAGACTCTAGCAAATTTCTGCAGATATGCTGTGGAGAGCATTTTAACTGTTTGAATCACCGTTTGGTATGCAGGGGCCACTGCACAGGATCAGAAAAGGCTGCAGAGGATTGTAAGCTCAGCCAGCTCCATCCTGGCCCTAGCTTCCCCAGCATCGAGGGCATCCTGAAAAGACAATGCCACAAGAAGGAGGCCTCCATCAGTAAGGACCCCCACCACCCAAGACATGCCCTCTTCTCATTGTCACCATCAGGGAGGAGGTGCAAGAGCCTGAAGACACACTCAGTATTTTAGGAACAGCTTCTTCCCCTCTGCTATCAGATTTCTAAGCAAAAAATGAACTCAACAACAGTACCTTATTATTATGTATTGCAATATGCTGAGATCCAGATCGGTGACCAAGAAATTTACAAGAGATCCTGGTATGATTCCCAGAAAAACAGGTGAAATGGTAATTCCAGACTAAACTTGAATCAATGAAGGATGCTTAAAAGTTATGGCGGGTCTTGCATACTATCACCTCTTATAAGTCAAACAACGCAGGCAGCAACAGGACTTCATTTCCAGATGTGCTCAATGCCTTCAATTTTTGCTTTGAGGAGCCATCAGAAACTCCCACAGCCCCCAATGATTCTGTGATTTCAGTCTCTGAGGCTGACATGCAATCAACCTTCAGGAGGGCGAACCCACGAAAAGCATCCGGCACTGACGAGGTACCTCGACAAGTCCTAAAAACCTGTGCTAGTCAACTGGTTGGAGTGTTCACTGAGATATTTAACCTCTCATTTTGGCAGTTTGAGGTACCCACCTGCTTCAAGCAGGCTTCAATTATACAGTGCCCAAGAAGAACATGATGTGATAGAGATGATAGCCTCAATGACTATCCTCCAGTAGCACTTTCAACCACAATCATGAAGTGTTGTGAGAGTCTGGTGATGAAACGTATCAGTTCCTGCCTGAGAAGCACCTAAGATCCACTCCAGTTTGCCTACTGTGACAACAGGTCCACAGCAGATGCCATCTCATTGGCTCTTCACTCAACTCTGGAGCATCTGGACAGCAAAAATGCATACATCAGGATGCTCTTTATCAACTACAGCTCAGCATTCAATACCATCACCCCTTTAAAATGAAACAATAAGTTCCAAGACCTTGGCCTCGATACCACCTTGTGCAATTGGATCTCAACTTCCTCACTTGCAGACCTCAATCATGGTATGCATATTACAAAACAAAACTTTTGAAGTGCCACACAGTTTTCAGGTTGTGTGGAAAAAAAAATTCCTGTTCAGAGCAACGGTTGGTCCGCGCAGCTATATATATAAAAAAGAGATAAGAGGGCGTGTTGATGACCACATAAGTTAATGTCTGTAATAGTTCTCTGGTTGAGTCTGTAACCTCTGTCAACATTTAGACCATTGACTTGGAATCTAATCTTGTTCCTACAAGTATTGTATTTTATTTTAGCATGTGACCATTTGTATGTAATTTCTTTTGCCCTGTGTTCAGTCATGTGCACAGTTGACAGCTGCTCTGTCCTTAACCTCTTTGGTAACTTCTTCCTGTTCTGTTTTTTCTCCTCTCACCTCTGCAATTGTGTCTTCCTCTTTTCTGTGTTTTGGATTCATTTGAAACAGAAGAAATTCACAAAACAGGAAGCAATTATCTCTGTCATTCAACTAGTAGCCAAAGCATATCTCCCAGCCTTGAAGGTCGTGGCTCTCTGGGTACAGTTCAAATGTGTTTAGGGTTTCTGCCTCAATTGCAAGGGTTCCAGCTTTTTGATGCTTTGGATCCCTATCATTAACCAAGGGGTCCGTGATCTCTGGTTGGGAACCCCTACTCTCGCGCCTTCCCTGTGGAAGGTTTTTCCCAGTCAGTTCAGATTGGGAACAACATCGCCTCCAGGATCTCCATCAACACTGTGCGCCATTTGACAGTGTGCTTGGCCTCCTGCTCTGTTGGTTTTACACTAACGACTGTGTGGCTAAGTGCAGCTCCAATGCCATATTCAAGTGTACTGATGCCACCACAGTCATAGGTCGAATCAAAGGTGGTGATGAATCAGCATACTGAAAATCTGGTTCAGTAGTGTCGTAACAATCTCTACCTCAGTGTCAGCAAGACCAAAGAGCTGATTATTGACACCGAGAAGAAAACCAGATGCCCATGAGCCAGTCCTCAGAGGATGAGAGGTGGAGAGGGTTAGCAACTTTAAATTCCTCAGCGTTATTGTTTCAGAGGACTTGTCCTGGGCCCAGCACATGAGTGCAATTACAAAAATAGCATGACAGCACCTCTACTTCCATAGCAGTTTGTGACCATGTCATACCAAGTGAAAAGTTATTGACTGGCTGCATCATGGCCTGGTATGGAAGCACCAGTGCCCTTGAATGGGAAATCCTACAAAAACTAGTGGATATGCCTTCATCCATCACAGACAAAGCCCACCCCACCATTGAACACATCCACATGAATTACTGTTGCAGGGAAACAGCATCCATCATCAGGGATTCCCCACCACCTCGGACATGCTGTCTTCTCACTGCTACCATCAGAAGGAAGCTTGCAGGAGCCTCAGGACTCACATCACCAGGTTTAGGAACAGTTACTACCTCTATCATCAGGCCCTTGAAACAAAGGGGCTACCTTCACTCATCTTCACGTGTCCCATTATTGAAATGTTCCCACAACCAATGGACTCCATTTCAAGGTCTCCTCATGTTCTCGATATTTATCGCTTGCTTGCTTATTATTATTTATTTTTATATTTGCACAGTTTGTTGTACTTTGCATACTGTTTGAACACAGAAGTTGGAGCGGCCTTTCATTGATTCTGTTATGATTTTTATTCTATAGATTTATTGAGTATGCTGACAAGAAAATGTATTTCAGGGTTGTTTATGGTGACTTTGTATATGTACTTTGATAATGGATTTACTTTGAACCTTGTACAGCTGCTGCAATCCAACAAATCTCACGACATCAGTGATAATAAATCTGATTCTGATTGTGAATATTGATTTAAATCCACGCTAATGCCCTTTGCTACCTCTAGAATATAGAACAGTACAGCACAGGACGGGCCCCTTGGCTCACAATGTTGTACCAAATTGATTAAATTAGTAATCAAATGGCCATCTAAACAAATCACTCTTATCTACAAATTGTCCATATCCTTTCATTTCCTCACATTCATGTGCCTATCTAAACATCTTTTAAAAGCCCTTTAATATATCTGCCTCTACCACCACCCTGGGCAGTGCATTCCACCCAGATGCCACTCTATAATCAAAAAAAAAACCTGCCCATCACATCTTTTTTGAACTTACCCACTCTCACTTTAAAGTCATCCCTCTGGTATTAAGCATTTCATCCCTGGGGGAAAAAAGATGCTATCTATCTCTGCCCCTCATAATCTTATAAATCTCTTATCAGATCTCCTCTTGGTCTCCGCCGCTCCAGCGTAAACAACCCACGTTTGTCCAGCCTCGCATTATAGCACATGCCTTCTAATCCGGGCAGCATCCTGGTAAACCTTCTACATCCTCTCCAAAGCTTCAACATCCTGTCTATAGTGGGGCAACCAGACTGGCATGCATCATTCCAGATGCGGCCTACCTAGAGTTTTATAAAGCTGCAACATAAGTTCCTGACCCTTGAACTCAGTGCCTTGACTACTAAAGGCAAGCATGCTATATGCCTTTGTAACTACCCTATCAACCTCTGTAGCCACATTCAGGGAGCTATGAATATGGACCACAAGATCGCTCTGCTCATCAACATTAAGGATTTTACCTTTAACAGTGTACCATCTCTGCACTTGAGGAGTAACACATTAGGTTTGGTGGGGTTAAATTCCATCCATCATTTCCCCGACCATATCTGCAACCTCAAGCTGGAATAAGTCCCTTCAATCACTACCCTCTGTCTTCTATGGACAAACGAGTTCTGAATCCAAATGGCCATTTCACCATGGATCCCATGCATTTTAATCTTCTGGATGAACTTCCCGTGAGGGACTTTCCTAAAGTCCATGTAGACAATATCCACAGCTTTACTGCCATTGATATCCATCGCACTTTGTCAAAAAATTCAATTTAGTTAGGAAGCCACAACTTGACCTGCACAAAGCCATGCTGGCTCATATTAATTAGGCTATGATTTTCCAAATGCTCACAAGTCCTATCCCAAAGAATTCTCTTTAATATCTTCCCTAACATTGATGTGGGACTCACGGGTCTATTGTTTCCAGGATTATATCTAGTTTCCTTGAATAATGGAACAACATGAGCTACTCGTCAGTCCTCTGGGACCTTGCCTATAGGTAAAAAGGATGTAGGTCAAGGCCCCAGCAGTCTCTTCTCTTGCCCCTCTCAATAACTTAAGATATATCCCATCAGGCCCTGGAGACTTATCCACTTCAATGCTCTTTAAGAGACCCAACACTACTCTTCCTATACCTCAAAATGCCCTAGCATATCAATATCCTCAAAAGTCTTCTCCTTAGTTAACACTAATGTAAAGTACTCATTTAAGACCTCTTCCACATCCTCTGCATCCAAGAAAATGTTTCCCCCTTTATTCCTGAGTGGTCCTACCCTCTCCCTAGTTACTCTCTTGCTCATGATGCATCTGTAGAATATTTGGGATTCTCCTTAATCCTACCTGCCAGGCACTTTTCATGGCCTCTCTTGGCTTTCCTAATTCCCTCGAGTTCGTTTCTGGCTTCTTTCTAGTCTTTAAGGGTTCTGTTTGATTCTAGATTCCTAAGCTTTATATACTTTTCCTTTTTATTCTTGACTAAAGAAGTCAACACTGTCAATACCTTTTGATTCCCCATGGGTTCTGCTCATTCCTTCATTAACCATTTGTTCTTTATATATTTAAAATGCACTTTGCACTTCCCTTCTTGCCAAAATCTTTTTTACTTCATTGCTTTCTTAATTTTCTTATGAATACCACTCCTACAATTTTTATATTTCCCAAACACCCACATCCACAAATTGAATAATTCTACACATTATCCTTCCTGCTTGTGTCACATTTTCATACAAAAGAGGCCCTTCGGTCCATCGAGTTCATACCAACCATCAGGCATCCAATACACTAATCATTTTTTTAAATTTTCAGAGCATTCCCATTAACTCTCTTGAGGTTCCATAACTCAGCTACACACTGGGGAAATTTGCACTGGCCAGTTCACCTACCTATACACATCAATACACTTATGTGGGATGTGAGCGAAACTGTACTACCCGAAGGAAGTCCAGTCACAGAAAGAACTCCGCACAGCACTGGAGCTTGTATCACCATGGTACTGATGCTCATAAGGCAGCAAATCTCCTTCCCCAGCATTTAGCACATTTCGTGCTGTCCTTTAAATTCCTTATTCTTTGTCATGTACAATATTTTCATAAATTTCTTAGATTTCTTCATTTTCTTCCATCAGCTCTGAGTGACCTGTCATGTCGCAAAGGTTATACAGTTGTTATGGGGGACTTCAACATGCAGGTAGACTGGAGGAATCAGGTTGGTGCTGGACCCCAAGAAAGGGCGTTTGTGGAGTCCCTCCAAGATGGATTCTTAGAACAGCTTGTACTGGAGCCTACCAGAGAGAACACAATTCTAGATTTAGTGTTGTGTAATGAACCGGATTTGATCAGGGACCTCAAGGTAAAGGAGCCATTAGGAGATAGTGACCATAATATGATAAGTTTTAATCTACAATTTGAGAGGGAGAAGGGAAACTGGGAAGTGTCAGTATTACAGTTGAACAAAGGGAACTATGGTGCTATGAGGGAGGAGCTGGACAAAGTTCAATGGAACAATACCCTAGCAGGGATGACAGTGGAACAGCAATGGCAAGTATTTCTGGGAATAATGCGGAAGGTGCAGGATCAGTTCGTTCCAAAGAGGAAGAAAGATCCTAAGGGGTGTAAGGGGAGGCCGTGGCTGACAAGGGAAGTAATGGACAGCATAAAAATAAAAGAGAAGAAGTATAACATACCAAAGACGAGTGGGAAGCTGGAGGATTGGGAAACTATTAAAGAGCAACAGAAGGTAACTAAAAAGGCAATACGCAGAGAAAAAATGAGGTACGAAGGTAAACTAGCCAAGAATATAAAGGAGGATAGTAAAAGCTCCTTTAGGTATGTGAAAAGGAAAAAAGTAGTTAAGACCAAAATTGGGCCCTTGAAGACAGAAGCGGCTGAATTTATTATGGGGAACAAGGAAATGGCAGACGAGTTGAACAGGTACTTTGGATCTGTCTTCACTAGGGAAGACACAAACAATCTCCCAGATGTAATAGTGGCCAAAAGACCTAGGGTAATGGATGAATTGAAGGAAATTTATATTAGGCAGGAAATGGTGTTGGATAGGCTGTTGGGTCTGAAGGCTGATGAGTCCCCGGGACCTGATGGTCTGCATCCCAGGGTACTTAAGGAGGTGGCTTTAGAAATCGTGGACGCATTAGTAATCATTTTCCAATGTTCTTTGGATTCAGGATCAGTTCCTGTGGATTGGAGGGTGGCTAATGTTGTCCCTCTCTTCAAGAAGGGAGGAAGAGAGAAAACAGGGAATTATAGACCGGTTAGCCTGACATCAGTGGTGGGAAAGATGCTGGAGTCAATTACAAAAGATGAAATTACGACACATCTGGATAGTAGTAACAGGATTGGTCCGAGTCAGCATGGATTTATGAAGGGGAAATCGTGCTTGACTAATCTTCTGGAATTTTTTGAGGATGTAACTATGAAAATGGACAAGGGAGAGCCAGTGGATGTAATATACCTGGACTTTCAGAAAGCCTTTGATAAAATCCCACATAGGAGATTAGTGGGCAAAATTAGGGCACATGGTATTGGGGGCAGAGTACTGACATGGATTGAAAACTGGCTGGCTGACAAGAAACAAAGAGTAGCGATTAACAGGTCCCTTTCGGAATGGCAGGCGGTGACCAGTGGGGTACCGCAGGGTTCAGTGCTGGGACCGCAGCTGTTTACAATATATATTAATGATTTAGATGAGGGAATTAAAAGTAACATTAGCAAATTTGCCGATGACACAAAGCTGGGAGGCAGTGTGAAATGTGAGGAGGATGTTATGAGAATGCAGGATGACTTGGACAGGCTGGGTGAGTGGGCAGATGCATAGCAGATGCAGTTTAATGTGGATAAATGTGAGGTTATCCACTTTGGTGGTAAGAATAGGAAGGCAGATTATTATCTAAATGGAGTCAAGTTAGGAAAAGGGGAAGCACAACGAGATCTAGGTGTTCTTGTACATCAGTCATTGAAAGCAAGTATGCAAGTACAGCAGGCAGTGGAAAAAGCTAATGGCATGCTGGCCTTCATAACAAGGGGAATTAAGTATAAGAGCAAAGAGGTCCTTCTGCAGCTGTACAGGGCCCTGGTGAGACCATACCTGGAGTATTGTGTGCAGTTTTGGTCTCCAAATTTGAGGAAGGGCATTCTTGCTATTGAGGGAGTGCAGCGTAGGTTCACAAGGTTAATTCCCGGGATGGCGGGACTGTCATGTCAAAAGATTGGAGCGACTGGGCTTGTATACTCTCGAATTTAGAAGGCAGAGAGGGGATCTTATTGAAACATATAAGATTATTAAGGGATTGGACACGCTGCAGGCAGGAAGCATGTTCCCGCTGATGGGTGAGTCCAGAACCAGAGGCCACAGTTTAAGAATTAAGGGTAGGCTATTTCGAACGGAGTTGAGGAAAATCTTTTTCACCCAGAGGGTGGTGGATATATGGAATGCTCTGTCCCAGAAGGTTGTGGAGGCCAAGTCTCTGGATGGTTTCAAAAAAGAGATGAATAGGACTCTTAAAGATAGTGGAATCAAAGGTTATGGGGATAAGGCAGGAACTGGATACTGATAGTGGATGATCAGCCATGATCACAGTGAATGGTGCTGGCTCGAAGGGCCGAATGGTCTACTCCTCCATCTATTGTCCATCTCAACTTTCATTGTGCTTCTGGCTGTCTGCTCTAACTTTTGTGGTTTATTCCTTCCTGACTTCCTTCAGTAATTGTATACTCCTACCCATATTCATGACCATCTCATTGCCCAAGCAATTTAGGGTGGCTTTCTATTTCTGTAGTAGGCATCTCTGAATTTGCAAGCACTAGGGATCTGTGCTAAAACCGAAGTCATTGGGTATAAAGGTGAAAATGTCACCCTATATGGAGTGAGAACTTGCACAAAGGAGCATGTGATTGCTGGAGGCTGATCATCTCATCTTCAATAAATTACTGCAGGAGTTGCTCAGGGCAGTGTCCTTGACCCAACCATCTTCACCTGCCTCACCAATGAGCCACTTTCCTTCCTTCACAAAGTCATAAGTGAGGATCGTTAGTGTGTGCATGACCCAGACAACATTCACATATAACTTAATAAGTGGCCAGTAGTATTCACAAGACCCCTGGCAGCAACCATTAACCAGAAACCGAATTGGAGCGGTCACATAAAAGCTGTGAGACCTGTTCAGAGACGAGATGTTTGGTGGAAAATGAATCATTTCGTAACATTCAAACCTTTTATCATCTTCAAGGTATTTCAGATTCAGGTTTATTTCTCACACACATCAAAATGTGCAGTGAATGCATAACTTGTGTTAACAACCATCACGTCCAACGATGTACTGAGGGCAGCGTGCAAGTGTCACCACATATTCAGATGCCAGCAGAGCTTACCCATGACTCTTAGTGCAACAACACAACACAGCACAGCACAGCAAAACAGAAGATACTAATCAACAAAGCAACAATGGCAAAACAAGTCCGTTCCTCCCTCCCACCCACTCACATACACAGTCCTGTAACCCCACAACAGGCCATCTTTGACCTCCAGTGGATTCATGGATTCACAGACATTGGGCCTTCGACGTCCCCAGTGGATTCACAGAGATCCACAGTTTTGGAACTCTGTCAATCAGGCCTTGACTTCTGGACCTCCAATTGGCTTTAAAATTTGATATCAACCCAGAAACATGGAATACTTTACACTTGCTTAGGTTAGGACTTCCCTAAACATATTCAGATGCAGGACACAGGCTTGCCACCCTATCATCATCCTAAACATGCAAACATGAGGAATTCTGCAGATGCTGGAAGTTCAAGCAACACACATCAAAGTTGCTGGTGAACGCAGCAGGCCAGGCAGCATCTCTAGGAAGAGGTACAGTCGATGTTTCAGGCAGAGACCCTTTGTCAGGACTAACTGAAGGAAGAGTTAGTAAGAGATTTGAGAGGGGGAGGGGGAGATCCAAAATGATAGGAGAGGACAGGAGGGGGAGGAATGGAGCCAAGAGCTGGACAGGTGATTGGTAAAAGGGATATGAGAGGATCATGGGACAGGAGGCCCAGGGAGAAGGAAAAGGGTGGGGGGGGGGAACCCAGAGGATGGGCAAGGGGTATAGTCAGAGGGACAGAGGGAGAAAAAGGAGAGTGAGAGAAGGAATGTGTGTATATAAATAACAGATGGGGTATGAGGGGGAGGTGGGGCATTAGCGGAAGTTAGAGAAGTCAATGTTCATGCCATCAGCCTCCACCATCAACTCTGCTCTTAAATGCATATCTCCCATTTCACGCACATCTGCTCTCACTCCATCCTCCCGCCACCCCACTAGGAATAGGGTTCCCCTGGTCCTCACCTACCATCCCACCAGCCTCCGGGTCCAACATATAATTCTTCGTAACTTCCGCCACCTCCAATGGGATCCCACCACTAAGCACATCTTTCCCTCCTCCCCTCTCTCTGCTTTCCGCAGGGATCGCTCCCTTGGCGACTCCCTTGTCCATTTGTCCCCCCCATCCCTCCCTACTGATCTCCCTCCTGGCACTTATTCTTGTAAGCGGAACAAGTGCTACACATGCCCTTACACTTCCTTCCTTACCACCATTCAGGGCCCCAGACAGTCCTCCAGATGAGGCGACACTTCACCTGTGAGTTGGCTGGGGTGATATACTGCGTCCGGTGCTCCCGATGCAGCCTTCTATATAATGGCGAGACCCGACGCAGACTGGGAGATGGTTTTGCTGAACACCTACACTCTGTCCGCCAGCGAAAGCAGGACCTCCCGGTGGCCACATATTTTAATTCCACATCCCATTCCCATTCTGACATGTCTATCCACGGCCTCCTCTACTGTAAAGATGAAGCCACACTCAGGTTGGAGGAACAACACCTTATATTCCATCTGGGTAACCTCCAACCTGATGGCATGAACATTGACTTCTCTAACTTCCGCTAATGCCCCACCTCCCCCTCGTATCCCATCCGTTATTTATTTATATACACACATTCTTTCTCTCACTCTGCTTTTTCTCCCTCTGTCCCTCTGACTATACCCCTTGCCCATCCTCTGGGTTCCCCCCCCTTCCCCTTTTCCTTCTCCTTGGGCCTCCTGTCCCATGATCCTCTCATATCCCTTTTGCCAATCACCTGTCCAGCTCTTGGCTCCATCCCTCCCCCTCCCACTTTCAAATCTCTTACTAGCTCTTCCTTCAGTTAGTCCTGACGAAGGGTCTCGGCCCGAAATGTCGACTGTACCTCTTCCTAGAGATGCTGCCTGGCCTGCTGCGTTCACCAGCAACTTTGATGTGTGTTGCTTGATCATCCTAAAAATTCTTCCTTTCATCACCAGGGCACAATAGCTACTGCATGCTTGCAAACAGCAGTGCAGTTATTTGTCTGGATTACACCAGCAATATCTTCCAAACCTGCAGTCTCCATCAGAAAGAAGGACAAAGCCTTCAGGAGCATGGAACTACTGTCTGCAGGTTCCTCTCTGAGCTGATTTTAATATGTATTGCCAGTATCAATCCTGGATGTCCCTGCTACTAACATTGTGGGAAGACTTTCATTAGAGGGAGTACAGCAATTTAAGAAGACAGTTCCTCAAAGGTTGTTGGAGATGAGCAATAAATACAGGCCTGTCTCTAATGCTCAGATTCTGCAAAAATAAAGCATTTTTTAAAAGTTTTTGTTTTATTTTCCATTCATTTTCCCCTTCTCCAAGTCTCTCTTGCTAGAGATTCCCGATCTTGTTGCATCTGGCACGGGTGCAGGACCACTTCTCCCTGAGTCATCAGGTGATGACAACAGCTTCATTTTCAATGATGCATTTAACCCTGCAGTCAGCTATTCCAATAACTCACTGTTCTTTGAGTTCTGGAACCACCTGGGGAGCTGTTCCTCTGGGGTTTTCTGATATCAGTACCTGTTAAATAAGTGCAACAAAAAAACATTCAGAAAGCAAGTTAAAAAGTGACAGTGAAACTGGGTCTCCATAGACCCACAGCATGGATTGAAAACTGGAATGATTTAATGGTCTTTTCTTTCTGCAGCTGTTGGTATTCTGAGCCTAACAGATAGTGAGTGAATTGAATACAATATGTTTTTGTGTCCGTGTGAACTGTGCCTTCGGTGAGCTGAAATTCAATAACTAATAGATTAGTACTTTCGATTTTGTAAGGATTTAAAAACCATTGGGCTGGATTGCTGGGTCAGTATAAGCTCAATAATCATACCAGCTGGAGCAGCTGGCATTTGATTCAAACCCAACAGACTGATCAATCAGCCTTGCTTTGCATACTTAGGACTGATTCACTGGAGGTATGAAATAGTCAGGAGGGAGTGGCTTCGCAAATCTTTAGTATAAATTCTAAATTTTGAATTTAAACTCAGTACTACAGACCTTTGCTGATAAATTGACCAGAGTGCACACCGACATCTTTAAGCTCTCGCTTCGGCAGTCTGGGGCACCCACCTGCTTCAATTATAACAATGCCTAAGAATAACACAGTAACCTGCCTCATCAATGTGACTATTGCCTAGAAGCACTTACATCCATTGTGATGAAGAGTGTTTTGAGCAGTTGGTGATGAAACATTTCAATTGCTGCCTGAGAAGCAACTCGAACGCACTCCAATTTGTCTACCGGAACAATAGAATGGATAAGGATGCTCTTTATCAGCTACAGCTCAGCATTCAATACAATCATCCCCTCAGAGCTAAACAAAAAGCTTCAAGGCCTTGGCCTCAGTACCTCCTTGTGCAATTGGATCCTTGATTCCCTCACTTGCAGACCCTAGTCAGTTGGATTGGCAACAACATCTCCACGATTTCCATCAGCACAGGTGTACCACAAGACTGCGTGCTTAGCCTCCTGCTCTACTTGCTTTAAACTTATGACTGTGTGGTTAAGCACAGCTCAATTGTTTATGTTCATTGGGCAGATCAAAGGTGGTGACAAATCAGCATATAGCATACAGTTTGAAAATCTGTCTGAGTGGTGCCACAACAACAACCTCCTCTTTCCTAATGTCAGTAAGACCAAGGAGCTGATAATTGACTTCAGGAGGAAAGCAACATCCACCATCAGGGACTCTCTTCTTGCTGTTGCCATCAGGAAGAAGGTACAGAAGCCTCAGGACTCACACTACCTGGTTCAGGAACAGTTATCACCCCTCAACCATCAGGTTCTTGAACCAAAGGGGATAACTTCACTCAACTTCCCTATCACTGAACTGTTCCCACAACCAACGGCGTCACTTTCAAGGACTCTTCATCTCGTGTTCTTGATATTTATTGCTTATTTATTAATAATATTTCTTTTGTATTTCCACAGTTGTCTTTTGCACATTGGTCACTTGTCCATCCTGTTGGGTACGGTCTTACATTGATTCTTTTACGGTTCTTGTGATTTACTGAGTATGCCTGCAAGAAAACTAATCTCAGGATAGTACATGGCAACATGTATGTACTTTGATAATAAATTTACTTTGTAACTTTGTAACCTATCAATTCTCAAAGTCAAATTAAATTTTTTATTTATCACCATATACTACCTTCAGATAAAATTTCTTACAGGCATTTACAGGAAAATAAAGAAATACAATAGAATTTATCAAAAACTATAAATAAAAGCTGACAGAAAACCAATAGAAATATTGAAAACCTACAAAGTGTGCCGAAAGTATCCTTACCTTAGAAATTACCTACAGTTACCCATAGTTCTCTATTTTTCTAAGCTCCATGTACCTATCCAGGAGTCTCATAAAAGACCCTATCGTATCCACCTCCACTACTGTCGCCGGCAGCCCATTCCACACCCTCGCCACTCTCTGTGTAAAAAACTTACCCCTGACATCTCCTCTGTACCTACTTCCAAGCACCTTGAAATTGCCCTCTCGTGCTAGCCGTTTCAGCTCTGGGAAAAAGCCTCTGACTATCCACACGATCAATGTCTCTCATCGTCTTATATACCTCTATCAGGTCACCTCTCATCCTCCATCGCTCCAAGGAGAAAAGGCCAAGTTCACTCAACCTATTCTCATAAAGCATGCTCCCCAATCCAGGCAATACCCTGGTAAATCTCCTCTGCACCCTTTCTATGGGTTCCACATCCTTCCTGTAGTGGGGCGACCAGAACTGAGCACAGTACTCCAAGTGGGGTCTGACCAGGGTCCTTTATAGCTGCAACATTATCTCTCGGCTCCTAAACTCACTCCCATGGTTGATGAAAGCCAATGCAATGTATGCCTTCTTAACCACAGAGTCAACCTGCGCAGCAGCTTTGAGTGTCCTGTGGACTCGGACCCCAAGATCCCTCTGATCCTCCACACTGCCAAGAGTCTTACCATTAATACTATATTCTGCCATCATATTTGACCTACCAAAATGAACCATTTCACACTTTTCTGGGTTGAACTCCATCTGTCACTTCTCGGCCCAGTTTTACATCCTATCAATGTCCCGCTGTAACCTCTGACAGCCCTCCACGCTATCCACAACACCCCCAACCTTTGTGTCATCAGCAAAATTACTAACCCATCCCTCTACTTCCTCATCCTTGTCATTTATAAAAATCATGAAGTGCAGGGATCCCAAAACAGATCCCTGAGGCACACTACTGGTCACTGACCTCCATGCAGAATATGACCCGTCTACAACCACTCTTTGCCTTCTGTGGGCAAGCCAGTTCTTGATCCACAAAGCAATGTCCCCTTGGGTCCCATGCCTCCTTATTTTCGCAATAAGTCAATAATGGGGTACCTTGTAAAATGCCTTGCTGAAATCCATATACACTACATCTGCTGCTCTACCTTCATCAATGTGTTTAGTCACATCCTCAAAAAATTCAATCAGGCTCATAAGGCACAACCTGCCTTTGACAAAGCTATGCTGACTATTCCTAATCATATTATGCCTCTCCAAATGTTCATAGATCCTGCCTCTCAGGATTTTCTCTATCAACTTACCAACCACTGAAGTAAGACTCACTGGCAAATAATTTCCTGGGCTATCTCTACTCCCTTTCTTGAATAAGGGAACAATATCCGCAACCCTCCAATCCTCCGGAACCTCTCATGTCCCCATTGATGACGCAAACATCATTGCCAGAGGCTCAGCAATCTCCTCCCTTGCCTCCCACAGTAGCCTGGGGTACATCTCGTCCGTTCCCACTGACTTATCCAACTTGATGCTTTCCAAAAGCTCCAGCACATCCTCTTCCTTAATATCTGCATGCTCAAGCTGTTCAGTCCACTGTAAATTATCCCTACAATCGCCAAATCCTTTTCCGTAGTAAATACTGAAACAAAGTATTCATTAAGTACCTCTGCTACCTCCTCTAGTTCCATACACTTCCACTGTCATGCTTGATTGGTCCTATTCTGTTATGTCTTATCCTCTTGCTGTTCACATACTTGTAGAATGCCTTGGGGTTTTCCTTAATCCTGTCCGTCAAGGCCTTCTCATGGCCCCTGCTGGCTCTCCTAATTTCATTCTTAAGCTCCTTCCTGCTAGCCTTATAATCTTCTAGATCTCTATCATTACCTTGTTTTTTGAACCTTTCGTAAGCTTTTCCTTTCTTCTTGACTAGACTTACAACAGCCTTTGTACACCATGCTTCTAGTACCCTACCTGTCTCATTGGAACGTAACCAGAATTCCATGCAAATATCCCCTGAACATTTGCCATATTTCTTCCATACATTTCCCTGAGAACATCTGTTCCCAATTTATGCTTCATACATTTCCCTGAGAATATCTGTTCCCAATTTATGCTCCCAATGGGTTGCAGTGTGCAAAAGAAGACTAATAGTGCAAATGTATATATAATAGAATCCTTGAAAGTGAGTCTTAGGTTGTGGAATCAGTTCAGAGTTGAGACGAGTGAAGTTATCCATGCTGGTTCAGGAGCCTGATGGTTGTAGGGTAGAACTGTTCCTGAACCCGGTGGTGTGAGAGCTTAGACTCCTGTACCTCCTGCACGATGATAGTAGCGAGAAGAGAGCGTGGCCTGGATGGTAGAGGTCCTTGATGGATGCTGCTTTCTTGTGGCAGCTCTCTTTGTAAATGCACTCAATGGTGTGGTGGACTGGGCTTTAGCCACCACTCTCCTGGAGACTTTTCCGTTACTTGGCAGTGGTGTTACCATCCCTGTTAGGATACTCTCCACTTTGCTTCTATAGAAGTTTGTCAAAGCTTTATGTGACATGTCTTCATTTGTCGGGGGATTGAGTTCAAGATCCGGGAGATAATGTTGCAGCTCTATAAAACCCAGGTTAGACCATACTTCGAAGTATTGTGTTCAGTTCAGGTTGCCTCATTATAGGAAGGATGTGGAAGCTTGAGTGAACGGCACTGGGATTTACCAGGATGGTTCTTGGATTAGAAAGCATGTCTTCTGAGGATAGGTTGAGGAAGCTTAGATTTTACTTTTGGAGAGAAGGATGAGAGGTGACTTGATAGGTGTACAAGATGTTAAGAGGCATAAATCGAGTGGGCAGCCAGAGACTTTTTCCCCAGGGTGGAGTATATAACTTCAAGGTGTTGGAAGGAAAGTATAGGGGGGGGTGGCAGAGTCACGTGTTTTTATACAGAAAATGGTAGGTGCATGTAGCTTGCTACCAGAGTTGGTGATAGAGGTGATACATTAGGGACATTTAAGTAACTCTTAGATAGTTAAACAAGTGATAATGTGATGGGAAAATGGAAGGCTATGTGGGGGGGGGGGGGAGGGTTAGATTGATCTTGGAGTAGGTTAAAGGGTTGGCACAACATCATTGGTCCAAGGGCGTGTAATTTTCTATGTTCAATAAATTGCAACCATGCTTTAAAGTACATGGACTCTAAGCTCTTGAATTATCTGATATTGTCTCCTCACCTCTACTGCTGTTAATTAAGAAGATCTTAAAAATATACCTCTTGATAATGCTGTCTGACCTCTTTCCTAATATAGCTGTGTCATTTGCCCCCCAATAATGGTTTTGTTTTAATATGTTAAAGGTGGTACATTTAGGCGCATTTCTGTTTGCAACTATATTTAAAGTAATTGTGAAAATAACCAGATAGAAGATGAGAATAATTTACTCAATAATTTCTTAGGACCTGCCAGTTATGACCTAAAAGGGTAATTTCCCACACAGGAATTGAATAAGTATTTTAGGGATGCTATAAAGGTTGGGTGGCGGGATGGAGATATGTCTCTACTAAAGGAGGTGTGAGGTGCTCCTTCCCTCCGCCATCGTGCAGATCACCCTTGGGCACGGTGTAGCACCAACTTAGCCCCTCCAACGGGGTCACATGAAGCCATGAGAGTAGGTGATGGATGGTCATATGAGCAGCTGGTCCACATAACAAGTCCTGGTTGTGCAACTACTGACACCAGGCGGACAATCTCTGAAAAGTTTTCATAATAGCTAGGGTCGCCCGTCTGGTCAAGGCACTGCCCACTTCTGTAGAAAATTTTGGCAAGAACAATCATGAGACCGTGATTCCATGCATCGCACGACATGGCACATAATAACAATGATGATGATATAAATGTGCGTGGTTGTGGGAGAGAAGTTTGAACAGCTCTCCCAAACTTCTAACAGAATTTCCAAGGCAAAACAACATCAAATAGAAATCAGCAAATACAGGTATGATGAGACTGTACAGAATGGGTTGCACAGTGCAGAGAGTGGAAGACAAATGGCGAGCCACTACAACTGAAGCAATACATTTAACTTGTGCCTTAATACTTGTCTTGTTATACATTGTTAAAGATTAGGCTGTGAAGCAGCTTTTGTGAAACAATTCAAGTATAGTCAGTACAATCACAGTAATGTAAATTATATATAATTGTTAGTGTAATGTCACTATTAATTTGGAACAAGTGATAGTTTTGCCATGTGAATACTACCAGCTATATTTTAAAACTAACATTTGTCAGATTCAACTGATATTTGTGTGTTGCTTAACAGGCAATACAAATGCTTTAAAATAATAAAGGATATATTTTGCTCCTGGGTACGTAAGGCCTCATTATTAATTAGAAACTGTTTGTTTGCATACACATAAAGCATACAGCTCTATTATATTGCACCTGAAATACTATACAAAATCCTTGGCGTCACTTGTATGTACAGGGATGCATCAATTTACAAAAAGGGTTATGTTCATGGAAAGCATTTCACTAAGCAAATATTTATTTATTGAAATGTAAAAATTCTCATTGTACTTCAGAGTTCAAGAATTTCAGTCAAAATAGAATTATGTATTAGGAAAAATATATGAAATAATATAACATTTTATTAGCAATTAAATTTTAACTTGAGGTATAAAACTAATAATGTATCCATTCTGGGTACTTGCCAAATGTAGTATGTATGGTTCTGGGTGTTCTTAACACTGTGGCTATGGAGAGGATATGGCCTTGCTAAAGAACTTGGAGATGCAGGTCACTGTTTAACAATAGGGTTGTCTTTTAAGACTGATGAGGCAAACTTCGAGAGGTTGCGAGTCCTTGGAACTCTTTCTCAATGTTAGACTGCCTTGGGGACTCCAGCTCTGGATTTTTCCTTCTGGTTTACTCTTGAGTCCTTCCCAGTGAGTGGGTATAGCCACAAGACCGTGGAGGTTTGAGATCCTAGGTGAGCTACCAACCACGGCTGATAAGCCCCATCTGCCCGAAGCGACTGGTTTTAAGATGCCGATAACCTGCCTTTGCCCCTTGTCCTGTCAGTATAAACGGTTCTGCTGGGCTTAGTAGCTAAGCCACACGTGAAGGCCAGGAGCTGGACATTATATCTGTAGAAATCTGTTAAAGTCTTTGGTGACACAGCAAATCTCCTCAAACTCTTTCTCTTTTTATTATGGTGAAAAATAGCTTCATAGAGTGAGGTCACATCAAATTGAGGTGACAAGGAGTCAGTGCTACTATAAGGAAAATGTAATAAATTGAAAGTTTATGTACGTGTACATTCATGTAAACGGACAAATGAATTGTGTGGTTGCACCTGAAATGCTACAGAGAGTTTTACTTTGTACCCATATAACAATGTTGTGGTGAGTCTAAAGGCAGTTCAATATTAGTGGCAAAACAATAACTTCCCAAAAGCAGCTTTCAGTGGTTGATTGTTCCACTGGCAATCCCTGCCAACTGGGAACTAATCATAATCTGTGATTCTGTAACAGTAATTCTGTATTGCTTGTCTTGGAATTAAACTGCTCTTTCTACAAGGTAATAACTAGGCGTAACAACATTTGATAAGTCTTTCATTCAATATTGACCCAATATGATCTTCTGTATCTCTGTTGTTAAATACATTATTTTTTCCATTTTCTATTCCTGTACCTTTGTGCAATCAGTTATTTTTTTTTATCTTTGTCCAATTTTCTGGCAGATTAATGGACACAGGAGAGCACAGTTAATTGGTCAGCTGTAGCTTGGATGATAAAAAGTGTTGCAGCACTGTGCCAATGGAGAACTCAGTGGACCACGCTTGCTTGTCAAGACTCAGTGTTGCCAAAGCATGTACTGAGTCGTGAGAATCAATTCTGATTACAACAGCAAATATTCTCTTGGCCAGAAGTGTTGAAAACAAAATTCCATGCACCATTTTGTTAGCACTGCAGCTGTACTTCATAAATACACACTTATTATTTAAGAATTTCTTCAGAAAAGCTGCAGTGGAAATGTAAACTGATTATGCAATTCTGTGTAAGCTCTATTTCCTTTTGAGGGTGAAGTCTTTTATTTTTGTCTTTGTAGCTATAGATTCTCTGGAATCAAGAATCACATAAGATTGACTTCCAGGTCTCTGTGTTGGTCCCACATTATACTCAACACTGCTCTGCAGTGTGGATAACTTAAGCATCTCTCAGTGATCAAGAGTTTCTTCCCAAGAGACAGTGGTAATCAATGACATCAGCTAGTGCCCCAGACCACAAGCAAAAGTGGTCCATTGAGTTCAATGCAATTGTAACCAACAGAATGGAGATTTTTGCCTACGAAGGACAGCGTGGTAGCATAGTGGTTATCGCATTTGATTTAAGCATTCACCAGTCGGGGCTCATTTCCTGCTGCTGTCTGTGAGAAGCTTGTATGTTCTCCCATGACCATATTGGTTTCCCCCGGTGCTTCAGTTTCCTCCCACGTTCCAATAACTTGTGTTTAGGGATAGTAGTTGTGGGGGTGGCGCTGGAAGCATGGCAACACTCGACGATTGCCCCAAAAAAATCCTTGCTGACTTGATTTGATGCAATTATTTCACTGTGTTTTTTGATGTACATGTTACAAATAATGCTGATCTTAATCTTTATCTTCATGTCTCTTCAGGAGTGAAATGTAAGTGCCTCTCTTCCCATCAGACATATTTAGTTGGGACCTCAGATAGTATAGTTACTTGGATCCTGCAGGTGATTGTTGAATTGTTTATTTGGGATTTGTAGCTTAGCAGAATCTAGTTGTTTTTTTTTCATTGTGCAGTTTTTCTTCCCCCAGCTGTTAACCATATATATTTACGATTTAGATGAGGGCCCAAGAGACTGTATCCTGATGAGAAATTGGTTGACAGTATATGTTGCTGGGAGAACACAGTGAGTCTTCAGAGGAACACAAATAGATCAAGTGAACAGATGGGCTTATGACAGATGGAATAGAAAATGGAAAAATGTGAAGGCAGCAGAAAAAAAAAGAAAAACTGAGTTTGAAGCAGTGAAAGATTGTAAGGTATTTGAAGGGACTCGGT
This sequence comes from Mobula birostris, assembly GCF_030028105.1. Taxonomy (NCBI): domain Eukaryota; kingdom Metazoa; phylum Chordata; class Chondrichthyes; order Myliobatiformes; family Myliobatidae; genus Mobula; species Mobula birostris. The sequence goes on from NC_092385.1 coordinate 57,708,763, forward strand.
TGTCCATAAGATTAGGCGCAGCATGATCTGTGTCCACTCTGGCCCGAGACAAGAGGGTGTGACTGCAAGTGTGGCAGGTAGGAGGATCTAAGAGGTAGTGCTTGAGGAGCCTTAGTTTTGAGCTTACCCACCAGGTCAAAGATTGTTGCTCCCTGTGAGGATGAGATTGGGAGCTGTAGGAAGGAACCATGGCACTGTAGTCCAGAGAGCTTTTCAAGTGGGGGGAGAGAAAAGAAACGTAGTTGTAATTGGGGATAGTATAGTCATGCCTATAGACACAATTCTGTGTCGCAAGGATCAAGGGTCCCGAAGGGACTGTTGTCTGTGTGATGTCTGGATTCTGGACATCTCATTTCACCTGAAGAGGAACTTGGAGTAGGAGGGAAAAGATCCAGTAGATATGATCCATGCAGGTACCAACAACATAGGAAGAATGAGGAAAGAGACTCTGCTGAGGGAGTTTGAGCAGCTAAGGATTAAAAACAGAATCAAAACGATAAAAATCTTTTGGATTGTTAATTGAGCCCTGTGTTGGCATAGGGTTAACAGGATCAGAGAGTTAAAAGTGCGACTTGAAGGTTGGCAAGGGAGAAGTGGGTTTGAATTCATGGGACATTGAAACCAGTATTGGGGAAACGGAGCTATTCCAATGGGACGGGGTCCACCTGGACCGTGCTGAAACAGGGTTCTGGCGAACAAGTAAGGCTGTGGATGGGCTTTAAACAAAATAGTAAGCAGGTGGGTTCAACAACTTTGAAAAAATATGGATAAGGTAAAAGAAGGAGAATGCAGGAGAGGTGAATGAAGTTTCCAGAATATAGAAAAAAAATTTCAGGCAACATGGAGACTTAATTGATAAGAAGGGTGGTGTTATATTTGATTGCATGTAGTATGCAAAATAAGGTAGATTTCATACTTCAATTAGAAATTAGCAGGTATGATCACAGAGTCATGTTGAAAGAAGATCACAGCTGGGAGATTAACATCCAAGGATACACATCATATCGAAAGGACAGGCAGGTGGACAGAAGGGGTGGTGTGGCTCCTTTGGTGAAAAATGAAGTCAGATCCTTAGAAAGAGGTGACATAGGATCAGAAGATGTAGAGTATTTGGGTAGAGTTAAGAAACTGCAAAAAGGATAAAAAGGCCCTGATGGGAATTATATACAAACCTCTGAACGGTAACCAGGATGTGGGCTACAAATTACAATGGGAGATTGAAGAGGCATATAAAAAGGCCAATGTTATGATGGTCCTGAGAGGTTTCAACATGCAGATACATTGGGAAAATCAGGTTGGTGCTGGGTCCCAAGAGAAGGAATTTGTAGAATGCCACAAGAAGGATTTTTAGAGCTGCTTGTGATTGAGCCCACCAGGGGAAAGGCAATTCTTAATTGTATTTTGTGTAGTGAATCAGGTTTGATTAGGGAACTTAAGGTAAAGGAACTCTTGAGACAGTGATCATAACTTGATAGAATTTATATAGAAGAAAAGTTGGATGAACTGAATAAGTAGTTTGCGAGGTATTCACATCATGAGGATGCAGTAGATTTTGAGAGTGTCAGGGGGCAGAAGTGAATATAGTTGCTATTACAATGAAGGATGTGTTTTGGAAGCTGAAAGATTAGAAGGTGAGTAACCCACCCAGGCCAGATGGACTACACCCCAGGTTTCTGAAAGAGATAGCTGAAGGGATTGTGGAGGCCGTAGTAGTGACATTTCAAGAATCATTAGATTGAATGGTTTTGGAGTACTGGAAAATCACAAATGTCATTCCATTTTTAAAGAAGGAAGGGAGGCAAAAGATCGGAAATTATATGCCAGCTTGTGTACCTTCAGTGGCTGGTAAGATGTTAAGGATGCAGATTCAGGGTATTTGGAGGAACACAATAAAATAGATAGTATGGTTTCCTTAAGGGGAAGTCTTGCCTGGCAAATCTATTGGAATTCTTTGAGGAAATACCAGGCTGAATAGACAAATGGGAATCAGTGGATGTTGTTTATTGGGATTTTCGGAAGGTCATTCACTAGATGCTGCACATCAGGCTGTTAAATAAGATAAAAGCCCATGGTATTACAGGAAAGATACTAGCATGGAGAGAAGACTGACTGGCTGGTAGAAAGCAAAGAGTGGGAATAAAGGGGGCCTTTTCTGGTAGGCTGTTGATGACAGGAGCTGTTGTACATAGATCAGTGTTGGGTCCATTACTTTTTTATTGATCTTAATGATGAAATTGATGACTGTGTGGCTAAGTTTACAGATAACCCAAGGATAGATTGAGAGGTAGGTAGTCTTGAGGAAGCAGGGAGTTTGCAGAAAGACTTGGAGAGATTAGGAAAATAGCCAAGAAGTGGCAGATGGAATACAGAGTGGAGAAGTATGCACTCGGTATGAAGATTGGAAACTATAAGATTTAGGAGCAAAATTGTATCATTTGGCACATCGAGTGCGCTCTGCCATTTCATCATTGCTGATCCATTTCCCTCTCAGCCCCAATTTCCTGTCTCTCTGTAACCTTTTATGCTGTGACTATTCAAGAACCTATCAACCTCTGCCTTAAATATATCCAATGACTTGGGTATATACCCATGGCTACCTGTGGCAACAAATTCCACAGATTCACCATTTTCTGGCCAAAGATATTCCTCCTCATCTCCATTCTAAATGGATGTTCCTCTGCAGGGATAATGCTTCCCCTCCCTCCCCCCCACCATGCCCCATCTCCTTTTCCCTCTCTCACCTTATCTCCTTGCCCACCCATCGCCTTCCTCTGGTGCTCCTCTATCCATTTCTTTCTTCCATGGCCTTCTGTCCTCATCTATCAGACTCCCCCTTCTCCAGCCCTGTATCTCTTTTACCAATCAACTTCCCAGCTCTTTTACTTCATCCCCACCTTCCCGGTTTCACCTATCACCTTGTGTTTCTCTCCCCCCGCCCCCCCCCCACCTTTTAAATCTACTCAGTTTTTGTTTCTCCAGTCCTGCCAAAGGGTCTCAGCCCGAAACACCGACTGTACTCTTTTCCATAGATACCTGCTGAATTCCTCCAGCATTTTGTGTGTGTTGTAAGGCTTCTTTTATTCTCACTCTTTGCCTCCTGCCAATCAGCCAATGCTCTATCCATGCTAGTATTTTCCTGTAATACCAACTTGTTAACTAGCCTCATCTGTAACACCTTGTCAAAGGCCTTCTGAGAATCCACACAACATCCACCAATTCTCCTTTGTCTATCCTTGTTATTTCCTCAAAGAATTCTGACATATTTGTCTGGCAGGATGTCCCCTGATAAAACCATGCTGACTTTGGCCTATTTTATCATGTTCCTCCAAGTACCCTGAAACCTCATTCTTAATAATTGACTCCAATGTCTTCCCTAACACTGAGGTCTGACTGGTCAATAATTTTCTTTCTTCTGTCTCCCTCCCTTCTTGAAGAGTGGAGTGACATCTGCAATTTTCAAGCCCTCTGGAACCATGCAAGAATCTAATTGAAAGATTATTTCTAATGCCTCCACAATTTCTTCAGCCATCTCTTTTAGAACCCTGGGGTGTATACCATCTGATCCAGGTGATTTATCTACCTTCAGACCTTTCGGGTTCCCAAGCACCTTTTCCCTAGTAATGGCAATTTCACTCACTTCTGCCCTCTGATACTTTTGAACTTCCAGCATACTGCTCATATCTTCCAGGGTGAAATCTGTTGCAAAATACTTATGTAGTCTGTCTGCCATTTCCTTGTCCCACTTTACTACCTCACCAGCATCATAATCTAACGATCCGATCTCTAACCTTGCCTCTTTTTTTACTCTTTATATATCTGTAGAAACTTTTGGTATCCTCTTTAATATTATTGGCTAGCTTTCCCTTCATATTCCATCTTTCCCTTCTTTATGACTTTTATCGTCATCTTCTGTTGGTTTTTTAAAGCTTCCCAATCCTTTAACTTCCTACTAATTTTTGCTCTATTATATGCCCTCTCTTTGGCTTTTATGTTGGCTTTGATTTCCCTTGTCAGCCACAATTGCATCATCCTACCTTTAGAATACTAATTCTTTTGGCTGTATCTATCCTGCACTTTCTGAATTACTCCCAAAAAGTCCAGCCACTGCTATTCTGCAGTCATCCCTGTTAGTATTCTCTTTCAATCAATTTTGGCCAACTCCTCTCTCTTGGCTCTAATTCCCTTTACTCCACTATAATATTGATACATCTGATTTAAACATTTCTGTCTCAAATTGCAGGGTGAATTCTATCATATTATGATCACTGTCTCCTCAGAGTTCCTTTAACTTAAGCTCTTTAATCAATTCCGGTTCATTGCACAATACTAAATCCAAAATAGCTGATCCCCTAGTGGGCTCAACCATGAGCTGCTCTAAAAAGCCATCTTGTAAGCAGTCTACAAATTCCCCCTCTTGTTATCCAGCACCAACCTGATTTTCCCAATCTACTTGCATATCAAAATCCCCCATTACTATTGTAACGTTGTCCTTTTGAAATGCATTTTCTACCTCCCGTTGTAATTTGCAGCCTACATCTTTGCTACTGTCCGGAGGTCTATATTTAAATCTCATCAGTATCTTTTTACCCTCACAGGTCCTTAGCTCAAGCCACAATGATTCTACACCTTCCGATTCTATGTCACCTCTTTCTAAGGATTTGATTTCATATTTTACCAACGGAGCCATGCTGCCGGCCCCCCCGCCCCATAGCTTATCAGTCTGTCACTTCAATACAATATGTATCCTTGGATGTTAAGCTCCCAGCTGTAATCTTCTTTCAGCCATGATTCAGTGATGCCCACAACGTCGTTCATGCATGGCAATCTATTAACTTTGCTACGAATTCATCTACCTTCTTCGGAATACTGCATCTGTTCAAATACAACACTTTTACTCCTGTATTCATCATCCTTTTTGATTTTGTCCCCCTTTTATATTGCAACTCATCCCATTGACTGTAATTTTGCTCTGTCCTCAGCCTGTCCTGCTAGCAGTCTTACTACACATGTGGGTAAACTAACTACCCCATCATCAGCTCTATCATTCCAGTTCTCATCCCTCTGCCAAATTAGACTAAACCCTCCTGAACTGCTCTGGCAAACCTGCCCACAGGGATATTGCCACCCGCCCTCCCCTCATGTTCTACTGTAACTTTGTGTACAGGTCGAAGCTTCCCCAGAAGAGATCCCAATGATCCAGAAATCTGAACCCCTGCCCCCTACAACAGTTCCTCAGTCATGCATTTATCTGTCAGATGTTCCTATTCTTACTCTCACTAGCACGTGACACAGGCAGCAATCCAGAGATTACTGCCCTTGAGGTCCTAGGTTTTTTAGATTTCTACCTAGTTCCCTAAAATCTCTCTTCAGGACCTCCTCACCTTTCCTACCCACTGTTGCAAGAAAAAGTTTGTGTACCCTTTGCAATTACCTGGTTTCCTGTATATGTAACTCATAAAATGTGGTCTGATCTTCTTCTAAGTCACAATAATAGACAAACACAATCTGTCTAAACTAATAACACACAAAACAATTGTACTTTTCTTGTCTTTCTTGAACACATTGTTGAATCATTCACAGTCCAGGTTGGAAAAAAGTATGTGAACCCTTGTATTTAATAACTGGTAGAATCCACCAGGCCATCAGACTGGTGAACTCACACTGATTTGAGCGTACTCTATATTACATTGACTGTTCTGTTTATTATAAATTACTATGATTGATTGCACATTGCACATTTAGATGGAGATGTAACGTAAAGATTTTTACTCATGTATGTGAAGGATGTAAGAAATAAAGTCAATTCAATTCAATTCAGTAGAGTTCATGGGTTTGTGATGTGCTATTGAAATTGTCTTGGTGACTAATGGCAATACGTTTTGCTTCAGTCAGAGAATACTGATGTTGGAGGATGTCATAAACACAAGAGATACTGCAGATGCTGGAAATCTAAAAGCCAGTCCTGATGAAGGGTCTCGGCTCAAAACATCAGCTCTTTATTCCTTTTCATAGATGCTGCCTGACCTGCTGAGTTTCTCTCACATTTTGTGTGGTTGTTGGAGGATGTGATGTCTTGAATTGCTTTGTATTTTTCATTCAAACAATGCATTTACCATCTCTGCAGCTACTTAAGACCCTGAAATGCAGCCTATCAGGTTAAGGGGATGGCTGCTTTTGGTCCCATCAGCTTCTGTAGTACCTCTTTATAAGTTGTTTGAAATAGTTCCCTCTCTATTGCTACTGATTTTCTACCATTTTTGGGATGCTTTTAGTGTCTTCTACGGATGTGAAATATTTGTTTGGAGTCTCTACCATTTCCTTGTTTCCTGTTATTAAATCTCTTGTCACATCCTTTAAGAGATTAATGTTTGCCTTAATTTCTTGTTTCCCTTTTATGTGCTTTCCAAAGCTTTTATGTTTCTTGAAAGCTTGTAATCCATTTCTCCCTTTTTATTTTTGCCATCCTTTGCTGGTTTCTGAATTCTTCCCAGACATTTGGATTAGTACAAATTATTGCAACAGGACTTTTATTTCAATTTAACTTCCTTAGTAAGCCTTGAATGAAAATTTTGTCTGCCCAGTATCTTTGAGAGCTATGAAGTATTACCTTGAACATCCATCATTGCTTCATAGCTTTAAATGCTTTTAAGTTAATAGTAACTAGCCAAATTGGGAGTGTATTTCTTTCTCTAAGCAAGTATGCCCTTTCAGGAAGATGGCATAGATTTTGAATGTCAGTGTTTCCATCCAGCAGATTGCTTTCATTATGTAACATTTCATTATCACATGATGTTGACATTTGTAATTGCTAAATGTGATATCCTGAATGCAATTAATCCCCATGCTTTGTGCTGCTGTTGTTGCAGGTCCACAGAGGAGGGATAATGAATTTGTAATGCACAGTGTCTGCTGTTCTGGGCCATGGAGGACGAGTCTATCTCAGGGAGTGATCCAGATGTGGAGTCGGAGGATGTGGAAGAGGAAGAGGAGGAGATGGAGGACAATGATGGCGATGACGAGGATGACCTGGAAGAAAATGGTGAGCAGCCAGTGACCCTTTGCAATTCTAGATAAGCATAAAGAAGTTAAGATTGTTGTGAGATTTTGATTAAAATTTTAGTAATACTGTTAGGTACTTTTGTGTTTCTTTAATTTTGAGTGTCAATTTAGCTATTGGCAGAGATAACTGAGGAGATTGTGGGTTTGTTCACTATTTTTAGTGTTTGACAGTGAGCTGATGGTTCAGTGCCGTTACTCAAAGGATACTAGATTATTAACCATGCATTTATTTTTGAGGTGAGCTTTTAAGCTGAGGCACTATTGTGCACCAAATGTATCCACAACAACCAATTAGAATCTTAATACCTGTGAAACAAATCATGAATAGACATCATTGTGTAATTGCCTTTGGATTTTTCAGACATTTGCAGGTTTTCTTATGACATAGGCCATGTGGCCTAACGGACTCATTCTCCGCTCATTTTCCGATCATCTGTTTTTTATCGCATTAACTTACCTAGTTCTCTCTTCAGCTTGAGTTGCAGTCTCATAATGGAGACAATGTGCCCATTACTATTTAGTGAGTGTCAGCTGACATATAAATTATTAATTTGTTTTATTCCTAAAAACACAATGTATTGTTTTTATTGACATCTTGATTTACTGCTTTTGTCCCGTCAGTAAGCTGATTTGTAGAACCAAGAAAAAATAACGATGTTTATAATTATGAAAAATTATGTTACCTCGAGGTTTGCTTGGTTGATACTCACTTCAAACAAAGCTATTCAATTTACATTATTTGGGGATTAAAAAAAATCAAGACAGCAGAATATTGAACACTTAGATCTGTCTCACAGATTATGAGAGATCCTCTTGGTAAGGCTGTTCTCAGGTAGAATTGTATTGCCTCTGAAAATGTCATAAATGACCATTGCAAATGTCTTTGGAGCTTAAAGAGGTTTACTCACTACAGTACCAGTTGGAATACTGATGGTTTACTTGCAGGATACAAAGTTGCATTGGTGACCATCATCATAAAACAATTGTCAACTACCACTAATGGTTTAACCACTACTAGAGATGAGCTATAAACAGAGCAATTATAGATGTTTAGTGAATATAGTTTCTAAAAATTTTTAAGCATGGACTTATTTTGCCTTTATTTCTTTCTGTTGTTGTAAGCTCTCCAGCTCTTCACTTACCCTAGATTGATTCACTCATTCTACAGCTCTGAGTTAATTATCCATCCCCAGAATCTAATACAAATTCCCCACACATGGAAAGACTTGCCTCTCTTTAGCACCTTTCAAAATTTAGCAGCATTCCTGAGACCTTTACCACCATCACGTTTTTAAAAACATTCACCTAATAATTTGTATAATACAGTAAGTGTCCAAACAGCAAGCGTCCACTCAGAACAATTTGATAATTTGTCAATTTTTGCGATATTGGTTAAGCGGTACATAATGGCCAGAGTTCTTTGAATTATGAGCTTTATTTGTATACCTCATCAGATTCAATTCCATTTATCACATGTACATCAAAAGGTACAGTGAAATGTGTTGTTTGCATGAACAACTAATACAGCAAGTGATGTGCTGGAGGCAGTTTGCAAGTGTCACCACACGTTCTCACACCAGCATAGCACCCCCACAGTACTTGGCAGAACAGCACCAAACACAACAAGCAACAAAAAGAACAACAGAAAACAAGCCCATTTCCTCCCTCCCATATTGCCCCACCCACAAGTTTTCTTATTAAGAAAAATCTGGCCCTCAGCTCTTGTTATCTATACTGGTAGAGATAATGGGTAGTATAGAAGAAAAAGCTGCTTGAAACAGTCCTGTGATATCTCTAATGTCCAAAAGTAGTACCATATCAGTTCTGCAAAACTATTAATTCAGGTATTTTTATTTTGGCCCTTGGAAGCAAGCACCAACCAACAGAGCAACAGCTAATGTGAAAAATTCCTCAATTCTACAGCGTATTAGCAAGTGTTAAGTGATTACATAGGAGGACTACCAGCATTGTGATTTCACTTCAATCGCACAACTGAACAACATTTATATTTTGTTCATCTTGCAAAGTTTTTTTCATAGCATTTCATTGATGAAGGTGGTATAGGACCCTTCTGTTTCACTGCCCCAAAGGACATTAGTGGCTCTTTTATAAGCTCAGATAAATGAATTTTTTCACTTCAATTACTGAATCATGAGAACAGAAGAGAGTCTTCCCAAAAGAATCAGAATTAGGTTTATTATCACTGGCATAGGACGTGAAATTTGTTAACTTAGCAGCAGCAGTTCAATGCAGTACATAATCTAGCAGAGAGTGAAAACAAAATAATAATAAATAAAATAAAACAATTAAACAATTACATATATTGAATAGATTAAAAAATGTGCAAAAACAGAAATACTGTATATTTAAAAATATGAGATAGTGTCCAAAGCTTCAATGTCCATTTAGGAATCGGATGGCAGAGGGGAAGAAGCCGTTCCTGAATCGCTGAGTGTGTGCCTTCAGGCTTCTGTATCTCCTACCTGTTGGTAACAGTAAGAAAAGGGCATGCCCTGGGTGCTGGAGCAGGTTCTTGATTTTTCAAGTCCTTTATTTTTGTAGGCCTGGTAAGTAGATCTAGCTGCTGGATTCGGAAGAACAGGACTTGGGTTGCAAGCTTAGGTTTTGCTATCAGTTGACTTGAAGACTTTTTGCATTCTTTAGCAGATTAAAGGTTTACAGTGCTGGTTTAAGTTTCCAGCAGAGAAGCAATTCAGATCTTTGTCATTGTCCTTTGGTGTCTCTGGTATTGATCAAGTGGTGTCTGTAAGAGTACTAAAACCATTGTATGTAAATTGTTCAAGTAGTTTTTGATTTGTTCTTCTTTCAAATCTCTTACTATCTCTTCTTTCAGTTAGTCCTGATGAAGGATCTCGGCCTGAAATGTTGACTGTACCTCTTCCTAGAGATGCTGCCTGGCCTGCTGTGTTCCACCAGCATTTTGTGTGTGTTGCTTGAATTTCCAGCATCTGCAGATTTCCTCGTGTTTGCGTTTTTGATCTGTGTGTACTTTGTTGGTTCAGGACCTGCAACAAAACTGGTTGTAATCTTGGTGATAGCATTGGATATACATGGAAGCATTTACACTGTTGTGTGGAGAGTGGAGCAGTCATCAATCCTTCAAATGAAATCAAGCTCAATCAATGAGGTAGTGTCCTAGGTGAGCATGACAAGCAGGTTCAAATATGTTCCGGAGGGAAAATTGGATCTGGATCTAATATAAGTAGTGGGTGGTTTACTAAACTGAAGGAAGTGACATACTGTAAAGTAATTGCCACTTTACTTGGAAATGATTTGAAGTCTTGGATTGTGGGAAGGGAGAAAGGTAAAAGAGTACCTGTTGCACAGGGAGGTATTTTGAAAAGATAAGCACTGATGTTAAGGTGCGAATGGTGCTAAGGAATTTACCAGAGGTAATGGCCCTATCAAAGTTCTGAGAAACACTGGCCAGGTGGGAAATAAGATATTATAGAAACAGGGTTGTAGATACAGCTCGGTCTTCTTTTGCTGTCTTGGTAAAGCAGCCAACATAATCAAGGACCCCACTCACCATGGGCATTATCTCTTCTCCCTCTCCTATCAGGCAGTACAATGAGATGGACTCTTGACCTCCCAGTCTACCTTGTCATGGCTGATGTGATGAAATGATCCCTATGAATGAATCGTTTTTCACTGCACCTCGGTAAATGTGACAATAATAAACCAATTTATCAAGTTAGTGGTGGCTTTGTGCATGAAATGTTCGAAAATTTGAAATGTAGACTGGAAGGTGAGTACAGGGAGAATATTGTCAAAATCAAAATAAATTTATTATGCAAGTTTGTATATGTCATCATATACTACCTTGAGAATCATTTTCTTGTAAGCATTTACAGGAAAATAAAGAAATACAATTAAATGTAAGAAATCTATGCTTAAATAAAGATGGACAAACAGCCAAAATGCGAAAGATAAACTGCACAAATAAATAAAATAATTAATGATACTGAGAGCATGAATTGTAGAGTCCTTGAAAGTGAGTCTGTCAGGAACTGATTCCACAACCTAAAGACACACTTTCAGGGACTCTGCAACTCAAAGTTCAAAGTACTTTGAAATTTGAACTTTGAGTTATAGAATCCTTGAAGATGAGTCTTAAGGTTGTGGTATTAGTTCAGCATTGAGGTCAGTTAAGTTATCCATACTGGTTCAGGAGCCTGATAATAACCATTCCTGAACCTGGTGGTGTGGGACCGACAGCTCCTTGTACCTCCTGCCTGATGGTAGTAGGAAGAAGAGAGCATGGCCTTGGATGGTGGGAGTCCTTGGATGCTGTTTTTGTGTGGCAGTGCTTATTCTGCCTGGGAGACAGTAATGTATATAAGTAGACAAGCACTGTTGAGCAACAAACATAAAAGTTGTTGGTGAACGCAGCAGGCCAGGCAGCATCCCTAGGAAGAGGTACAGTTGACACTTCAGGCCGCGACCCTTCGTCAGGACTAACTGAAACAAGAGCTAGTAGGAGATTTGAAAGTGGGAGGGGGAGGTGGAGATCCAAAATGATAGAAGAAGACAGGAGGGGGAGGGATGGAGCCAAGAGCTGGACAGGTGATTGGCAAAAGGGATATGAGAGGATCATGGGACAGGAGGCCCAGGGAGAAGGAAAAGGGGGAGGGGAAGCCCAGAGGATGGGCAAGGGGTATAGTGAGAGGGACAGAGGGAGAAAAAGGAGAGAGAGAAAAAGAATGTGTGTATATAAATAAATAATGGATGGGTTATGAGGGGAAGGTGGGACATTAGCGGAAGTTTGAGAAGTCAGTGTTCATGCCATCAGGTTGGAGGCTACCCAGACAGAATATAAGGTGTTGTTCCTCCAACCTGAGTGTGGCTTCATCTTTATGTCGACCACATTTTGACTCAGACTCCTATCATTTCGGATCTCCCCCTCCCCCTCCCACTTTCAAATCTCTTACCAGCTCTTCTTTCAGTTAGTCCTGACGAAGGGAATCAGCCCGAAACGTCAACTGTACCTCTTCCTAGAGATGCTGCCTGGCCTGCTGTGTTCACCAGCAACTTTTATGTGTGTTGCTTGAAATTCCAGCATCTGCAGATTTCCTCGTGTAAATGCATAATTAAATTCTTTTGGCTTTAATTTATATTTTATTTTAATTCCTTTTCATAAAGTGCTGGCCAAAGTAGAAAAATGATTTGGAAGACTTGAGATTAAATCAAAAGAGAATAAAATTTAAAATATATCAATGAAAATCGTGCTTTAAAAGGCAAACCCTATGTGTTTGTTGTATTTAGAAAAATGCATTAAATAATCTGGAGAGAAACAAAGTTGCTATTTTTCATCAGCTTGCATTGCTTGGACTTCATCATTGCTCTAAATTGTTTTGCCAGTTTTGTCAATGTGTGAAGTCCTTTTCTCATCGACCTGTAATTTGTTTGGTATCTTGAGAACTGTTCTAATATGTACAGTAGTTTGCAGAATGCTACCTGAGGCAACAGGAAAAGTTGATCCAGCACGGTATAAAGAATTCATTGTCTCAGTTTTTGGCATTTTCCATTTCCTGCTGTGATTTTGGGTGAAGTTTGCATTGTTGCATAACTGCGTTATGTAAGAATTGATAGAGAACTGTGCTAAACAATCTATCATTATGTATGGATTACATTGTAGAAAAATATCCCCCCTCTCCCTGGTGCGGGGAAGGGTTGGCAGAGGTTGGCCCTGTTAATTTATCCTGGTTTATGAAACAGTGGAAACTTGAGAAGACACGTGATAGTCTGAGAATGCTCTGTCATTGTTATCTTTTTCAAAGAACAGAATTTTAATGCTGAACATAACATAAAATAAATATTACAGAAGATTCTGCGGGTCCTAGAAACCTTGAGGAACACACAGAAAGTGCTGGAGGAACAAGTTTAATTGTCATTCGAACATACACGTGAATACAGCCAAACAAAACAGCATTCCTCTGGGGCCGGGGTGCAAAACAGTACCAACAGTCACACTCAGCACATATATTTATGATAGTAGTAGAAAAAAATAGTTACAAAAATATAATAATAATGTAGCCCAAATCCCTGAGTGTCGTGGCCTGTAGATTGATGGTACATGGATGTTGCCCTGGAGCCACATTTCTGCAAGGAAGAGTTCTTCATCTTGTGTACAAACAAACACAATCCAGTCTGTCTTCCACCGAGCGAACTCTGGGGGGCAGCACCAATGGAGGGCCCAGTCCCCAGCCCAGTTCAGAATCCAGTAGCATACAGCTACCTCTGGCCTCTCTATCCCTGTCTGCCCCAACAGGCAACTCCGAGGCACGAGGCCTTGTCCACGCAACAACAGCTCCCCTGCCGTTGATCTCGCTAATGAATCAGTGAATCAGACTCGCAGTTTTCTACATTACTGACGTCCAATGGGATCTTGTGATCAGCAAAAAAAACATCCAAAACAATCACCCATTGGCTCGTGCACTACCTCTGATGCCTTCTTCCCTGGGTTGTTGAAGCAGGCTGCAACACCATGCACATCAAGTCTGGCTCCACTGCTATCCAGCAACTCACAGTGGTGTAGATCTTCAGTACATGGTGTTCTTAATGTCCAACAGTGTTTTGTGATCATGAAAAAGTAGCAAATGATGAACAATTCATCCTTTGTTTGGGCTCAGGCCACTTTTCTGAGCACACCTCCAACGTACCTACTGCCTGACCTGAGTTCCTGCAGCATTTTGAGTGTGAACATAAAATCTCAGAGTCAGAATCATATTTGATGTCACTGGTATATTCTCTTTTCTACAGCTTTTCTAACTGTGTTAAACAGTTGCAAATTTTATAGCCACAAATCTGATAAGTCTGTTTCAAGCATTCAGGTTGTGTTGGATTGGTCAACTGGTTCCAAACTTTATGTAGTTGGACCCAGGTACTGTCTGTCTGTATTGTAATTCCCATTTTTAAATAACAGAAGTCTACTAGGGAGGGCAAATATGTGTGGTGGTACTTGGAGTTTATACTGCGAATCAAGATTGGGTTCTGTTAGTGAGTTTTTTTAGATAATTTATTGAGATACAGCATGGAAAGACCCTTCTGGCCCTTCAAGCTGCTTGCACAGCGATCCCCCAATTTAATCCTAACCCAATCACGGGACAATTTACAATGATCAATTAACCCCCCAACTGGTACATCTTTGGACTGTGGGAAGAAACAGAAGCACATGAAGGAAACCCACGTGGTCAAAGGGAGAACGTACAAACTCCTTACAGGCAGCAGTGGGAATTGAACCGGGGTCGCTGGTACTGTACAGCATTGTGCTAACCACTACGCTACTGTGCTGCAACTCAGATTTTGAAACTAACAAAACTCATTTCAGTTACGATCTGTCAGGTTGAGAGTTAAACATTTTATAGGAAGTAATATTTTAATATTTGTAAAAGTCGTTTTTATCATATTTTTAATCCACTCAAATAACAAGATCAAAATCCAATTATATCCTTTCTTGGGTTTGGGGTTGGAAGAGTCTGTCCAGACACTGATATAGAGTTGGATTTTGCCTTGTTAATGACATACAGTTTTTCTTTAAATAGTTTGTACATTGTGCGACATTAGTGGTAATGCATAGCAACAAAGTAATGTGTTAATACTGCACTTAAATATTGTTTATTATAAGAGTTCACCATCACGGGAAGAAAAAGATTGTAAATTGAATCTTCCCAGCAAGTGACTAACAATTGAGAGACTGAGACCATAAGCCTCCAGTGAATCTTTAACACTTTTGAGGCTTTTATCTTTTTTAAAAAGCTTACTTTGAGTTTTTTTTAACTGTTTGTTCCCTTGGGTGTATTTTCATAGTACTTTATGTTGTCTAAGGGTGATTTCTTGCAATTGAAATACCTTTGAAATTAATTTAAAGTGTAATGCAGGAAATCTGGTGGCCAAATTGAACACAGTAAGCCTCCATGAACACCACTGTGATATCAATAGGATAACAGGGTTGTTTGAGGGATAAATACTTAAAATAAATTTATTTTTCGGATGACTTTGATGGAATTCTCAGGTAAATGATTCAATTAGAAACTTGGTTTGTGGGATATTGAAAAAAATTCTGTTACAAGATAATCTACTATGCATGTCGTATGTATGAATTCCCTTTGGTAGAGCCCTGCTTGAGTGTGAATTGTTACATAAGTCCTTTTGTTCAGACCTTGCAGTTCCTGTTTACTTGAATTAATTGCAGCTGTTGGGTTTGAGTGGCTGAGGTTGCTCTGCATTGATATGCTCCTGGATTTCAGCTAGCACTTTAATGGTTATTTAGGCACCAGGTCTGGCTAATGATCAGCTCAATTACCTGCTCTGAGGAAGTCTTAAAGCAGCTACCAACCTGCAGGGAGTATGGACTTGGCAGGTTACACTTCAGACTGCATGTTAATGCTAGCTAACACTCAACATTTAACAGGTAAGGCACATTTAATAGGTAGTGTTCCAATTCTAGATACCAGGAATCCTTGCCTTTTCTGCCTTTTGTACTGCTTATTATATGTATCAGTATTTAAGAAGAGCTTGAATTGATTGCAATTTCAAAGTAAATTTATTATCAAACTACATATATGTAACCATATACAACCCTGAGATTAATTTTCTTGCGAGCATTCTCAATAAGACCATAACAGAATTAATGAAAAACCACACCAACTTGGGCACTCAACAAATGTGCAAAAGACAATAAACTCTGTAAATACAAAAGGGAAGTAATAATAAAAACAAACAATCAATAACAAGAACATGAGATGACAAGTCCTTGAAAGTGAGTCCATAGGTTGTGGAAACATTTCAGTGATAGGGCAAGTGAAGTTATTATTCCCTTTGGCTCAAGAGTCTGATGGTTGAGGTGAATTCTCAATCTGGTGGTTGAGTCCTGAGGTTCCTCTACCACCTTCCTGATGGCCGCAACAAGAAGAGAGCATGGCCTGGATGGTGGTCATTCCTGATGATGTATGCTGCTTTCCTGCAACAACAGCTCAATGGTGGGGACGGTTTTACCTGTGATGGACTAGGCCATATCTACTACTGTTTGTAGAATTTTCTGTTCAACGAGGGAAAGGCTTTACAATGTGAACTTCTGCTTTGTCCTTGTGCATTATTTTCTTCAATCTTACTGAGTAGTTAAGCAATTGCTGACACCTTTTCAAAGAGAAACCTTTTAGGATGTTTGCTTAATATGTCTCACGTACTCTGGAATATTTTTTCTAAGTTTGGAGTTTTCTCATGTAATGTAAAGGCATTCAATATTTGTGCTGTTGAGTATGTTAGAATTGAAGGAATCCATTTGTAAAGTAATGTAGAAATATTAGCACTTCAATGACTTGAGAATTTTTCTATTATATTAAAGAATATTATTTAATTTGAATGATAAATATTCGTAAAATGCTGTTTATAACTTCTAAATATCCCAAAGCAACGCAGGACTTTTGCAAATGTAGTCACTCGTCAGTATATGGGAGCACACTGTTTACTTGTGATCAATAAAGTTTCACATAATGAAATAAATATTAGATCTGTTTGTGACTTCTGGCAGAGAAGTACATTTTGGGCAGGTTTGGGAGAGCATTATTATCCTTCAAAGTAGTGACATGGGATTTTGTGAAGAGCAAACTGGTTAATCATCTAATCCAATAGGTGATATAACCTATAATGTAGCACTCTTTCAGGACTATGCTGAAATGAGCAACTAAACCATGTACTCAAACTTCATCAAACGCCTGCCGTTCTAACTTGGTGTTACATAATACAGTCTACTTGTTTATCAGCAAGTGTGAATGACCCTCAGAACACAACACAGTGCCTCTCCATTATCTGTCTATGATAGGCCTTCACTGCATCTCTTCAAAGTGAACTTTATGAACTGCCCTTCTCGATGACTTGCCTTCTGCACCTCTGTTTTTGAAACTTTTGATTTGCCATATATCCAATATGGCTCAACTATAACATTCAGAAATAAAAAAGGCTAATGATTACATTAGGAATTATTATACATGATTGATTTATTGTTTGGTTGTCCATCATAACCAATGATGATAGTTTCTGAGATCCATACGGGAGAGTTTTTAAAAAAGGAAAAGCTGTTGAACAAGTACAGGTCCACTTTCTCAACTTCTGAAGTCCGGGTCAGTGGTACGAGTAGTTGTTACAGCTGGGGTCTTCCTTAGTTGCCGTGGATGACTATGACAATTTCTGTGCCTTGTCATGCCCTTAGCTCTCCACGAAGTGTTGTAGCAGCACCTGGCTGTTGGATTTCACTGCTAATCTCATCCATCTAGTGCGGCGAAGCTGACTTTGCACGCCAGGCATTATAGGAATTACCTGGGTTATAATTACATAATTTAAGCTTCTCTATGATACATAGAAAACCTACAGCACAATACAGGCCCTTTGGCCCACAAAGTTTTGCCGAACATGTCCCTACCTTAGAAATTACTAGACTTACCCATAGCCCTCTATTTTTCTAAACTCCATGTACCTATCCAGAAGTCTCTTAAAAGACCCTATCGTATCCGCCTCCACCACCATTGCCAGCAGCCCATTCCACGCACTCACCACTCTCTGAGTAAAAAAACTTTCCCCTGACATCTCCTCTGTACCTACTCCCCAGCGCCTTCAACCTGTGTCCTCTTGTGGCAACCATTTCAGCCCTGGGAAAAAGCCTCTGACTATCCACACGATCAATGCCTCTCATCACCTTATACACCTCTATCAGGTCACCTCTCATCCTCTGTCGCTCCAAGGAGAAAAGGCTAAGTTCACTCAACCTATTTTCATAAGGCATGCTCCCCAATCCAGGCAGCATCCTTGTAAATCTCCTCTGCACTCTTTCTATGGCTTCCACATCCTTCCTGTAGTGAGACGACCAGAACTGAGCACAGTACTCCAAGTGGGGTCTGACCGGGGTCGTATATAGCCGCAACATTACTTCTCGGCTCCTAAATTCAATTCCACGATTGATGAAGGCCAATACACCGTATGTCTTTTTAACCACAGAGTCAACCTGCACAGCTGCTTTGAGTGTCCTATGGACTCGGACCCCAAGATCCTTCTGATCCTCCACACTGTCAAGAGTCTTACCATTAATACTATATTCTGCCATTGTACTTAACCTACCAAAATGAACCACTTCACACTCATCTGGGTTGAACTCCATCTGCCACTTCTCATCCCAGTTTTGCATCCTATCAATGTCCCACTGTAACCTCTGACAGCCCTCCACACTATCCACAACACCTCTACCCTTTGTGTCATCACAAACTTACTAACCCATCCCTCCACTTCCTGATCCAGGTCATTTATAAAAATCACGAAGAGTAGGGGCCCCAGAACAGATCCCTGAGGCACATCACTGGTCACCAACCTCCATGCAGAAAATGACCCGTCTACAACTACTCTTTGCCTTCTGTGGGTAAGCCAGTTCTGGATCCACAAAGCAATGTCCCCTTTAATCTCATGCCTCCTTACATTCTTAATAAGTCTTGCATGGGGTACCTTATCAAATGCCTTGCTGAAATCCATTAAAACCTTGGTTTGTGCGGCATTGTTGAAAAACGACAAGTCAGCATATTTTGGGCACTTTATTTTGATCTACTGAGCCTTCTACAGTGGTGCTAGAAAGTTTGTGAATCCTTTAGAATTTTCTCTATTTCTGTATAAAAATGACATAAGATGTGATCAGATCTTCATGCAATCCTAAAACTAGATAAAGAGAAACCAATTAAATAAATAACACAAAAAACAGGAGACTTTTTCATTTATGTATTAAGAAAAATTTTCCAATATTATATGTATTGGTTGGAAAAAGTATGTGAACCTTTACTTTTAGTAACTGCTGTGACCCCCCCCCCCGCCCCCACCCCCCCTTACTGCAATGACTTCAACCAAATGTTTCTGGTAACTTGATCAGTCCTGCACATCAGCTTGGAGGAATTTTAGTTCATTCCTCCTTACAATACAATACTGCTTCAACTCTGGGATGTTGATGGACTTCCTTGCATGAACTGCTCTCTTCAGGTCCTTCCACTAAGTTTCTATTGGATTAAGGTCAGGATTTTGACTCAGTCATTCCAAAACACAAAATTTCTTCTGCTTTAACCATTTTTTGGTAGGCTGACTTGTGTATTTAAGGTTGTTGTCTTGCTGCATGACCCACTTTCTCTTGAGCTTCAGATACCCTGAGATTTTCCTGTAGAATTTGCTGGTACAATTCAGAATTCATAGTTTCTGGTTCCGAGGCAGCAAAGCAGGCCTAAACCATGACACTGCCGCCACCATGTTTCACAGATGGGATGAGGTTCTTCTGTTAGAATGCAGTGTTTGCTTTTCTCCAAAACATAATGCTTCTGATTTAAGCCAAAAAGTTTGATTTTGGACTTCTCTGTCTACAGAACATTCTTCCAACACCCTTCTGGCTTATGACCATGTAGTCTTTAGCAGACTTTAGATGGGCAGCAATTTTCTTCTCGGAGAGCAGAGGCTTTTTCCTTGCAATCCTGCCATGCACACCATTGTTGTTCATTGTTTGCCTGATGGTATACTCCTGAACACTGACATTAGCCAATACAAGTGAGGTTTGTAGCTCCCTAGATGTTTCCCTGGGATTCTTTGTGACCTCCTGGAATATTACACACTTTGCTCTTGGAGTGATTATTGTTGGTCGACCACTCCTGGGGAGAGTAACAGTGGTGTTGAATTTCTTCCATTTGTACACCATTTGCCTAACTGTGGATTGGTGAAGCCCAAACTCTTTAGAAATGGTTTTGCATCCTTTTCCAGCCTGGTGAGCATCAACAACTTTTTATCTGAAGTCCTCAGAAATCTCCTTTGATCAAAGCATGGCACACTTCCAAAAACCTGTGTGGTGAAGATTAGTCAAAAACTTGTGTGTGAAGACCTAGGTTTGTCTTCTTTAAATAGGACAGGACCTCCCACACTCATACCTGATTGTCAGATCATTGATTGAATCACCTAACTTTAATTTCCCCTTTAAATGAATTGATAATCCTAATAGTTCACATACTGTTTCCAACAACTATATGTAATATTGGATCATTTTTCTCGATAAATGAACAAGTATAATCTGCTTTGTGTTATTTATTTAATTAGGTTCTCTTTATTAGGCTCTAGTTTTAGGACTGTGTGAAGATCTGATCACATTTTAGGTCATATTTATCCAGAAATAGAAAATTCTAAAGAGTTCACAAATTTTCTAGCACCACGTCAGAGGTATAAAAGGTACAGAGGGGCAGCATAAACTGCTTCCAAACTGTTCTACCATGCAGGTCAATCAAGATTAATTTGCTTAACCCATTATTACTTTGTTCTGTGTTCTCATCATTTCCACAAAATATATGTTGTATCTTTCATGGAAATCGCTGGGAAACACATCATTCAATCTTCAGAAGACCCTTCTCTAGGTTGGCAAAAGTAGCTACCTTTTAGTATGTAAATATTTTCTTCGAACCTCCTGTGAAGTCTGGCTCGTAAGTTTTAAATTATGCCTCTTGATACAACATTCCCTAGTTAGTGGATGTAATTTCTTTCTTTCTACCCATTCAGTTATTTGAGAACATTACTTAATTTTCAAAATTAGATGAACCTGGGTTTGTGAATGCTTCAGTCTAAGCTAAAGCACAGTCCACTGGGTAGAAGTTGTTCACATGTATTAAATTTATGCCATGTACTGCTCTACAAATTTTGATTTGTTGCCTTGAACTGAAATTTTGAAGTAGAATATATGGGAAAACCATATTGCAATATGCAGTAATTCTTGTGACTGGGTTTCTAACCAGTAACTCTCCAATATCAATTAAGATGTTTGACTGTCAGATGGATGGCCAAGGTGATGACAGTTTATAGTAGCTCTCTTTTAGAGTTTAGGCACAGAAATGTGTACTTGCAGCCTATCCTAACCTGGCTGACCAACAAGTACTTTTTAAAATTGATTTCATTTTCTCTTCTAGCTTTCTATGCTGTGATGTTTCAAGTGCTTATCTAGTTATTGCTTCAATGCAATGAGATCACCTGCCTTTGCCATCCCATCAGAAAATGCATTCCAGATTTCAGCTTCTCGTGGTAATAACAGTCTGCCTTCAGTTCCTTCTAAATCTTCCATACCTTCTGTTTATAGACACCTCTGGGAAATGGAAATAGTTTCTCACTCGGTACTCCACCTGCGCCTCTCATAATTTTATATACCTCAGTTAGGTTCCCTTCAGCTTCCCCATCGCAAAGAGAACCAGCTCAGATTATTCCATCTCTCCACATCGCTGAAATGTTCCAACCCAGGCTACATTCTGGTGAATCTCTGGTATTCTCCAGTGTAATCACATCGTTTGTATTGTGTGTTGATCAGAACCGCTTATGTTACTCTACCTGTGGCCTAACCAGTTTTATAAAGTTGTATAATAACCCCCTCCCCTTCTTATATTCTGTGCTTTGGTCAATGAAAGCAAGTATTCAGCGTGACTCATCCATCTGTCCACCTTGTTTTCCTATGCTGTTGCACTTGGGAATCCTTGGACATAAAAACCACTCGGTTTCTCAGTACTACTATTCACTGTATATATCTTGGTCCCAATCACGCATATTTCAGGATTAAATTCCATCTTCCATTGTTCTGTCCATATTGTTCAGTAACTGAAGCTGACCTCCTTACTATTAACAATACCACCAGTTCTCATGTCTCCTGCAAACTTACCAAGCAAATATCCAGATTGTTGACAAACAGCAAGGATCCCAGGACCACTTAGTCATGGACTGACTCATTCCTGCAAAGAATCAAAGTCTGCGTGTAACTCCAGCTCAGGGTCTTCAAAAGAGCCCTGAGAGGGAAAAATAGAGATATTAAAGATGGAAATAGAGCTGCTTCCGAAGATACAAGCAAAGGAGTCACCGTTAGGTGCCATTAACCCTCCTAAGCTCCTCCTCTAAATCCTCCTCACTTGCAGCCATTAGAGTAGTATTAGTTGACCTAAAAGCAAAGCATGGTGTGCATGCACACTACAAGTTGAGTCACTTCAGTGTAATTATGGTCTTTGGTTCTCATTCGGCAGGTGTTATTCAGTGGGCCACTTCCTCTAAAGCAGATGATCATAGATCCTAACCCCATTCCAGAGACATGAACACATTATCTTGATTGCGATTGTGATACAGTAGTTTGTGGTTCACTATCATGGATGTTGCACATTGAGCTGTGTGTTAAATGGATAAGAGCCCAAGGTAGTACTTTGCAATGAACAGAGGAGAATTCTTAGTGGTTTGGTGTGCAGGCATAATGGGAAGAATGGAATTGCTCTACGAGACATGATAGACTTAGTGGGTTAAAATGGGGTCAAATGTAAGGAAGTATGGGAATATGGTAAATATATATCCATCAACCAATGTCACACAGACATGACGTGATCATTATCACATCCCTGTTTGTGAGATAGTGATGAATGCAAATTGACTGGCATTTATCCTGTTATATCAATGACTGCACTTCTGAGGATTGTATTGATTGTCAAATAACCTGAGGTCGTGAAAAATCTTTAGAAATGTAAGTATTCTGTTTTCACTACACTCAGGCAAATCATGATTACTGACAAGACCAAAATATGTAAGGATGTGAAAGAAAAGATTCTAAACTTTTTAATTTCTGTCAATGGACTTGCATGTTGGTCATGGTTGCAGGAAATTATTGTGTAACCAGTAATAGGCACCTGTTATGTGGAAGAAAGTGGAGGAGGCCTATTGATTCTCCCAAGTATTAATGATAAAACATCTGTGTCAAACAAGTAATGCAGTGTCAGTTCATTTGTGCATGTGGTTCTGCATTTAATAAGAATACTAACAGTATACAAAATGTAAATGCTCACTGAATAATGCCTAATTTCATTACTAGTAAAATGTAATGCAGAGAAGGTCCCATCACTTACAAAGCACCAGTAGTGTTATACTGTTTACTTTTTAATTTGTATCATATATACACCTTAATTTTTGTTTGTTTATTTGTGGTAATATTATTTGATGTGTTATGTGTGTCAGTTACATGCACTGTGTGCACCTTGATCCAGAGGAATGTTATCTCAACCGTACTGTATGCTTATGTACAGTATGATCAAATGACAATAAAATTGAACTGTGAAAGTTTTCTGCCAACTTGTTATCTGTATTTGCTACCTCCCACAATGGACAACTATTATGTAGGCTTGTATCTTTATCTTTCATATGTTCAAACCAGCCATTGCAGGCCTTGAAAGTATCAGTAGCTGCAGAACATCCAGCACTCACTATGTATCTCTCTGTGCTTGCCATAACCTCATTTTTTCCCTAGATCATCAAACACTGTATCACATTGTTGATTCTGACCTTTTAGGGACATGCTCAATCTTTTTCTATCTCTGTTTATATCTCTGCCCTTCCAAACATCCAAACCTTTGGGAAATAACATTTTGTCCAAATTACGGATTAATTACACTGTTGATTTTGCAAGAATTGACAAGAGGCTAGTTGCCCATCATGATTTTTAAGATTAGGGTTAGCTTTAGATGTCACGTACGTCAAAACATGCAGTGAAATGCATCACTTACGGTAAATCAAATCAGCAAGGAATGTGTTGGGAATAGGTCGTAAGTGTTGCTATGTTTCTGGCACCAACGTAGCATGTCCACAACTCACTAACACTAACTGCATGTCTTTGAAATGTGGGAGGAAACTGGAGGAAATCCACGGGGCAACAGGGAGAATAGACAAACTCTTTACAGACAGTGGCTGGAATCAAACTTCGATTGGTGATCGCTGGCACTACAATATCTATTGCTAACCGCTATGTGACGCCAAACATTTTTCACTTATATTCATAACATTCAGTTTAACATTAATAGTTGTAGCTATTGTAATTCTTAACTGGAGGGACAGTTTTCAGAGCTGCAGGGATATTGTTAAACCATCTTAAAGAATGCAGATAATAAATTGTTATGAATCCCAATATCAAGCAGAACACTTTGATCTTGATGGAATCAAAAAGTGTGGTAGAAAGAATGAAAAGCATTATGGGCTGAGATTGGCATGTTGTTTGTCATAATGACGTTAAGGAAATGTATCCTAAAGGTCAATGGAGTTCCAACAAAAAAATATTAATTGAACTTTCTTAAATCAAAGATTATCTGCAGCCATATAATGCCATCATTCAAGATTTCACATTTTCAAATGCAGAAATCCTGAACAAGCTGCAGATGCCATCAGGGATCAGTCATTATGCTCTGTCTTTGGACCCTACATGGAGTCCAGAGGCAGAACATAAATGTGCTGGGATTTACCAGCAATTAGCTTGAGAATATGCTCTGACTTAGACCTGGTTCACAAAATACAAGCCCATTCACAAATACATCAAATAAAAGAACAGATAGCAAAGCTGGGACCATAGCTATGTTGTTAAAAGTTCTGTCCACACCTTCATTCTGGTTAACCCATGACCTGATTAGAGTTAGTGAAGGTGTTGCTGCTATGCTGGATTTCATCTATCAAGTTCAAGACAATTATATGTAGTATATTCTTTATGGGTATTGTGACGACAAACCAAGTTATCAGACGATTGATGCTAATGAGAGAGATAGGGGAGACAATGGAGAAATGTTCAAAATGTTAATGAGAGAGGAGAGAGAGATAACGGAAAAGAAACGCAATTCAGAATATTGACAGACCGATTGCTTTGAACCTGAACTGTTTGAAGTTTGATGGACAGGCGATACCCCAGCAAGGGGATAAAAAGAACAGGTTCGCTAAGGCATGGGACACACCACGAGATCACGAGATAACGAGACCCTGGAAGAGTGGTGTGCCCCCACAAGTTGGTGGAGTTTCGAGGTCCGGTTCGCGGAAACCGACCATAGACTCACAGAATGTAAAGGTACGATCAGTGGGAACCTGGTGTGTGTGTCCGCCCTTGCCTGGGTGCCGGGTTCACTGCGGAAGAACGGTCGTATCCAGAACGGAGGGGTCACAGTCGGTGACCACAGCGGGATAGAAGACATGAAAGGGTCCGCCTGAAACCAACTGCGAAGAACATCAAAGGTCTGTCTGAATCAAATTTGCATTCCCCCCTCCTCCCTCCCTCCCTCCCTCTCTCTCTCCCTCTC
Organism: Mobula birostris; assembly: GCF_030028105.1. Taxonomy (NCBI): domain Eukaryota; kingdom Metazoa; phylum Chordata; class Chondrichthyes; order Myliobatiformes; family Myliobatidae; genus Mobula; species Mobula birostris. Next base: position 57,733,962 of record NC_092385.1, read on the forward strand.
CCTCTCCCTCCCCCCCCCATGGCACAACAGCGATTACTGCGAACTGCACTAAGCTGAACTGAACTCTGCGTCACTTAAGACTGATCATTTTACCCCTAGACTGTGAGAGAGCTTGGTTGATTCCTATTACCCTAATTCTGTGTACATGTGTGTTTTATCATTGCTAACCTGTTGCATTTATATCCTTATGATTAGAGTACTGTGTTACTTATTTCTTTAATAAAACTTTATTAGTTTCTAGTAATCCAGACTCCAATGAGTGGTCCGTTTCTGTTGGTTTGGCAACCCAGTTACGGGGTACGTAACAGTATGCGTACATATAGGACAAAAATAAAAATTTGTAGATGCTGGAAGTCTCATTAAAATCAGGTATTGCTGGAGGTTTGGTAATATCTCTGGAGAGAGATATTGAATTAATATTTTGGGTTGAAGATCTTTCATCGGATTTGGAAAGGTGGAGAGAATAAATGTATTCTCAGCTGCAGAGCTGAGATGGATGGGTGGCGAGAATGTATGTGGAAGATGAAAACCAAGAGCCTTCAGGTGACACCATAGAGATCAGCTACAGTTAACAACCATTCAACACTAGCACTACTTCCTTTTCATTGAAACCTTTTTAAAAACAAACTTTGGCATCACCTAGCATTCTTGTTTTTAATTTATTTCTATGCTGTTTTCGTTTAACTGTCCCTCAAACTACCACAAGATGTAAGAGTGACATAATATGAACTTGGCATGTTCGTTCAGAGAAAATAGTATAATAAAGTGAAAATAATCTTTTAATTGATGATCAAATCTTTGAGAGAACAGACTTGCAATTAATTATGGTGAACATTTCTGATTTCAATGATTAGAGCAACATCACTGAAATACCTGCTTACTTATTGAAGATGGTGGGGTGTTTCAGGAGTACAGGAACTCAGAAAAAGTGAACTCTCTTCACCCAGCCCAACCTTAACCTGAGGAAAAGCTGTTGTCAGCTGTTCTGGGCTGTTTTTGTTTTAGCAACTAAATAACAATATTGGGCATTGACAAATATATAATAGTTAAATACTGAAAATGGACACTTTATTGAGCACAAAATAGTGGACTGAATACATTCCATCAGTGTAACCTGGGTTGAACTGTTTATTACAAATAAGCAAATGAAACTGGGTTATAATATGCATCATTTTGAAGTGTGTCGTTAATGCAAGACTAATTTAAATTTAAAATCTCTTACTAGCTCTTCTTTCAGTTAGTCCTGACGAAGGGTCTCGGCCTGAAACGTCGACTGTACCTCTTCCTATAGATGCTGCCTGGCTTGCTGTGTTCACCAGCAACTTTTATGTGTGTTGCTTAATTTTAAAGCTTTGTTTTAAAATTAAGTGGGAGAATGAGGAAGGAAAGTATTTGCCCTTGTTTACCCAGGTATGTAGGTTTAAGACATGGTCCCTTCCCAAGTTTTGGTATGTTGGAAGGAGGTACTGGATAGTTTTGTATACAGTGCAGAAATGTGCTTTTCAACACAACTTCTGTCCTCGTCTTCATATTTGTTTCCTTCACCCTCGTATGCTTGTTCTCTCAAATACATCTACACTGTTTGCTTCCAAAAGGAATATATTGTGAATTCTCTGTATCATTATTACTTTCCCATAATGATGACCTTCACTTCTGTTCTTCCTCACAAAAATTTCCTAATAGAGATTTCTCTCTTAAACCTTTCATGATATGTGTAGCTCACATTTTTGGTAACGTTCGTGAAAATCCTTCCTGTGTCCTCTCCATTGCCTATGAATGTTTTTCATAATACAATGACCTAAAGCCTGCAAAATATACTAAGCACAAGAGATGTTAGAAGTCTTGAGAAACACACTAAATGCTGGAAGAACTCAGCAAGTCAGGCAGCTTTAACAAACTTTAATACATTTAGCATGATTAAATCTACCCTTCTCAAATTAAACTGCTGTACTTCTCTATTGTTGATCCCATGAGGAGTCTGTCCTCACTTTAGAGCAGATGCACTGACCCCTTAGTTTATGGTAAGGCTCCATGACAAAAAAAAGGTTGGGAGCCATGCTTTGGAGTGTATCCTGACTGCCATTTTAGTTACTTGCCCTGGCTTGTTGCCTAAGAGGAGGTCTAATATTGCGCCCTTCGGAGTCAGGCCCTTTATAAATTGACGGAGGACACATTTCACAAATTCCATCACAATCAGGCCCTTAGCACTGGGTGGCCCAGTCATTACTGGGGAAATTAAAATCTTTCACTAATACAGCCCAATTATTTTTACAACTATGAGCAATTTATCTACATAACTGCTTCTCAAGTTCTTGCTAACTATTGGGTGTTTATAATACAGACCCACAAGAGTGACTCTCCCCTTTTTCTTTCTAAACTACACATAGGCTCTCACTAGACAATCCTCCAAGAATGTAATCGCTTAGTACTCCCTTATCAAAAACATCCACACCTTGTCATCGTTTACCTCTGTCATGCCTCTAGCACCAGTAGACCACAATCAGTAAGGTAGGCAGGAACACCACCACCATGATTATTCTCTACACCTATAGCGTTCATTCCCTCCACAGGTTTGATTTTTGGTTTGATTATTTATGGTGGAGTACCTCTGCTGTATAACGGAAAATATTACCAGAAGTGAAAGTGACTTCAATGTTTTATTAATAAGTTTGCATTCTTAACATTAGCAATTTAACCTTTTATACTGATCAGTCTGCCTATTTTCTTACTGGAATGATGTACCTCCTTACTTTGACTTGATATACAGTAACTGTTGCATTCCCCAGTGATCTTAGCAGCTATCTTAACTTCTTTTCATGCGTGTTTTGGTCTCTTGTAGCAGACTAAGAAAATACCATTGCTCCACCATTAAAAAATCTCAAGATACTTTGTGTTAGTCTCAGAAAACTCTGTTTGAAAATTGTGCAAAAGCATCAAAACATCATAATGTCATAGGCTCCTAAGTTTCTAACGTGGTTTGGTATTTTATTTTCTGAGAACAGTTTTGTTGTCAATGGTTCTGAAGGAGAGGCATGGACCTGAAATATTAATTGCTTCTCTTTCTACAGATGCTGCCTCTTGCTGAGTATTTACAGCATTTTCTTTGTTTATTGCTTTTAATTGTGTTTTTCCACTAGCTGAGTAAATTGTGGATATAGCACAAAACCCTATGAAAATCTGTGCTTTTTTCTTGAGCACATGAAAAAAGTTAATAGATTTCCACCCTGCTGTAGGGTTTTGGCCCAAAGCATTATCTGTACTCTTTTCCATTAATGCTGCTTGTTCTGCTGAGTTCCTCCAGCATTTTGTGTGTGTTGTTAATAGATTTCAGCTCCTTTTCCCATTCTTTCTTTCAGATGATTCTGAGCTCACTCCTGTCAGTTCTGAGCATTCCCCACAGCCCGATACCAGGGGATGGAACTGTTCCACTTCAACTACCTCATCACAGAATGAAAAGAAACAGACGGGCTCAGTGAATGGCAAGAGGAAAAGGTCAACAAAGTCTGTCCACATGAGAAGAAACATCCGGTACAGCAAGTTCTGCCTCTTTGTTCTTTAAGTTCTGGTAAAGCACAGGCAGTAATTTTCTGTTATGCACACAGGTTCTGGTGTAAAGCCCTGTTCACTAAGTTCTATGGAGCCAGCTGTGCAAGCTTGTTCTTTACTCCGGATACTTGTATCAGGATAGGAGATGTTGGCTTGCAGAGGGTTTAGTTCTGAAGACATTAATCAGCTTAATTAGGAAAGCAAATTGTGTTCAGAACTTACTAAGCTGTAAATGTTGAAGGTCCCTTTTGTAATGCACTAAATATAGAACACTTTAAGAAATTTTTTTGTCAAAACTTGGAATATTATGTTCAGTTCTGGTCAGGAAGGATGCAGAGGAGATTTACCAGGATGCTGCTTGGATTAGAGAACATGTCTTATGAAAGCAGCTTGAACAAGCTAGAGCTTTTCTCTTTGGAGCAACGGAGGATAAGAAGTGACTTGATGGAGGTGTACAGGATGATAAGAGGCATTCAGTAGATCGAATGGATTGCCAGTGACTGTTTTTTTAAACCCAGGGCAGAAATGGCTAAAACGAAGAAAAATAAGATGTTTGGAAGAAAATATAGGGAGAATGTACTTACATAGAGAGTGATAAATGTTGTACTCCCTACCAGGGGTGATGGTAGAAGCAGGTACAGTAGGCATTTAAGAAATTCTTGGGCACTTGGATGATAGAAAAATAGAGGGCTATGTACGAGGGAAGGATTGGATTGATCTTAGAGTAGGCTTAAGGTTGATACAACATCCTGGGCTCCAGGGCCTATACTGTACTATGTTTAAAGCATTGGATAAAGCTCTAATCTGGATTTATCGTAGGTGTACTTGAAGAAATATAGATACAAAGTTCAAAGTAAAATTTATTATCAGAGTACATACATGTCACCACATACAACCCTGAAATTCTTTTTTCTGCTGGCATACTTAGTAAATCTATAGAGCAGTAACTGTAAACAAACTCTGCTAAAGCAGATATAGATAAATATCAATAAATAATTTAAGTACTCTGCATGAAATAATATAGCAGAGTACTTAAATGAGTGTAGCTATCCCCTTTTGTTCAGAGCTATTCTTGAGCAACTTTTGTTCAAGTAACTGTTCTTAAATCTGGTGGGAGGCTCTTGTACCTTCTATCTGATGACAACAGTGAGCCAAGAGCATTCCGTGGGTGTTAAGGGTCTTTGATGATGGATGCTGCTTTTCTACGGCAATGTTTCATGTAGCTGTGCTCAATGGTTGGGGTTTTACCTGTTTTCTGTTTATAGTGAGCATAAAAACAGGAGCAAATTATTTTGGAATTTTTGCAATAATTTATAGTTGTGTTGACCTATTTTGTGCATTCATGGTATGTGTTTATCATTTTTTATATTTAGTTCTGGGATCTGGGCATTTATTGTCCATTTCTAAATGCCCATGAGAAGGTCATAGATAGAGCACAGACACCTATGCAGGTGACACCAGAAGTTGGGATTGAACCTGCAACACTTGGCTTGTGGGGCAGCAGCTTTACTATTGTCAATTTTTCAATTGCTACAGTCCTTCTGGTGAAAGGTCTACCACAATACCCTTTTGATGAGGAGTCTTCAAATTGTAACATTAACTCTGCCTTTCCTCCCAGAGAAGTGGCCTGGCCTGCTGATTATTTTCAGCATTTTCTATATTCATTATTACCATAGTGCTATTGGGCAGCGAGTTCCAATATTTAGATCCAACAACAACAAAGGGCCTGCGATATATTTCCATATTGTTAGCCAGGATGGTGTGTATCTGGATGGAGAATGTGCAGACAGTGAAGGTCCTATGTATTTGCTGCATTGACCTCACTGATAGTAGAGGTTGTGGGTTTGAGATCTGTTGTTGGAGTAGTTGAGTAGCCTAGAAGGAGCTACAGTATGTAGGTGGTACACATTGCGGCCACTGAGAGCTGAGTGGGAGGAATGAATGGTTAGGGTGCCAGGCAAATGGGCTGCTTTGTCATGGATTGTGTTGAGAGTTGTTGGGTCTGTACTTATCAGTCCTGATTGACGTCATATAACCTGCCTGCAATTTCCCCTGATTTCACCAAGCCATTTCTTTAAAACACTGATGTAACTGAGCAGTGCAACTTGGATGTTTCACTTTGTCAGTGAGACAGCAAGGAGGTCATATGCTTTGTCCTGTGAATATGTGACACCATTTAAATACAGCAAATGTGAAGCAAGTTGGCCTCTGCTGCTTGAATCAGAGCAGAGTCTTGCATAACATAAAACCTTGTAATCATGAATATTTGTGAGGACAGAGGGCGGAGCGACAGGAGAAACTAAAGAAAAGGGCAGGGAACCACACAGCCTCCGGTACCCTGTCCTCTTTGGAGGAGAGAGAACGGAGAAAGTCTGCTGGCCACCCCCCAAGTACAGGAGGCAGAGAGCAGCAGAGACTCCCAGGTCCAGGAATCCAGGAACAGAGCCACGGTCGGCGCCCAGCAGCCTGAAGGGGAAACAGCCCCGGAAGTCAACAACCCCCCAGGCTCTGAACCAGAACTGCCACACCCAGAGGAGGATTACCTGCAGTACCTGAGCCCACAGAAGGTGAAAGACTTCACAAAGGCGGTGGGCATGAAGACTCAGGACTGAGAAGATGAGGACGGCGAGCAGCTGAAATAAAGAACTTTAAATGATGGCAGACCTTAAACTGGCGTGCTTGAACGTGCGCAGTTTGAAGAGTACCGAGGGATGCGTCAGCGCGCTCCAGCATTTGGACACTGTAAAGGCCGATGTGACCTTCCTCCAGGCGTGCAGACTACCACGCCTCCGCAACTACCGGAGATGGTCACGGTGGTGGACCAAGGGTTTGTCTGTGATCGGGGGCGGGGGCAACGATTGTCGCGCCTCCGGCCTGGGGATTCTGCTACGGGGAGGCAACTTCTCAATCACCCAAGTTAAAGAGGTGGTTGCGAGGCACCTACTGGTAGCAGATATCAAATACCGGGGCACTCCACTCCGGCTGATCAACGTCTACGCCTCTCCTGTGTGGAGTGAGCGGCGGGCCGTCTTCGAGCAGCTCCCTGCGCTGCTGGTGACATCCCAGCCAGACATTCTGGCCGGAGACTTCAGCTGCACTATTGATGTGGCTGGAAGATCCGGCAGTGCCGACCGCCGGCTGGACAGTACCTCCAGACTCCTGATGGAAATGATGAAGACAGCCAAGCTGCGCGACGCCTTTGGCACCCCCACAAGTGGAGCACAGCCACAAGCCACCTGGACGCGATCGGACGGCACAGCCCGCTCTCAGATCAACTTCCTCTTCCTCGCAGAGTCCCTCACGGTCAGATCCACCGACGTCATGCCGGTGTTGTTCTCTAACCACTGCCTTCTGCGAGCCACCTGTCACTTACAGGAGGACCGGAAGGCAGGTAGGGGGACTTGGAAGCTGAATGTAAAGCTGCTGACCCCGGAGAACATCGAGGAATTAGAGAGGGAGTACACAGGTTGGAGAACCTTGAAAGCCTTCTTTGGTTCCTGGGTTCACTGGTGGGAAGCCACCAGGGAGAACATCAAGGTGTTCTTCATTCGCAAGGGTATCCAGAAAGCAAGGCAGGAGCAGAGGGAACTGCGTAAACTCCAGATAGAGTTGCAGCAACTTCTCCTTCTGCAGTCGAAAGGCGTGTATGTCGGGGAGGAATTGCGGGAGGTGAAGGGCTGGCAAGCCCAGCACCTTGCCGCCGAATCCTCCAAGATCATCTTCTGCTCAGGGGTCCAAACCGTGGAACAGGACGAGACGTGCTCACGCTTCTTCCAAAAGGTGTACAGGGGGAGCTCTGTGATCCACAACCTTAAGGAAGAGGACGGCTCAGTCGTGTCCTCGCAGACTGACATACTGAGGATCTGCAAGTCCTTCTATGCCGGTCTGTATGACGAAAAGACCACAGAATCCACAGCCTCCCGCAACTTCCTGTCGTCTATCATGCAGGTCTTAGACGACGGCAAGCGGGAGAGTCTGGATCAGCCACTGACCCTGAACGAGCTGACAGGCTCCATCCGTTCCTTTGGGTCGGGTAAGACTCCCGGAAGCGACGGCTTACTGGCGGAGTTGTACTCGGCTCTGTGGAACTGGATGGGCCCTGACCTGCTGGAAGTGTACAACGCTATGCTTCTGGCCAGCAGCATGTCAGAATCCATGAGGAAGGGCATCATCACCCTCATCTACAAGCAGAAGGGGGAAAGGGAGGACATTAGGAATTGGAGGGCATCTCTCTCCCGAACGTGGACTACAAGATCCTGTCCAAGGCCGTCGCCAACAGGGTCATACCTGCTCTAGGACAGGTGATCCACCCGGACCAAACCTGTGTTGTACCGGGCAGAAAGATCTCAGACAGCCTCACACTGCTGAGGGACACCATTGCCTACATGCAGGATGGGGGTGAACACCTGCCTGGTCAGCTTGGACCAGGAGAAAGCCTTCGACAGAATATCGCACACCTACATAGCGGACGTGCTGTCCAAAATGGGATTTGGGGAGGGAATCTGGAATTGGATCAGACTGCTCTACACAGACATCCGTAGTGCAGTCCAGATCAACGGGTGGGAAACAGACGGCTTCCCCATCAGGTCTTCAGTCAGGCAGTGTGTCCCCTCTCCCCTGTCTTGTTTGTGTGCTGCATTGAACCCTTTGCTGAAGCCATCAGGAGGGATGAGGGCATAAGAGGGGTAACTCTGCCAGGCAGTGGAGGGACCCAAGTGAAAACCTTCCTGTACATGGACGACGTCACCGTCTTCTGCTCTGATCCAAGGTCAGTTCACAGGCTGATCAGCATCTGCGAACAGTTTGAGCTAGTGTCAGGGGCCAGGGTCAACCACATGAAGAGTGAAGCCATGCTCTTCGGCAACTGGCCCGACCGATCCAGTGTCCCCTTCGCCATCAGGTCTGATCACGTGAAGGTGTTGGGGATCTGGTTTGGAGGGGCCGAGGCATGCAACAAGAACTGGCAGGAGTGGACTGCCAATGTGAAAAAGAAACTGGGACTGTGGGGAGGGCGTTCCCTGTCGATAACGGGCAAGAACCTGGTCATCAGGTGTGAGGTGCTCTCAGGGCTGCTGTACTTGGCGCAGGTGTGGCCCGTCCTCTGCTCCTACAGCTCGGAAATCACCCGAGCTGTCTTCAGATTCGTCTGGGGATCCAAGATGGAGCGGGTCAGATGAACCGTCATGCACAAGTCCCTGGACAATGGGGGCAAGAACGTCCCCAATGTTGCCCTCACCCTGATGGCCAGCTTCGTGTGTGGCTGCATCAGGTTGTATGTAGAACCCAGATATGTGGGCACCAAGTACCACTATGTGGTTCTACCAGTTGCCCTGGCTACGAAGGATGGGTCTGGCCCCACTCTCGCGCAACGCCCCAGTCAGCTGGTCGTTGCCGCCATACCTGTCCTTTGTAGAAAAGTTCTTTCAGGTCAGTGCCTTTGGCCACAGGGCCATCAGGCAGTGGTGGACACGTAATATCCTGCAGGCACTGCAGGAGAAGGACTTGATGGACACAGTGGGGTGGTTCCCTGAGCAGACTGTCCAGTTTATCTGGCAAAACGCCTCATCGCCAGACCTCACCAACAGGCACCAGGACCTCGCCTGGCTGGCGGTGAGAGGGGCCCTCCCCGTCAGATCCCTCCTGTACACCTGGAATGTCCCCTCCACACCCCGCTGCCCACAGGAGGGCGGCAGTGAGGAGGAGTCTGTGACCCACCTCTTTGCACACTGTCAGTTCGCAGAGAGGGTGTGGAGGAGGATGGATGGGCTAGTGTCATGTTTCATCTCTAGCAGCTGCGTAACAGAGGACTCTCTGATCTATGGGCTGTTCCCGGGGACGCACACGGAGACCAACATCCGGTGCTGCTGGCAGATCATCAAATCAGTGAAAGACGCTCTTTGGTCGGCCTGAAACTTGATGATCTACCAGCACATGGAGATGTCGGTGGGAGAATGCTGCCGACTGGCACATTCTCGGCTGCAGGAGTACGTGCTGAGGGACGCACTGAAACTTGGTGCAGCCACCGCAAGGGCCCGGTGAGGAAGGACCATAGTTTAGGGTTCTTCTCCTGCGGGAGTGGCAGGGGTCGGGTGGCGGGGAGTATACCCCTCAACAATGGTGTGGGAAGGTGAACCAACGGAGTGCCATGTGGGTGGCCAAAAGTACGGATATCTAGAGACCATAAGGAAAATGTATGCAAAGGATTGAGAGTCATTGAATGGTTTATTGTATATACTTTTATTTTTGAATAAAGTATATTTTGAAATAAAATATGTATATCATCCAGCAGTGACAGTGAGCAATATTACCAGTTTTGTTGTAGAACTTGATCAGAACATTAAATTCACAACTTCAAAACTACTTTCACTAGTAAACAAATTCAAAATGCTGGAGAGACTGAATGTGTCAGGCAGCATCTATGGAGGAGAATAAACAATCGATGTTTTGGGCTGCGAACCTGCATCAGGACTGGAAAAGAAGGGGGAAGAAACCAGAATAAGAAGGTAGGGGAGGGGAAGGAGTACAGACTGGCAAATGATAGGTGAAACCAGTTGGGTGAGGTAGGGGGGAGATGAAGATAGGTGGATGAGGTAAAGGGCTGAATGTAAGAACTTCATGTGTTTGTATGGATCACCAGAGTGAGTTTCATACTGGTCATAATATGTGACCAGACTAAATTGTTTGTCTATCCATTGTTCACAGCTGTGTGATTTTTAATCACAAAGAGACTCAAGGGACTGCAAATGCTGGAATCTGGAACAGTTAAGTGATCTTTAATCACTATGCAGTCAAAAACAGCAAGAATTCTGGCTGACCTGTTTCGTTTTCTCACAAGCCCATAATAAAAACCAGAGAAAATTGTTAATGTCTGAATGTGTGACATATTTATAAGATAGACAAGTTAATATCACAAAGAGAAATTAATAGTTTTATCTGACAGCTATTGCATTGATTGCATATTATAGTGGAGAACTGACTACATGAGTACAAGTTTTGGAAAAGGATAATATCACTGTATGGACAAATGATTTTGGCTTTGGAAGATCAAGTAGTGGTATTGCTTTGGAGATAATAATTAGGAAAGCCTTATGGGAGTAGTCTTTATGGTCTCTAACAACAGCTACAGAGTTAGAATGCTAGTTGGGAAATATTAGGAGCTTCAACAAAGGCAATGCAGCAATGCTGAAGGGAACTAATTCCAACTAGACTAGGCAACCCATACAGTCTTGAGGACAAGTTCATTGAGGGCATTCGAGGCAAGTTTCCTGGACAAAGTGTTGTGAACAGAACTGGGAGCAAGCCCAAAGATGGCCATGTGTGATGAGACAGGGCTAGCTGGTAAAGGATTTCTGGAGGCGGTCAAGTGATCATGGAATAGAATTTCGCAAGAGATTTACAGGTCACAAGCCGAAGTCAGAAGCTAGAATTTAAGCAAGGGCAGTCCGTTGGAGACAACTTTTAGAAGCTGGCTTCAAAATTGGAAAAGTAGGCATAGGTATATTGAGTGTAAACTTGAAAGGATTGTACATCAAGAGGAAGAGAGTGAACCAATGGTCCCATAGCTGAAATGGTAACTAATGAACAAGGAAAGAGCAGATTTTAGGCTAAATTTTTGCTTTATTCTTCACAATTGAACACACTAAAAACATTCCTAACAATACTGGGGGGAGTTAAAAATAACATTATATCACAAATGGTAAATTTATGTCCAAATGGTTATTGATCTTTGGAATTCTCTATTCCTAGGAGATGAGGATGCTGACTCGTGTAATGTTGTGATAGGTTTATCACCTAGAAGGACATTGTGAATTATATCACAGGTAGGAAAATGATCCAAGGTTAGAGATAAGATTCATCATGATCTTATTGAATGTCAGTGCAAGTCTGAGTATTGAATTGTCCTGTGAGATGTATAGGTGTGTGTTAGTCAGAAAGATTAAGTTCTGAATGATTGAATATGAAATCCAACAGGAGAACACATGTTAGAAAGGGGAGCATTTTAACCATCAACTTTGAGTCATATGCTTGTACAAACTTGCTACTCGTAGTACTCAATGTTCCCTAAATTTCATTGGATTGTAACAAATAGTGTGTGTGTGTTTGTGTGTGTGTTTTAGAGTTGCAAAATCACCTATAAGTAATAGTAGATAGAGTGAATATCCATGGTGGAAAGGGCTAATACAAGGGGCATAATTTTAAGGTGATTGGAAGAAAGTGCAGGGAGATGTCAGAGGTAAGATTTTAATACAGTCACTGGTGGGTGTGTGGAACACTCTGCCAGGGATGCTGGTAGAAGCAGCTACATTAAAAACATGGATGATAGAAAAATGCAGAGAAGAGTTAGATTGATTATAGAGAAGGTTTAAAAAGTCAGCACAACATCGTGGGCCGAAAGGCTTTGCTGCAATGTTATATGCTCTGTGTTCTAACTCTACCAGCACAAGTCAAGCACATGGTGGAATTCTAGCCACTTTCCTGATTGAGTGAATGAGAAGTTTGACATTTATATGGCGAGGCAGCCCACCAGAGTTGGCATCTCATTCACCACTCTAAACATTTATTTCCTCTCCAACAGTGTCCCATCCGTAAAATAGACTGGAGCCTGCTCAGGGTACTCTTAATGGCCCTTCCAAACCCGTAACATTTGCAGCGACGGACAAGGTGCAGTTAGCACTTTGGGAACACGAACACTGCAGGGCCCCTCTAAGTTTCATACTGTTCGAATTTGGAAATAAATTTTGGTCCCTTCATTGTTTTCTGGGTCAAATTCCTGGGACTTTCCATTCAACAGCAGTGGAAGTACATTCTGCGGAAGGACTGCAGTGGCTGGAGAAAGTAGCTGGCCACCATCATCTCCAGGGCAATCAATGCTGGCCTTGATAATAACGCCAGTATCCTGAAAAACTAAATAGTAAAATAAAGATGCCTTTTAAGGAAAGCACAGGTAAAGTGCATGGTGAAACAACAGCAGGAATTTTTGAATTAACAAAAGTGTTTTGAAGAGGTGATGTAGAATTGAAAGCTGCAGGGCAAAATGTGGAGCTGGATGAGAATCTTGTAGGAAAAGGGAAATGATAATTGAAATGTGTGCCTTCAGACTTGGGACAGAGAAAGGTGTTCAGTGTTTGTGATTAGATCCATGTCAAGATTGTAGACTTCCAAGTACAAGGTAATCCTGCATTATGAGGGTATAGATAGGGTAAATGCAGGCAGCGTTTTTCCCGCCGAGGTTTGGTGAGACTAGAACTAGAGGTCACTAGTTAAGGGTGAAAGGTGAAATGTTTAAGGGGAACCTGGGCAGGAACATCTTCACTCAAAGGACTGTACAAGTGTGGAGAGAGCTGCCAGCAGAGGTGGTGGGTGCAGGTTTGATTGCAACATTTAAGAGAAGTTTGGATAAGTACATGTATGGGAGGGGTATGGAACGACATGGTCCTGGAGCAGGTTGATGAGACTAGGCAGAATAATAGTTCAGCTCAGACTAGATGGAATGAGGGGCCTGTTTCTGTTCAATGACTTCACTAAAAATAAGGAAAATAGTGGGTGTTAGACAATTCGAGGAAAAGAGATATTGAAAGCTTTTCATAACAGAGGCAATAAATTAAATTTAGCACTAACATACTAAAGTATTGATATTGAAGTCATAGCAATGAAAGGAATAGAACTAAATTGGAAGAAAAAATGGTTAGAATACACTTGCTAACTTTTGGGCACTTGTATAATGTAGAAAAACACTTTTAAACTTCATTACAGTCAATGTTTTGGGCCGAGACCCTTCAGGGCCGGAGAAGTCCTGTCCTTTGGAAGGGTCTGGGCCCAAAATGTCGACTGTTCTCTTTTCCATAGATGCTACCTGGTGTGCTGAGTTCCTCCAGCATTTTGTGTGTGTTGCTTAGATTTCCAGCATCTTCAGAATTTCTCTTGTTTTCATTCTTCATTCTTGGAATCTGTTGTTACTGAAAGATTATCATGTTGCCTCTGTTATTGGGCTTGATAAGGCAGTGGTGAGCTGCTTTCTTGAATCGCTGAAATCTATGTGATGGAGGAACAGCTTCTTCCTCTCTGCCATCTGATATCTGAAGAGTCCACAAGTTCATCAATGGTCCCTCATTATTCCTCTTTTGCAGTTTTCATTTGTATTAGTACCTCACTATTCCTCTTTTTATACTTTATGCTTTATTGTCACCAAACAATTGGTACTAGAATATACGTAGAACATACATTGGTACTACAATCATCACAGCAATATTTGATTCTGTGCTTCACACTCCCTGGATTACAAATATTAAATATTAAAAATAGTTAAAATTAGTAAATATTAAAAATTTAAATTATAAATCATAAATAGAAAATAGAAAAATGGGAAGTAAGGTAGTGCAAAAAAACCAAGAGGCAGGTCCGGATATTTGGAGGGTACGGCCCAGATCCGGGTCAGGATCCGTTCAGCAGTCTTATCACAGTTGGAAAGAAGCTGTTCCCAAATCTGGCCGTACGAGTCTTCAAGCTCCTGAACCTTCTCCCGGAGGGAACAGGGACGAAAAGTGTGTTGGCTGGGTGGGTCATGTCCTTGATTATCCTGACAGAACTGCTCCGACAGCGTGCGGTGTAAAGTGAGTCCACGGACAGAAGATTGGTTTGTGTGATGTGCTGCGCCGTGTTCACGATCTTCTGCAGCTTCTTTCGGTCTTGGACAGGACAACTTCCATACCAGGTTGTGATGCACCCTAGAAGAATGCTTTCTACGGTGCATCTATAAAAATTAGTGAGGGTTTTAAGGGACAGGCCAAATTTCTTTAGTTTTCTCAGGAAGTAAAGGCGCTGGTGGGCCTTCTTGGCAGTGAACTCTGCTTGGTTGGACCAAGTCGGGTCATTTGTGATATTGATCCCGAGGAACTTAAAGCTTTTGGCCTGTTCCACTTGCGCACCACTGATGTAAATTGGGTCGTGCAGTCCGCTATTCCTGAAGTCAACAACCAATTCCTTCATCTTGCTGACATTGAGGGATAGGTTATTGTCTTCGCACCATGCCACTAGGTTCTTAATTTCCTCTCTTTACTCGAAACTCATCATTACCCGAGATACGGCCTACAATTGTATCATCAGCAAACTTATATATTGAGTTTGATGGAAACTTGGCTACACTATCACGGGTGTACAGTGAGTACAGCTGGGGGCTGAGTACACAGCCTTATGGGGCACCGGTGCTCAGAGTGATTGTAGAGGAGAGCTTGTCCCCTATTTTTACAGCCTGGGTCCTGTCTGTGAGGAAGTTGATTGAAGATCCAGCTGCAGATCTGAGTGCTAAGGCCCAGGTTCTTTTGCAGTTTTCATTTGTATTATATTGTAACTTGCAGTATTTCTTAAGCCTTGCACTGTACTGCTGCCACAAAGTAACAAATTTCGTGATATATTCTGATACAGTGACTAAGTAAAATATCCCAGGATTTTATTCAGTAATGATGGACTAGTGAGTTTCTGTCCAACTAAGTTGCTAGGAAAATGGTCTCAGGGTGATAGATAAAATTAAAAATATGTGCTGTATGAACCATGAAGAATGGCATTTCATCCTTAATGTATTCTGCGTTCTGTATGGGTGTTTCTGTGGTTGGCAGTCAGTGGTGAATGGGATTCCACAGGAGTCTGTATTGGACCCACAACTGTTCACAATTTACATTAATGCTTTGGAAGAGGGATCTAGTACCCATGATGACACCATAGCAAGTGGGAAAGCACAGTGTGCAATGTATGCAAAGAGTCTGCAGTGAGTGGGCAGGGGGCTGCTGATGAAGTACAAAGGCAGTAAATGCAAGGTCCACTTTGGAAGGAAAAAATAGAATCTTAGATTATTATTTACATGCAGAAAGATTGCAGTGTGATGTTGTGCAGAGGGACTTGGGAGTGCTAGTACGTGAATTGCAAAAGATTGGTTTGCAAGTGCAACAAGCTATTGAGTAGGCAAATGGAATGTTGGTCTTCATTGCTGGATGGATTGAATTTAAGAGCAGGAAGGCTATGTTTTCCACCTCTACAGGGTACTGTGTGCATTTGTGCTGTCCTTACTTGAGAAAAGCTTTGGAGGCAGTACAGAGGATGTTCACCAGGTTGATTCTGGAAATGCAGAGGTTAGCCTACAAGAAGAGATCAAGTTGTCTGGAACCACACTTACTAGAATTCAGAAGAACGAGAGGATTTTTTTTTTAGAAACATATAAAATTCTGAAAAGCATAGGTGAGATATAGGCATGACAATTGTTGAACTGGTAGTGAGACAAGAACTAGGAGATTCTGGGGAGTATATTTATAATGAAGATGGGAAGGAACTACTTTTCTCAGAGTAGTGAATCTGTCAAGCAGTAGAGGATACCTCACTAAATATATTTAAGACATACTGTAGATTTTTGCATAGCAAGGGAACTAATATTTATAAGGAAAAGCCAGGTACATGGAACCGAGTCCTTGGTCACATCTGCCATGATCTAATTGAATAGCAGAGCAGCCTTGACATCCAGATAGCCTACCCTGCTATTATTTTTATGTTCTTTACATATTGCTAACATATTTGTAAACAATTGGTTATGGGCTGAAGTCTGGAATGGAACTGATACCCAGGTGATTAGTTAATAAAGTAGTAGTAAAAAGATTGCTTTCAAATTGTGACCATATACAGGTCCACAATCCCTTAACCAAAATTCTGAAATCCAAAAGGTTCTGAAAACCGAAGTTTTTTTCGCCAATAGCTGATGTCACTCAAGTGTGAGGTGACAGCATTAGCAGAGGTCACCAGATGTCAGTTGTGGCTCAGCGCTCGTACTGGTTACATGTGCGTTTGCTGTTTGCTGATATTTTGTGTTCACTGTTGACTTTGTGTTTAATTTCACTGTGAAAGTGTCAAAAAGAGCTGCAGATACCTCTATGGGTAACAGTGAGAAAAAGAGAAGCAGCTATCATTATCAATAACGCAAAAAGTAGAGTTATTGCAGAAGCTTGATCGTGGTGTGTCTGTGCGTCATCTTACTAAAGAATATGGTGTCGGAACTACCATTGTATATGATTTAAAGAAACAGAAAGACAAGTTACTGAAGGTTTATAGTGACAGTGACGTTCTACATTTATTCCAATAAGTCATTTACCATGTGTTTGATTCGGTTCGTTTGAAGCTGTATATTTTTATGTTTTATTGAATGTTTTTTTTCTTGTCATTATTCCCTAAATACAGTATAACAACTATTTACATAGCATTTACATTATATTAGGTACTATAGGTAATCTAGAGATGATTTAAAGTATACGGGAGAATGTGCGTAGGTCCGGAGCTCCGCTGGGTCCTAAAGTCCACCCACACTGAGCCAGGTTAAATAAGGGACTTGAACATACGTGTTTTTTGATATCCGTTGGTGGGAGGGGGGGGGTTCCAGAACCAATAAGGAGGGATTCTGAAATTCAAAAAATACTGAATTCCAAAATGCAACTGGTCCCAAGGATTTCGGATAAGGGATTGTGGACCTGTAGTACTTAATCTGAAATGCCGGTGAAGGGAATCATTTATATGAACAAATTTTGTCTGAAGTAACAAATGAATTAAACTATGGTGAACTGTTAAAGACTCCAGACTTAAGTGTTACACCAAGCACCTCAGTGAAATCTTTCGATGAGCTATTTAGTGTAATAGAAAACCAGAACGTACCCCATAAATGCATCAGTTCTACTTGTGTAGTTATAATAAATGAACAAGGCAAGAGATTGGATCAAGATAAAAGAAGGTTGTGAGCAAAGCCTTGACCGAGATGTTAAAGGTGACAGTAAAAGTTTTACATAATTATATAGAGATGACAGAATATAAGGAAATTAAAGGCAGACCCAGGTAAATGGAAAATAAGGAAATACAGACTTGTTAAAGCTTATATTCTTTCTTATTTGGTGTAGGGGACAAAATATGAAGGGCACAACAAAATCTAAATGTAGATCAGACAATTAATGAATGCTTAATGGGACTCAACCAATAACAGTTAGTACCAACACAGGTAATGAGTCTGGTGTCCTCCCTGCTAATTTCTATTTAGATGTCCAATAACAATATAACTGATATTCAAGATTCAAGATTATTTATTGTCATTCTCTTGTACATAAGTGTAAAGGAGAACAAAATGGTTATTACAGCAGATCCGATACAGCATAAAAAACATGATAATCCTAAAGAATACAATTAAAAAATACACGATATCTATAAATGTGAAGGCAATCCTATAAACCACAATGTACAATAACTGTTCTATACATTGATTAATGTACATAAAGTGACACTCGGTGATACGTATGTAGTGATGGTGGTGGGTTGGGTTAATGGATGGAGGTGTTGATCAGCCTGTCAGCTGGGAGAGATAACTTTTTTGAGTCTAGTGGTCAAGTCAAGTCAAGTCACTTTTTATTGTCATTTCAACCATAACTGCTGGTACAGAACATAGTAAAAATGAGTCAACGTTTTCCAGGACCATGGTGCCACATAAAACAATACAAAAACTACACTGAACTACGTAAGAAAAAAACACAAAAACTACAGTAGACTACAGACCTATCCAGGACTGCATAAAGTGCACAAAACAGTGCAGGCACTACAATAAATAATAATAAATAATAAACAAGACAGTAGGCACAGTAGAGGGTATAGTAGGTTGGTGTCAAGCCAGGCTCTGGGTATAGAGGAGTCTGATGGCTTGGGGGAAGAAAATAGTCTGGTCGTGAGAGCCCAAATGCTTCAGTGCCTTTTTCCAGATGGCAGGAGGGAGAAGAGTTTATATGAGGGGTGCATGGGGTCCTTCATAATGTTGTTTGCTTTGCGGATGCAGCGTGTGGTGTAGATGTCTGTGATGGCGGGAAGAGAGACCCTGATGATCTTCTCAGCTGACCTCACTATTTGCTGCAGGGTCTTGTGATCTGAGATGGTACAATTTCCAAACCAGGCAGTGATGCAGCTGCTCAGGATGCTCTCAGTACATCCTCTGTAGAATGTGGTGAGGATGGGGGGTGTGGGAGATGGACTTTTCTCAGCCTTTGCAGATAGTAGAGACGCTGCTGGGCTTTCTTTGCTATGGAGCTGGTGTTGAGGGACCAGGTGAGATTCTCCACCAGGTGAACACCAAGAAATTTGGTGCTCTTAACGATCTCTACGGAGGAGTCGTCGATGTTCAGTGGAGAGCAGTCACTCCGTGTCCTCCTGAAGTCAACAACTATCTCTTTTGTTTTGTTCACATTCAGAGACTCTGCACCAGTCCGTTAGCCGCTGCACCTCGATGCTGACTCTTCGTTCTTGCTGATGAGACCCACCACGGTCATGTCATCGCCGAACTTGACGATGTGGTTCGAGCTGTATGTTGCAGCACAGTCGTGGGTCAGCAGAGTGAACAGCAGTGGACTGAACACACAGCCCTGGGGGGTCCTAGGGTGGGTGCTGCATATAGTGGGGCAAGCAGTCCACAAGCAGGGTGGATGATATTGCTGGCTTTATTTGAACACTCATTTCTTTTTTCCCTTATTGGAGCAACGTCAGGAAGTCATAGTTTGATTAATTGGGGTTTTAGTTTTTGTTTAACCACATTCACTTTTACAGTGATGTGTATTGATTATTCTTGGGATTATAAGCCAAGTGTGGACTATGTTCACTGAACCCATGTCTGATTTTTTTTTTTGTTGGTGTTCCAGAAAGCTACTACGGGAGGACCAACTTGAAGCTGGAACCAAAGCAGCACAACAGGAAGAATTAGAGCGCCTAAAAAGACTCGAGCAACAAAGGAAGGAATTTGTGTTACCCACCTTGCCATTTGAACTATTACAAGGTAAGGTTAGGATAATAGTCTGCCAAATTAGTCTATTTACTTGTTTGCGTGTTCTTGAGGAAATTTTCACATGACAAGGTTTTGTTTCGTGCTTGGTCCATATGATTAAGATGTTAACCTCATAGTAAATACCCAAATAGTCAACAGGTCACGTAGCATCTGTGGTAATAGAGTTAACATTCACAGTCTGAAATTCTTTATCAGAACTGAGCAAGAGTTGAAACATATTAGATTCAGAAGAAGTTTGGAGAGGGAATATCTCTGATAGGATGAGACGAAATAGTAGATATGACTGTTACAGCTTGTGCTATTTTGTCTGCATTAAGTGTTGCTGATAGCAGGGATGTGAGATGTTGTTATATATGTGAGTTGCGAAAAACTACCCAAAATCACAGGCACGCAGAAAGGCAAAAGAGAAAATGGCCTAAATCTAGAAAATTCAACATTGAATCCTGATAGCAGCCATCTACCCAATCAGATAAGGTATTTTGCTTTATGCCTGCAGTGGGCCGTATTGTGACAGTTGGAGGATATTAAGTGGGAGGCATGGTAGCGTAATGCTATTATAGCACTAGCAACTCTGGTTCAATTCTTTCACTGTCTGTAAGGTGTTTGTACATTCTCCTCATGGCCAAGTGGGTTTTCTCTGGGTGATTCAGTTTCCTCCCACATCTCAAAGACATGCAGGTTAGTAGAGTAATTGGTCACATGAGTGTAATTAGACGGCATGGGCTTGTTGAACCAGAAGGGCCTGTTAATATGCTGTATCTCTAAATAAGAAATGAAGTATTAAAAAAGTTCCAGGATTTTATTCAGTAACGATGAAGGGCTGGTGATTAGATGAAAGACTGGTGAAGGCCATGTTGGAGGCTCAGAGTTGGATGGAGAATGCAAATGCTGTGCAAACAGAAACTCAGATTCACTGTGGAACACTAATGGTTCACAAAGCAAGCAACCTATCTTTGTTTTCTTCAATGCTGAAGAAACCATATTTTGAACATGAAATGCAGTTCACAAGATTGAAGGAGTTGCTGCTTCTGGAAAGACTTGAGTCTCGATGGAGAGGGAAGAGATGCAAGGACAGGTTCTGCAGGGCCTGTAGTCACATAGGAAAGTGTCATGTGGTGGGCAGTGGTTTATTCCATCCCTTTCAATGTGAGCGTTGAACAATTCTAACTTTTCTTGGCTTGATCATTTCTTCTAAATTTACTTCAAACAGATACCTGATCATCAATATTACAAATGTATAAAGGTCTCATTGTAAAATTCTACCAGATGCTTCATTGGTGCATTATTAAAACAAAATTACTGTTATTGTAAATGAGATGATAGGACAAGCAGATGTTCAAAGGGAAAGCTTTCCAGGAGGTAATCCCAGGTGTGCTTTGATAGTCAAAGATTTAGAAATGGATGGGGCCAGAAATAGAATACAGAATGCTGAGAGTCAGTCCAGGTTGATGTTACAGAGAGTGTGGGCCTCAAGCCCAGGGGATTTTGAGTAGTGAATATAATCGTGCTGAAATAATAATCTTAAATCGGCTTAAGTTTTAAATGTTTCTAAAATCTATTTTTTTAACCATCTTCAGAGTCTAACGCCCAAACTTTAAAAAATGAACCTGTTTGGAATGAAGGTAAGCAAATGTACTTTTAAAAACAAAACTATACAAATAGGATTTCTTTATATAGTTTGATACTCTTTCTTATCCCCTTGCACTTAAGCCAGTTAAAACGTATTTTAACATGTCAGGTCCATAGGAAGTGAAGTGTAGGAGGGCTAAACAATAAACCCCTTGGGCCTCACAAAGCATTTCACTTGCTGTAGTTATGCACACAGGGTAGATAGCTAGAAATGGTTATGCTGCGTCCCTCTCTGGAATATTTATTAATCAGTTCTTTTAATTGATTTTTCCACAAGATGGGTGTTGGGTCGTGTGGCGATGCTTTTTGTTCTATGCATGCACAT
This sequence comes from Mobula birostris, assembly GCF_030028105.1. Lineage (NCBI taxonomy): Eukaryota > Metazoa > Chordata > Chondrichthyes > Myliobatiformes > Myliobatidae > Mobula > Mobula birostris. The sequence goes on from NC_092385.1 coordinate 57,755,300, forward strand.
ATGCTCGGTAGAAGTGCTAGTGCATGATAAAATTATTTTTTTTTTCAATCTTTTTATTAATACCAAATTCTCAAAGATTACAAAGAATTGGTACAAAGCTATTGGGATTACATTATTAATAATTAGTATATATAGATATAAAGACAGTTAATACACAGATAAAATTCAGTGCCATAAGCATTTTCTATTTAAGCTAGATTTGCATTTGCTTTAAGCATATTCCTATTTAACTAGCATTCCATCCAAATTGATGGCACTATGTGCGACTAAGAAATTGATACCACTGGCAGAAACATGGCTATGGGATAGATAAGACTGGAAGCTTAATGTTCTAGGGTACAGGTGCTGTAGGGATAGAGGCTGAGAAAAGAGAGGAGGGAGTGTTCTATTTCTTATTAAGGGGAAGAAATCCCCTTAAAAGAAACCCCCAGGTACATCCAAACATTGTAGTTGGCTATAAAAGAAATTGTGGGAGTTCTGACTGAGATCATTGTTCATGGGTGAGGTGCTAGTATACTGAAGGGTAGCAAATATTTAAGAAGGGCAGCAAAGAAAAACTGGGAACTCTAGGCCAATAAATCTGTGGTAGAAAAGTTACTGGGGGTAATTTAGGGAGAAGATATATGTACATCTGGAATGAATGGGGTTGATTAGGGATAGTCAGCACGGCTTTATGCATGGGGGATTATTTTTCTGAACTTGATTTGAGTTTTTTTTGAAGAGGTGACAGAAATGTGGTGAGGATGGGGCAGTGGACATGGTTTATATGGACTTCAGTAAAACCACATGGTAGGTTGTTCCATAAAGTTAGGTGGTATAGAATCCAGGAGGAGCTGGATACAATTGGATGGTAGAAATCAGAGGGTGATTTTATATGTGGAGGCTGTGAGCGTGGTATGCTTTTGGGGTTGGAGCAGGGCCAATGTTTTTATCATGTATTTGGATAACAACAGTTTGGATAAGAATGCACAAAGCTTGGTTAGTAAGTTTTCAGATGAAACAAATAGGTGGAACACAAAAAAAATGATGGAGGAACTCAGCAGGCCAGCAACATTTATTGAAGAAAGTACAGCCGACATTTTGGGCCGTAAGTAGGTTGTATATCCTAAAATAAGTGGTATAGTAGACAATGAAGAGATTATCAAAAATTAGAGAGGGTCTTGATCAGCTGAGTAAGTGGGTGGAGAAATGGCAAATTGAGTTTAGGTCAGATAGGTGCATGCTATTGCATTTTGTAAAGTCAAATCCAAGTAGGGCTTCCACAGTGAGAAGCAGTGTCCTGGTAAATTTTGTAGAAAACAGGGATCTTGGAGTATATGGTTCTCCAAAAGTAGAATCACAGACAGACTGGGTGGTGAAGAAAGCTTTTAGGCACACTTGTTTTCGTAGGACAGGGCATTGAGAATAAAGGTTAGGAGGTCATGGTATAGTGGTATAGGATGCTGGTGGACTGCATTTGAAGCTTTGTGTTCAGTTTTGGTCGCACTGATAGAAGAACGCTGTTACTAAACTGGAAAGATTTACAGGGATGCTGCCAGGGTTTGAGAGACTCCATTTTGGGGAAAGGTTAGACAGGCTAGGGTTTTGTTCTAGAGTGTATGAGACTAAAGACATGGTTTTATGAAGGGGCATAGATAAGGTGAATTCACTCAGTCTTTTTCAACAGAATCAAGAACTAAAGGGCATAGGTGTAAGGTGAGAATGGGAAGATTTAAGAGGAATTTGAGGGATAACTTTTATTTTACATAAAGGTTATAACTATTTGGAATCAACTGCCAGAGAAAGTGGTTGATGCGAGAACAGTAACTGCTTATGAAAGGCAGTTAGGCAGGTATATGGGTTGCAACTCACACAAACTGCTAGAGGAGCTCAGCATGCTAGGCAACATCTATGGAAAAGAGTACAAACGACTTTTGGGCTGAGACCCTTCAGCAGGGCTGGAGAAAAAAATGATGGAATATATGGATTGGTTAGGTTTACAACCAATGGTTGAGCCATCTTGTTCAGCATGGAACAGCTGGGCTGAAGGATTTGTTCCCATGCTGTTTGACTCTATGATTTATCAAAGGTACTGAAATATTTATGCCCTGTGAAACTGACTAATTTTATTTACTCACATTTCAATAAACATTTTTGAAATAATCATGAAGTATATATGTTATGTTCATTATTAGTAAAGGTGTTTAAAAGCTGTCAGCTTCACTGGAACCAAGTATCCTACTATTTTATAGTCTCTAGGTGTAGCCTTGAGACAATGTATCAGTGAAATATCAGTTTTGTTAGACTGAGAAGTCATTTATGAATGCAGTTTTCTCCCAGTATTGGTCATGCATGGACTTCATGGAGAGTTGAGTACTTGGGTCAGGATCTGTTGACATGTTGAATTCAACAACATAGGAATGAAAAAATGCTGTTGCATTGACTCTACAACTTTGTCCTTCCAGAAGAAACAATTCAGAAAGCAGATGAGGTTCTGTCTGCCCCACCAAGACTCTCCAAATCGGAGGTCATCTGTGTGGACATAAGCAGTGGGAGTGAAGATGATGCAGGGAGAGTACACAGAGCTGCAAAAGATGGTGAGAGCAACAAATATAGGTGGATCTTTTTTATGCTAATAATTTCTCCCCCTCCTTTGCACCATACATGTACTTCCCACAAGATAGATACAAATTCACATTAGGGCATGGTTTCAAAGCCATGAGAGTCTGGATAAATTTTGTCATCAAATGAGTGAATCTTGCTTGCATTGTTTCCCTAAGATACTTCTATTTTCCTGAACTGTTCCAGTAGGTTGAATTAAATGACAAAAAGCTGCAAGAAAAATGGTAAGAAAGGAAGTCAAAGTTTATTTGTCCAATCTTGGCCCCACTTGTCCAATCTTTTGCCCAAGCATTGTGATGTCTGTAGACAATTGACAATATACCTGCAATCACTCCTTACTATTTTCACACTACTTATTTAACTATTTTATTTATATGTATATAAATAGTTATAAGAAAAAGTTTATGAACCCTTTGCAATTACTTGGTTTTCTGCATTAATTACCCTTAAAAAGTAGTCTGATCTTCACCTAAGTCACAAAAGTAGACAAACACAATCTGCCTAAATTAATTAACACAAACAATTGTACTTTTCATGGCTTTATTGAACGCATTGTTTAATCATTTACAGCCCAGGCTGAAAAATAGTATGTGAACCTTTCTACTTAATAGCTGATAGAACCTCCTTTAGCAGTAATAACCTCCACCTAACGTTTCTTGTGGCTGCTGATCAGACTTGCACAATGGTGAAAAGGACTTTTAGACCATTCCTCCAGACAAAACTGTTTTAGTTCATCAATATTTCTGGTCTACCTTGATGAACAGCCCTCAAATGGATTGGCCTTTCCAAAACACAAATTTTCTTCTGTTTAAACCATCTTCTTGTTGTTTTACTCTTATGTTTTGGATTATTGTCTGGTTGCATTATCCACCTTCTATTAAGCTTCAGGTACTACTACCCTGACATTCTCCTGTAAAATGTCTTGATACAATTTTGAATTCATTGTTCTCTCAACGATTGCAAGCAAAGTAGTCTCAAACCATGATGTTCCTCCATCCATGCTTCACACTTGGGATGAGGTTTTGGTGTTAGTGTGCAGTGCTCTTGTTCCTCCAATCATAGCAGTCAGTGTACATTTCTAATAGAACTCAACTGTGTCTCATCTGTCCACAGAACATTGTCCAGAAGCCTTTTGGAACATCCAGGTGGTCTTTTGCAAACTTGAGAGGTGCAGCAATGCTTTTATTTTTCGAGAGCAGTGGTTTCCTTCGTGGTGTCTTTCCATGAATACCATTCTTGTTCACTTTTTTTTGCTTATAGTGGACACATAAACAGAGAAGTTAGCAAGTTCCAGAGATTTCTGCAGGTCTTTTGCTGTTGTCCTTGGGTTCTTTTTCACCTCCCTCAGCATTACTCGTAATGCTCTTGGTGTGATCTTTACAGGACGCCCACACCTTGGGAGAGTAGCAACAGTACTGAATTTCTTCCATTTGTGCACAATTTCTCTTACTGCAGACTGGTGAAAACTCAGGTCTTTAAAAATGTTTTTGTAGCCTTTTCCAGCTCCATGCATGTCTGCAATTCTTCTAAGGTCCTCTGAAAGTTGTTTTGATCAAGGCATGGTGCACATAAACAGATCTTTCTTGAGAAAAGCAGACTCTCAGTAACCTGACTTTATGTGTCTTTTTTTTTTAGCACAGGTCACCTCTACAACCCACACCTCCAATCTCATTTCATTGATTGGGACACTTGACTCCAAATAGCTTTTGTAGGAGGCATTACCTCAGAGGTTCACATACTTTTTTGAACCTCGACAGTGATTGTTTAAATGGAGTACTCAGTATTGATGAGAAGTATTACTATTGTTTATGAGTTATTAGTTCAGGCAGACTGTATTTATCATTGTGACTTAGATGAAGATCAGACCACAGTTTATGAATAAATGCAGACAACCAGGTAATTGCAAAGGGTTCACAAACTTTTTCTTTCAACTGTATATACTTTCTGTAATTCACCCTTTTTCTGTTATTATGTATTGCAATGCAGTGCTGCTGCAAAGACAACAAATTTCACGACATATACCTGTGATATTAAACCTAATTTGATTCAGTTGAAAGAACAACATTATCTGTTGAATTAGCATCTACGTACTGTTAAAGCAAACAGTTCCCGTTTTGTAGTAATGCCTTATTTGACATATCACCTTATTTTTCTTTCTGGCTTGGAAGATGTGATTGAGCTGAGTTCAGGGGAAGATGACTCACTCCAAATTCTTGATAGTGGATCCAGCAATGAAGAGGAGGTGAACGAGGAGAGCAATGGTGCTCATGTGAATGATGCCTTGAACCAGCCAGATGATTTAGGCCGTGTACTTGTCAACATAAATCATCCTCCAAATGAGCAAGACATTTTCCTGGCACCCCAACTGGCACGAGCTGTCAAATCACACCAGGTAAGGGATCAAATCTTATCAGTACTACTAAGGATTGCTTTGTAACAGTATATCTTACCAATGTGTGATGTATAGGTATGACTCCTATTGTTTCTGATCATAGGAGTTTTGAACCTTCTGATGAAACTGATCCAAATATTGTGAACTTCCTCTTGGCTTACTTTATTTATCTGTGACTTGGAACATCAATCTTATTATTATCATTATTATTATTATTATTAGCAATCTTTCTATCATGCTGTTATAAAGTATTGAGCATTCTTGTATAATAAGATGGACTCAAGACCTCACAATCTGCCTTATGACCTTGCACCTTATTGTCTGCCTGCACTGCACATTCTCTATAACTGTTAAGACTTTATTCTGCATTCAGTTTTTGTTTTCCCTTATACTACCTCAATACACTAACGTGATGAAATGTTACGTATGTGCATATAACAATAATAAACTACCAAATCAGTTAATTAACATAGATTGGAATTGGGTCAATGTAGTAGATTAAGCCTGTATTTTATAGAGTTTAGTAGAATGAGAGGGGATCTCAGAATTCTTGCAGGGCTGTTTCTGCTGATTGGGCTGTCTTAACAAGCAAAAACACTTAGAGTAAGAGAGAGGTCGTGTAGGATTGAGATGAACAGAAAATTGTTCATGCAGAAGTTGCAAGCTTTACCCCAGAAGTGTGTGGAATGAAAGCTTTCCAGATATTAAGGGTATTAAGAAATGTGGGGATATTGGAGGGAAGTGGCATTGGGATACATCAGCCATGACTTTGATGAATCACAGAGCAGACTTGGGACCAAATTACCTGCTCATGATTTTTTTTTTAAATTCTGCATTCTGCACATTAAACCTTTTGCTCCTTAATATTTCCTGTAATATTAAGGAGCAAAAGTTTGTTGTGCAGTGTGAACTGATTAATTAAATGGAGAATCTTGTTGAACAAAACGTATAATGACTTTTCATCAATGTACTTAGAGCACAACATACTTGTACAATCTTGAAGGAAACCCTTGTCTATGGGTCTTAATGAAGTGAATATGGTAAATGTCTCGCTTGATCATAGTGAATGCAAGTGTTTAGTCAAGTTATACCCTAACTTAAGTAATTTAACTTTCCATCACTTTCGGGGAAATGGAATTATGGTACTGTCATTATCTGGGCATGGATCAGTAAGATTTCTTCGTGCACCCCTTTGTCACTGTGGAGTGCATTCTAAATGGTTCCATCACTGCCTGATATGGAGAGGGCACTGCACAGGATCGGAAAAAGCTCCAGGGGGTTGTAAACTCAGCCAGCTCCATCGTGAGCACTAGTCTCCCCACCATCAAGGATATTTTGAAAAGGCGATGCCTCAGAAAGGCGGCGTCCATCATAAAGGACCTTAGCCATCTGGGACATGCCCTCTTCTTATTGCTGGCAAGAGAAGGTACAGGAGCCTGAAGACACAGACTCACTGTTACAGCTTCATCCCTTCTGTCATCAGATTTGTGACCGCTTTATGAACACCACCTTACTAATTTTGCTCTCTATTTTGCACTCTATTTTGTATAGACAAGAAAAATATCATGCTGTCTTTAGTTTATTTGTGAACTATGCTGCTTAATTGGGAAAGGAGACTTTTACCAAGAAGTTCCCAACTAGCATCAGTTGTGTATGCTTTTGTTATGTTATTCATTTGGGCAGACTGATGTGTTGTTCTAACAAGATGGTGCCGGTGACCAATAGTGACATCTTGCAGAGAGCTTACTTCTTGGAAATATACTACTCTTCTTCTCCTAAATATACTTCTTCATCATCATCTTCTGAACTGTGATTGATTGCAGTCTGTAATTTCCCTTTTACAAATATATTTTGGGCCGACTGAACAACTTGGTGCTTCTGCAATATTCTGGGGGATTCGCTACAGCCACATGCGGCTACAACCATTGCTGAGGATGTACGCTGTGCCTAATGCTGAAACACAAAACCCTAGTTGGCTCCATTACTCCATGCGGATTAAAGCATTGAGCAAGATTAAGATCATTGAGTATGAGAATGATAAACAAACAGGTTTTCAGTGCTGTCTGACTGTCTTTGGCCGGTCTTTTCTCGCTGCTACCAACAGGCGAAAAGTGCAGGAGTATTGGGCCCCCCTGCCACCGGGTTCAGGTGCAGTTGTTGCTCTACAGCCATCGGGTTTTCAGATGGGCTTCACTTGCCTCAGTGCTTAATGCAATCCACACCTGTGGACTCACTTCGGGGCTCTGTAGTTCATGTTCCTTGTTGTTTTGCTTACTTATTTTGATCATGATTTGTTTACTTTTTATTGTTTGCGCGCTCTATTTTTTTTCGCACATTGAGTGTTTATGGTCTTGTTGAGTGGGGGTTTTCATTTTACGGGTTCTTTTGTGTTTTTATGCTGCCTGCAAAAAGATGAATCTCAAAGTAGTATGCTGTATACATACTTAGATAAATGAACTTTGAATTTAAAACCAGTGATTTTTGACACTACATGCAGGAAGGCAATGAAAGCAGTCCATTATCTGCACTAGAGGCCTGCACAGATTTTGTTCAATTACAGTCAATCTAAAGAAAGCAGCGTACACTATAAGTCTTCACACGTCCATTTATAACTATTAAGAACTAGTACACAGTTTTATAGTACTGTAGTAATATTGGTAGTATTCTAATTGTTTTGTATTTATTTAAATACATAATTTGTTACTCAGTTATACGATGGTTGGCCTTTTTTAAACTATTTCCATGAAACTTCAGCTAATTGGGCCAAAATGTACTGGTTCTGATGTGTTCCAATTAACCAGAATCCACTGTAAATATTTCTTGTAGTAATTGCTGCCATAAAACACAAATTTCATGACATGTCAGAGATCAAAGTTCAAAGTAAATTTATTATCAAAGTACCTACATGTCATCATCTACTTCCTTGAGATTCATTTTCTTGCTGGCGTTAACAGTAGATGCAAAGAAACACAATAGAGTCAATGAAGAACTGCACACAAACAAGTAATCACAAGGCCAAAAGATCATAAAGTATAGGAGCAGAATTAGGCCTATGGGTCTGCTCCGCCATTTTATCATGGCTGTTCCATTTTTCCCTCTTAACTCTATTTTCATGCCTTCTCCCTGTAATCATTCACGCCCTGACTAATCAAGAACCTATTAACCTCCACCTTAAATACACCCAAAGACTTGGCCTTCACAGTGGCCTGTGGCAACGAATTCCACTGATTTACCACTCTCTGGCTAAAGAAATCCCTCCACATCTCCATTCTCAGTGGATATTCCTGTTATTCTGAGGCTGTGCCCTCTGGTCCTACACTCCCTCACTGTAGGAAACATCCTGTCTGTATCCACTCTATCTTGGCCTTTCAACATTTGCTGAGTTTCAATGAGATCCACCCCCCACCCCCCATTCTTTTAAATTCTAGTGAGTAGCGACCCAGAGCCATCAAACGCTCCTCATACTATATCCCTTTCGTTCCTGGAATCTTTCTCGTGAACTCTCCAATGTCACACAATCTTTCTTAGATAAGGGGCCCAAAACTGCTCACAATATTCCAAGTGTGTTCTGACCAGTACCTTGTAAGTTCCTTACCCAGTTTGGCATTCAATACTGTGATCCCCTCCAAGCTGATTGCCAAACTTCGCCAGCTTGGTATCAGCTCATCCCTCTGCAATTGGACCTTGGACTTTCTAACAGACCCCAATCAGTTAAGTTAGACAACCTCTCCTCCTCCACTCTCACCCTGAACACCGGCGTGCCTCAAGGCTGTGTGCTGAGCCCTCTTCTGTACTCCCTTTTCACCCATGACGGCGTCCCTGTATATGGTTCTACCTCCATAATCAAGTTCGCCGACGACACCACGATGGTTGGCCTGATCAGAGGGGATGACGAGACGGTTCACAGGGACGAGGTCCAGCACCTGGCCGCATGGTGTGCCGACAACAACCTGGCACTTAACACCCAGAAGACCAAGGAAGATCATTGTGGACTTCAGGCATGCTAGGAGCCACACTCACGTCCCAATCTACATTAACGGAGCTGTAGTGGAGCGTGTATCAAACTTCAGATTCCTTGGTGTCCACACTAAAGAGGATCTCACCTGGTCCCTGAACTCCTCCATCCTGATCAAAAAGGCGCAACGGCACCTTTATTTCCTGCGGAGCATCAAGAAAGCTCACCTCTGTCCCAGGATACTGATAGACTTTTACTGCTGTACCATTGAGAGCGTACTCACCAACTGCATCTCAGTGTGGTATGGCAATTGTCCCATATTGGACCGCAAAGCACTCCAGCGTGTGGTGAAAACTGCTCAGCGGATTATCGGCACCCAATTGCCCACCATTGAGAACATCTACCATAAACGCTGCCTGGGCAGGGCGAAAAGCATTATCAAGGATGCATCTCACCCTAACCATCAACTTTCTACTCTCCTTCCATCCGGTAGGCGCTACAGGAGCCTCCGCTCCCGTACCAGTAGACACAAGAAGAGCTTCTTCCCTGAGGCTGTGACCTTGCTGAACCTCACATCACAGCGCTAAGCAGTATTGCACCCATATTGTACTGTCTCAGTATTTATATATTTGTGTGTTGTAGCACTTACTTTTTATTCGCAGTTACTTTGTAAATAACACTATTCTTTGCATTTCTGGTTAGATGCTAACTGCATTTCATTGGCTTTGTATCTGTACTCGGCACAATGACAATAAAGTTGAATCTAATCTAATCTAATCTAATCTAAAGCCCCCGAATTACATCCTTGCTATTATATTCTCATCCTCAAAATGAATGCTATCATTGCATTTGCCTTCCTCACTACCAACTCAGCCTAGAAGTTAACCTTTAGGGAATCTTGCACAAGGACTCCCAAGCCCCTTTGCACCTCGGATTTATGAATTCTCTGCCCATTTAGAAAATACGTGTTTGTTCCTTCTACCAAAGTGCAGGACCAAACACTCTCCAACACTCTATTCCATCTGCCACTTCTTTACTCATTCTTTTAATCTCTCTAAGCCTTGCTGCAGTCTCCTTGCTTCCTCAACACCACTTGCCCCTCCACATAGCTTCATATCGGCCACAAACTTGGCCATAAAACTATCAGTTCCATCATCCAAACCGTTGACATATAACATAAAAAGAAGCGGTCCCAACGCTGACCACGGAGGAACAGGTCATCACCAACAGCTAACCAGAAGAGCTTCCTTTATTCCCAGTATTTGCCTGCTGTGAATCAGTCAATCCTCTATCCACGCTAGTATCTTTCCTGTAATACCATGAGCTCTCATTTTGTTAAGCAGCCTCGTGAACAACACTTTGTCAAAGGCTTTTTGAAAACCCAAGCACACAACATCCACCAATTCTCTTGTCTATCCTGCTTGTTATTTCTTCAAAGAATTCCAGCATTTGTCTGGCAAGATGTTCCCTTAAGGAAACAATGCCACCTTTGGCCTATTTTATCATGTGCCTCCAAGTACCCTGAAAGCTCATCTTTAAAAATTAACTCCAACTTCTTCCCAACCACTGAGGTCAAATTAACTGGCAAATTTCCTTTTTTCTGCCTCCCTCCATTCTTGAAGAGTGGAGTAACATTTGCAATTTGTTACCATGCCACAACCTATAAAGCGAGTAGAGCAGGGAGTTAAGCACACAGCCTTGTGGTGCACCTGTGCTGATGTACCTTGCTGTTGTCAAGTCAAACTGACTGGGTTCTGCAGGTGCACAGGGAGGTATCAAGGTCCAGGTCTTGGAGCTTATTGATTAGTTTTGAAGAGTTGACATCATCGAATGTGGAGCTGTAGTCAATTAAATGGATCCTAATGTATACATCTTCAGTCTACAGATGTTCCAGAGCTGAGTGAAGAGCTAGTGAAATGACATTTTCTGTTGATCTTTTGTGATGGTAGGCAAACTAGAGCAGATCCAAGTCACTGCTCAGGCAAGAGTTGATTATGTTTTGTTTCGTTCAAAGCACTACTTTGTAGTGTTCCGCCATGGTAGCATAGTGGTTAATGCGATGCTATTACAATTCATGGCATCAGAGATCCATTCTAATGGTATCTGTTAGAAGTTAGTACATCCTTCCCATGAGTGCTCTGGTTTCCTCCCACATTCCAAAGATGTACTGGTTAATAGGTTAATTGGTCATTGTAAGTTGTCCTGTGATTAGACTGGGTCTAAGTAGGTGGGTTGCTATTTGGGATCATTGGACTGGAAGGGCCTGTTCTGCACTATATCTCTAACATAAAAAAATAAATGTAAGTGCGAGCTGATTCTGGTCTTTCTGTCAATTGTATAAGGAGCACCGTACCTGAATCTCTCAAACTGCAATGACTAGGGCATGTACAAGATTTATGCAACAATCTGTTCTGTGTGGTTGTGTCAACTCTCTAATGCTGGGTGATATTCTCTGGAATAAGTGTAGCAAAGGGTATAAGTTCGTCTTATAATTTTGTGTGGTTGTGGGGTGTATTCTGCCTGCAGGTTGGTGACCAGTGGTGTTCTTCAGGGATCTGTTCTGGGACTCCTGCTCTTTATGATGTTTATAAGCGATTTGGATAAGGAAGGGGAGGGGTGTGTTAGTAAGCTTGCAGATGATACAAAGGTTGATGATGTGCGTAGTGTTGAAAGTTGTCATAGGTTACAACGGGACATTGATAAGATGCTTAGCTGGGCTGAGAAGTGGCAGATGGAGTTCAGTCAAGAAAATGTGTGAAATGATTCACTTTGGAAGGTCAGATTTGAAGGCAGAGTACAGGGCTAGTGGCAGGATTCTTAGTGTGGAGGAAGAGTGGGATCTTGGGGTGCACATCCACAGATCGCTCAAAGTTGCTGCACAGGCTGATAGAGTTGCTGAGAAGGCGTATGTTGTAAACACAAGAAATTCTGCAGAGGGTGGAAATCCAAAGCAACACACACAAAATGCTGTGGAACTCAACATGTCAGGCAGCATTCACAGAAATGAATAAGCAGTCGACATTTCAGGTCGAGAATCATTTTCAGGACTGGAACTTTCATTAGTTGGGAGATAGAGTTGAAGGATCGCAAGGTAACATCACAGCTCTATTAGACGACACTTGGAATATTGTGTTCAGTTCTGGTTACCTCATTATAGGAAGGATCTGGAAGTTTTGGGGAAGGCAGAGGAAATTTACCAAAGTTCCTGGATTTTAGAGGGCATGTCTTCTGAGGAAAGATTGAGTCAGCTAGGGCTTTTCTCTTTGGAGTGAAGAAGTATGAGAGGTGACTTGATAGAGGTGTACAAGATGATAAGATGCATAGATAGAGCGGATAGCCAGGGACTTTTTCCCAGGACAGAATTCAGTAATATGAGGGGAAAGTAGAGGTGGTGATCTCGGAGATTAGAGTTTTAAAAGGAGAATAGTAGGTGTGTGGAATGAGCTGCCTGGGGTAGTGGTGGAGGCAGATATGTTAACTCTTTGGCACACGGATGAAAGAAGAATCAAGTTCAAGTTGAAATTCAGTTTATTGCCATTTAAACATACATATGCATACCGCCAAATGAAACGACATTCAGCGCAGTTCATATAACATACACAACACATAAGTAATATTACCACAAATAAATCTACAAATAATAAGGTGGATTTACGACAGAAGTTGAACAGTAAACAGTATAATGCTATGGGCGCTTCATACACTATGAGACCCAGTTGGTGGCAAGAAGGTCAGTAGTCTTATGGCCTGGGGGAAGAAGCTGTTTCCCATCCTTACTGTACTTGTCTTAATGCTATGGTACCTCCTGCCTGTGGTCTAAGAGATTGTTGGATGGATGTGGAGGGTTCGTTGGCAGTAGTAATGGCCCTGCATATCCAGCACTCCTGATAACTATCTCTGATGGCTGGAAGAGAGACCCCAGTGTAGTCCTTGCAATCCTTTGCAGGAACTTGCCGTCAGATACATTGCAATTCTCATACCTGATGGTGATGTAGTTAGTCAGGACACTCTTAATAGTGCTCCTACAAAACTTGGTTAGAAGTTGGGGAGAGGGAGGTGATGAAGCCTCACTTGCATCAGTCTCCTCACGAAGCGGAAATGCTCCTGTGCTGCTTTTTTTTTTGACCAAAGAGGTGGTGTTGAGGGATTAGATGAGTCGTCTGTTATATGCACTCCCAGAAACCTGGTGCTGCTGTCTCCCTCCACAGAAGTTATGTGAATGTGCAGTAAGGATCAGCCTGCATCTTCCATAATCATCTGTTTGGTCTTGCCAATGGTGAGACTCAAGTTGTTGTGCTCGTACCATTTCGCAGCTGATCTACCTCCTCTTTGTATGCTATCTCGTTGTCATTGTTGATGAGGCCAATCACTGTTGTGTCATCGGTGAACTTGGTGATTTGCATTGAACTGGATCTAACAGTGCAGTCATGTGTCAGCAGTGGCTGAGTACACAGCCCTGGGGTGCTCAGTGTGATGGAACTAGAGATGTTTCTATTAACATGGACTGATTGTGTCCTTTCTGTCAGGAAGTCCAAGATCCATTTATAGAGAGGTGTTGAGACCCAACAAGATAAGTTTTGCAACAATGATTATATTAAATGCTGAGCTGAAGTTGATAAACAATATCTTGATTTATGAGGCACCACTTACAGATGGGACAGAACATGTGGAGTGCCGAGCCTGTGGCATCGTCAGTGGACTGATTTGAGTGATAAGTGAACTGGAAAGGGTCCAATGTAGCACAAAAATGGAATTTAATGCAATCCATAACCTGCCACTCAAAACACTTCATTTTTGTTGAGGTTAGTGCCACTGGACGGTAGTCACTGGGGCAGGTTACTATCTCCCTCTCAGGCACTGGGATGATTGTGGTCATCTTGAAGCCTGAGGGAACAATGGACTGTTCCAGAGAAATGTTGAAGATCTCTGTTAGAATCTCTTTTAACTGAGTTGCACAGTCTCTCAGCACCCAACCAGGTACATTATTGGGCTCAGTAGCTTTATGTGGGTTGACCCTGGTTAGGGTCTTCCTCACATCAGCTATGGGCAGGCAGAATGTAAAAGACGTACAGCCCATCAGGAAAAGAAGTGTCACTGTCGTTGTTATGAAGGGTAGACTTGTCTGTTATTGTCTGAACGCCCTGCCACATATGATACATGTCTCTGGTGTCACAGAAATGTCTTTTATTCTCTATGAATAATCCCAGTTTGCCTTCTTGATGGCACAGGAAAGCACAGTTCTTGTTGGCCTGAGAGCTGTCTTATTCCCTGATCTGAAGGCAGCATCCCCATCTCTCAGCCATTCCCAGACCTCTGATGTCAGCCATGGCTTCTGATTTGTTCTCACATAGATATATTTAATAGCTTTGACATCCTCAAGGCACTTCTCTGTGTAGCCAGTCACAGATCATGTATGTTCATTAATGGACGAGTACCAGTCTGTGTTTTCAAAACAGTCTTACAATACTGAGGTTGCTCCATCTACCCTGGTCTTTATCTCCCTTTACAACATGCATAAAATGCTGGAGAAAAAAAGATGAGTAGATTTAAAAGGGGGTGGGGGGAGGGAGGAGAGAGAGAAACACAAGGTGATAGGTGAAGCAGGGGGAGGGGGTAGGGGGTAGGGGGGATAGATTTCCAGCATCTGCAGATTTGGATTTCCAGCATTTGCAGATTTTTCTCATTTATCTCCCTTTGAACTGGTTTGACTGCTCTAATCAGTGGTCTCCATACAGGAATTAGCATAACAGGTAAGTGGTCAGAGAATCTGAGGTGAGGGGCAGGGAGCAGCTTTGTATGCACCAGGGTTGTTGGTATAATCCAGGTTTGATGAAGGGTCTCAGCCAGAAACAATGACTGTTTACTCTTTTCATAGCTGCTGCCTGGCCTGCTGAGTTCCTCCAGCATTTTCTGTGTATTGCTTTGAATTTCCAGCATCTGCAGATTTTCTTGTGTTTATAATCCAGGTCTAATGTAGTCTCACCTCTGGTAGAAAAGTCAACATTCTGACAGAATTCAGGCAGGACTATTTTTTAATTAGTATAGTTGAAGTCCCCAGCAGCATGTGGCTTGTAGGTGCAGTTGCAAGAAAAAGTCTTTGAACCCTTTGCAATTACGTAGTTTTGTGTATTAGTTACTCATAAAATGTGGTCTGATCTTCATCTAAGTCACAATAATAGACAAACAACATCTGCCTGAGCTATTAACACACAAACAATTGTACTACTTCTTGTCAATAATGAGTACACCATTTAAACATTCGCAGTCTAGGTTCAAAGAAGTATGTGAACCTCTGGAGTAATGCCTCTACAAAAGCTAATTGGAGTCAGGGGTTCTAATCAATGAGATGAGATTGAAGATGTGGGTTATAGAGGTGTCCTGCTCTTATAAAGAAAGACACACAAGGTCAGGTTACTGATCGAGCCTGCTCTTCTCAAGAAAGATTTGTTTATGTGCACCATGCCTTGATCAAGACAACTTTCAGAGGACCTTAGAAGAAGAATTGTAGAGATGCATGAAGCTGGAAAAGGCTACTAAAGCATATCTAAAGACCTGAGTGTTCATCAGTCCAGAGTAAGAGAAATTGCCTACAAATGATAGAAATACAGAACTGTTGCTACTCTCCCTAGGAGTGGGCGTCCTGCAAAGATCACGCCAAGAGCACAACATACAATACTGAAGGATGTGAAAAAGAACTGAAGGGTACCAGCAAAAGACCTGCAGAAATCTCTGGAACTTGCTAAAGTCTCTGTTCATGTGTCCACTGTTAGAAAAACACTAAACAACACGGAGGAATCCACTGCTCTCCAAAAATAAATTGCTGCCTGTCTCAAGTTTGTAAAAGACCATCTGGATGTTCCACAATGCTTCCAGGACAATGTTCTGTGGACAGATGAGACAAACGTTGAACTTTTTGGAAGAAATGCACACTGCTATGTTTGAAGGGAAAAGGACATTGCACACCAAGACTAAAACCTCATCCCAATTGTGAAGCATGGAAGGAGCATCATGGTCTGGGGCTGCTTTGCTGCCTTAGGGCCTGGGCAGTTTGCAATTGTTGAGGGAACAATGAATTCAAAATTGTATCAAGACATTTTACAGGAGAATGTCAGGGTAGCAGTCCATCACTTAATAGAAGTTAAATAATGCAACAAGACAATGATCCAAAACACGACAAAATGATTTAAAAAGAAGAATATTTGTTTTTTTGGAATGGCCAAGTCAGAGTCCAGACCTTAACCAATTGAGAAGCTGTGACATGACCTGAAGAGGGCTGTTCATGCAAGGTATCCCAGAAAACAGGAAAGATGTAAATAAGTTTGAAAGAGTGCAGAGAAAATTTACAAGGATGTTGCCGAGTCTAGAGCACCTGAGTATTAAGAAAAGATTAACTAGGTTAGGACCATATTTCTTGGACTATAGAAGATTGAGAGGAGATTTGATGGAGGTATACAAAATGATGAGGGGCATAGATAGGGTAAATGCAAGGAGGTTTTTTCTACTGAGGTTGAGTGGGACTACAACCAGAGGTCATGGGTTAAGGGTGAAAGGTGAAAAGTTTAAGGGAAACATGAGGGGAATCTTCTTCACTTAGAGAGTCATGAGAGTGTGGAGCAAGCTGCCAGTGCACATCATGGTGCATTCAGGCTCAATTTCATCATTTAAGAGAAGTTTGGCTGGATACATGGATGGTAGGATCATAGAGGTCAATAAAAGTAGATAGCTTAAATGGATCTGCACAGACTAGATGGACCGAAGGGCCTATTTGTGTGCTGTACTTTCCTATGACTCTAAATATTGATGAACTGAAACAGTTTTGTAGGGAAGAGTGGTTTAAAATTCCTCCTCACCATTGTGCAAGTCTGATCAGCTGCTACAGGAAACACTTGATGGAGGATATTGCTGCTAAAGGAGTTATTACCAGCTATTAAATACAAGGGTTCACATACTTTTTCCTGCCTGGACTGTGAATGATTAAACAAAGTGTTCAATAAGGACATAAAAAGTACAATCATTTGTGTGTTAATTAGTTTAGGCAGATTGTGTTTGTCTGTTATTGTGGCTTTTGATGACGATCAGACCAAATTTTATGAGCAATTAATGCAGAAAACCAGGTAGTTGCAAAGGTTTCACAAACTTTTTCATTCAACTGTAACTGATGCCACAGTACTCAGCACTTCCCCAGCATTAGCACATGGAGGATGTTGCAGCCAAGATCACAATAGCAGTGAGCTCCCTCAGTAAATGGATGAGCCTGCCCTTCGCCGCTCAGAACTCTATCAGTGATGAACAGTGCGCCATCACCACCGAAGCGTCCCCACACCAGTTCTTATTAACGTAGATACATACATCGGATTCGAAAAGCTGTTTGGCTGTTCAGGGATATTTTGGAGCAATGTTTCCATCAAATAACTGTGCAGGTCTTCCATCTCACACTGATTCAGTCTCAGACACAGGTGATCTAGTTTATTTTCTAGTGATTGAACGTTTGAAAGCAGAATCGACAGGAGAGCTGGCCGGCAGGGTTTCGCCTTTAGTCTCACACGAATACCAACATGTCTTCTGTTTGCTTGCACACCACTTCAAACAGCTAACTTAAAACCAGTCCTGCCTAAATTCTGTGCACACGTTGACTGGAGTGGCTGCAACAGGCAACAACACAGAACGCTCTGCTGCAGAGCTCACTCTCTGTCCAACACTTACTAGTGAGGTAGACTTCCAGTACTTGATGTTCTTAAAGTGCAGCAATGTTGTGCCATCTTAAGAAAGACAAACGATTACATTGTTAGTTGGAGCTGGAATGGCCATTGAGACTGGATGTGCCACCATCTTGAAGAAAAGTGCAGGGCTCTCGGGGTGGGAATAGGTTAACAAGTCACCGCAATATTGTGGCTGAAAGCCCTGTATTGTTCTGTGTTATCCCTCACCCTTGCTCTCACTTACCCTCTTCAATACCATTCATCTTTGAAACTTTGGTTTATGCATTTCTAGTACACAATGCAATACGCACATGCATATTTCTAACCCTACCATGGAGTGATTTTGCAGAATCCAGTCTACATTTCTGTTGCAATATTTTGAAAATGTGACATCATTGTTGATATTTTGTGATCACCCATCAGTTGATAGTTAACAGCATTTACAAAAAGCAGTATTTCCCAGTGACCATTTTAATTCCAATCCCCATTCTCATTCTGACATGTTGGTTCAAGGCCACTCTCAGGTTGGAGGAGCAGCACCTCATATTCCATCTAGATAGCCTCCAACCTGATGGTATGAACATCAATTTCCCCAACATCCAGTAACTTCTCCCCCTCTCCCTTCTCTCTTTTTCCATTCCCTATTCTGGCTCCCCTCTTACCCCTTTTATTTTTCCTTCACCTGCCAAACACCTCCCTCTAGTGCTTCTCTTTCTCCATGGTTCCCTCTCCCCTTCTATCCAGTTCCTTTTGCTCCAGCCCTTTATGTTTTCCACCTATCAGCTCCGAGCTTCGTGCTTCGTTCCTCCTCCCCCTTCCACCTGTCACCTTCCAGCTTGTACTCCTTCCCCTCCCTGTACCTTCTTATTCTGGCATTCTCCCCCTTTCTGTCCAGTCCAAGGTTGATGGTTTATTCACTTCCATAGATGCTGTCTGACCTGCTGAGTTCCTCCAACATTTTGTGCGTGTTTCTCAGCATTTGCATTCTGTTTCTTCACATGCAGATTGGAGGAATTCGTTTCTTGTACGATAATTTGGTGGAGTCACTGGAAAGGTTTAAAAGCAGCAGTGGTTTTGGTTGCATCCTGGCACACAGTATGGGTCTTGGCAAGACCCTGCAAATGGTCTCCTTCGTGGATGTTCTCTTCCGATACACAGAAGCACGCACTGTCCTTGCTATTGTACCGGTCAGTATCTATTAGCTGATTTCTTTATTTGTGAAAGAAAAGTCATAGTTTGAAGGAAGAGAAAGATGGAACTAATTGTCAGCATGTTTGAAAGAAGTGTCTGTTGGTATGACCTGCAGATTAGGATTTTTTGTATATATTAACACCTTACATAATAATCTGATTTCAATTATTGTATAGTGGGGATTGGCTGTAGGATCATCAGAGCCAGTATTTAAAGAAACAAAGTATGCTGAACTGATATATAGTAGCTGTCTTCAGTGCTGAAAGGTTCATTTATTATCAAAGTACACAACTCTGAAATTCTTCAGTTCTCTGGGTAGCCATGAAACCAAGAAAGGAAAGAAAAGCAGCACAATCATCAACCCCCAAATCCCACCTCCCTGCAAAAAAAACAACGAACAAAAACAGAACAGGTACATCAACCCCCAAACTACTCCTGCACAAAAAACGAGTAAATTGGATCAGGCACGTTGCCCCCCCCCCCCCATCAAATCCCTTTTCCCAGACAAAAAAAAACGAACAAAGTACATTGACCCCCAAATCCCTCCCCCACCACCCGCACAAAAAAAGTAAGAAGACGGATCAGGCACGTCGACCCCCAAATCCTCCTCCCCACACAAAAAAAACCAAAAAAATCGGGTTAAAAACTATAAGACTAGAAAAAGAAAGTCAGAAGTCCACATCCAAAATGCGGATAAAACCTGGGGAACATTCCCTGTGCGCATCGGCAAGCTCCCCCCTCTCTGGTACAGAGCAATCGATCAAAAGACAGGCACCTTAGAAGGGAGTAGAGAGGTTCTAATTCATATGGGCTGGGAGACAAGGAAGGAGGGTTGTTGCTACAGGAGAAAATGCTGGCTAGTTACCATTTTTGTCATTTTCAGGTAAACACTTTGCAGAACTGGTTGGCCGAGTTTAACATGTGGCTTCCAGCCCAAGAAGCACTTCCTGCAGACTACAACCCTGAAGAAATTCAGCCCCGAAGTTTCAAAGTTCACATCCTAAATGATGAGCACAAGTATGTCTGTTACATGGTTTAAAAAAGGGAGGGAGAACGAGATTGCTCAAATCTGCAAACTCATGGGGAATTCAGGGGGGCAAAGAAAATTGTTTGTCTTACACTCATGTGCAAACTGAATTACCAGTAATTATTGTCCCATCACTATATTAACTATCTGAGTGCTACTAAGAGCTACATTCTCAGCATGTCCTTGAGGCCCTTTTGTTTGTGTGGTTCAATGTTAATGATCTTGTATATCAATCTTAAACAGAGCAGGGGATTTTCCCAGGCTTCTGGCTATCATTCCTCTCTTAGTTAAGGCTGTTAATGACCAATTAATGTATAACATGCTCACTTCAGTGCTGCTTGTGATTCTGCTGTGCACAGAATGATGCATGATTTTGCCCTATATTTCAAGATGACGTGTGTTTGTAATATTCCCAAAGCCTGCTAGTATCATTGAATTGATGCACCCTTTTTCCCCACCTGCTGACAATTAATATGAATAAGGCCCATGCCTTTTGTGAATAATTATTTGTACTCACCTGTTACATCCCCACTGTAGTTGAAAACACTAACACACAAGGATCTCATTCACATATCCAAAGTAGCAGGAATGTTAGAAGTAGATTTCTAACCATTTATGAGATGATGGAGAGAGACAGGGAAATAGGAGGAGGTCAAAGTGAAACCATATGAATGGATATGGTTAGAACTGTGCAAGTAATAAATGATTGATTATGGGACTTAGTGGGACTGCAGGAAGGTGCATTCTGACAGCTGCAGTGAGCAATCTCCCTGCTCTGCCTTTTCCACTCCTTAGACTTCGGCTCATCCAAAGCCTGGACAATGAAGTTGGAACACTGTGCAGATTACATTCTTTGTTGTTGTGCCGAGCATTGTGGGCATATTATGCTGACGACAGAACGTGTAGCAGCACTTGCAAGCACATCCTTGGGTGTGTTGGTTGTTAACACAAATGACGCATTTCATTGTTTTGATATGTACGTGATAAATAAATCAAACTGAACCTAGTTGCTAAATTGTTGACAACAGTGCCAGAAGTCCCAGTGTATTTGGATATTTTATTGGATCTGGAGCCTGATGTTATTTATAATGGATTCAATGCTATACTGTTAGAAGTGTCCCATGCATTATCATTTTCTGATAACTGTTCTCCATTTCCTGTAGAACAACTGTGGCCCGTGCCAAGGTTATCAATGAATGGTCAACTGACGGTGGCATGCTCTTAATGGGGTATGAAATGTATCGCCTGCTTTCATTGAAAAAATCTTTTGTTAGTGGGAGGAGAAAGAAGACAAAGAAATCAACAGGACCAGTAATTATAGACTTGGATGAGGAAGATCGGCAGCAAGAACTGTTGAAAGGTAATGAAAAAAATCTATTTCATACCACCATTCAGAACCTCAAATCTTTTGTCCCACAGCTCCTCACAGGTTAACCTTCAGGCACATGAAGTAGGGTCCCATGTTCAGTCAGAACAGCACTTTTGGTGGTACTGGCTGATAAATTACCATGTTTTTGAGAATATTGTGCTGTTCTTTGAAAGAGGGTATTTATGCCAATCTGAATCTGTAAATAGGACTTCACTTCAATATTTGAACCAAAGCACAATACTCTAACAATAAAATGCTGTGTTCGTTCTTTTTGGCCCCACAAGGCATTCATGTTTGGATGTGGTGCTGTAATCCACAACTTTATGGATCAGAGTTAAATTCCTATCAGCTGGACCTTGTTGCCACATTATTTAGCACAGAGGAGAGAAGCCTTCTCTCAACTATATAAAGTGCCAACTAAAAAGTAGTAACACGAGATTCTGCAGATGCTGGAAATCCAGAGCAAATGCACAAAATGCTGGAGGAACTCAGCAGGTCAAGCAGCATCTATGGAGAGGAATAAACTGTTGATGTTTCAGACCAAGACACTTCATTAGGACTGGAAAGGAAGTAGGAAGAAGCCAAAATTAGAAAGTGAGGGGAGGGTAAGGAGTACAAGTTGGCAGGTGATAGGTGAGACCAGGTGAGGGGGAAAGTGGGTGGTTGGGGGCGGGGGGACAATGAACTGAGAAGCAGGGAAGTGATGGGGGGAAGAAGTAAAGGGCTGAAGAAGGAGTCTGATAGGGGAGGAGGAGAGGCATGAGGGAGGTGATAGGCAGGTGAGGACAAGAGAAGGGATAAGAAGGGAGTCAGAATGGGGAATGGAAGAAGAGAGAAAGGGAAGAGAAATTACTAGAAGTTGAAATGGTGCTTCAAATTAGGCAGTAGCCTCAGTAGTGATGAATTTAGTCAGAGAAATTTGGAGCACAGGTGGAGAGCATTTTGTTTGCGTCCTGGTATGAAATGTTTGCCAGGACACTGCAAACCTATTCCTGGATATTGACCATCTCCCTACAGCTCTGTACTGACCGTTTCCTTCAAATATTTATCCTGCTTTCTTTTAAATTGAGTAATGTTGAGGCTTAACATTTCATCTGTCTTCTGCACCATTCTACTAAACAAACCAGGTGATTCCATTAAACTGAAGGAATTAATAGCATGGACAATGTGATCAGTGTACCTGACTAGAGAGGTACAGTCTAGTCTCTGTGGTATGTGTTATTTACCTTGTTTCATTTGTTTTTCTCTTTTGAGCATTCTGTAATTTCTATGTCATTTTTTTGAGTGAAGCAGAGTTATTGGAGACCTTGCTACCCACAACCCCAAACCCATTTCCATGTTTTCTTTGTCAGAGAATTTCAAATCCCTTACCCAACCAAAGAAAACAAGAATCTCATTAATAACTCCATACAAATTTGATTTAAAAATCTACCTTAAAATTCTACTTTGACTGCTTTGCTTCAACAGGAAATTAGAATTAACACATGCTGACCAAGCTTACAGAAATTAGTTCCTATTAGCAACACAAGCATAAGCTGGAGGAACTCAGCAGGTATGGCAGCGTCTATGGAAGGGAATAAACAGTTGACGTTGCAGGGCGAGACCCTTCTTCAGAATTGGAAAAGAAGGGGGACGAACCCAGGATAAGAAGGTGGTTAGAGGAAAAGGAGTACAATTGGCAGGTGATAGGTAAAGCCAGGTGAGAGAGAAAGTGTTCCTATTAGCTTGGGTTCAACTAGATTTGTACTGAGAGGTATGATGTATTTGCTGTTAGGGTTATTTTCCCAGAATGAGGAAAGCGATCATTGTTTTAGGAGATAAATAGTGACTTAAATTGAATTTCTGCAGTTGTAGTAATTGACTCATGCAAAATCAAGTTAGTTATGAGTTTATCTGATATTGTAGAAATGTTGACAAAAATTGACACAAGTGTAATTACTTCTAACATACATTTTATTTTATATATATATATGGAAAAACACCACCCCAAAACATAATAACGTACAACGTAACACAACATACATGGCGAACTTAACCCTTAACCCTTAACACTTTGGGAGAATTCTGCCTGATGAAATTAAAGAGTCCCTACAATATACGAGGGGTGATTGATAAGTTTGTGGCCTAAGGTAGGAGTCAATTTTAGAAAACCTAGCACATTTATTTTTCCTACATTTACACACTTACTCCAGTGGTCGTGGAGCATACTTATGCTTTCTTTGTAGAGGTCAGCGTCTTGGACCTCCAGAAGTGGTCCACAGCAGGGGTGATTGATAAGTTTGTGGCCTAAGGTAGAAGGAGATGAGTTATTAACTTCAAACTTTCTGTATTTTCACTCAAAGAGTTGAACTGCACATGCATGTAACGAGAGTTGTATAACTCATCTCCTTCTACCTTAGGCGACGAACTTATCAATCACCCCTGCTGTGGACCACCTGGAGGTCCAAGACGTTCTTGTTACATGTAGGAGGGGACTATGTTGAAAAATAAATGTGCTAGGTTTTCTAAAATTGACTCCTTCTACCTTAGGCCACAAACTTATCAATCACCCCTCGTACTTACATACGTCTTACAGTATTGTTTCAAATTCACACTCCATTCTACTGTCATTTCATTAGTTTTCGTTTGTACCTTAGGCATCGAGAAAGCCCTATCCAGACCAGGACCAGATATAGTTATTTGTGACGAAGGCCACCGCATAAAGAACTGCCATGCCAGCACGTCTCAGGCCTTAAAGAGCATCCGTTCACGGCGGCGGGTGGTCCTGACTGGATACCCACTTCAGAATAACCTTATGGAGTACTGGTGCATGGTGGACTTTGTCCGGCCTGACTTCCTTGGGACCAGGCAGGAGTTCAGCAACATGTTTGAGCGTCCCATCCTGAATGGGCAGTGTATTGACTCGACCCCTCAGGATGTCCGTCTGATGCGGTATCGCAGCCATGTTTTACACAGCCTGCTGGAGGGGTTTGTACAAAGGTGAGAACTTGGATGCGAGGCCTCCAACTGTAAAACTACCGATAGACCAACTCCATAGTAATGCATTCACTTCCAGGTACTCTCCTCAATGTACTGCAGTTTCACCAGAGTCATACTAAGGTCAAATTATAAGTGAAGTTTTAATGGTGCCTTGAAATTAAAACGTGCCTTACTTTGATTAAAGAGGACAAAGGTTGCATAACTAATTCTCTATAGTTTGCATCCTGTAAGCTGTACACAGAGTGGTGTACTTGTTGGGATTTTGTAAAGGCAGGTACAGTAATGCAGCTAATTCTGAAGAATTAAAGGAGTTAATAATCAGCAAACTCAAGCCAGAAACAGATGAGGTGAGATTTTTTTTTTACACAGTGAATTGTTGGGGTTTTGAATTCATTGCTTGAAAATTTAATAATAACTTTCAAGGGGGAGTTGTGTGAATAGTTGAAGAAAAATATGTAGGAAAAATGAAAAGGGAAAGGTACAGGATTGATTATTTACCCTCTTCAAAGAGCTGGCACATATTTACTGACCTGTGTTATCATTTTGTAATTCACTGCGCAATACCAGTAGGTTTACTGGCATAGTAAACATCCAGATAGATGTCATTCACGGTTCAAGCAACAAGGTTTAATTTTTAATTGGGGCAGGGCAAATTATGAGGCTATAAGGCTAGAACTTGCAGGTGTGAATTGGGATGATGTTTTTGCAGGGAAATGTACTACGGACATGTGGTTGATGTTTAGGGATCTCTTGCAGGAGGTTAGGGATAAATTTGTCCCGGTGAGGAAGATAAAGAATGGTAGGGTGAAGGAACCATGGTTGGCAAATGAGGTGGAAAATCTAGTCAGGTGGAAGAAGTTTAGGAAGTTTTACATGAGGTTTAGGAAGCAAGGATTAGATGGGTCTATTGAGGAATATAGGGTAGCAAGAAAGGAGCTTAAGAAGGGGCTGAGGAGAGCAAGATGGGGGCATGAGAAGGCCTTGGTGAATAGGGTAAATGAAAACCCCAAGGCATTCTTCAGTTATGTGAAGAACAAAAGGATGACAGGAGTGAAGATAGGACCAATTAGAGATAAAGGTGGGAAGATGTGCCTGGAGGCTGTAGAAGTGAGCGAGGTCCTCAATGAATACCTCTCTTCGGTATTCACCAATGAGAGGGAACTTGATGACGGTGAGAACAATATGAATGAGGGTGATGTTCTGGAGCATTTTGATATTAAGGGAGAGGAGGTGTTGGAGTTGTTAAAATACATTAGGACGGATAAGTCCCCGGGGCCTGACGGAATACTACGCAGGGTGCTCCACGAGGTGAGGGAAGAGATTGCTGAGCCTCTGGCTAGGATCTTTATGTCCTCGTTGTTCACGGGAATGGTACCAGAAGATTGGAGGGAGGCGAATGTTGTCCCCTTGTCCAGAAAAGGTAGTAGGGATAGTCCAGGTAATTATAGACCAGTGAGCCTTAAGTCTGTGGTGGGAAAGCTGTTGGAAAAGATTCTTAGAGATAGAACCTATGGGCATTTAGAGAATCATGGTCTGATCAGGGACAGTCAGCATGGCTTTGTGAAGGGCAGATCGTGTCTAACAAGCCTGATAGAATTCTTCGAGGAGGTGACCAGGCATATAGATGAGGGTAGTGCAGTGGATGTGATCTACGGTAGGCTTATTCAGAAAGTCAGAAGGCATGGGATCCAGGGAAGTTTGGCCAGGTGGATTCAGAAAGCAGAGGGTTGTGGTGGAGGGAGTACATTCGGATTGGAGGGTTGTGACTAGTGGTGTCCCACAAGGATCGGTTCTGGGACCTCTACTTTTCGTGATTTTTATTAACGACCTGGATGTTGGGGTAGAAGGGTGGATTGGCAAGTTTACAGACGACACAAAGGTCGGTGGTGTTGTAGATAGTATAGAGGATTGTCGAAGATTGCAGAGAGACATTAATAGGATGCAGAAGTGGCAGATGGAGTTCAACCCGGAGAAGTATGAGGTGGTACACTTTGTAAGTTCAAACTCCAAGGCAGAGTACAAAGTAAATGGCAGGATACTTGGTAGTGTGGAGGAGCAGACGGATCTGGGGGTACATGTCCACAGATCCCTGTAAGTTGCCTCACAGGTAGATAGGGTAGTTAAGAAAGCTTATGGGGTGTTAACCTTCATAAGTCGAGGGATAGAGTTTAAGAGTCGCGAGGTAATGATGCAGTTCAGTAAAACTCTGGTTAGGCCACACTTGGAGTACTGTGTCCAGTTCTGGTCGCCTCACTATAGAAAGAATGTAGAAACATTGGAACGGGTACAGAGGCGACTTATTAGCATGCTGCCTGGTTTAGAGAGTATGCATTCTGATCAGAGATTAAGGGAGCTAGGGCTTTACTCTCTGGAGAGAAGGAGGATGAGAGGAGACATGATAAAGATATACAAGACATTAAGCGGAATAGATAGAGTGGACAGCCAGCGCCTCTTCCCCAGGGCACCACTACTCAATACAAGAGAACATGGCTTTAAGGTAAGGGGTGGGAAGTTCAAGGGGGATATTAGAGGAAGGTTTTTTACTCAGAGAGTGGTTGGTGCGTGGAATGCACTGCCTGAGTCAGTGGTGGGGACAGATACACTAGTGAAATTTAAGAGACTACTAGACAGGTATATGGAGGAATTTAAGGTGGGGAATTATATGGGAGGCAGGGTTTAAGGGTCAGCACAACATTGTGGGCCAAAGGGCCTGTACTGTGCTGTACTGTTCTATGTTCTAAGGTTCCCTGATTGGATCTCTGTCGAATTGTACAGCCCCCATCCCCATCCATGTCAATTACCAGCTGTTTCTAACTTCTTCCTCAGGCATTATTTGAATATAATTTATGCATTTTTAAAAAATTTATTAACAGTTCCTCAAATTTCATTTCATCTTGTAAGAAAGATCTGAAATATTTACTGTGAATGATGTTTCAGTTACGTAATTGCATTTTGTCTTTGGCAGGCGGGGCCACGATGTTTTAAGAGGTCACCTTCCTGACAAAGAAGAACACGTGTTACTTGTGCGTCTCTCCAAAATCCAGCGATTACTGTATAAAGAGTTTATGGATCGTTTCAGAGATGCAGGGAACAGTGGCTGGCTGGGTCTCAACCCTCTGAAAGCATTCTGTGTCTGCTGCAAGGTAAGCCTCTGTGTTTTCAGAACCAGGCAGTATAATGGAAAGATGTCAGTGGATTTGTCAGAATCTTTAACATCTTTGTACAACAGAATAAAAAGCTGCTGCTGATTTTGCCTGACAAAAGAATAAGTAATACTCTTATTATTACCTATCAACTAGTTTACCATTCTGACCTCAAAGGTATAGACAGCACAGAGGGAATTTGCTTCCACTTGACCTGAATGTATCTGGCCTATAATTACTGGAGTTCAACCAGAAAAGATTCACCCCAGCTGACATTTTGTTTTTCTGCTACCTTTTAATCCTAGTAAATTATTAATTGTGTTGTCATGGTGGAATGTCACACAAAATAAGGGAGAAAATAAAATTTATAGGTCTGTAACAAGGCTTGAAAGAATGTAAAGAAAAGTGAGAGAGAAGAAGAACAGAGTAGAAAGAGATACTGCCTTTTTTCTGAAATATTATCCTAAATTTTATTATGGTCTATCAACAATCATGCCCTTTCTTGACATTCAGGCTTTTAAAGCTGCAAACTGTAGCAGTCAGCCTGGGAAATTTGGAAAGATTGTAATTAGTGGGGTGCTCGGGAATGGGCATTGGCTGTGAGCAATCTGTATTAACAACATAGGGGAAGTTAATATGGGTATTTAAAGCAAAGGTTTGTTGGTGGTACAAAGATTGTGAGCAAACTACCAAATCCACAGTTTGGACAAAGGGATGTAATTTGGAGGTTTGTCCACTGTAATGAGATTGAGCAGGAATGGCCTGTCTCAAATGAATAGCAGAGTAGGACGTGATCTCGAAGTAAAGACAAGTTTATTGTCATTGAACTGTGTGTGTGTATTGTTACGCACCCCGTAACTGGGTCGCCAAACCAGCAGAAATGGACCACTCGTTGGAGTCTAGATTACTAGGAACTAAATAAAGTTTTATTAAAGAAATAAGTAACACAGTACTCTAATCGTAAGGATATAAATGCAACAGGTTAGCAATGATAATACACACATGTACACAGAACTAGGGTAATAGGAAGCTCTATCGCAGTCTTAAGTGACGCAGAGTTCAGTTCAGCTTAGTACAGTTCGCAGTAATCGTTGATGTGCCGTTGGAGAGAGAGAGAGGGAGGGGGATGCAATTTGATTCAGGCAGACCTTTGATGTCTTCACAGTTGGTTTCGGGCGGACCCTTTTATGTCTTCTATCCCGCTGTGGTCACCGACTGTGACCCCTCCGTTCTGGATACAATCGTTCTTCCATGGTGAACCCGGCACCCAGGCAAGGTTGGACACACACACCAGGTTCCCACCGATCGTACCTTTACACCCTGTGAACCTATGGTCAGTTCCCACGAACCAGACCTCCAAACTCTCACCAACTTGTAGGGGCACACCGCTGTTTCCAGGGTCTCGTGATCTCGTGGTGTGTTGAGTGCCTCGCGAACCTGCTCTTTTTATTCCCCTGCTGGGGTATCGCCTGTCCATCAAACTTCAAACAGTTCAGGTTCAAAGCAACCAGTCTGTCAATGTTCTGAATTGTGTTTCTTTTCCGTTAATCTCTCTCTCCTCTTTCATTAGCAGTTTGAACGTTTCTCCATTGTCTCTCTTATCTCTCTCATTAGTATCAATCGCCCGATAACTTGGTTTGGCGTCACAGTATTATAAAAAAACAAATGAAACAACATTCCTCTGTACCACAGTACCTGCAATACCTACATCTCTCACAGTACAGCATAATATGCTACCACAAATAAGTTAATGAGATAAAGCTCAAAATGCATGTGAAGTGCGCAGCACAGATGAACAATTCAGTAAACAGCTTGCTGTCTACTGGCGAAATCTCAGTGGTGGCAGGGTATTCATTAGTCTGACAAGCTGAGGGAGGAAGTTATTACCATGTCTGGCAATCCTAGTCCTGATGCTCCTGTTCCTCCTTCCTGACAGTAGATGGTCAAATAGATTGTAGGATGGGTGGTAGGTATCCTTAACAATGCTTTAGGTCCCTTAGCGGGAGGGAGACCCTGGTGATCCTGTTGGCAGTTTTTACTATCCTCTGTAGGGTCTTGTGATCTGATACCTTGCAGCTTTCGTACGACACAGTGATGCACGTACAGACAGCACCCTCTCGATGGTGATACTGTAGAAAATTGTTGGAATTCACAAGGGAGACAGAAGTACACAATTTTTATAAGAAAACACACAAAGTCCATTGTGGTGCAAAGTGTTCTTGAACCTACTGATGTGAGATTTCAAGCTTCAGTACCTCTGCCTCACAGAACTCTCTTTCTTTGAAACCTGTTCTCTGACATGCTACCATTCCACTCCTCCCCACCCCAGATTTTAATCTTATCAGAAGTGAACTCAAATTTCAATAGTCTTAGACAATGAAATGTGTCCAACTTCCTTATTGAAGAAAGTGGTCAATGTATTGACAAATGAAGATTTAAGACCAAGATGAGGAGAAGTTCTCAATGTTATGAATCTTTGTAATTCCTTGTCCCAAAGTGCTATGGAAGATGAGTTTCTATTGGTTTATTCTGGCTTATAATTGTCACAGACAGTATACTAAGGTACAGTGAAAAACTTTGATTTGTTTGCCATTCATACAAGTTATTTTGTCACGTTAGTGCATTGAGGTCGTACAAGGTTAAGACAGTAACAGGGTGCAGAATAAAGAGTTACAGTTGCACAGAAAGTGCAGTGTAGGTAGAAAATAAGGTGCAAAACCATAACGAGGTAGACTGAGATTCTGAGTTATATTGGAGGACCACTCGGTAATCCCATAACAGCAGGATAGAAGCTGTCTTTGTGCATGGGGTTACATGCTTTCAGGCTTTTGTCTCTTCTGCCCAATGGAGGGGGAAGCAAAAGGGAGAATACCCGAGGTATGCAGGATCTCTGATGATAGCTGTTTTACTGAGGCAGCGAGAAGTATAAACAGAGTCTGTGGGAAGGAGGCTGGTTCTGATGATGTGCTGAGCTGTGTCCACGACTCTGCACCTTCTGAAAACCTCAGGCAGAGCAGTTGCCATACCTTGCTATTATGTGTCAGGATAGACCGCTTTCTACAGTGCATCTGTAAAAACTAGTAATGGTCAAAGGGGATATGTCGGTTTTTTTTGTGTCCTAAGTAACTGGTGCACTGGGCCGTGGCATCGACATAGTTGTATCAGGACAGGCTGTTGGTCGTGTTCACTCCTAACTACTTGAAGCTGTCAACCTCAGCACCATTGATGTAACCGGGATGTGTGAACCATGTGGCACGCTCTCCCCCCACCCCCCACCCACCCAACCTTACGCAAGATCTTTTGTCTTGCTGGCATCGAGTGAACGTTTATTGCCATCAAGCTCTCTCACTGTGTCCTATACTCCAACGCATCATTTGAGATTTGGCCTACTGCATCTGCAAATTAGAGTAAGAGCAGAATTCTTATTATTTTGTTAAATTGTATTATTTACTTAATTATACATTTTAGAACACAAAACATAGAACATTACAGCAAAATACAGACCCTTCAGCCCACAATGTGCTGATCTTTTAATCTACTTTATAATTCCCAGGATTATCTCTACTCCCTTTCTTGAACAAAGAGATAATATCTGCCATCCTCCAGTCATCTGGTACTACTCTCATGGCCAGTGAGGATGCAAAAATCTTTGCCAAAGGTGCAATAATCTCTTCCCTTGCTTCCTGTAGTAACCTGGGGTATATCCTGTCTAGCCCCAGGGGTTTATCTAAACCAATGTTATTCAGAGTTCTAATGTATCCCCTTTCTAAAGTTGACATGTTGTAGCGTGTTAGCCTGTTGTGTACTGTCCTCACAAATATCAAGGCTCCCCCTCACTGGTGAATACTGAAGCAAAGTATCATTAAGGACCTCCCCTACCTCCTTTGACTCCAGGCCGTTTCCTCTTCTGTCCTTGATCGTACCTACCCTCACTGTAGTTGTCTTCTCATTCTTCACATATATGCGGAATGACTTGTGGTTTTCCTTAATCTTTCTCATGCTTTTGGGCCTTCTCATGCCTTTTTTAACTCTTAGCTTCTTCTTCCAGAGGAAACGTCCTTTTTGCATCCGTCCCGTTAACATTCCTCAGGACAGATGTTTCTACAGATCCTCATCCTTCTAAATCTTGGCTCATAAAAGCCTGGGCTATCCAATCTTTCCTCACAAGACAGCCCATTCTGAATAAACCTCTGTGCTGTTTCCAGCACATTTAATAACAGTGCCATATCATTCATTTACAGTGACAGATGCATAAAAAGGGCCTGAAGGATCATTGGGGATCTGGGTCACCCTGATCACAAACTGTTCCAGCTGCTACCATCCAAAAAACGGTATTGCAGCATTAAAGCCAGGACCAACAGATTCCAGGACAGCTTCTTCCACCAGGCCATCAGACTGATTAATTCACACTGACATAATTGTATTTCTGAGCTATATTGACTGTTCTGTTCTATACTGTATCTTACTGTACACGCTATTTTATTACAAATTACTATAATTTGCACATTGCACATTCAGACAGCTTCATAATGTAAAGATTTTTACTCCTCATGTATGTGAAGGATGTAAGAAATAAAGTCAAATCAATTCAATTCAATTGAATTGTGTATAGAATGTACAACCAGCTTTTCAACCTCAACCAGTTCAAGGCCAAGAATAAGGTCAGCACCTCCAATATCATGGTATGCAGATGACAACACCATTGCAGCACACTCTGAAGAAGACTTCCAGTTGTATCCTGAATGTCTTCGCCAAGGCATATAGGGCCCTGGCTGTTGTTTTGAATATAAAAAAAAGACAACAGGTCCTGTTTTAGCCACCGCCCAACCAGCCATTTATCTCCCCTCCATAAAAGTTGATGATATTGCCCTTGAAAATGTAAACCACTTTCCCTACCTTGGCAGCATTCTCTCTTGAAAAAGACATCGACTCAAAGATCAACCACCGCCTGAGTAGTGCTAATGAAGGTTATGGAAGATTAAGGAAAAGAGTCTTTGAAGGTTGTGACCTACAGGTCCAAACCAAAATTTTGGTCTATAGAGCAGTTGTCCTTCCTACATTACTGTATGAAGCTGAATCATGGACCAACTACAGTAGGCAGCTGAAAGCCTTGAACAATATCATTAAAGATCCTCAGGAAAGAGTTTGAGGATCAGCTGGAAGGACAGACAAACTAAAACCAGCATACTGGAGAAGACCAGCATAAGCAGCATCTCCACGATGACAGAGCAATACCAACACTGATGGATAAGTCATGTTATTCGAGTGCCTAATTCTCATTTCCCCAAACAGTTCCTTTACTCTCTCCCAGTTGAAGGACGGTCTGCGAGGCCTTGTGGGCAAAGGAAATGCTTTAAAAATAACATCAATATCAGCCTGAAGAAATTCAGCAGTACATCTAAAAACTGGGAAAACATTGCACCCAATAGATACACCTGGAGGAAATCTGTTCAAGAGGGGGCTGTGCTACATGAGATTGACCTCCACTGTGCCACAGAGAGCATGTGGCACTGCAAAAGGAGAGACTGAGCACCCAACAGGCCTAGCCACTAAACACGGCCACCAATTACTCATTTCCACACTTGCACCAGAATATGTGGACCCTGGATCAACCTCTGCATCCGCCCGATAGACAACCCCTTGAGTGAACATCATACTCAACTTGAGTGTCTTCATTTACACTTTGTATATAAAATGTCAAAAACTAAGATCATGTGTGACACAACCTTCCAATCAGAAAAAGACTCATTCATTTTTTTAAAATGTTTTCATTTCATTTCAGTTCATTTAATATCAGGGAATGCATGTAATATTCAACCTGAAATTCGTACTCTTCACCGACACCACGAAACAAGAGACCCCGTAGAATGAATGATAGAACCTAGCCAGCTAATCATGGCTTCCAGTAGTAAGACAGATAAGCTAATTCAGCAGGCCAGGCAGCACCTATGAAAAAACGTACAGTAGATGTAGGGGGGACTGATCTCGGCCCGAAACGTCACCTGTTCACCTGTACCCTTTTCCATAGATGGTGCCTGGCCTGCTGAGTTCCTCCAGCTATTTGTGTGTGTTGCTTAGGTTTCCAGCACCTGTAGATTTTCTCTTGTTTAAGATAAGCTAATTATTTATTTAAAAAACACTTGGTTCTTGTGTATTTTTCTGAAAACCTCAGACAGCATAAAATACATGTATCAGTACGGCACAGAAGCAGGCTGTTCACACACACTGTTGTGCCAAACTAGATAAATTAGTAATGAAATGTCCAACTACAGTAGTACTATCACTGTGAACCCTGCAGAATTTTCTCTATTTCTGCAATAATATGACCTAAAATGTGATCGGACCTTCACATAAGTCCTAAAACTAGATAAAGAGAACCCAATTAAATAGATAACGCAAAACATTATACTTGTTAATTTATTTACTGAGAAAAATTATCCAATATTATATGTATTTGTTGGAAACGCCTTCTATAGAAGCTATTTAGAGTCAGGTGTTCCAGTCAATGAGATGAGATTGGAAGCGTGGGTTGTAGAGGTGACCTGCCCTATATAAAAAGAAAGGGCACACAAAGTCAGGTTACTGACAGAGCCTGCTCTTCTCAAGAAAGATCTTTTTATGTGTACCATGCCTCAATCAAAACAACTTTCAGAGGACCTTAGAAGAAGAATTGTAGAGATGTATGAAGCTAGAAAAGGCTACAAAAGCATTTGTAAAGACTTAAGTGTTCATGAGTCCACAGTAAGAGAAATTGTCTACAAATGGAGGAAACTCAGTACTGTTGATACTCTCTCTAGGAGTGGGCATCCTGCAAAGATCACACCAAGAGCACAATGTGCAATGCTGAAGGATGTTAAAAAAAAGAACTCAAGGGTACCAGCAAAAGACCTGCAGAAATCTCTAGAACTTGCTAAAGCCTCTGTTCATGTGTCCACTATAAGAAAAGCGCTGAACAAGAATGGTGTTCGTGGAAAGACACCACGGAGGAAACCACCGGTCTTTAAAAAAACATTGCTGCATGTCTCAAGTTTGCAAAAGTTGAACTTTCAGCAAAAATGCACATTGGTATGTTTGGAGAAAAAAGGGCTCTGCACACCACCACCAAAACCTCATCCCAAGTGTGAGGCATGGTTGAAGGAACATCACGGTTTGAGACTGCTTTGCTGCCTCGGGGCCTGGGCAGCTTGTAATTGTTGAGGGAACAGTGAATTCAAATTGTATTAAAACATTTTACAGGAGAATGTCAGGGTAGCAGTCCATCACTTGAAGCTTAATAGAAGTTGGATAATGCACAAATACAAGAGTAAATCAACAACAGAATGGTTATATAAAAAAAGAAAGTTCGTGTTTCGGAATGGCCGTCAAAGTCCTGACCTTAATCCTACAGAAATATAGTGGAAGGACCTGAAGCAAGCAGCTCATGCAAGAAAGCCTGCCAACATCCCAGAGTTGAAGAGGTTTTGTAAAGAGTAATGGCCTAAAATTCCGCCAAGTTGATGAGCAGGACTGATCAAAGTTACCGGAAACATTTGGTTGAAGTTACTGCTGTTAAGGGGGGTCACATCAGTTAATGAAAACAAAGCAAAGGTTGACATACTTTTTCCAGCAATTACATGTAATATTGGATCATTTTTCTCAATAAATAAGTGAACAAGTGTTTTTTTTTAATGTCATTTATTTAATTGGGTTCTCTTTGTCTAGTTTTAGGACTTGCATGAAGTGTTTTAGGTCATATTTTGCAGAAATAGAGAAAATTCTACAGGGTTCACAAACTTCCTAGCACCATTATAAACTAATACCTTCTGCCTGCACAATGTCCATATCCTTCTATTTCCTTCACACTTGTTTGCCTATCTAAGAGCTTCCTGAAAGGCTCTGCCTCCACCTCCACTCCGTGTATGTAAAAAAAATTGTCCCACATCTCCACTGAACTTCTCACTTCTCTCTTTAATTGCATGTCCTCTGATATGAGACAGTGGGGGAAAGATACTGACTGTCTACTCAATCTTTGCCTCTCATAATCTTATACACCTCTATCAGATCTCCCCTCAGCCTGTGCTGCGCCAGAGAAAACAAGTCAGTCCAACCTTTTGTTATAGCACATGTCCTCTAATCCAAGCAGCGTCCTGGTAAATCTCTTCTGCATCATCTGCAAAGCCTTGACATTCTCCCTATAATGGGGCGACTGGAACTTTGGTAATACTCCAGAATGTGGCCTAAATAGTTTTATAAAGCTACAACCTAACTTCCCAACTCTTTAACTCAATCCCCTAGAAAATAAAGACAAGTGTGTCATATGTCTTCTTTACTATCTACTTGTGGAGCCACCTTCAGAAGGCTATGGACTTGGGGCCCCATGGTCCCTCTGAACATCAGCACAGTTAAATATCTTGCCATTAACAGTGTACTAACTCTACATTTGATCTCCCAAAGTGTAATACATCACATCTGGTCGGGTTAAACTCCATCCACCATTTCTCTGACCATTTCTCCAATTGATCTATATTGCACTCTATCCTTTGGCAGTTTTCTATGATGGTTACACCAGCACCGATCTATTTATTACCTGCAAATTGACTGACCCACTCATCTATGCTGACATCCATATTATTTATGTATATAATAAAATGTATATCTATACATGTTTGTATTGTTTCATGCCCTTGAAAGTTGTTTTGAATTGTAAATCTGGCCCTCCTTACAAAAGATTGTGCCACTATTGCGATATGGCAAATTCAAAGCTTCCTGACTGTAGAGACATTTGCTTCCCTCTCTCACGGAGCAGACTGCTACTCCCTTATCCACTGCTTTGTTAATGACTTCTTTCACCTTACACTAAATTGTCAAACTATTTTAAGTATAAGGCTGTTTATTGCTGGATTATATTTGGTTTGCTCCATCTCTGCCAGATCTGGAACCACCCAGATGTACTTTATGAGGCACTACAGAAGGAGAACCTGGCCAATGATCCAGATTTGGACCTTGAGGTAAATGACCTTAATGCAGGCACACCGAATGCACGAGCTCTGCCAGTTGTGAACAAAAGAAAAACTGAGAGCGTGGCTGCCTCCATAGATTCCACAAACAGCAAATTTACCCAAAGTGTTGGATTCAACCATTTTCAGGAAAAGGCCAATCAAGTTATCACATATGATTGGGTAAGTGCTGTATCTTCTCATTTCTGAATTTAGGATTTTTAGTATGATTATTTATGCTGAAGTTTGGCAGACCAGGGTCAGGTATACCTTTGCCATCAATCAGAAAGAAATGATGGTTCCAGCACCTTCATCTTCTTCAGTCCAAAGTCCCATTGGTAATTCTAGCTTCTCCCTCTTTTAGTGAGCTGCTCTCACTCGTTGCTTGCTGCCTTTCTGTACTTTGCCTCTGGGTACTCCCTTGAATCAACCTTTTATTCCTCCACAATCTCTCCACCACTTTCTTTAATTGGTGGAGTGCCTAGAATCTCCCACAGAGGAGATTTGGATGTAACTTGGCATACTGTCACCATCACCTTTTACAAGGCATCTTTCTGTTTGCTTATAGTGATGACCAAGACTCCTACTGTAACTTATATTTGCTTCGTGTTCTCGGTTAACTGGCTTTTTATTTTGTTTGCTTCTCTTGTGTACAGTACAATCTGTCAGAGCATAATAGAGCTATATTTGTGTCCTCAGGCTAAGGATATATTGGCAAACTATCAGCCTGGCTTGCTAGAAAACTCTGCAAAAATGGTGCTCTTGTTTGAGCTAATTGAAGAGAGCGTGAAACTTGGGGACAAAATCCTGGTATTTAGGTAAGAGAGCTTTAAGTTTATGGGGAAAGTTGGGTGGAAGCTTCTATTGAGGGAAGCATTTCTTAAAGTGGGATTTTGTTGAGACATAATTCAGTAGGTAACTGTTCATGTCTGATCCCAGACCATAAGGCGTAAGAGCAGAAATAGGACATTTGGCCTATCAAGTCTGCTCCATCATTGCATCATAGCTGACCTGTAATCCCTCTCATTCCCATTCTCCTGCCTTTTCCTCATAACCTTTGACACCCTTACTGGTCAAGAACCTATCAACCTTTGCTTTAAATACGCCAAATGACTTACAGTCCATAGATTCATCACCTTCTGGTTAAATAAATTCCTCCTCATCTCTGTCTTAAAGGGGTGTCCTTGTATTCCGAAACTGTGCCCTCTGCTCCTGGACAGTTGACAGCAGTAGACTGTCTCCATAGGATTAGGATTAATGCAGGGGTTCCCAACCTTTTTTGTGCCATGAACCAATACCATTAAGCAAGGGGTCTGTGGACCCTAGGTTGGGAATGCCTAGATTAACGGGAGAATCACAGCCTTGTCTGATATAGTCTTCACCTAAAGGCTGATTTATACTTCTGCGTCAAATCAACATCGTAGGTATGGCATAGCCGCGAACCTTATGCAGTGCCTACACGGATCCCTACGCCGTAGCCTGACGTGCACCTCTCCCAAAATGTAACTGTGTCACGGCAACGCAGACCGCAACAACTGTGATTGGTCCGCTTGGTAGCATTGCATTTCCTCCTACACTGCAATAGCTTCCCATTGGGTGACTGAAGGGCAGGGAAGGAACTCTGGCTGCAATGCTTTCCATAAAGCTTTACAGACCTCCGAAATTATGGAGGATACAATTCACTTTTACGAAAAAAGACGCTCGCTTTAAACTTGTTTACTCCAAGAAAGGCTACCATGACCATGGAACCTTGTACAGGCAGGTGTGTGCGCATGCGTGACGTGCGCGAATTGCAGAGTGACGCAGACACACCAATGCACAAATATTCACAATGTGTGTAGGCCACTAGCGTAGGTTACGACGCAGAAGTATAAATCAGCCTTAACAGCCAAGAGTACATAGCATTTGTCCCTACATGACCATCAAGAACATTAATTATTGTAATTATGTTGTTCATCTTCCCTGTTATTACAGACTGGGGTTGCCTGGTCAAACTATATGTAACCAGCTGCTCCCAATGTTGAGATCTGCTAATAATTTAACATGGATGGAACAGAACATGAGATATTTCTGATTTCTGCTGTGAAATATGTTACTGAACCTGTGATAATCTTGCTTTCCACCATACCTAGACTAATTAGAAGGGGACCTTCTCAGACACATTCCCAAACTGATCTAATGATACACAGTGTGGCAGGGAAGGGGAGGAAAATGATAAATAAACTTTCTGTGTTTGTTGACAGTTGCACTCTAACATGAGTATGGCAAGAAATGGTTGGTGTAAATGAGGATGTGATGTGTTTATTGATGTCTATAACCATGTCATGTAAAGCATCTGATATTGAGACCAGGCTAATTGATGTTAAGTCAAACTCAGCAGAGAATTGTAAGAATGCTGCCTTGAACTGCCAGGGTTCACAACAGGCCTTGGTTATCTGTGGGTGAGGAAAGGGCCTACGTCCATTGGCTTTAAATGAAATGATATTGCTTTTGATGCCACAATTACAATTTTTCCCTTTGGACTGGAGCATTGCTAAATAGGCTGGGGTTGCTGGTGCTTTGGTGATGGTTCTGATCCCAGCCTTTATATATGATGCAAAGTTATCACACGTTCCTAGTGTTTCATTTCAGGGACTGCTTGATGAGTTACTGGCAGCACAAGTATGTAACAGAATAACATGTAACTATGGGCAGGAATTTAAGATGGTCTGATACAGATGACGAGGTAGAAGAACAGTTCCTAGACAGTGCTTCAATGGTGAGAACAATTTGAAATGATAATCTAACAGAAGAGTTATTGCAGCATAAAATATACACAGTCTCTCCACTATCAAGGACGTTTTCAAACAGTGATATATCAAAAAAGTGGCATCCATCATTAAGGACCCCCACCATCCACTT
The DNA here is from genome assembly GCF_030028105.1 of Mobula birostris. Lineage (NCBI taxonomy): Eukaryota > Metazoa > Chordata > Chondrichthyes > Myliobatiformes > Myliobatidae > Mobula > Mobula birostris. The sequence goes on from NC_092385.1 coordinate 57,794,532, forward strand.
CTCATTTCCACCATTAGAGAGGAGACAACAGGAGCCTGAAGAGATGCAGTCAATGTTTTAGGAGCAGATTCATCCCCTCTGACATCAGATTCCTGAATGGACAATGAACTCATATGCACTACCTCACTATTTTTGCTCTCTTTTTCATTACTTCTTTAATTTGATTTTATACACACTGTATATACAGTCTAATTTATAGTATTTTTATGTATTTCACTCTACTACCACAAAACAACATGACATTTCATGACATAGGTCAGTGTCATAACTTGAATTCCTCAGCCCAACAGATTCAAGTCAGTCCGCAGGAGGAGCCGGTTTGAGTTCAGAAGAGCTGACCTGGGTGCAGACCATGTTGCTGCCTGTTACTCGAAGGTGGTGGAGTTGGTGCCTTTGCGTTGGCATGAAGACAGTATGTAGTGAAAACGTGGGTGACTGTCTTGGATATTTCTTTTGCGATCACAAGACCCTGTTGGACATTACTTGCCACAGGCTTGCTTCCCTTGTTTGGTGGAAAGACAAAGCAGCAGTGTTGCCTCGGTTGTAGCAAGAACTAAGCTTCAAGCCGCGGGCTCGCGTTGTAGCGTGACGTCCAGGCTCAGTTGGAGTGGCCTCTCCCGTTGGTGCTGCCCTCTAGTGTTGGATCAGTAGAATTACAGGCTGGACTGCCGGGAACCATCAATTTGTGGGATTTGTCGCTCTAAGGTCTTGGACTACAAATGTCTTGAGTTCTTTTTTGTTTTTTTCTCTCTTTCTCACTATTTTGAATGCACTTGTATGTTTTTTTGCGCTTTGGCCCTAGAGGAACATTGTCTTGTTCGGCTGTATCCTTGTATGGTTTAAATGACAATTAAACTTGATTTGATTTGATAATAAACCTGATTCTAATTCTGTTACTGGCTAAAGTATTGATGCAAATATTTCACATTTTCACAGCTAAAGCAGTAAAAACACAGCAAATCAGGTAGCATCAATGGAGAGAGAAACAGTTAATGTTTCACCTTGATAATTCTTCACTGAGCTGTTCTTCTCACCATGAATGCTAAGTAACTAGGATTTTGTTTTACTTCTCCTCTCCAACGCTGCATTGTTTTTTGGATAGTTTTGATTTCCTTCTTCCTCAGTGGAGGCTCCAGTCAGTATGATAATTAACATTTTCATTCTCCATGGGTCTTCACTGTTTTTGTATCTTTTTGTGTCTCCCTGGTACAGCCAGAGCCTTTCCACACTGTCCGTCATTGAAGAATTTCTTGGGAAGAGACAAATACCAGCAAGAGTAGGCTCTGAAGAAGCCCCTCAACCCTGGATCCGGAATGTTAACTACTACCGTAAGCATCGCAGAGTCCCCAGAGTGTGTGTTGATCTGATTTATTAAATTAAATCAGAAATCAGTGAAGATCTAAATTGACATATAAAAACACTAAAATTTATTGCATTCCACAGGTATTTGCTAAAAATAAGCAACAGTGCCATCTAGTGGATATATTTGCATATCCATATACAAGATACCATTTCTTTTGTGAGCTCTGTTGATCCAAAGCAAACATGCAGACCTTTGCATTCAAATTCAATATTCACCTCCACATTTGTTCATATCATTGATTGCTTAACAAATAGTGTGTGTCTGAACAACCAACTGCTATTAAACAATTCATTAGGAATCTAGGGGCAGAAGAGATCATTCTGTATTTGTCCTTCACTTGTATAGCACTTAGATTCATGTGTATTTTTGCTTATAATTTCATATCTCTTTCAACATGGCACATGTATGTTGGAGGAAATAGATGGCAAGCTTGTAGAATGTCTTCCACCCATAGTGATACAAACTCCAAGATAGCTGAATATAAGAACTGATCAGATTCAGAAAAACTGAGGGGTTGCTTTCTGAATTCCCTTGCTGAGTACTAGGGTACTTAGTTTCCCAAAGTAAATGGCAGTCTAAATTAAACCAGTTGCCTTCTCCTCTTGGACGCTTGCACAAACTGTTGCTATGAGTGATGCTGAAGGAAAATCGTTCCTAAGCCCCACAGATTTAACAGGCATGAGAGATGTAAAACAATTAACAAAAGGACAGCAGGGAGGGGAGAATATTTACAAATCTGAATACACAGTGTGGAATGGTGATAGAATCAGATTTACATTACAGCATGGTACCGGCCCTTCAGCCCACAATGTTAAGCCAACCTTTTCACCTGACTTAAGATCAATCTAACCCTCCCCTCTTACATAGCCCTCCATCCGTGTACCCGAGTTTCTTAAATGCCTCTACCACAGTTCCCAAAAGGGTGTTCCACGCACCCACCACTCTGTGTGTAAAAAAAAACACTTACTCTGACATCACCCCCCCCCCCATACTCTCCTCCAGTCACCTTAAAATTATGTCCCATCATATTAGCCATTTCCACCATGGGAAAAAGTCTCTGGTAATCTACTCAATCTATGCCTCTTATCACCTTAAACACCTCTATCAAGTCACCTCTCTTCCTCCTTTGCTCCAAAGAGAAAACTTAACCTATTCTCATAAAACATGCTCTCTATTTCAGGCAGCATCCTGGTAAATCTCCTCTGCACCATCTCTAAAGCTTCCACGTCCGTCCTATAAAATGTATTTCTAATTTTTAATTTAAAGGTGAATAAGTACTTAAAGGTAAGAAGCTAACTGTGGGACAAAGATGGGGTGATTGGATAGATACTTTCAACAGAACCAGCCAAGGGATAATCATCGGATGGTCTTATTCTGTGCTATGAGATCTATAATTTCAAGTATACCATTCCTGTTGTCAGTTTAATAGTCATAAACATTTAGTCATAGCTTGCAGTTCTCATAGAACAGTACAGCACAGTACTGTTGTGCTGAATTTTTAATCTACTCTAGGATCAATCTAACTCTTCCCTCCTATATAGTCCTCCATTTTCTTATCATCCATGTGCCTGCCTAAGAACTTCTTAAACGTCATTAATGTGTCTGTATGTACCTCCATCCCTGCAGGGTGTTCCATGCACCTACTACTCTCTGTTTTAAAAGGAGGGGGGGATAAATAAGTAAATAAGTAAATAAAATCTCAGCATCCCCTCCTTTACTTTCTTCCAATCACCTTATAATTATGCCCCCTTGTATTAGCCATTTCCACTCTTGGAAAGTCCATGGCTGTCCACTCGATCTTGCATAACTTTATACCAAGTCACCTCTCAATGTCCTTTGCTCCAAAGAGAAAAACCCTTCCTTGCTCAGCCTATACTTATAAGACATGCTCACTAGTCCAGGCAGCATTCCAGTAAAACTCCTCTGCACCCTATTTAAAGCTTCCACATCCTTCCTATAATGCAGGCATCAGAACTGAACACAATATTCCAAGTGTGGTCTAATTAGGGTTTTATAAAGCTGCAACACTACCTTGTGGCTCTTGAATTCAGACCCCGTCTAATGAAGACCAACGCATTTAGCAATCTTTACAAGGTTCTTAACAACCCTATCAACTTGTGCGGCAACTTTGAAGAATCTGTGGATGGATCCCATGGTGACCTCAATAGTGAGGTCCTGTCCTTTGTGTGATGACAAGTGTTTGGAAAACTATTTCAGATTTGTCAAAAGTTAATCCAGTCAATCAACACTGATTTTTAAATATTTTGTTGTGTATGTTTACACATATTTCTCAACTATTGCAGGGCTGGATGGAAGCACATCTGTATTGGAGCGAGAACGGCTGATCAACCAGTTCAATGATCCTCGCAACAGCAAAGCTTGTCTTTTCCTGCTGTCTACACGGTGAGCATGTCATGCCTTCTGTCAAAGACAAGGGGATAAATTTTGTGTCACCCATTTTGTTTGCGCACTAGCCTGGGTGAGAATACACCCTATCCTCGTTATATGCGGGGGATACATTTCTTGAAGTCGACGCATAATGTGAATAATTATTTAAATAGAGAAAATAGGGATGCGTTCTGGAGGGCTTCCTAAATATGTTTTATCCATAATTTATTCACATTTTCATACCAATACGACACAAAAGCAGTACCTCAAGGTAACATTCGTATTATATTTAATCAATTTAAGGTAATATTCAATGTAATAAATCATAGAAGATTAACATACTAGGGTGTACAGTACTCACCAACAGTGGCAGGTGTGTTGGCTCCAGGAGATAAGTGGTTGTGCAGTGGTGTTGGGCAGCTTTACATGGATGAGGTGGATGGTTGTGTGTCGTCAGGATCATCAAGGACAGCAAGGGGTGAAGGAACACTCACAGAACTCTCAGAACTGCCGGCAGCAGCAGATGACACCGGTTTGAAGAAAGTGGTGAGGCTTGTTTGCTTGGCAGCATTTTGTTTTTCAGCATAAATTTGCTTGAGAGAAGAAGGCTTGACTGCAGGGAATGACTGAAATACTGACTCCATTCTAAACTTGGGTCCATGTCCATCGCCATTTGTGCCAAGTGTTCCGCAGCCTTAAAAAATTCTGCCAGTTGCTTCACCGTAAAATCCTTCACCTGCAACTCGACACTTTCTTCTTCATTGTTATCACCTTCAGTCTGAGTTAAATGCATAAGGTCATCCACACTTAATTCTTCATCATGAGAATCCAGGAGTTCTACCACTTCAGCAGTCTTGAGATCTGAGAATCCTTCCCCACTAATTTTACGGCCCAGGGCCACACAATCCTGGACAGCAGGGGAGATGAGGTCGAGTACAGGGCTATGGTAGGAAACTTTGTCACATGGTGTGAGCAGAATTATCTGCAGCTTAATGTGAAAAAGACTAAGGAGCTGTTGGTAGACCTGAGGAGAGCTAAGGTACCGGTGACCCCTGTTTTCATCCAGGGGGTCAGTGTGGACATGGTGGAGGATTACAAATACCTGGGGATACGTATTGACAATAAACTGGACTGGTCAAAGAATACTGAGGCTGTCTACAAGAAGGGTCAGAGCCATCTCTATTTCCTGAGGAGACTGAGGTCCTTTAGCATCTGCCGGACGATGCTGAGGATGTTCTATGAGTCTGTGGTGGCCAGTGCAATCATGTTTGCTGTTGTGTGCTGGGGCAACGGGCTGAGGGTAGCAGACACCAACAGAATCAACAAACTCATTCATGAGGCCAGTGATGTTGTGGGGATGGAACTGAACTCTCTCACGGTGGTGTCTGAAAAGAGGATGCTGTCTAAGTTGCATGCCATCTTGGTCAATGTCTCCCATCCACTACATAATGTACTGGGTGGGCACAGGAGTACATTCAGCCAGAGACTCATTCCACTGAGATGCAGCACAGAGTGTCATAGGAAGTCATTCCTGCCTGTGGCCATCAAACTTTACAACTCCTCCCTTGGAGGGTCAGATACCCTGAGCCAATAGGCTGGTCCTGGACTTATTTCATAATTTACTGGCATAATTTACATATTACTATTTAACTATTTATGGTTCTATTACTATTTATTACTTATGGTGCAACTGTAACGAAAACCAATTTCCCCCCGGGATCAATAAAGTATGACTATGACTATGTGTCTGCTGTGACTTTCGCCTGGGTTTTCCCCCTCCCTTTTGGACACTGAATTGTAAACTAAGAGAGGCTTCATCTTACAGTCTCCTTCGGCATTGGAACACATAAGCAAAGTCAATCTATCCTTTGCTGCCTTGAAACCTGACGTAGTTTTTTCATCCTTATGTAAATGTGTTTCGGTATACGCTTCCAAAAAAGCCCGGTCTCATCTGCATTAAGCACCTGCTTTGGTGTGATGCCTAACTCAGCTATCATAGCCCGCAACTGCACAGGGTAGCGTCCCAGAGCTGTGTTACCTTCACCTGACACCGCCCTGTTTATAATTTCCAACTATTTTTCAAGTGTTAAAGTGGTTCTCTGCCGCTTGGCCGATGGCCCAGGACTTAGAAGGCATAGTTAAATATTTCAAGCACAAAAGCACTGCACCATAGGTAAAAACAACAAAAGTTTAAGAGCGCAAGCTCGCACGTCCATACATTGCCAAAACCAATGCGAGACTGGCGGGAGTGAGACTGTGAGGCATGCACACGTGACTTGTATTGGCGGGAAAGCGGTGCTTCTCGTCCCAACAGTGAGACTGTGAGGCATGCGCATGTGACTTGTGTTGGTGGGAAAGTAGTGCTCCTCGCATAACTGTGAGTTTTGGACGCATATATGGAGAAGTTGGTAGAAATAAGTTCCTTGCATAACTGTGAATCGGCATTGTCTGAAGACACATATAACGAGGATGGGGTGTATCAAGTGCGGGGTGCAGCAGAAACGTGACAAGATGCACTTTATCAGGTACACCTTACACCTGCTCATCAATGCAAATATCTAATCAGCCAATCATGTGGCAGCAACTCAGTGCATTAAAGCATGCATGATGAAGAGGTTCAGTTGTTCAAACCAGACATCCGAAAGGGGAAGAAATGTAATCTAAGTGGCTTTGCGAAATGATTGTTGGTGCCAGATGGGGTAGTTTGAGTATATCAAACTGGTGATCTCTTGGGATTTTCATGTGCAACAGCATCTAGAGTTAGAGAGAATAGTGCAGAAAAACAAGAAACAACCAGTTTGCGGCAGCTCTGTGGGTGAAAATGATTTGTTAGAGAGGTCAGAGGGGAACGGTCAGCCTGGCTCAAGCTGACAGTAACGCAACAGTAGCTCAAATAACCACGCTTTACAACAGTGGTGTGCAGAAGATCGTCTCTGAATGCATAACACATTGAACCTTGAAGTGGATGGGCTACCGCAGCAGAAGACTACACGGGGTTCTATTCCTGTGATAATAAACAAGCCATTGAGTCTACGTAGTCATAACGGGGGAGGGAGTGGAAGTTTACACTGTGTCTGGGTTTGCTTTGTGGGTCATCCAGCAACTTGTTCAGGATTAGCAGGATGACATAATCCTGTTCCTTGCCTCTCACCAGCTACATATCTTGCGAGCTGTCCTTTTATGAGTCTGCTTTCTGGCTTTAAATTGCATATCCTTCCTACCTATTTTATTCCCCCAGAATCATTTCCAGATATTCCTGAGACCTTGAAGACCTCTTACTCTTCATAACATCAGAATTCTATATTTTCTGCCGCACTGATTCTCCCTCCCCCCCATCACTGTCGCTACTGTTAAAGATGTGCATTGGATCCTACATAACAGATCAAAATAGCCCCTCATGAACCAGTCCCACTAAAATTTGCAATCAGTATCACTCCCCTTGAATATACATTGTTCTCTGCTGTTAAGATACATTGATTGAACCACACACAGAACATTACAGCATAGTACAGACCCTTCTGTCCACAATGTTGTGCCAAAATTTTAACCTACTCTAAGATCAGTCTATCTATTCCATACTTCCTGACAGCCTTAGGCAGCCACACGGTTCAGCACTCAGAAAGTGTACAGTACTCTCCAAAAGTCTTAGGCACCCTATATTTTATACATAGAAGGCATTTCAGAAGGCATGGCCTCTATGGAGCCCTGATCTCAACATCATTGAGGCTGTCTGGCATTACCTGAAGAGACAGAAGCAAGCAAGACAGCCAAAGTCTGCAGAAGAACTGTGACAAGTTCTCCAAGATGCTTGGAACAACCTACCAGCCAATTTTCTCATAAAAATGCACGACATTGAGGCAGTTTTAACAGCAAAGGGTGGTCACAACACATACTGATTCAATTTAGTGTTTTTTTACTTTTTGCTGCTCTTTATAGTATTTTCGATATTTAGAAACTTTTCATTTCACTATTTTTGAAAGCATCTTTGCTTTATAGAATTTTTTTTACATGTGCCTAATACTTTGGCACAGTACTGTAGGTGTGGCTCCTGATAGACTGCAGGCCATTGTTGGCTGCTGAGTCCAATTTGATGTCTTCAAAGCATACAATGTACGTATTGTACACACAAGAGTTTCTACAGATGCAGGAAATCTAGAGAAACAGCCACAAAATGCTGGATGAACTCAGCAGGTCATGCAGCATCTATGGAAAGGAATAAAGAGTTGACTTTTCAGGCAAAGACTCTTTCATGTATTGTATATCCAGATTTAAAGAATTAAAAGCTTTCAGCTGGAGTCAAATCCTTTGTGATGCCATGCAGGCACATGTCCAACCTAATTAGGTAATCCAGTTTTACAGACTCCTTGAAGACTGTTATAGATTTTTGGGTGCCATTGTGTCGTAGATAGTACGGTGGTGTTACAGATGGTGTATCTGTTTCAGTGCTACTGTGACCTAGGTCCAGTACAGACCTTGGCTGCTGTGTGTGTGGTTCTGCACATATTCCCTATTGTGTAATGTTCCCTGGGTGATCGGGTTTCCTTCTGCATCCCTGTGACTCATGATAACTGGCTCCTGTAAGTTACTTCAAGTGCGGATGGAGGAAAGGAGTTACTAGATCTGAGTTTGAGAATGTTTTACCGGGGGGCGGTGGGGGGGGGGGGGTGTAGGTGGGAGGATGGGATTGCTCCAAGATCTGGCGTAGGCTCAGCTATGTTATCGGAAGATGTGAAATGTAGTTTTAAACTCAAACTTGTATCACCAAACTACAATTGAATTCCATAGTCCATTCTTCCCAATTTTCACTTCTTGCCTTAGTTGACACAGTTTAGTAATCAGAATCAGGTTTATTATCACCAGCATGTGTCGTGAAATTTGTTAACTTAGCAGCAGCATTTCAATGCAATACATAATATAGAAGGAGAAAAAAATAATACTAATAAGTCAATCAATTACAGTATACATATATTGAATAGATTAAAAATCATGCAAAACTAGAAACAGTATATATTAAAAAAGTGAGGTAGTGTTCACGGGTTCATTGTCCATTTAGAAATCGGATGGCAGAGGGGAAGAAGCTGTTCCTGAATCGCTGAGTGTGTGCCTTCAGGCTTCTGTACCTCCTACCTGATGGTAACAGTGAGAAAAGTGCACGCCCTAGGTGCTGGATGTCCTTAATAATGGACGCTGCCTTTCTGAGATACCGTTCCTTGAATCGACCTAAGTTTGGCATGATATCTGACTGGCCTGTTCTGTTTCATTTCTTCACAGAGCTGGGTGCTTGGGAATCAACCTGGTTGGAGCAAATCGAGTGGTTGTGTTTGATGCATCCTGGAACCCTTGTCATGATGCTCAGGCCGTATGCCGTGTGTACCGCTATGGTCAAAGGAAGCCTTGTTATATTTACCGGCTGGTATCTGACTACACACTTGAGAAAAAGATCTATGACCGGCAAATCTCCAAGCAGGGCATGTCTGGTAAGGGAGCTAGGTTTTTCAGCTGGCTTGGAAAAATCAACAAGTCATTTTGATAGAGGGTGTGAAATGTTATTTCTGCTGTTCTCTTGTGACATTGCCAAACCTGATGTTTATTTTTATTGCAGACTTCCAACATCCTCACCGTTTTTGAGTCAACTGAGATTAAAATCCATAGAATTTAAAATGGGTATATTCTCATGATTATTCTCCAGCGCATGGTGCCATAGGACATGGATTATGACCACAGTATTCTGACTCTCAGATTCAGAACTCTGATCAAATACAGTGGTTTTTTTATTCTGCCGCTGTGTGTTTCTTTTATTGGAACTTTGCTGTCCTCAAGGAATCTTAGTGCTGGGCAACAGAACTTTTTTTTGTTTAACACATCCAATGTCAGAATCAAGTTCTTCCTGAGTTACGTTCAGAGTAAGGCTCGACCTGCCCTGCTGCAGATTGACTGGTTCCTCAAACTTTCTGACTGAGTCCAAGCTAGCCCTATTGATGATACCAGGAAACAGAGAGCTGATGGGAGGAAATTAATTGTATTCTCATAGTTTGATCTGTGATCACTCTGTTGCTTTTAATAGTTATTTACCTCCCAAAATCATCAAACATAATTTCAAGTTGCTTAGCTGAAACATTAAACTTGGGCTCCATCCAACCCCGAAGGTGGATTTAAAAGTACCTCATAGTATTATTTGAAAGGATGTTTTTTTGGTGTCTTAATCAATCCATTTCCTGTAAGGAGGGTCTACGTTTTCCCGTGACTGTGTGGATTTCCTGTGGGTGCTCTGGTTTCATCCCACATTCCAAAGATGTACAGTAGAGGTTAGTGAGCTTGTGGGCGTGGTACGTTGGCGCCAGAAGTGTGGTGACACTTGCGGGCTGCCCGGCACAATCGTTGACTCAAAACATAGCATTTCACTGTGCATTTCAGTGTTTTGATATACATGGAGTTTTTTCTCCCCCAGTTGCTGTCATCTTTAGTGCCAGAGACACGTGTTCTATCCTGACCTCCAGTGCTGTCTATGTGGAGTTTGCCCATTTCTCCCTGTGATATGAGTTTCCTCCAGGTGCTTCCGTTTCCTCCCACATGCTGTAGGTGTGTGGTTCTTTAGGTTAATTGACCGCTGGGATGTCAAATGGATAAATTGGATTCTAAGACACACGGGGAATTGATGGAGCTGTTTTACTCATTTGTAGAAGCTTGCTCTAAAACTGCAAGTTGCCTTAATTTGCTCTGTCACAATGGTCACCTTTTCAAAGTTAGTTGTAAATTGTTAGTTACAAACTGAAGTTGTGAAAGACTCTAAATGAAAGTGATTTTTCTTTCTATTACTTGATTGTTGTGTAGAATTTAGGATTAGCTGTGAATGTAGTCATCCACAGACTCTCACCTCAATTACTCCATATAACTAACAAAAAATTAAGTTAAATGAATGGTAATTGTTTGTTCTTTACTTCCTAGACCGTGTTATTGATGATCTAAACCCAATGCTTAATTTCACCCGCAAGGAAGTAGAATCTCTCCTGCATTTTGTGGAGGAGGAGCCTGTTTCAGCAGAGGCAAACTTTGAGGCAGATAAATTATGTGATGAAGTGATACACAGAGCATGTGCAAAACATAAACATCTCGTCACCAAGGTATGTCAACTTCAACCAGCTATGAGTCCAAGTTCACCATCATGTTTCCTCTGTAATACTAGTTAATAGCTTTTTAGGTTGAATGCATAGTCTAACTGAGCCATGTAGTTAAGAATGGCTAATTACTGGTCTTTACTGTGTTCACTAATTATGTGAGGGCAGTTGGTCTCTTTGCTGAGCCAAGGAGGGGTAAACAAGTAGGTTATATAGCTCTAATTTAGGATTGGTTTATTGTTAATGCACTGAGATATAGTGAAAAGCTTTTGTTTCCATGCCATCCGCACAGGTTATTCCATATGTAAATACATTGAAGTAGTAAAAAGGTAAAAAGAATGCAGAGTAAAGAGTTACAGTTGCAGAGAAAGCGCAAGTGAGGATCACCAGAAGTAAGACTGGGAGATCAAGAGTCCACCTTTTAGCATAGAGGGAGGCTTCTCAAGAGTCTTGTGTCAATGGGATGGAAGCTGTCCTCGAGCCTGGTGGTACACTCTGTCCAATTTTTGTACCTTCTGCCAACGGGAGAGGGCTCCTTGATTACTTGGCCTTCTTTCCCGAGCCAGTGGGAAGCATAGACAGAGTTGGTGGATGAGTCTATTTAATGGACTGGGCCGTGTCCACAATTTTCTGCAATTTCTTGGAGTCTTGGGCAGAGCAGTTGCTGTACCGTTAGTCTTGCGATACCATGGATCTGCGCCTGGAAAGTCTTCAGTCTCCAGGGCGCAGGCCTGGGCAAGGTTGTATGGAAGACCAGCAGTTGCCCATGCTGCAAGTCTCCCCTCTCCACGACACCAATGTTGTCCAAGGGAAGGGCATTAGGACCCATACAGCTTGGCACCAGTGTCGTCGCAGAGCAATACGTGATTAAGTGCCTAGCTCAAGGATACAACACGTTGCCTCGGCTGGGGCTCCAACTCACGACCTTCAGGTCGCTAGTCCAATGCCTTAACCACTTGGCCACTTGGGAATAAGTAGGATGTAGACCTAATGTTATCATCCTTTTATGATGACAGTTTTCTCTCTGTTTAAACCTGGGGTCACACTCCTCTCTGAGACTCAGCACAACTTATGGTGAATTGGCCCGTAAGCATTTATTCTCTGATCCCTTACACCAAGGTCATTTTTCTGGCAAATCTAATTAGTGCATCTTTCCTCAGCCTCCCTTCCAGCACGAATCCCTGCTCATGGACCGTAAAGAGTACAAGCTGACCAAGGCAGAGAAGAAAGCTGCAAAGAAAAGTTACGAAGATGAGAAGAGAGCGTCAGTCCCATACACCAGACCATCCTATGCCCAGTATTACCCAGCTAGTGATCAGAGCCTTACCAACATCCCCATCTTTAGCCAGCGGCATTGGTACGTAAAGGCCTGTGGGCCCTGAGTGGCCTTGTGTGTGCGAAAGAGGGAGAGTGTGAGTCTGTGCATATGAAATGTAGCTACTGTACTGAGGTCATGCTATCTAGAACAATGCTAAGCAAAGTTAGGCATTTCATCGTGTGGTACTTACAAAATATTGTTGGTGCAATGTCTTTACAAAGTCATTTTATGGATGTTAATCTTGGCAGAATACAACTGTCAGTCTTACTTTCCCTGTTTCCAACTGTCTGTTGAAAGCACCTCTCCTGCACCCTCCTTTTCCCATGCAGAAGCTCAGGACTGAATCGGCACACAGGGACGTTATAAAATGGAATTTAGAGTAATAGAACACTACAGCAGAGAAACAAGCCCTTCAGCCCATCTATTCCACCTAGTCCTGTCTATCTGCACCCAGACCATAGCCCCATCATCCATGTACTTATCCAGATTTCTCTGAAATGTTGAAATCAAACATCCACCACTTGCGCTGGCACCCTGTTCCACACAATCACCACCCTCTGAGTGAATAAGTCCCCCTCATGTTCCCCTTAAACACTTCACCTTAACCTGTGACCAGTCTCCATTTTACTGATACCTCCGTATTATCCTCTGTTTGACAATTCACCTTGTGCTTTGAAAAATCAGTTTGAAATGAACCCCAAAAGCTACTTGAGCTGAAGGCTGTTTGAACCTGTACAGGGTTTTTCTTTGCGTTATTTGATGTTACAGTTCTTCTTTGTGCAGGAGAGGCCCAGTCAAGGGATTGGACGAGAAACCAGTGGCCAGTGTTCGGCCTGTACAGTCTACGCCTATTCCCATGATGCCTCGGCAGGTTCCAAGCGGATTGGGAATCCCTAGTTCGGGATTTGGTCCCGTGTTTCCCGTCAGTCACCTTCAACGGGCTGGTGTTGTGGTGCAGAAAATTGTCACTACTACAGGTGGGCATTCTGAACCATGGAAATAAGGCAGCCATTCTGTTAAAGCAACATCCTAAGAATAGATGGCATGTGGGCTGGAGGCCCCTACCAGCTTTACTACTCACCAATAAGTGTCAACCGTGGATCAGTTGAACTTTGGATTTTGAATCAAAAGATTTTAGATCTCAGATTTAGATTCATTTATCACATGTACATTGAAACATACAGAGAAATGTGTCATTTGTGTTAACAACCAATACTCTCAAGGATGTGCTGGGGGCAGCCCGCAAGTGTTGCCACTCAATCTGGCTCCAACATGGCACTCCCACAATGCTCGGCAGAACAACAACAAACATGACAAAACAGAATGTACCAAGCATCAAAGTGACAACAGTGAAACGGGCCCTGTTTCTCCTTCCCACCCACCCACGTACACAGGCCTCTAACCCCAGGACAGACTGCCTTCTTCAGCCTCCGTGGATTCGCCGCACTGAGGTTCACAGACCTTCGCTCTGGCCATTGAGCCTCAACTTCTGGACTTTATTCAAGTCACAGAAACTTGCGTACAGCCCAGACAGACATTTCTGTACAGTAGTGAAAAAGTTCTGTGCTATTGGGGATGGTGTCTTCCAGATGAGATATTGAGTTTTGGTCTCATCTCTTCATTCATGTGATGTAAAGGACCTTATAGCTATTTTGAAAGAAATTAAGGGGGGTTATTGTCTTTGTCCTTCTGAAATATTGGGGACCTTGCTGTACATAAATTAATCACCGCATTTCCTACAAGTGGGCTTCAATCACCATTCTAACAGTTGGTTTACAGAGAGGGAGACTTTCTTTACATTACTCCCCCCAGACTGTCTACTAGGAGTTTGTTCGTGCCAGTATTCCCAACATGGAGTATTATCCTGGCTATTTCCTCTACAATAACACACACAAAATGCTGATGAACTCAGCAGGTCAGGTAGCATCATGGAAGCAAATGAAAGATCAGTGCTATGTTCCTCCAGCATTTTGTGTGTGCTACTGTGGATTTCCAGCATGTGCAGAATTTCCTGTGTTTATGATTTTTTCTTTTACAGTAGCGGTTTACTGTGGGTGGGGGTTAGTGATAATCACCCTTTCTGATGGAGAATATAGACTCTGGCAAAGTCCCAGATACTGACCCAGCCCACTCCCTATGATATCAGGAGGACCAAGGCAATGGTGTGAGAATATACAGGTCACTCCCCTTCATTAAAATTACTGAACCAAAAAGGAAGTTTTACAAATTGGCAAACAGAATTGAGACTGCTCTTGCTTGATTACTGGATATGAAAAGGGCCTATTAGGGTTTAGAAAGTTGAGCTATATTTGAAATAGGGAGAGGATGTGAGTAAGGCTTTCAGTGAATATTTTGAAACTCTTTTCACAAGAGTGGAGGGTGATGTCAATGTCATAATTAAGTCAAATATTAACTAATGGTTGATAGAAATATGTAAATGAGGAAATATTAAAGTGTTTATCATTCTTGAAAATAGGTAAATTGCCAGGCCCAGATGAATTATATCCCTGGTTATTTTTTTTTAAATCTAGGGAACAAAGTTTCAATCCTCACTAGCTGCTGGGATGTGCAAGGTGATTTGAAAACTGCTAAGTACTGGAGAAAATGTTCAAAGTAAATTTATTATCAAAGTATATATATGTCATCATATACAACCCTGAGATTCATTTTCTTGTAGGTATACACAGAAAATCTAAGAAACACAACAGAGTCAATAAAAGACCACACCCAACAGGACAGACAAACAACGAATGTGCAAAAGATAACAAACTGTGCATATAAAAACAAAAGAAAAAATAATGATAATAAAATAAATAAGCAAGCTGGCAATAAATATAAAAAATGTGAGATGAAGAGTCCTTGAAAGTGAGTATGTAGGTTGTGGGAACAGTTCAGTAATGGGTGAATGAAGTTAAGTGAAGTTATCCCTTCTGGATCAAGACCCTGATGGTTGAGGGGTGATAACTGTTGCTGAACTTGATGATGGATGGGTGCTTTCCTGCAATAGCCCTCCTTGTAGACGTGCTCAGTGGTGGGGAAGGGTTTATCTGTGATTAACTGGGCCATGTCCATGAATTTTTGTAGGCTTTTCCATTCAAGGGTATTGGTGTTTCCTTAATAGCTGTGATGTAACCAGTCGATATACTCTCCATCACACATCTATAGAAGTTTATCAAAGTTTTAGATGTCATGCAAATCTTTGCAAATTTCTAAGGAAGCAAAGGCGCTGTCGTGCTTTGGACCGAGGATGGGTCCTCTGAAATGATAACACCGAGGAATTTATCATTTATTTTTCATGGAGGAAGATATAAACCAAGTGATTACAAATCAGTTAATTAACTTTGGTGGGCAAGGACATTGTACTGGAACTGAACTCAGCAGTAGGTGAGTCACAGCTTGAGTAATGACAAGCTGTTCTACTCACAATACAGGAAGGATATGAACGTGCAAGGAAGGTTTCAGAGTTCTATGAAGATGTTGCCAGGAATAGAGAATTGTAGCTATGACAAAAGATTCGATAGGCAGGGGTTGTCTTCATTGAAATAGAAAAGGCTAATTGAGTTATATAAAGTTGAAGTGCTTAAATAGAATAACTAGGAGGAATATGTTCCTTTAGCAGGGCCAGATCTTTAAATAACTTGCTGAACTAGATATTATTATATTCTCCATTTAAATAATGCTTTACATTGCAATTCTATATTTTAATGGTGAGCAGTACTAAACATAAAATACAGCAAAAACTAATCAAATACATCTGCACTCGCCATCAGATGAAGTGCTAGCTCTCCAGAGGATGTTGTTGTTAATCAACTGTTCTACCCCTGTACATAAACATAAAGGAAGTAAAAATGTCTTTAAACATATATTTTTAGTTTTGAAAAACATTATAAAATTTATTAACATTTTTAGAATTATAGAGCACTACAGCTCAGAAGTAGGCCATTCTGGCCATCTAGTTTTTGCTGAACTATTATTCTGCCAAGTCCCATCACCATGCATCTAGAGCACAGCCCTCCATATTTCTCCCATTTATGTATATATCCAGATTTCCTTTAAATATTGTAATCAAACTCACATCCAAAACCTCCACTGACAGTTCATAACACACTCTCACAACCTACTGAGGGAAGTTGTTGCCCTTAAATATTTCATCTTTCACCCTCTAGTCCTAGTCTCACCCAGCCTTAGTGGATAGAGCCTTCTTGTATTTCCCCTATCAATGCATCTCATAATTTTGTATACCTCTATCAAATTCATAGAAATTTCTGCTGGATGCATGACAATTATGTATGCATGAATACTAGACGTGTTCTGTAATTGGCAGGGGAGCGGAGAAGGAATTTTTCTACCCCGAAGGTGGTAGGGAGCTGGAAACTGAATGCTTGAAGCAAGTTAGCAGCAGTAACCATTACAAGATTTAATCAGTGCTTGAATGGTGGGTCAGTTCGGCCTATTTCAACTGATGTAGATACAGTAGGACAAGTGGGCAAACACCTGTGTCATGAACTCAGTATAAATTCAACATTAGTGATTTATTTTCTCCAATCTCTTTACAGATATCATTATTCCTGGAACAAATACATCAACTGATGTGCAAGCAAGAATCAGTGCTGGGGAGAGCATCCATGTTATTAGGGGAACCAAAGGTAGTTCTCCGTGGAAGCTATTTGTTTCTAACCCATCACTTTCCTCCTCATGTTCCCTTTCATAAAACCATAAGGCCAAAGGTAGTTCTCTCTGTGGAAGCCAGTTGTTTCTAACCCATCACTTTCCTCCTCATGTTCCCTTTCATAAAACCATAAGACCAAAGGTAGTTCTCTCTGTCTAAGCCAGTTGTCTCTAACCTATCACTTTCCTCCTCATGTTCCCTTTCATAAAACCATAAGACCAAAGGTAGTTCTCTGCGGAAGCTATTTGTTTCTAACCCATCACTTTCCTCCTCATGTTCCCTTTCATAAGACATAGGAGCAGAATTAGGCCACCCAGCCCATCGAGTCTGCTTCACCATTCATCGCGGCTGATTTATTATCCCTGAGCTCTTAGCCCTTTCCTGTAACCTTTCACGCCCTGACTAACCAAGAATCTATCAACCTCCGCTTTAAATATACTCAATGACTTGGCCTCCACAGCTGTCCGTGGCAACGAATTTCACATTCACCACCCTCTCCCTGAAGAAATTCCTTCTTAACTCTGTTCAAAATGGATGTAACTTTATTCTGAGGCTCACTCACTATAGGAAATATCCTTTCCACATCCACCCTATCTAGGCCTTTCAACATTTGATAACTTTCAGTGAGATTCCCCCTCATTCTTCTAAGTTCCAGTGAGTACAGGCCCGGAGCCATCAAACGTTCCTCATTTGTTAACCTTTTCATTCTCAAGATTATTCTCATGAACCTCCTCTGGGCCCTCTCCAATGCCAGCACATCCTTTCTTAAATAAGGGGCTCAACTACTCACAATACTCCCAAGTATGGTCTGCCAAATCCTTTTAAAGCCTCAATATTACATTTTGCTCTTGTCTTCTAGACCTCTCACAATGAATGCTAATATTACAATTGCCTTCCTTACCACAACTCAACCTGCAAAATAACCTTAGGGAATTCTGCACAAGGACTCCCAAGTCCTTTTGCACCTCTGATTTCTGAATTTTTTTCACTTAAGAATAGTCTACACCTTTATTCTTTCTACCAAAGTACATGACCGTACGCTTTCCTATGCATTATTCCATCTGCTGTCCAAGTCCTCCTTCAGATTCTCTGTTTCCGCAACGCTACCTCTTCCTCAACTTATCTTCGTTTCATCAGCAAACTTGACAGTAAAGCTATCATTCTGACATCCAAATTGTTGATGTATAACGTGAAAGAAGCAGTTCCAATATCAACTAATCACTGACAGCCAAGCAGGACAGGCCCCCTTTATTCCCACTTCTTGTCTCCTGCCAGTCAGCCTATTTTCCATCCTTTGCTAGTATCTTTCCTGTAATACCATGGCACTTGTTAAGCAGCCTAATGTGCAGTACCTTATCAAAGGCCTTCTGATAATTAAATTAAACAATATCCACTGACTCTTCTTAGTCTATCCTGGCAAATGTTATTTCCTCAAAGAATTCCAGCAGATTTGTCAGGCAAGATAACCCCTTACAGAGACCTTACTGACTTTGGCCTACTTTATCATGTACCTCCAAGTATCCCAAAACCTCACCCTTAATAACGTATTGATTGAGATACAGTGCAGAATAAGCCCTTCCGGCCCTTCGAGCCACACCACGCAGCCATCCCCCAATTTAATCCTAGCCTAATCATGGGAGAGTTTACAATGAACAATTAATCTACAAACCGCTACATGTTTGAACTGTGGGAGGAAACCCATGCAGGGAACATACAAACTCCTTACAGGCAGCAGGGGGAATTGAACCCATCTGTACTGTAAAATGTTGTGCTAGCCACTACACTACCATGCTGCCCATCACCTTAGACACCACTGAAGTCAGTCTAACTGGCCTGTAATTTACTTTCTTCTGCCTCCCTCCCTTCCTAAAGAGTGGAGTGACATTAGCAATTTAGCAATCCTCCAGAACCATTCCATGGTCTAGTGATTCTTGAAAGATCATTACTAATGCTTCCACAATCTCTTCAGTTACCTCTTTCAGAACCCTGGGGTGTAGTTCTTCTGGTCCAGGTGACTTATCTACCTTCAGCTTCCCATGCCTTAGTGATAGCAACTACACTTACTTCAGCCCTTGACACTCTTGAATTTCTGGCTTACTGCTGGTGTCTTCCACATTGAAGACTGATGCAAAATACTTATTAGGTTCATCCACCATTTCTTTGTCCTCCAATACTACCTCTCCAACATCATTTTCCAGAAGTCCAATATCCACTCCTGCCTCTCTTTTCTCTTTATATATCTGAAAAGTTTATCCTATTTGATGTTATTGGCTTTCTTACCTTTATATTTCATCTTTTCTCTCCCTATGATTTTTTAGTTGCCCTCGGTTGGTTTTTAAAAGCTTCCCAATTCTCTGTAACTACACAACGCCCAATACAGAATTGTCTTTCCCCAAGTGGGCTCAACCACAAGCTGTTCTAAAAACCCACCTTGTAGGTATTCAGCAAAATCCCAATCTTGGAATGCAACATCAACCTGATTTTCTCAAGCTACCTGCATATTGAAATCCCCTATCTCTATCGTAACATGGCCCTTATTACACATGCCTTTTCAATTTCCCGTTGAAATTTATATCCCACGCTCTGACTACTGGTTGGAGTCCTGTACATAACTCCTATCAGTCTTTTTACACTTACAGTTTCTTAATTCTATCCACAAGGATTCTACATCACCTTACCCTATGTCACCTCTTTCTAAGGATTTGATTTCACTTTTTACCAACAGAGCCACTCTGTCCCTTCTGCCTACCTGCCTTTCAAAGTTTTCAGGTACTAAATTACAGGTTGGAGTATTACCAAAGATCAAATGAGATTAAACAGAAGCACCTAACTAAGGTGGCATAAAAGATATAATAATGCAATTTCAAAGAACAACTTGGATATGATCCCAGCTGATCTAGTTAGTACTTGTCCCTTAATTAGACTCTAAAGTAAATTATTTATTCTTTATCATTTTGTGGCTTATGTGTAAGTCATAGCACACTATAGCACAGAAAAGGGTCCTTCGGCCCATCTAGTCTGTGCCAAACTATTAACCTGGACCATAGCCCTCCATACCACTCCCATCCATTTACTTATCCAAATTTCTCTTACATACTGAAATCAAGCTTGCATTCTCTACTTTCGCTGGCAGCTCCTCCCACACTCTCACCACCCTTTGAGTGAAGAAGTTCTGCCTTATGTTCTTAAATATTTCACCTTTCACCTGTGACCTTTAGTTCTAGTCTCACCCAATCTCTGTGGGAAAAGCCTGCTTGTATCTTCCCAATCTACGGTATACCCCTCATAATTTTGTATACCTCTATCAAACATTCCCTCATTCCCCTACGCTCCAAGGAACAAAGTCCTAACCTATTCAACCTTTCCCTATCTCAGGTCCTCAAGTCCATGCATAACTCTTGTAAATTTCCTCTGTATTCTTTCAATCTTGTTGATATCTTTTTAATAAGTAGGTGACCTGAACTGCACACCATACTCCAAATTAGGCCTCACCAATGTCTTGTACGACTTCAACACATCATTCTAACATATCCTAGTGTTTTTTTGAAAAAATGAATGGGCTCTTAAGTATTTCCTAAAGTGCGATTAGTCCTTAGCTTCACATTCCAAAGATGGCATCTTCAATAGAGAGTGTTTCCTGTTAATGGTGCTGAAGTGTCAGCTTGAATTTTGTGTGGTTGAGTTTTACAACCTTCCAAATCCCGTGAGTGTTGCAAGTGTACAGAAAGCAGGAAATCCAGATGCAAGTGGCAAAGGAGGCCCAACATGACTGTACAACTCATGTTCTCAGTGTTATTTACTTATTTGTATTTACTCAGTCTTTTGCACATTGGTTGTTTGTCAGTCTTTCTTTGAGTGTAGTTTTTCATTAATGCCTGCAAGAAAATGAATTTCAGGGTTGCATATGGTGACATATACGTACTTTGATAATAAATTTACTTTGAACTTCCTGAGCTTTGAAGTAAGACCAAGAAAGACTAGAGGCACAACTTGCCATTATCAGCATAGTCCTTGATTTTAGTTTGTTTCACAGAAGCAAATTTCCAAAATCTTGAAGATGTGCTGAAGTAATTTTGATTGTTTGCTTGTTTAAAATACTCCAGTGCCTTTCTTTCTCTTAGGGATGTACATTCGCACATGTGATGGAAGGATTTTTGCAGTGCGCATGGGCAATAAACCGAAGGTCACAGAGGGAAACCACGCAGTGGCATCAGGTGAGTATTTCTGGATCCAGCTGAGTAAACCACCTAATGGCCTGTCAGGTTTAGAAGTGAAAGGATACATGCACACTCACCTAACCAAAGAGCGGTGATGTTCCTGGAGTCACAATGACGTTGGCGAGTCTGTACTATTGGGACAAATACATGGGCTTCCTTGAGTAACGGGGCTTGATGTTTACAATAGAAGAGACTACAGATGCTGGAATTTTGAGCAACAAACTCAGTGAGTCAGGCAGCATCTCTGGAGGGGAATGGACAGTTCAGTTGAAGGGTTGCTAATCCAAAAAGGAGACTGTCCATTTCCCTCCATTGATGCAGCCTGGCACACTGAGATTCCTCCAGCATCTTTGTTAGTTACTCTTGGTCTGTACAACCTTGTCTCTAATTCAACCAGTGTGGCTCAGGTTTGGCTATTGTCATTAAAATTAGAAAGAAAACTGATTTTATTAGTTTTCATAAATGAAAGGCTGATAAGCTCTGGTTCTGAATGTGAGAGGAAGACAGGAACCCTGAGGTGAACTCCATTTTTTCACAGCTGGGAAGGATATTTGAATTCAGTGACAAGGAAAATAATGGTGGGAATGGTTCAGTTCAGAGGAGAACAGAACAGAAGAGGCCTTTTGGCCCATCGTGTGCCAACCAATCAATCTAACCCTTCCCTCCTACATAGCTATCCATGTGCCCATCTAAGAGTTTCTTAAATGTCCCTAATGGATCTGTCTCTATCACCACCCTGGCAGGAAGTCCCATACACCTAACATTCTCTGTATTAAAAAAATCTTACCTCTGACATCATCCCTATACTTCGCTGCTAGCACTTTAAATTTATGCCCCTTCATATTAGCCATTTCTGCCCTGGGAAAAAGTCTCTGGCTATCCACTCGATCTATGCCTCATACTATCTTGTACAACCTCTATCAAGTCACTCCTTATCCTCCTTCACTCCAAAGAGAAAAGCACTGGCTTGCTCAACCTATCCTCATAAAACATGCTCTCTAATCCAGGCAGATCCCTGGTAAATCTCATCTGCACTCTCTCTAAGGCTTCCACGTGCTTCCTATAATAAGGTGACCAGAAATGAACACATTACTCCCAAGTGTGGTAATTTGCCCATTGAGTCATCTGGCAGATAAGTTGAAATGAAGCAACACACATCAAAGTTGCTGGTGAATGCAGCAGGCCAGGCAGCATCTCTAGGAAGAGGTACAGTGGACATTTCAGACCGAAACCCTTCGTCAGGACTAACTGAAGGAAGAGTGAGTAAGGGATTTGAAAGTTGGGGGAGGAGGGGGAGATCCAAAATGATAAGAGAAGACGGGAGGGGGAGGGATGGAGCCAAGAGCTGGGCAGGTGATAGGCAAAAGGGATACGAGAGGATCATGGGACAGGAGGTCCGGGAAGAAAGACGAGGCCGGGGGGACCCAGAGGATGGGCAAGGGGTATATTCAGAGGGACAGAGGGAGAAAAAGGAGAGTGAGAGAAAGAATGTGTGTATAAAAATAAGTAACAGATGGGGTACGAGGGGGAGGTGGGGCATGAGCGGAAGTTAGAGAAGTCGATGTTTATGCCATCAGGTTGGAGGCTACCCAGACGGAATATAAGGTGTTGTTCCTCCAACCTGAGTGTGGCTTCATCTTTACAGTAGAGGAGGCCGTGGATAGACATGTCAGAATGGGAATGGGATGTGGAATTAAAATGTGTGGCCACTGGGAGATCCTGCTTTCTCTGGCGGACAGAGCATAGGTGTTCAGCAAAGCGGTCTCCCAGTCTGCGTCGGGTCTCGCCAATGTATAAAAGGCCACATCGGGAGCACTGGGCGCAGTATATCACCCCAGCCGACTCACAGGTGAAGTGTTGCCTCACCTGTAAGGACTGTTTGGGGCCCTGAATGGTGGTAAGGGAGGAAGTGTAAGGGCATGTGTAGCACTTGTTCCGCTTACATGGATAAGTGCCAGGAGGGAGATCAGTGGGGAGGGATGGGGGGGACGAATGGACCAAGGGAGTCGCGAAGGGAGTGATCCCTGCGGAAAGCAGAGAGAGGGGAGGAAGGAAAGATGTGCTTAGTGGTGGGATCCCGTTGGAGGTGGTGGAAGTTACGGAGAATAATATGTTGGACCCGGAGGCTGGTGGGGTGGTAGGTGAGGACCAAGGGAACCCTATTCCTAGTGAGGTGGCGGGAGGATGGAGTGAGAGCAGATGTACGTGAAATGGGGGAGATGCGTTTAAGAGCAGAGTTGATAGTGGAGGAAGGGAAGCCCCTTTCTTTAAAAAAGGAAGACATCTCCCTCGTCCTAGAATGAAAAGCCTCATCCTGAGAGCAGATGCGGCGGAGACGGAGGAATTGCGAGAAGGGGATGGCGTTTTTGCAGGAGACAGGCTGAGAAGAGGAATAGTCCAGATAGCTGTGAGAGTCAGTAGGCTTATAGTAGACATCAGTGGATAAGCTGTCTCCAGAGACAGAGACAGAAAGATCTAGAAAGGGGAGGGGGGTGTCGGAAATGGACCAGGTAAACTTGAGGGCAGGGTGAAAGTTGGAGGCAAAGTTAATAAAGTCAACGAGCTCTGCATGCGTGCAGGAAGCAGCACCAATGCAGTCGTCGATGTAGCGAAGGAAAAGTGGGGAACAGATACCAGAATAGGCACGGAACATAGATTGTTCCACGAAGCCAACAAAAAGGCAGGCATAGCTAGGACCCATACGGGAGACCATAGCTACACCTTTACACAAAGCCAACAAAAAGGCAGGCATAGCTAGGACCCATCACAAAGCCAACAAAAAGGCAGTTGAAATGAAGCATTGTTTTAATTGAAGGCACTTCATGTAGTTGCTAATGCAGATTTTAGGGACCTTTTAATTTGGGGAGCATGGAGTATTTGTTCTATTATGTACAAAATACAGGTGACTTTCAAGACATTCTTTGCTACTTTTCAATCAGGAGTGCAATTGCTGTTTTAATGAATTGCCAATAAGGACACAAGAAGTTCCTACAAAACGTTGACAGTTTATAGTTTGTTGGAAACAAAGAGCACAGATGTAAGGATTGGTAATACACAGCAAGGCTGGAGGAATTTGAGAGGTTCAGAATTGGATTTGTCAATTGTCACTGTGCATTGGAACTGTGAACAGATGGGAGAGCAAGGTGAATGTGGATAAAAGTGGGTGGAGAGGGAGCAAATGGAGATTAATGAGGAACGAGGGTTTACCTGGATGCTGTCTGGATTAGAGAGCATGTGCTGTAAGGAGAAGTTGAACAAACTGGAGTTGTTTTCTCTGGTGTGACATGGGCTGAGGGGAGATGAAAGTTACCGGGAGTGAAGTGTCTTGTACAAGAGAATACGCATTTAAGGTGAGCGGGGATGCTCAAAGGAGATGTGCAGAGCAAGTCTTTTTTCCCCACAGTCTGTGCTGCTGTGGGTGGTAGTGGTGCCGGAGGCAGATTTGAATATGTAATGAATGGATGGATGTGGACCACATACAAACAGAAAGGATTACTTCTGTGTCATTAGCTTTATTAGTTTGGCATAATATTGTGGGCCTGTTCCAAAGAGTATTCAGCCCGGGTGCAGTCTAAAGGATACAGAATATTACAGCACAGTACAGGCCTTTCAGCCAATCATTTAACCTTCTCTAAGATAAGTCTAACCCTTTCTTCCTGCATTGCCCTTTCTTTTTCTATCATCCATGTGCCCACCTAAGAGTTTCTTAAATGCCCCTTAATGTACCTGCTTTTACCACCACCCCTGGCAGGGCATTCTTGTGTTCGGTTTTAAAAATAAATAAATAAATAACCTTTCACATCCCCCTATACTTTCCTCTAATGACGTTAAAATTTTGCCCTTTTGTATTAGCCATTTCCATCCTGGGAATCACTGGCTGTCCTCTCTATCTATGCCTCTTTTCTTTTACAGTGAGGGGCAGTCTTTGAATCTTAATTGTTTTGACCAGTTCTACTTTTTTTTGTTTGATTCTTTCCAGGCTCCCAGGGAGTTGCCCTTAATGTAACCGGTCACAAAGGTCATAGCTCCTCCTCCCCAGATCAGTCGCAGAAGGGCCTTTCCCCAGAAGAGATTGCACGGCCT
Source organism: Mobula birostris (assembly GCF_030028105.1). Classification (NCBI taxonomy): domain Eukaryota; kingdom Metazoa; phylum Chordata; class Chondrichthyes; order Myliobatiformes; family Myliobatidae; genus Mobula; species Mobula birostris. The sequence continues at coordinate 57,819,685 of NC_092385.1, forward strand.
CTTTCCCCGGACAGCCCAGAGATAATAAGCGAGCTCCAGCGCTACGCCGAGGCAGCTGCCGCCAGAGAGTCCGGAGACCGGCCTGGGACCGTCACCAATACGCAGAGCGATCACCCCAAACTGAGACCAGCCCAGCCCTCGGACCAGCTGCTGGCTGTCACCAGCCCTGCCTCGGCCCGCCCCGCAGCCTTGAACATACCACCTGCGAGCCGCTATGCTGACTGGAGCTCTGCTGCGTTTGGGTCTGATGTGAAGGGTGGCAAGCGGAAGTCTTTTTCACCTGCTTTGGAGGACCGTGCCTGGAAGCAAAGGCACTCGATGCCGGTGCAGAACTACTCCTTCCCCACTGGATTTAACCTTTCGTCTGTCGGCCTGAGCCCTGAGATACCTGGCCTGCCTGGTAATTGCCCGACTCTCTTGAACCCCCTGTATGGAGCAGGGAGCCCCTACTACACTCTGCCCGGCTTGCTGGGGGACACGCGACTGATGTTCCCCATGACTACTGACCCGCGTCTTGCTGCTAGCACCTCCGGCCCTACCGCCCCTACCTCAGCGACCGGTGCCGCAGTGCCCTTCATGCTCAGCCCGACCTCAGCAGTGCCCGGGGGCCTCCTTCCTGGCCTCCCTCACCCCTTCACCCAGACTCCGCTGAACGAGCCCCGCATGTTCGCTCCGTATCCTGTACCCCTACTCACCAATAGCCTGCCAGCCAGTGCGGACCAACCCAGCAGAGTCTTTGTGCCGCCCTCGTCATCTGCCGGCTACTCAGCTCAGGAGCTCCTCGGCACCACTGCTGCACAAATGGACCCGCCTCCGGGGCTGGACGCCACCGGCAATTCAGATGACGATGTCATTGAAGTCACAAGCAGTAACTTGGGGTGACCAACCCAGAAGGGACAAGGCTGTTATCCAAATCTTTTTAAAGTAATTGAGTAAATAAACGTGTCACTGTCCCGAATTTTATGGCCGACGACCACCATATTGTAAATGTTGCCTTTTTAGATTTTTTTTAAATTATTGGCCAAGTTTTTTCATATTTTTTAAATAAAACTTTGCGCTGGATTTTTTTTTTTCTGTTTCTTTCCTGGAAGAAGTTTTTGCCTGTGCATGAGAAAATCTATGAACAGAGAAGTGCAGTTGTTTTCCGTGGGCGAGTTTGTTTAAAGAGGCAAGGCAATATTTAATTGGTTAAAGGGAAGAGTTTTTTTTAAAAGGGACTTTCACAGGTGAAAGGCAGTGTCACGTAAATTTGATAACACATTCATCGACCCTCCTGTGTTTTAAAGCTTTGATATCAGTGTATCTGCTCTGCGAGCAGTGCATGGTATTTTCAGCAAACAGGTAATGGGAGGAAGAAAATCATCAGTATTAAGTTGGAATGGTACCACTGGATTGGAGGAGCTGTTTCCTCGTATTACGAATGAGAATTCCATGGTTTGGGGAGTTGGTGAGGCAGCAAGCTGTGACTGGACAGAATTTGTTCAAAGAGTTGACTGGATACTAGCCCTTGAGGGCTAATTGGAGGAATGCATCGGGCAGTGAGAAACTGAGCCAAGTAGGTGAGAATCCCTCAAGCTCTGTGCCGAATCTACAGGGCCAGATGACCTCTTGCAGTTGTTTCAGCTCCTTGGATCTGAAAGGAGAGTAAAAAATGTCTTTCCTCCCTCACATTCCCAGCTCTGAGTCGGTCAAAAACTCGTGCAAAACACGACGGTGAGAAAACTTGGAAGTGTGGGGAATTAAGCTGAGAGGACCATGTCTGTTGGTGTCTGCTACACTTTAATCTGAAAACCTGTAGAGGAATCTTTTGCTGTTCCCTAAATATGGAAGATGGTACTGAGTTTGATCTCAGACATCTTGTTTGAGTTCTGTGGGTTACCATGAACCAGATCTTGTCCCTACAGAAATGTTAAAGTTGAAATTCATAAGTACTTTAGATACTTGATCTTTTCTCAGATTGGATTTATGTGGTGCTGTTAACTGCTTGGCAAAGTTCCTCCTTGGCTGTAAAGGGGGAGGAGGACACTTGTGTTAAAGCACTGCTGTTGATGTTTAATGCAGAATATTTGTTTTACCAGCACATTACAGTGGTCAACTGGTACAGCAGGAAGAAGGTATGAACTGTGACTCAGTAGGATATCTGTAGTAAACTGCTTCATTCAGGTCAAGTTCAGACTGTTCCTGAAATACAGAAGTACTAAACTAGACAACTTTTAGAAGTTTCAATTTGAGGTTTGGTTTAAAATTTAAAGCCAACTTTGGTATTGCTTCTTTTTTCCTTGGGAGTAAATTACACCTTTAACTTATTTATGAACTTGGGTATTTATTATCACAAGCATAACTAAATTGCATATGTTTTGGAAGGAAGCTGATAATTCTGACCAAAGTTCAGCTGACATTTGGACCAACATAGACCAAAAATATTCTGGCTCCAGGGGTTAAAACATGATGCAATGGATAAGAGTTGGCCATGTTGGAATCATCTGCCATCAGTCTTGACCCAGTTCAGGATCTGGAAGGAGATCTGATTAACCAACAGTTTATCTTAAATTTAAGATATTTTTGTATATTTCTGCAGTGCCATAGCTTTCATTCCTTAGATTAATGGCTCTAAATGCTACTGATTACAGTTTACTGTTGTTTGGTACACTTTCACCTGGATTATGTCTTGCTAGTTTCAGCCATAACTCAGTGCTTGTACTTCTCAGAGAAGTTAATGAGAAATGACATGGGGGAAATTTGCGGCTGTAGTTGATATTGTGTAGCCTATTCAAGACTGAATAAATGACTATACACAGTGCCCTTTTGTGGTGATTTAGATTGCAAATTCCAGCTGCAAATTGGAAACCTAACTTCATTGAACCTGGAGTTTGGTTTGAAGCGTCTTATCCTTCACATTTTTTTTCATTCAAAAGAATTCTGCCTCTCTCACTCCCCCCACCCGACTCTAATTCACAGTATATGCCACAGATATGCCATGCACACTAGTAGCAGTCAATTCCCTACCTAACTGGATTTATCAATAAGTGACCTGCGATGACCATTGGAAGAATATTTGACAACGAGCTGTAACACTAAACTTTGATTTAACCAGTTGGTAATCACTTTCAGCACATGCATGACTTTTGAGCGAGGTAATCCAAATTAATGGTTAAAAAAAATCACCTGAATGGGTTGGTGCTAGGCACTGGCCGAGGTACATTCTTGCGGTGTAGTGGAACTTGAGACAAGTGGCTCTGCACTGTTGTGCACGGCCTGGAAGCTGACTGTGAATTTAAAAATAACATTGTTCATGCTGACCTTGACCCTCGGCTTCTAAAATTTACCATTTACACACTGCCATTAAAGTAGGGGTGACTTGAAAATTGGCCCATGCACCAATTCTACCCCGGTGGTTCAGTTTCCACAATAATCTTTCTTCCCCTTCCAAACACTGCATTCACAGTCCCTCTTTCCTGCCAGATAACTGAACCACAGTCCTATGAAACTAAGTCTGCTTTCTGAATGTGAGCACTCAGGATAAATGTATCTGTGGCTGTTCTTTGAAACAACTCTATAAACAATTTACCAGTAGGGTCAAAGGAGCCAGAATGTGGTTTGATCTAATGGTGTATCATTCTGATCTGCACTGATGCTAACTTCAAATAGTTATTTATTTTTGTCTTTATTAATTTTCCATAAATCCCAAGACACCTACCTAGCACGAATTGCCATATGAGATAAATATTAATTGATAGAAGCCTTAGAAACATTAGCTATGCAAGTTTTGATTTTTAAAAATATTTTTTGTTAAGGCATATCACAAATATGAGTAAGGGGCCTTTAATAAGTTGTCAAATCATCAGAGAAGGCACCACCATCTGTCGGCCAGAAATAGTAAAGTTACCGACTTTCCAAAGACTTGAAAGGTTTTACATTCTTTCTGGCCCCCCTGTAACTATTGTATCCTGTGTTGTTGTGAGACGTAAAATGGAAACACTGGCAGTGGAGAGTGGGTGAAAGTGAATCATTTTGTGTTCCTGACTGTCACATGCACGCCCAATTTTGTGTTTAAACTGATAGCTAAATATGGTTCGGATTTGCTGGTAGGCTCTAGAGACCGAGAAGCCCCTCAGGATTTGGTTCTGGCTGATCTTCCATTTTAGCAGCCAGTGCACTGAGTCCTTCTGAGGAGCCAGTGTATTCATTTGTTCTGATGTCAGATGATATTTAATCTTTTCATTATTTTGACATAGTGGAAGTAACTCATGATGAGCACATGTTTCTGACCATACTCTGCCTTTGTCATTAATACTATTGTTATCCCATTATACTGTTCAAGTCAATCTGTCACAGAAGTTCAAATAACCTGTAGAGTATATCAAAAGCACATGGTCAGGAGGTGAATTTTGGAGATGTGAATGTGGACTGTTGAATCTAGAACTGTGTGTGTGTGTGTGTGTGTGTGTGTGTGTGTGTGTGTGTGCGAGAGAGAGAGAGAGAAAGAGACTTCTCATGTCGTTCACAGGAAGCTTGCCTGTCCTGCAGTGCTGTGCTACTATGGAAAATCAGCTAGTTGTCTTTAGTAATAGCTACATTCTACGATCATCCAGTATGGTCATCTGTGTCAAATCCAGTTGCTGAATTACTTGACTGGTGGCAATTGTCTTTGAACCTTGTTACATCCTCACAGGGTAACTAACCCCTGACCAGCATCGTTCCCTTACTGGACTTTGTAACTCAACTGCAGGTTGTGTGTTAGGAAGTTATTCATACAGGCATTTACTAAGCTCAGTGTGAGGCAAATACTGCATACTATGAGGTGAGACTTGGGTAGATGGTGTGTAAATATCATTATCTCCTCACACTTGTAGATGCTGCAGCAGGAAATGGTAACATCCCAGAGTGCTTGTCTGTATTACTTATTCTTGCTCCATACTGTTCCAGTGATTTCATTGTTAAATGGTTGAGTGTATTGCATCTACTTCATAAATAAGGGTGTGTTATCTCTGCCTCCAAGTATGGATAAGATCCCTGCCTGTTTGTTTCCTTTCTGTATTGAATGTGGAAATAGGTCTGACTGCATTGTATTCAAATCCCAGAGACTGTTACCATGGGGAATTAAAGGAGTCTATGCTGCTAACCACTTTCCTGGAAACTACTGTCCATGTATGAGCAATGGGTACAAAGTAAAAAAGATTTCTTCTATTAATGAGTGCAATGGTACCATTGCTACACCAGGCAGGCCTGTGTATGGTGCCTTGTGATTTTGCCCCATGCCAGGAGATAAAACTGCAAGTCGATTCACTTTTTCTCCATCTCTTCCACTGACCACATACCCAGAAAATGAATTGAAAACCAATTTTGTTGTTTTTAAATTGAGACCATTTTTTGTAATTAAATGTTACCAATCTGTAAACTGCCTATGGACCTCTTGTTCTGTTTTTTTTAAATTGGGGAAAAGAAAAATAAAGTCTAGAGCCTATTGTGTTTTGGTAGAGATATCCTTTACCTAAGTGTCTGTGTGAGAATGTTCCTAAGTAAATTGTGTACTTCGCTGCATAATTCATGGTAAACACACCACTTATTTTTGTCAGGAAATTTCTGCTTGTAGTTTCATCTTTATAGTGTGCGTATAAAATAAACATCCAGTTTTCAATATCTGTATCTTGGGCCATTGATAATTTTGTGCAGAAGCATAATTCAAAATGAGAACACACTAAGTTCTTCAGGTATGTGTTGTTCAGTTTCAGTCAGAACTGGCCCCTCTGTCCTCATCTAAGGGACTATGTGGTGGCTGCTCGTGTATCAGTCTCCCCAAAGTTACACACAGGCATATTCCATTAAGGGAAACCACCCTAACATCCCAGATTAAGTCCCATGGCAATCAGCAAGTGGCAAAGAAGACAGGATTGTGACGTCTGGAAGCCCACACTGCATATGTGGATCCTCAACTGGCCTCTTCAGCTACCTGAAGTCTCACCAACAGAATCCCCTTAGAACATCATACTCAACTGGATGGTTCACACTTCATCTAAAGATGACTTGTTTATCTCAAATGACCCTCAGCTGAGTTCCATCAAACATCTGGAGACTCCTCTGTCCGTGGGCCACGTTTTCTCCAGTCAGATAATGCTCTAATTTTAGAAACATTCATCTTTGGGTGCAAGTTCTAGCTGTTCATTAGTCCTCAGCTCCCTTGAGATCTTCGTGCTGTTTAATTTGTGATCTAATTTATCCCTGATTTTCTTTCCCCCACCCCACCGCCCCATATGGACGCCTTTGTTTGTCTGGGCCCCAAGTTTCTGAGTTTGCACTGAAGCCTGTGGGGTATTTCTTCCACTAGGTACCAAACACCTTTGATCAGAGAATGTGAATGCAGTCATACAGTATAATGCAGTTTTCTCCCTCCTGGCCCATTGTTTTATATTGCTTCGATTTGTCAGGAAGCTTTTAATTATAAATAATCCAGTGTAATTTTGCACTGCATCAGTGAAAACATCTGTTTTCTGGTCAAGTTACATTCAGTGACGGGCTCATTAATGCAAATATCTAAGCAGCCAATTATGTGGCAGCAACTCCATGGATAAAAGCATGCAGACGGGGAAGAGGTTCAGTTGCTCGGACCAAACGTTAGAATAGGGAAGAAATATAATCTAAGTGACTTTGACAGTAGAATGATTGTTGGTGCCAGATGGGTGGTTTGAGATACTGTTGATTTCCTGGGGTTTTATGCACAACAGTCTCTAGAATTTTCAAAGAAAGGTAGGAGAAACAAAAAGTTGTGCAGTGAATGGCAGTTTTGTGGGTGGAAACAGCTTGTTAGTGAGAGAGGTCAGAGGAGAATGGCCAGACTGACAGGAAGACGACACTCTCTTCAAATAACCACGCATTACAACGGTGGACCTTGAAGTGGATTGGCTACAGAAGCAGAAGACCACGAACAACACGCAATGGCCACTTTATTTGGTACAGGAGGTACGTAATAAATTGGCCACTAAGTAGAGAGAGAGAGAGTCCCTTTGTTGGTCAGAGACGACCAATGAGTCATTGCAAGCCATCGCAGTAAAACATGAAGAGCGAGCTGTTGCCCATGCAGGAGGCCACCCTTCTCCTCGCATCTGATGAATCCAAAGCAATGGCAGAGACCAATACCGTTTGGCACCGGTGACGTCGCACGAGTTGCTAGTCAGCGTGGAACTCAATGTAGAACTGACTTAAGGACTCGAGCTCTGTATACTTCAGGCTTTACACCCAAAACCTTCCCCTTGAGTGCGAAGGTTTGAGATCATAGTTTTCCTTCTAAGTGAGCTGCTAACCATGGTGACAAGCCCCTATCTTCCCGATGCAACTGGTTTTAAGGCACCAATAACCTGCCTTTTCCTATGAGAAGAAACTGTTCCACCAGGCTTAGTAGCAAAAGCACACATGAAGGCCTGGAGCCAGACGGTTGTTAGAGGCTATCTGGGACACACACTATTGGTAGCATTTAATAGGTAGTGGAGCTTGGCCCCATTAACAACCCCTCCCCACCCCCGGCCTATGACAACCTTAAGGAACCCATTGAGCATAGTATGTGGCTACACAGGAGGTTAAAGCCTCATAATTTAATGTTCAAATAATTAGTCCCTTTAATGGAAATGTGCACCCATGTGATGTTTGGGTTTGTGAGCTGCTTTTAACTAGTGTTAAATGCAGTCTCCTCTTAACCAGTGTTGTACTATAGGCAGCAGATATCCTCTGATAGCTCAACCAAAAGGATGTGTTTTAATTGAACTGGGAACAGTGATCCTGACAAACTTTAGATGTGGCATTTCACATGATTGCAGCAGAGACCATTGAGAATTGAATCCCACCTCCCTTCATGTTCAAAGTAAGTTTATTATCTAAGTACATACATGTCACCATATACAACCCTGAGATTCATTTTCTTGCAGGCATACTCAATAAATCGATAATAGAATAATAAACATAACAGACTGCACCAACTGGGCATTCAATCAATGTGCAAAAGACAACAAACTGCAAATACAAAGGGAAGGAAAGAAATAATTAATAAATATCAAGAACATCAGATATCAGAGTCCTTGAAAGTGAGTCCAGAGGTCATGGCAACATTTCAGCGGGATGGGGCAAGTGAAGTTGAATGAAGTTATTCCCTTTGGTTCAAGAGCCTGATGGTTGAGGGATAATAACTCTTCCTGAAACTGGAGGTGTGAGTCCTGAGGCTCCTGTATCCTGTATCCTGATGGAAGCAGCGAGAAGAGAGTATGACCTTGGTGGTGGGGATCCCTGATGATGGATGTTGCTCCTGCGACAACATTCCATGTAGATGTGCTCAGTGGTGGGGAGGACTTTACCCGTGCTGGACTGGGCTGTACTCACTATTTTTTGTAGGGTTTTCTGTTCAAGAGCATTGATGTTTCCATAAAAGGTTGTGATACAGCCAGTCAATATACTCTCCACTACACATCTATGGAAGTTCATCAAAGTTTTAGACGTCATAACAATCTCCACAAACTCCTAAGGAAATAGAGGCACTGCTGTGTTTTTTTTTGTAATTGCACTTAGGTGTTGGGCTGGAGCAGGTCCTCTGAAATGGTAGCACCACTAGTCACCAGCACCCAATCCAAAAAGGATCCCTTTATTCCCATTCTTTGCCTGCTGCCAATCAGGCAATCCTCCATACATGCTCGTATATTTCTTCTAATACCCTGGGCTCTTGTCTTGTTTAGCAGCCTCATGTGCGGCACCTTGTCAAAGGCCTCCTGAGAATCCAAGTATGCACCATTCATTTATCCTGCTTGCTTTTCTTCAAAGAATTATAACAAAATTTGTCATGTGCCTCCAAGTACCCGGAAACCACATCCTCCACAATAAACTCCCAACATATCTTCTTAACCACTGTGGCTAATTGGCCTATGATTTATTTTCTTCCGCCGCCCTCCCTTCTTGAAGGGGAGAGTGACATTTGGAATTTTCCAGTCCTCCCTAACCGTACTAGACTCTACTGATTCTTGAAAGATCATTACTAATGCCTCCACAATCTCTTCAGCTACCTCTTTGAAAACCCTGGGGCGTATTCCATCAGGCCCTGTTCACTCATCTACCCTCAGACCTTTCAGTTTCCCAAGCACCATCTCACTAGTAAAAGCCACTGCATTCACTTCTGCCTCTTGACACTCTCAAACTTCTGGTATACTAGTGTCTTCCACAGTGAAAACTAAAGCAAAATACCGATTCAGTTTGTCTACCATTTTCTTGTTCCCCACTACTGTCTCTCCAGTGATCTAATATCTACTCCCGACTCTCTTTTACTCTTTATATATCTGAAAACTTTTGGTATTATTTTTGATATTATTGGTAGCTTACCTTTATGTTTCATCCCCCCCCCCCAATGGTTTGCTTTACTTGCCTTCTGTTGGTCTTAAAAATTTCCCAATCCTCTAACTTCCAAGTAATTCTTGCTCTATTATATGCCCTCTCTTTAGCTTTTATGTTGACTTTGACCCCTCTTGTCAACCACAGATGCATCATCGTCCCTTTAGAATACTTCCTCTTTGAAGTGTATCTATCCTGCGGATTCCAAATTGCTCCCAGAAACTCCAGTTCTGGCTACTTCGCCATCGTCCTCGCTAGTGTTCCCTTACAATTAATTTTGGCCAGCTCCTCTCTCATGCCTCTGTAATTCCCTTTATCCAATGTAGTGTCATAGGGAAGTACAGCACAGAAACAGGCCCTTTGGCCCATTGAGTCCATGCCAAATCCATTTAAGCTGACTACACCCATTGACCCGCACCGGACCATCACCCTCCATATCCCTACTATCCATGTACCTATGCAAACTCTCTTAAACGTTGAAATCAAGCTCGCATGCACTACTTGTGCTGGCAGCTCATTCTACACTCATGATCCTCTGAGTGAAGATGTTTTCCCTTATGTTCCCCTTAAACTTCTCGCCTTTCACCCTTAACCCATTACCTCTGGTTATAGTCCTACCCGACCTCAGTGGAAAAAACTGCTTGCATTTACCCTCATAATTTTGTGTGCCTCCATCACATCTCCTCTCGGTCTTCTACATTCCAAAGAACATAGTCCTAACCTGTTCAATCTTTCCTTATAACTCAGGTCCTCTAGACCCAGTGACATCCTTGTAAATTTTCTCTCCACTCTTTCAACCTTGCTTACATCTTTCCTGTAGGTAGGTGACCAAAACTGCACACTGTACTCCAAATTAGGCCTCAACAACATCTTAAACAATTTCAGTACATTGACTTATGAAAGCCAGTATGTCAACAGCTTTCTTTGCAACCCTATCTACCTGTGATGCCATTTTCAACAACCTGTAATCCCAGATCCCTTTGTTCTACCACACTCATCAGTATCCTACCGTTCACTATGTAAAGACCTACCCTGGTTGGCCCTACCAAAGTACAAAACCTCACACTTGTTGGCATAAAATTCCATCTACTGTCATTTTTCAGTCCATTTTTCCAGCTGGTGCAGATCCTTCTGCAAGCGACGATAGCCTTGCTTACTGTCCAGTACACCCCAATCTCGGTATCATCCACAGATTTACTGATCCAGTTAACCCCATTATCATCCTTCCAGATCAATGATGTAGATGACAAACAACAAAGGATCCAGCGCCGATCCCTACATCCCTACACCGATCCATTCAGGGAGGCAACCCTCTACTATCCCTCTCTGGCTTCTCCCAAAAGGTCAATGTCTAATTTACTACCTCATCCTGAATGCCTTTCTTGACCAGACTCCCATGTGGGACCTTATCAAATGCCTTATTAAAATCCATGCAGACAACAATCACTGCCTTGCCGTCATCCACTTTCCCGGTAAATTCCTCAGAAAACTCTATAAGACTGGTTAGACATGACGTACCATGCATGAAGCCATGCTGACTGTCCTTAATCAGCCCATGTCCCTTAGAATGTCTTGCAATAACTTTCCCACAACTAATATCAGATCCCTGGTTTCTGTTTGGAGCCTTTTTTGAACAGTGGAACAACATTGCATATCCACCAATTCTCTGATACCTCTCTTGTCGCTAAGGGTGTTTTAAGTATCTCTGCTAGAGCCCCAGCAATTTCTGCACTTGCCTCCCGTACTGTCCAAGGGAACACCTTGTCAGGCCCTGGTCATATATCTACCCTGATTTGCCTCAAGGTAGCAAACACCACCTCCTCTGTAATCTGTACAGGGTCAATGAAGTTGATGCCACTTTGCCTCACTTCTATAGACTCTGTGTCTATCTCCCCAGTTAAATGCAGATGCAAAGAATGCATTTAACATCTCCCCCATCTATTTTGGCTCCACACATGAATTACCAATCTGATCTACCAGAGGACCAATTTTATCCCTTGCAACCCTTTTCCTCTTAGCATACCTGACAAATCCTTCAGAATCCCTTTGACTGCTAAAGCAACTTCATGCTTTCTTTTAGACTTCCTGATCTATTTCTTTAAGTGTTCTCTTGCATTTCTTATACTCCATAAGCACCTTATTTGTTCCTGTCTGCCTACACTTGCCATGCGCCTCCTTTTTTCTCTTAACCAGGGTTTCAATGTCTCTTGAAAACCAAGGTCTCCTGCACTTGTTATCTTTACCTTTTATTCTGACAGACTCATACAAACTGTGTACTCTCAAAATTTCATTTTCCAAGTACACCTTTTCCAGAGAACAACCTGTCCCAATCCACACTTGCCAGATCATTTCTGATACTATCAAAATCGGCCTTTCTCCAATTTATAGTCTCAACCCACAGACCAGACCTATCTCTTTGCATATTTACTTTGAAACTAATGGTGTTGTGGTCACTGGATGCAAAGTGTTCCCCTACACAAACTTCTCTCACCTGCCCTGTCTCATTCCCTAATAGCAGATCCAGTATCACACGCTCTCTCGCTGGAACTCACACATACTGATGAAGGAAATTTTCCTGAACACATTTGACAACGCTATCCCTTCTAGTCCTTTTACAGTATGAGAGTCCCAGTCAATATGTGGAAAGTTAAAATCACTACCATAACAACCTTACGTTTCTTCCAACAGTCTGCGATCTCTTTACAAATTTGTTCTCTAAATCCCTAGGACTGTTGGGTGGCCTGTAATATAGACCCATTAACGTGGTCATGCCTTTCTTATTTCTCATTTCCACCCATAACGCCTCACTAGTCGTGTTCTCCAGTCTGCCGTGACATTTTCCCTAACGAGTAACGCCACCCCTCCTCCTTTAATCGCTCCTGCTCTGTCGTGTCTAAGACAACGGAACCCCGGAATACATACCTGGCAGTCCTGCTCCTTCTGCAACCAAGTCTCACTAATGGCTACAACATCATAATTCTACATGCTGATCCATGCCCTGAGCTCATCCACCTTTCCTACAATACTCTTGCATTGAAAAATACGCAGCTCAAGAAGCTAGTCATACCATGCTCAATATTTTGGTTCCCGACTTATTTTCCTGTCAGGTCTTACCAGCATCTGCATGGTTTAGTGTTTCGTGGTATGAGTGGTTTGAATTTTCCGAGATCCGTGATCTCATCACCTGCCTAGAAATTTTCATTAATTTGAATCAGTGCCTAAATGATCAGATTTTAGTGGGAGTGGGGAGTGTTTGTCAATAACTGGTTGCCTTTTTCAGGTTACATTTTCTACAGCCATTTTATGTGTAGATCCGTGGTTGCTTAGCAACTGGTGAACTTCCTATTCCTCTTCCACTGAGTTCAATGTAAATTTATTTAAGTGTTAATTTCAACTTTTAACCCCGATCCATCATTCCAGCTCGGCTGTTTGGATCCCTTGAGCAATCTCCCTCTAATAGCAGTAACAATGTCAAATACAATCAAGTTGCTGGAAATAGACCTTGGGTCAAGCAACATCTTGAGAGAGAATGTTATTGACTAGTTTGATGGTCTTTCATCAACCTAAGTGTTAATTCTGTTCCTTACTCCACACCTTCTGCCCGACCTGAGTAACTCCACTATTTTCTGTTTCTATTTCGGATGTCTGGCATTTGTGCTGCTGTTTTTTTTCCCCACTATCAAGTCAACACAAACACTTCAGCAGTCCAGGCGGTATCTATGGAAAAGAGTACAGTTGACGTTTCAGGCCGAGACCCTTCGGCAGGTCTGAAGGAAAAAAAAGCTGAGGAGTAGATTTAAAAGGAGGGTGTGGGTGGGGGCGGAGAAAGAGCAACACAAGGTGATGGGTGGAACCTGGAGGGAAGGGAAGGAAGTAAAGAGGTGGGAAGTTGATAGAGATAAAGGGTTGGAGAAAGGGGAGTCTGATAAAAGTGGACAGAAAGAAAAGATGGGGGGAAGGAGGACCAGAGGGAGGTGATGGGCAGGCAAAGAGATAAGGTGAGAGAGGGGAAAGGGGATGGGGAATGGTGAGGGGTGGGTGCATTACCGCAAGTTCGATATTCATGCCATCAGGTTGGAGGCTACGCACATGGAATGTAAGATGTTCTTCCAACCTGAATGTGGCCCCATCGCGACAATAGACATATTGGAAAGGAAATGGGAAGTGGAATTAAAATGAGTGGCCACCGGGAGATCCTGCTTTTTCTGATGGACGGAGCGTGGGTGCTCGGCGATACAATCTCCCAATCTACATCTGGTCTCATCAATATACAGGAGGCCACACCAGGAGCACCGGACACAGTAAATGACCCCAACAGACTCACAGGTGAGGTGTCGCCTCACCTGGAAGGACTGTATGGGGCCCGGAATGGTACTGAGCGAGGAGGTGTAGGGGCAGGTGTGGCACTTGTTCCACTTGCAAGGGTAAGTGCCAGGAGGGAGATTAGTGGGGAGAGGCAAATAGACAAGGGAGTCGCGTGGAGAGTGATCCCTGCAGAAAGCACTAAGTTGGCGGGGGGGGGGGGGGGAGGGAAAGGTAAGCTTGGTGGTGGGATCCCGTTGGAATTGGTGGAAGTTTCAGAGAATTATGTGCTGGATACGGACACAGACACTGGTGGGGAGGTAGGTGAGGACAAGAGGAACCCTGTCTCTGCATGGGTGGCCGGAGATGGAATGAGAGGAGACATGCATGAAATGGAAGATATACAGTTGAGGGTAGTTGATAGTGGAGGGTGGGAAGGTCCTTTCTTTGATGAAGGAGGACTTTTTTTCTGGAATGAAAAGACTCATCCTGAAAGCAGATGGGGCGGATGGAGGAATTGAGAGAAGGGGATGGCATTTTTACAAGTAACAGGGTAGGAGGAGGTATAGTCCAGGTAGCTGTGAAAGTTTGTAGTAGACAGAAGTAGATAAGCAGAGATAGAGACAGAGAGATCGAGAAAGGGGAGGGAGGTGTCGGAACTGGACTAGCTAAATGTGAGGGCAGGTTGTAAGTTGGAGGCAAAGTGAATGAAGTCAATGATATTTCAATGATTACAGGTTCCCTGGCTCCCATCATCTTATATTCACTATGGATGACAGTCCCTATATACCTCCATCACCCATCAGGAAGGCCTCAAAGCTCAGTTTCTTTCTGGACACCAGACCCAACCAGTTCCCCTCCACCACCACGCTCCTCTGTCTAACAGAACTCGTCCTCACTCTAAATATTTTCTCCTTTGGCTCCTCCTACTTTTTCAAACAGAAGGTCTACCCATTGCCACTCGCATGGGTTCTAGCTATAGAAACCTAGAAAATAGCTGCAGGAGTAGGCCATTCAGCCCTTCAAGCCTGCACCGCCATTCAGTATGATCATGGCTGATCATCCAACTCAGAACCCTGTACCAGCCTTCCCTCCATACCCCCAATCCCTTTAGCCAGAAGGGCCATATCTAACTCCCTCTTAAATATAGGAAATGAACTGGCCTCAACTGTTTCCTGTGGCAGAGAATTCCACAGATTCACTACTCTCTGTGTGAAGACGTTTTTCCTAATCTCGGTCCTAAAAGGCTCCCCTTTATCCTCAAACTGTGACCCCTCGTTCTGGACCTCCCCAACATCGGGAACAATCTTCCTGCATCTAACCTGTCCAATCCCTTTAGGATTTTATATGTTTCAGTAAGATCCCCCCTCAATCTTCTAAATTCCAACGAGTATAAGCTTAGTCGATCCAGTCTTTCATCATATGAAAGTCCTGCCATCCCAGGAATCAATCTGGTGAACCTTCTTTGTACTCCCTCTATGGCAAGGATGTCATTCCTCAGATTAGGGGACCAAAACTGCACACAATATTCCAGGTGTGGTCTCACCAAGGCCTTGTACAACTGCAGTAGTACCTCCCTGCTCCTGTACTCAAATCCTCTTGCTATGAATGCCAGCAAACCATTTGCCTTTTTCACCACCTGCTGTACCTGCATGCCCACTTTCAATGACTGGTGTACAATGACACCCAGGTCTCGTTGCACCTCCCCTTTTCCTAATCGGCCACCATTCAGATAATAATCTGTTTTCCTATTTTTGCCACCGAAGTGGATAACCTCACATTTATCCACATTAAATTGCATCTGCCATGAATTTGCCCACTCACCTAACCTATCCAAGTCATCCTGCATCCTCTTAGCATCTTCCTCACAGCTAACACTGCCGCCCAGCTTCGTGTCATCCGCAAACTTGGAGATGCTGCATCTAATTCCCTCATCTAAGTCATTAATATATATTGTAAACAACTGGGGTCCCAGCACTGAGCCTTGCGGCACCCCACTAGTCACTATGCTTGCCTGTTTGTTGGCTACATGGAACAATCTATGTTCCAAGCATACACTGGTGACAGTCCTGCACTTTCCTTACGCTACATCAACGACTTCATTGGTGCTGCTTCCTGCACCCATGCTGAACTCATCGACTTCATCCACTTTGCCTCCAACTTCCACCCTGCCCTCAAATTTATCCAGTCCATTTCTGACACCACCCTCCTCTCTCTCGATCACTGGAGACGGCTTATCTACTGATGTCTATTACAAAGCCACGGACTCTCACAGCTACCTGGACTATACCTCCTTCCATCCTATTACTTGTAAATACACCATCCCCTTCTCTCAATTCCTCCATCTCTGCCGCCTCTGGTCTCAGGATTCCAGAATGAAGAAGATGTCCTCTTTTTTCAAAGAAAGGCCATCAACGCTGGCCTCAACCACATTTCTTCCATTTCACGCACATCTGCCTTCACCCCATCCTCCCGCCACCCATCCAGGGATAGGGTTCCTCGTCCTCTCCTACAACCCCACCAGCGTCCATGTCCCGCATCTAAGTCTCCAAAACTTCCGGCTTCTCCAACGGGATCCCACCGCCAAACTCATCTTTCCCTCCTCCCCTGCCCCCCACTTTCTGCAGGGATCGCTCCCTTCGAGACAGTCCTTCCAGGTGAGGCGACCCTTCACCTGCGAGTCTGTTGGGGTTATCTACTATATCCGGTGCTCCTGGTGTGTTCCCTTGTATATCGGTGATATGTCAGTCCATGGCTTCCTCTACTGTCGCGATGAGGCCGCACTCAGGTTGGAGGAACAACACCTTATTTTCCGTTTGGGAATATAACCAGATGGCATGACCATCGATTTCTAGAACATCCAGTAATGCAACCCCCCCCCACTATTCCCCATCCCCTTTTCCCTCTCTCACCAAATCTCCTTGCCTACCTGTCGCCTCCCTCTGGTTCTCCCCCCCCCCGCCCTTTCTTCCATGGCCTTCTGTCCTCTTCTATCAGACTCCCCTTCTCCAGCCCTGTATCTCTAAAAACTTGCCAGCTCTTTATTTCCTCCCTCCCCCTCCAGGTTTCACCCATCACCTGGTGTTTCTCTCTCCCCTCCCCCACCTTTTAAATCTACTCCTCAGCTTTTTTTTTCTTCTGTCCTGCTGAAGGGTCTCGGCCCAAAACCTCGACGGTACTCTTTTCCATAGATGCTGCCTGGCACTGGCTCAGAACATGAGAAAAACGAGCCCCTTTCCTGCTTCATACCCACCCAGCCAGCCCCAGGACAGCCTATCTCCACCCCTCCAGCTGACAACGCTTATGTTTTATATCTGCTTTGGTCGTTGACATGTCTGAATTTAATTTAATTGACTTTATTACTTACATCCTTCATATACATGAATAAAAATTTTTACATCTCCATCTGAATGTGCAATTTATACAAACTTGTAATAAATACCAAGTACAACAGGACAGCCAATATAACATAGAAATACAATTGTATCAGCATGAGTTAATCAGTCTGATGGCCTGGTGGAAGAAACTGTCCCGGAGCCTGTTGGTCCTGGCTTTTATGCTGCGGTACCGTTTCCTGGATGGTAGCAGCTGGAACAGTTTGTGGTTGGGGTGACTCGGGTCCCCAAGGATCGTTCGGGCCCTTTTTACATACCTGTCTTTGTAAATGTCCTGAATAGTGGGAAGTTCACATCTACAGATGCGGTGGGCTGTCCGCACCACTCTCTGCAGAGTCCTGCGATTGAGGGGAGTACAGTTCCCATACCAGGCAGTGATGCAGCCAGTCAGGATGCTCTCAATCATGCTCCTACAGACTGTTCTTAGAATTAGGGGCCCATACCAAACTCTTCAACCGTCTGAGGTGAAAGAGGTGCTGTTGTGCCTTTTTCGCCACACAGCCGGTATGTACAGACCACGTGAGATCCTCGGTGATGTGTATGCGAAAGAACTTTTAATGCTGGATCCATTGATGTCAATAGGGGTTAGTCTGTCTCCATTCCTCCTGTATCCACAACCAGTTCCTTTGTTTTTGCAATATTGAGGGAGAGATGTTGAGGGTCAGAGGTGAGGGAGCCCACTCTTACCAGCTGCCGGCGATCTGACAGGAAGTCCAGGATCCAACTGCACAAGACAGGGTGAAGGCTGAGGTCTCTGAGCTTCTTGTCGAGCCTGGAGGGAATTATGGTGTTGAATGCTGAACTGTAGTCCAAGAACAGCATTCTCACCTGAGCACCCCTCTTCTCCAGGTGTGCAAGGACAGTGTATAGAGTGGTGGCTATTGCATAGTTTGTCGATCGGTCGTGTCGGTAGGTGAATTGTAGGGGATCCAGTTTGGGTGGCAGCATGCTGCAGATGTAATCCTTGACCAGCCTCTCAAAGCATTTGCTTATTATTGAGGTGAGTGTAGCAGGACACCAGTCGTTCAGGCATGTTACCTTGGTCTTTTTAGGTACAGGAACAATGGTGGATGTTTGAAGCAGGAGGGGACTCTACACTGGGAGAGGGAGAGATTAAAAATGTCTGTAAACACACATTCTAGAGCCTAATGGTATATATTTTTGTTACACATGTTTTCATTTCCTGTAGTCTCCCATCAGATTGGCCGATGAATGGTTTGTGGTAGGCATTGTTCCCTTTAAGTTGCGTGGCCACGCAGTAGCTGAAGTGCTCCCGTGCACGTAGCCTTTGTTGCCACGAAGCTGGGATTTTCTTAACATTTAAAGCACTGCGCAGCTTTCAGACCTTATTATTTGGGTTTTGCACTCCACAAGTGTGGAGAGAAGATGTGGGGTGGGGCTTAGTGAAGACTTTGAAGTACAGGATGCCTCCCGCTTTTGATAGTAGCTAGAGAGACTTCAGAGTTGGTTGTCGAAAGTGAACTCACTGAAGGTGATGTTGTGTGAAGAGAGACGGCGTAGGCCAACAGGGGGAGGACAAGTGTACTTGGAGTGAATATGAGAATCTGGGCAGTCACATATCCAACTCACACCACAGCATTTGTCTGAAAACAGTACCTGATCCAATCGAACCAGCACTTGGAAGGCGTAGATCCACAGAACCAACCACTGCAAGAACCGTTGTGGGCACGACTCACCACACAAGCTCTCAGGAGCTGGGCTTGCTATATCCTGAACCTTACCCAGGCGGCAGTAGCTGAAATGCTCCCGCGCACATAGCCATTGTTGCCACACAGCTGGAATTTTCTTAACATTTAAACAAAATACCGCGTAGCTTTCAGACCTTGTAAAAAATCCCTGTTCAGAGCAATGGCTGGTCCGCATGGCTGTTAAAAAAAATTAGAGAGAACATAGGAAGCATGTGTGGGAATGGCCGGGGCAGATGCCAACCCCATTTCCCCTGCCTGACATTCCCCGCATTCATCACGCGGGGACTGGATTTTGTATGGGCTGTCAATACCATTAAAAATAATCGGAAGAATCTCTCACTTCACTCTGCTTTATCTCGTCAGGTGCTGCCCGACATTATCAGAGTTTTTAAATAAAAAACTTTTATTTAGCTTTTGTTTTTGAATAGTCTGACAGGATCTGATAGAAACAAAAAGTCAAAATTCCAGCCAGATTCCCAAGCAAGTTTCTGGGAGTTGCCACGGAGCTACTGGTAATATTTAGACAGCAGCCCCTTGGGCACGAGTTAAGCAGCGTCACGTATTGTCCATGCTCGCGTACAGAGCATAGAACATTACAGTACAGGCCCTTCAACCCACAATGTTGTGCTTTTTAACCTACTCTAAAATCAATCTAAACCTTCCCTCTACCACCACCGCAGGAAAAGCGTTATACGCAACCACCACTTTCTGTGTAAAAAAAACTTGCCTCTGATATTTTCCCTCCACACCCTTCTTTACTCCAATCTCCTTAAAACTATGCCATCTCATATTAGCCATCTCCAGGGAAACAGGGAAACTGAGGGCAAGGACACTCGCCAGGGACAACCAGGAGTCCAAAGCTGATCCTAGGCTGTCAGGCTGACCTTTCTCTCATCTTCAGCCATGTGTTTGGAGTCATGGTGGAAATGCATGGAATTGCACATAATGACCACAAACCGTTCACTGAAGACTTGGTTTCCGCGGCAAAAGCTGGTAAGTGTCTCCACTACCTGCACTCAGAGTCAGAGAGAAATACAGACAGAGATAGGCCCATTCAGGCCACTGACTGTCAAACACCATTACACTGATCCTAACCTCACCCATTTCATTTTTCCCACATTCCCACCATCAAGTCTCGCCCCTTCCAGCTTCTTCCATTTCCATATTAAGGGTATTACCAAAGTCCAAGTAGCTTGTCAATCTGCACGTACAAGGAGGGAGAGGAGCACCAGGAGGGAACCCCACAGTCGGGAGAATGTGCAGACAGCACGCACAGAGCAGCAGGTGGTGGCTTAGAGCCAGGAGTTTGGTTGTGTACTTTTGTACGTAGGCTCAAAACGTACAGGTAATGCGCTTTCCAAATACACACACCAGGTACAGGGAAACTGAGATTAATGCTCCGTAGGTCAGGGCAGGGAACGTTTCAGGTCTTCGACCATTCATCAGCGCTGAAACACAAGAGGAAAATCTTAGGACCAATGTCACAAAAGAGGCAGACTTAAAGGAAGAAAGAAAATTGACCTGAATGCAAAGTCTAGAATATGCACAGTGGATCATCAGGAGGCCTGAATGGGAGCTGTTCCGTTTCCATTCTAGTGGGGATAGGGTGCCAGAATCAGAGGAGGCAAGCCAGTGGAGGGGGTTGAGAATAGGATGATCAGCGCGAGGAATGAGCGGGGGGGGGGGGGGGTAGATGGGCTGGTATAAATGAGGGCTTGCAAGAATGTTTGATGGCCTGCAATTTCTGCAAACCATTTCAAACCCGACAAGGCCCGAGTGAGAGTACTGAAATAGGTGATAAGGGGGTAACACATGAACAGGAACAGGAACAGAGATGGGCTCGTTGCGGGACCAGGTAAGCTAGACCCGGATCTGTAGGCCAGAGGCTCTTAAAGTTGTAGCCATACAAAATAAAAGCACAGAAACAGGCCCTTCAACCTATCTAGTCCATGCCAAACCATTTAAAATGCCTACTTTCATTGTCCTGTAACTGGACCACAGCCCTTCATACCACTACTTTCCATCTACTTGTCCAAGCTTCTCTTAAACACTGAAACCAAGCTTGCATGCGACACTTGTGCTACTAGATCACCCCATACTCCCACGACTCCAGTGAAGAAGTTTCCCCTCATGTTACTCTTTTCACCTTTCAATCTTAACCGATGACCTCCAGTTGTAGTCCCACCCACACTCAATGGAAAAAGCCTACTTGCATTTATCCTATCCGTACCCCTCAAAATGTTGTATACCTCCATCAAATCTCCCTTCAGTCTTCTGCATTCCAAGAAATAAAGATTGAATAGGTTAGTACTTTCCTTATAACTTAGGTCCTCCAGTCCTGGCAATATCCTTGTAGATTTTCTCCGTATTCTTTCAACCTTAATCACATAGTTAGCTTGAGGAAGTTGCTATTCACCCAGTAATGAGCACGGGGAGGCAGTGGTGCGGGAAGTGAGCTGGGAACTGACTCTTGCCTTCAGAGCTGACAGCGTCAGGTATCAAGGAAGAGATGTAGTCAGGGAGGGAATAGACTCAGAGATCAGTGACCAGATGGACGTGCATGGGATCAGGTGAAGGTGGTTGACTGACCCATCTTACCTGATGTAAAGGTGGTTCCAGCAGATAGCACGCTTTGCAACATTTAGCTCAGGAATCAGCGGCGTGCAAATCCAATACTGGAAGAGGGAGAATGAATGAGAAGTCGATCTAAACTGTAAGAATGTTAAGAAGATGTTGTGAAGGATTTTGGTTCCTTCTTTACTTATAACCAACATTCGTGTCCCCTCTCCCCAACCACCACAGGGGAAAAAAGGCAACATGTTCACTGACAATGAACTGCTTGGTGAAAGATTGGGGCCAACTGGCCAAATATAATGCCGATCGACCCAACTCAATGAGGTGAAAGGTTTCAGCTCACTTCAGCAATCCTTACAGCCAAAGTCCTCAGAGCTGGCATTAGCTGACCTGGCCAACTGGGTGGTAGAGCTTTGCACTGTTCCAATTCCATCCACTGTTGAGATGTGACCGTGGAAGCTGGCATGGACCTTAAGCAGATATCAGGGAGTTCGCTCCTGCAGTCAGGCGCCGCTCGGTTGCCAAAAATTACTTTGTAATTATGAATTGTTAGATTATTCAGCCCTGTCCATATTCATGATTATTCTTCACTTAAAATGTGTCTCCACCCCATTACCATAACTTAACACCCTTCCTCAACCACAAGGATATCCTGTTAAACATTGTTACAATCTTTGTACTGACTATGATGCCAAATAAACTGGGGTTTGACAATGACAGACCTGTGTAAATGGAAATGTGTGCATGTGACTGGCACGCAAGGGCCCAGGAACAATATTTTCACCTTTGTTTTGACCCCAGTTTTAATCTGCAGCTCCATCGTGTTTTCTCTGTGGTTTGACTGAGAGGGGTTTATTTATAGGGAAATTCAAGACGGCAAACCCACTCTCAGGCAGTGCAGCTACACACTGTCCCCCAGGCCATTTCAACTCTTCGGTTGTACTGTGAGGCTTTTCAGACTTCATTCTGTTCAGCAGTGAGTCATGGGAGCCAGGTTATTTGCCTATGGTCATCTTTGTAAACCACTTAAAACCCAGACGGCGTCCCACGCGACTTCACTCGGAACAGGGGCCACGTTTTCTTCCCACTCTCGCCCCAAGCATGGCCAAGCTGGCCGTTTCATTAGGATGAACTGGGCCGCAGGAGCCTGGCCCCATGCCGACGTTGGTCAGCTGAGATCCGTTCTGCTTTCTCAAGAGGAGTTAAACTCTTCCAAACAACTCCACAACAACCCGCCAGTATTTACCCTGGAAGCGGCAGTATTAGACAAAAAGAATCTAGACAGTCTCACCTCGTTTCCATACAATCTGATGCCTTTTTCTTGTATTGTAACAAAAGCAAATTAGTAACTGTAAAATATATTGGGACGTCATAAACAGCTTGATTTACATGGAAGATTTCCAACTCTCCTACGCGAATTATGACCTTAATTCAAATACAAACCTCGTCCTTCAATAAACAGCTGGTAAATTTACTTAGCACACAGTTCAGATACAACAACTTCATTAAATCCATGGGTCACCACAAAGGAGGAGGGCCATGTTTTTTTTTTTATGAACAGAATCAGTAGAAATTTCAACCATACATTTGTTTTTTGCTTCTGACCCCTCCATTTCACCAGCCTGCCCGGTTTCACCTGCTCCTCTCTGGGTGAAGATTCTGGAGGGAGCACTCTGCCCTGATCTCCATGTGCGAGCCTGGGGTTCTCTGGGGGCGATGTGGTTTTGTCCAGCACTTGGCTTCTCCAGCCTCCTGAGGCAGGTGGCACATCGCCACTTCCACATCCCAGACATGTGACTGATCTGAAGGTCTAAAATGTTTATTTCGGTACCTCATGGCAAGCGGATCTCAAAGAGACCCCCAGAACAGCACTGCACAGTAACAAATAATGTCTGTATCGACCATGATGCCAAATAAAACCTGCCTGTGCAAGATGCACAGCCCTCAAGCCCCTGTCTGTTCTTATTCTGCGTTAACAGCCTCTTACATCCTGTCTTGCCACCTCCACCCCGGCAACTCATTCCAGGCATCCATCACTCTCTGTGTAAAAAGAAAACTAGCCCCATACATCCCCCCCCCCCCCATCTTAAACTATGCCCTCTAAAAATTGATGTTTCCACCCTTGGGATAAAGCACA
This sequence comes from Mobula birostris, assembly GCF_030028105.1. Classification (NCBI taxonomy): domain Eukaryota; kingdom Metazoa; phylum Chordata; class Chondrichthyes; order Myliobatiformes; family Myliobatidae; genus Mobula; species Mobula birostris. Next base: position 57,843,162 of record NC_092385.1, read on the forward strand.
CTGCCTGCTTACACTCTCTGTTCCTCTCATAATTTTATAAACCTCTATCAAGTGTCCCATCAGCCTCCAACACTCCAGAGAAAACAACCCAGGTTTGTCCAAACCCTCCTTGTAGCTAATACTCTCTAATGCTGCCAGCATCCTGGTGAACCTCTTCAGCACTCTCTCTAATGAACCAACATCCTTCATGTAAAGGGCCAACCAGAACGTCACCCGATTCTCCAAATACAGTCCAACCAAAGTTTTATACAACTTCCTGACCCTTATATTCAGTGCCCTGACTGGTGAAGGCAAATTTGCAGAACACCTTCTTGACCATCCTATTGACATGTGTAGCCACCTTCAGAGAGCCTCAGGATCCCCACGTACATCAGTGCACTTAAGAGTCCAGACAGTTACTGTGTATATGGAGCTCCGCTTACTTTAGAGCTGATGAACAGAGGTGACACACCAGGATTTACCTTCCTTTGCTGAGATTAATTCAACAACATCACCGCAAATCACAAACAGAACACACTGTGAAAACTGAACCGCCCAGGATACACCCGTGGACCCCCTTCTTCACCATCAGTACCAGCCTAAACACTTATTCTCTTCCCACAAATGCTGCCTGACCTACTGATTATTTTCAGCATTTTCTACTTTTCAGATTTCCAGTATCTGCAAATTTTTTTTTTGACTTTCAATGTGATTACAAAGTTAGAACCAAATTAAAATACCAAGTCAAATACTGTTCGTAATAAAAGATGCAATGGGTCAGTAAAGGGTTGGGGCATTTTACAGTACAGCTGTGCCCTCCTGTGCCTGCTCCAACAGTACAAACATCCTCTTCAACGCTGGGAAACTCCGCCTTTGGCGGTGTGAATGACAGTTCTAGCGGAGCGTTAGAAGCCTCTGGGTCCTTGCCAGCTATGTTGCCCGTTCCCAGTCCTGTGGCCTGCCCCTCACTGGTTGCTGCAGATCGCTGAAGATGAGCGCGCCGATGAGATCTGCTTCTTCCGCCTCTTGTTCAGCAGCGGGTTGCTGGTTTTATCCAAGTCCTTGATGGTCACCTGGTCGTAGTCAACTCTCATCGTGGCCAGGGCGCTCGTCATCTCATCCTGAAAGTGGAGTACAGAGCACAGTATTTAGAGCAAAACGGAGGGGGGAGGGTCACAACGGGACATTATCGAAGGTGAATGGAGGAAAGTATAGGGTGAATGTCAAGTGCATGTCTTTTACACACAGAGTGGAACACCCTGCCAAATATGGTAATAGAGGCAAATTTGGGACATTTGAGAAACTCTTGGGTAGACACACGGATGATAGAGAAAAGGAGGATTATATAGAAGGGAAGGGTTAGATTCAAGGGTAAAGAGCAACTTTATTCGCAATATATGTTTACATGTATTAGGAATTCGCTGTGGTGTATGGAGAGGGGTGATAAATAATAGCACAAGACATAGCAGCAGAATTAAGCCATTCAGCCCATCGAGTCTGCTCCACCATTTGATCATGGCTGATCCTTTCTTTTTCTCCTCCTCAACCCCAGTTCCCGGTCTTCTCCCCGTAACCGTTGATACCATGTCCAATCAAGAACACATCAATATCTTCCTTAAATACACTCAATGACCTGGCCTCCACAGCTGCAAGTGACAACAAATTCACCACCCTTTGGCTAAAGAAATTTCTCCGCATCTCTGTTTTGAAAGGGCGCCCCTCTATCTTGAGGCTATGCCCTCTTGTCCTAGACTCCCCCAACATGGGAAACATCATTTCCACATCTACTCTGTCTAGGCCTTTCATGAACTGAAAGTTTTCAATGAGGTCCCCCCTCATCCTTCTGAATTCCAGCAAGTACAGACCTAGAGCCATCAAACCTTCCTCATATTTAATTCCCGGAATCATCCTTGTGAAACTCCTCTGGACCTTCTCCAATGCCGGCATATTTTTTCTAAGATGAGGGGCCCAACACTGTTCACAATACTCAAGGTGAGGTCTCATCAATGCCTTATAATGCCTCAGCATCACGTCCTCGCTCTTGTATTATCGATTGGCATCTCCCTAGAACAAGGGGTTTAGATGGGGTGGAGTTTGTTAGGTGTGTTCAGGAAGGTTTCTTGACACAATATGTAGATAAGCCTACAAAAGGAGAGGCTGTGCTTGATCTGGTATTGGGAAATGAACCTGGTCATGTGTCAGATCTCTCAGTGGGAGAGCATTTTGGAGATAGTGATCACAATTCTATCTCCTTTACAATAACATTGGAGAGAGATAGGAACAGACAAGTTAGAAAAGTGTTTAATTGGAGTAAGGGGAATTATGAGGCTATCAGGCAGGAAATTGGAAGCTTAAATTGGAAACAGATGTTCTCAGGGAAAAGTACAGAAGAAATGTGGCAAATATTCAGGGAATATTTCTGTGGAGTTCTGCATATGTACATTCCAATGAGACAGGGAAGTTATGGTAGGGTACAGGAACTGTGGTGTACAAAGGCTGTAATAAATCTAGTCAAGAAGAAAAGAAAAGCTTACAATAGGTTCAGAGAGTGAGGTAATGTTAGAGATCTAGAAGATTATAAGGCTAACAGGAAGGAGTTTAAGAAGGAAATTAGGAGAGCCAGAAGGGGCCATGAGAAGGCCTTGGTGGGCAGGATTAAAGAAAACCCCAAGGCATTCTACAAGTATGTGAAAAGCAAGAGGATAAGACGTGAAAGAATAGGACAAATCAAGTGTGACAGTGGGAAAGTGTGTATGGAACCAGAGGAAATAGCAGAGGTACTTAATGAATACTTTATTTCAATATTCACAGTGGAAAAGGATCTTGGTGATAGGAGTGATGACTTGCAGCAGACTGAAAAGCATGAGCATGTAGATATTAAGAAAGAGGATGCGCTGGAACTTTAGGAAAGCATCAAGTTGGATAGGTTGCCGGGACTACTGTGGGAGGTGAGGGAGGAGATTGCTGAGCCTCTGACGATGAACTTTGCATCATCATTGGGGACAGGAGAGGTTCTGGAGGATTGGAGGGCTGCGGATGATGTTCCTCTGTTCAAGAAAGGGAGTAGAGATAGCCCAGGAAATCATAGACCATTGAGTCTTACCTCAGTGGTTGGTAAGTTGATGGAGAAGATCCTGAGAGGCAGGATTTATGAACATTTGGAGAGGCATAATAGGATTAGGAATAGTCAGCATGGCTTTGTCAAGGGCAGGTCATGCTTTACGTGCCTGATTGAGCTTTTTGAGGAAGTGACTAAACACATTGATGAAGGAAGAGCAGTAGATGTAGTGTATATGGATTTCAGCAAGGCATTTGATAAGGTACCCCATGCAAGGCTTGTTGAGAAAGTAAGGAGGCATGGGATCCAAGGGGACCTTGCTTTATGGATCCAGAACTGGCTTGCCCACAGAAGGCAAAGAGTGGTTGTAGACGGGTCATATTCTGCATGGAGGTTGGTGACCAGTGGTGTCCCTCAGGGATCTGTTCTGAGACCCCTACTCTTTGTGATTTTTATAAATGACCTGGATGAGGAAGTGGAGGGATGGGTTCATAAGTTTGCTGATGACACAAAGGTTGGAGGTGTTGTGGATAATGTGGAGGGCTGTCAGAGGTTACAGCGGGATATTGATAGGACGCAAAACCGGGCTGAGAGGTGGAAGATGGAGTTCAACCCAGATAAGTGTGAAGTGGTTCAGTTTGGTAGGTCAAATATGATGGCAGAATATAGTATTAATGGTAAGACTCTTGGCAGTGTGGAGGACCAGAGGGGTCTTGGGGCCCGAGTCCATACAACACTCAAAGCAGCTGCGCAGGTTGAGGTGGATACGATAGGGTCTGTTAAGAGACTTTTGGATAGGTACATGGAGCTTAGAAAAATAGAGGGCTATAGGTAAGCCTAGTAATTTCTAAGGTAGGGGCATGTTTGGCACAGCTTTGTGGGCCGAAGGGCCTGTATTGTGCTGTAGGTTTTCTCTGTATTCTAGACCTCCTGAAATGAACACTAACATGGCATTTGCCTTCCTCACCACCGACTCAGCCTGCAGGTTAATCTTCAGGGTGTTCTGCACAAGGACTCCCAAGTCCTTCTGCATCTCAGATTCCTGGATTTTCTCCCCATTGAGAAAACAGTCTGCACATTTATTTCTACTACCGAAGTGCATGACCATGCAATTTCCAACACTGTATTTCATTTGCCACTTTCTTGCCCATTCTCCTAATCCAGGGGTCCCCAACCTTTTTTGCACCACGGACCGGTTTAATATTGACAATATTCTTGCGGATTGGCCGACCGGGGGGGGGGGGGGTTCAAGTAGGGTTAAACTCACCTCAACATGTCTTTTACAGTTAGAGTTGCCAACTTTCTCACTCCCAAATAAGGGACAAAAGTAGCAGTCAAATCCCGGGACACTCTACCCCAGGAAAGACTACCTTGACCATGAAGCCTTGCGCGGGCACCTGTGTGCACATCCGTGACGTGCTCGTAGCCATGCGCATGCGCGTATGTGCCGATTTTTTCCCCCCACAAATCGGTTTTACCTTCATCTTCCCAACTATACTGCACATACATTATTTCTACTTCAGTCTATGTATTTATCATATCATTCCTGCTTTTACTATATGTTAGTGTTATTTTCGGTTTTATGTGTTATTTGGTATGATTTGGCAGGTTATTTTTTGGGTCTGGGGATGCTCAAATATTTTTATCATATAAATTAGTGGTAATAGCTTCCCATTCAACCCTACATGAATACCCATGATTACAGTCAAACAGAACAGCGTTACCCTGGGGCCAAGGGACAAAACACAGTACCAACAGTCATACACACCACAAGGCACATCTAAAATATCAGCAAATATACAGTCACATAAAAACTATAATTCAAGGCCATGTGTCTATGAATGTTGCATCTTTCTGCAGTTGAACAAAATAAAACTTGTCTTCTGCTGAGTGAACACTGGGGGGCAGCACTGACTCTAGCTTGGATACTGAATGTTCTGATGTCTTTTAAATATTCATACTCCTAGACCTGGGTTTTACAGGCGAGGCTACCTTGCAAAGTTGATGCTGGGTTCCCTTCTTGAAACCCACAGTGCTTCTGAAGAAGGTCCTCCCAAACAGTTGAGGATTTCGAGCTAGTGAGAACAGGAGACTCCTTGTCACACCAGGTGGTCAAAACAGATAATCTGAATTTATTTACTAAATTTATTTTGAATCCCATGGAGCATGTGGAAACCTTCCAATATCCAGGCAGTCAACAGGAATTCTGCAATGCTGGAAATTCAAGCAATACACATAAAAGTTGCTGGTGAACGCAGCAGGCCAGGCAGCATCTCTATGAAGAGGTGCTGCCTGGCCTGCTGCGTTCACCAGCAACCTTTATGTGTGTTGCTTAAATATCCAGGCAGTTCTTTTTTTTCTTCTTTCTTCAGGTAGGAGTATATATCGGGGGGAAGGGTTAAGGGGAGGGGGGAGGGTAGACATTATCTTTTCATGTATTCACTTTGAAAACTCAATAAAAATTATATTTAAAAAACACAGATAATCTGACAGATTTCATGAGAGATTTAAAGGCAATGGAGGGATTGAGAACAGGGTGGATGGTGGAGGGAGGACACCTGTCAGGAATATTAACAATGCAATTGATCAGTTGATTAAAGGATTACAATGTTGTGGATTCAGTCTTATATTTCCAGTGTTCACTTTTCTTCATTTTTGTACAACTGAAATTGCTTACTGACAGGTGGGAGAGCTCACCTGCATAGTGACAGAGGGGCTTTTGTCCACAGTTGGGTTGGGGCTGGGCGATGGAATGAGATTGGGAAGTGAAGACCACAGGGTTGAAGGTTCAGCATTATGGTCCACCCTGAATCAGCAGCTAGGGGACAGTGATGGGGCTGGGGGTGCAGGGGGGGTGGTTGGTGAGCACACGGAATTTGCATGGGGGAGGAGTAAAATGGCAAGGGTCCTCCCAAGCACCGTCTCTCTCAAACCCTTCCCCACAGAGCATACTCAGACTGGGTTGACACAACTTTACATTCCTGCTATCACCACGACCTGCCGAGTCATTTCCCTTCCTCTGTTCTGCTCTGCTTGCAAACCCTTGGGAACAGGAACATGGACTTACAGCTTTTCCTGTGGGGATGCACTGCTCGACTTCACCTCTCCGCCTTTTCCTTCCCCCTCTTCTCCCTGAGTGCCTGCCTATTATAATACACCCATGGTTTAAAAAAAACTTGCACCGTTTGTTTGTCTTTCAGTCAGGTCTCAGGAAAGGGCAATGGTTGAAAACCAATTCAAGTTCCTTTCGTCACTAAGAAGTAGGAGCCAGTCTATCCTGGAGACAGCCTCATCAGTTGGGCCACTTCTTCAATGTGAATGAGAGACGACCTCTGGCTTTATCGTGCCCTGACAGAGCTTCCTCCCAACGTCCCCTCCTTTCTCTGTCCACCATGACTTGGAGTTAGGTTTTATCATCAAAGAAAAATATCAACTTTTTTTCCTATTTTTCAAAGTCAAAGTACAAAGTGCATATATGTCACTATATACTACCAAGATATATGAGAAATGAAATACTATTAATACAAACTGGACATACAATGCCTGTAAAAAGTATTTACCCCACCCTTGGAAGTTTTCATGTTTTATTGTTTTATAACATTGAATCACGGAAGCCATGCAGTGAAGCATGCCTGCAGCCACCACCGAGGTAGGAATAATGTGTTTTTGATTAGTCTGATGGCCAAAATGCTCAGTTTTGGTTTCATCAGACTATAGAATCTCTTCCAGCTGACTAGAGTCTCCCACATGCCTTCTAGCAAACTGTAACCAAGATTTCATCTGAGTTTCTTTTCCAACTTTGCCATTCTCCCATAAAGCTGTGACTGGCAAAGCACCCAGGCTACAGTTGTTGTTTGTGCAGTCTCTCCCATCTCAGCCACTGAAGCCTGTAACTCCTCCAGAGTTGTCATGGGTCTCTTGGTGACCCCCCTCACTAGTCCCCTTCTTGCACAGTCACTCAGTTTCTGAGTACGGCCTGCTCGAGGCAGATTTACAGCTGTGCAATATTCTTTCCATTTCTTGATGACTGACTTCACTGTACTCCAAGGGATATTCAGTGACTTGGAAATTTTCTTGTACCCATCTCCTGACATGTGGTTTTGCGGAGTTACTTGGAATGTTCTTTTGTCTTCACGGTGTAGCTTTTGCCAGGATACTGACTCACCAGCAGTTGGACCTTCCAGATAGAGGTGTATTTTTACTACAATCAATTGAAACACCTTGAATGCACACAGGTCTCCAAAAACAGATCTCTATTTAACTAGTTATGTGACTTCTAAAATCAGCGCACCAGTGATGATTTGGTGTGTCATATAAGGGTGGGGGGAGGAGAAAGGTGAATACTTATGTAGTTCATTATTTTGTGTTCTAGATTTCTGATTAATTTAGATCACTTTGTAGAGATCTGTTTTCACTTTGACATGAGTCTTTTTCATCAGTGTCAAGAAAGCCAAATTAAATCCACTGTGATTCAATGTTGTAAAACAATAAAACATGAACATTTGCAAGGGGGGGGGAATACTTTTTAGAGGCATTAAATACACAGTGAAATGCATCGTTTGCATCAACAGCCAGCACAGTCCCATGATGCACTAGGAGAAGCCCGCAAATGTCACCATGCTTTCATCGCCAACGTAGCATGCCCATAACTTACTAACCTACTAACCAGCAGGTCTTTGGAACGTGGATGGAAACTGAAGCACAGGGTCAGGGGAAGAACATGCACACAGCGGTGGGAATTGAACCCCAATCGCTGGCTGCTATGCTGTAAAATGAACATGTTGACTGCTACACTCATCTTAGCACCCGCTGCCTCAGCTTAATTCTAGACAGACTGATGGCCCTGAAACAGGAGACTGCAGCTCCACTTGTTGCCAGGACATGAGTGCATTTGTTACTCAAGTATGTAAACAGTATGTGAATATATACTACCTGGAGATTCATTTTCTTGAAAGCATTTACAGGAAAATACAGAAATACAATAGAAGTTTTGAAAACTATAAATAAATGTCCATCAGACACACAGTGAGATGCATCAACAACCTTCACAGTGCGAGGATGTGCTGGGCACAGCCTACAAGTGTCGCCAAGCTTCTGTTGCCAATGTAGCATGCACACAACTCACTAACCCCAACCCATACGTCTTTGGACTGTGGGAGGAAACCAGGGCACCCAGAGGAAACCCATGGGGAGAATGTACAAACTCCTTGCAGGCAGCGGTGGACATCCAAACCCAGTCACTGGCACTGTAAAGCAATTACCCTAACTGCTACCCTACTGTGAAGATCTGATCTCCTGCTTCCGTTTAATTCTAGAATGACTGATGGCTCTGGAACAGAAGATTACAGGCCCACTCATTGACAAGAGTCGAGTACACACGATGTTCTAGTGTCAAGGGCAGTGGGTAACGGGCCTGATCCTGAAGAATGTAATAGATTGGCTGGTTGAGTGGTGTCGCGGCAACAACCTCGCATTCAACATCAGGAAGATAAGGAACTGATTGCGGACATCAGGAAGGGGGGATTTGGGAGAACACAGACCAGTTTTCATCGAGGGGTCAGTAGTGGAAAGGGGCAGAGCCTCGTTCCAGGGTGTTGGCATCCCTGAAGATCTTATCCTGGACCCAACAAAGAAGGCACGTCAGTGGCAATATTTCATTAGGAGTTTGAGGAGATCTGGTGTGCAGTAAATCTCTACAGATGCACCATGAAGAGCATTCTAACTGGTTGCATCACCGTCTGGCATGGAGCGACCAATGCAGAGGATCAGACGGTTGTAAACTCAGCCATCTGCATCATGGGCACTAGCCTTCCTAACATCAAGGACATCTTCAATAGTCAATGCCTCAAGAAGCTGGCATCCATCCATCAACGAGCCTCCCCATCTGGCACATGCCCCTCATTACTACCATCAGGGAGGAGCCACAGGAGCCTGAGGACACACACTCAATGTCTTACCTTTCGCCATCCAATTGTTGTAAGGTCCATGAACACTACCTCACGTTGCGCTCTCTTTTGGCACCATTGTTTTTTTTATATATTTATTACCGTAAATTAGTATTTTTTATGTACTGCTGCCGCAAATCAAAAAAAAAATTCTCAACGTACTGTATGTCAGTGGCCGTAAAACTGATTCTGATTCTGAACTCACTGGCTCTCCTCCTGTCAAATCCTCTGGGCTCCTCTACCCATCACATCCACCGCACGGCTTCCTCTACACACACTCTTCTCTCCCATCTCTCCCCATCAGTCTGATATGCCCTTCCTTCCAATCCCTACACTCCTTTCTCAAATGCTCCCTAAGCCCTTCCCTCTGACAAGCCTTCCGCCACTCTAATCCTCTCTTCCTCAGCACCTTGTCACCACATCATGTTTCCCTGTGCATAGCAGAAAACCAAAACCCTTTCAGCTGGCCAGTCCAGGAGTTACCTCAGGCCTAAGCACCTTGGTCTGGCCTTCCCGGTTTAGCCTGTGTCCTTGGTCGCCAAGAAGACTATCATTTGTGTGAGCGTCTGGACGCTGCTTTTCCATCAACAGCACAGAAGCCACACCAGCAAAGGGTTTCAGTGACTGTAAACCACTTAGTGATGGTCCAAGACTGTGGAAGGTGCTCTGTAGGTACGGACTGGCTCTCTCTTTCACTTTTTGTAAAAGGGTAATGTGAGGGTAAACGTACTGACCTTCACCTCCTCCCACATGTCCTTCTCTTCTTGGAGCACCCGACTTGTGTGTAGTGGAGTTGGTGGGACCGCCATTGATTGCTGGAAGAGCAAAGAGCATTTAAATCCCATCGTTCAGTTGGCTACAAACCCTCTCATCTGCTCCACCAGTCCCCTCAAATGATATCACTCTATCAAATCTATCAAATGAGGAGGAAGTCTCAGGGCCAAGACCCCTGTTGATTTTATGGAAGGGCTGTACCTCAAGCCCCCAACAACTCCTCCTTTAGGAAGAGGCTTATAGGTTACTGTTACTCAATGGGCCACAACTGCTCTGTGCAGTCCTGGTCACCCTGTTACAGAAGGGCTTGGGGAGTGTGCAGAATAGGTTCACCAGGATGTTGCTTGGAATAGAGAGCATTGGCAGTGAGGAGAGGTTTTCTCTGGAGCCATAGGTGGTCTGAAAGAGGGGTGTTATGAGAGGCATAAAATAGGGTAGTCAGTCTTTTCCCAAAGGTGGAACCGTCAAATACTGGAACCTGTGGCTTTAAAGCGAGAAGGGGAAGTTTAAAGGAAATTAGGTGGCAAGTTTTTTTTTAAGACAGAGAATGGTAGATGTGTGGAGCACCCTGCTGGAAGCAGATCTGACAACAATGTTTAAGAAGCTTCTAGACAGGCACATGAACAGACAGGGCATAAGGCAATTTAGACAAGGCACAGGCAAGGTCTTCAGTTTAACTTGGCTTCATGGGTAGTACAAACATAGCGAGGCAAAGGGCCTGTCTACTAAATTATGTTCTCTGAATCAGTTTAGAAGAAATTGACTCTAACTGCTTTAAGAGAATGGGATGGGAAAGTGTTTCCAGGCATAATATTTGTTAACACACACCAAATCCGGGAGGAACTCGGTCTGTCTGGCAGCATCAATGTTTTGGGCCAAGAACCTTCATCAGGTCTGGAAAGGAAGGGGGAAGAAGCCAGACTAAGGTGGGGGAGGAGGAGCAGCACAAGCTGGCATGTGATAGGTGAAGCCAGGTGAGTGGGAAGTGGGTGGTGGGGGGTGACAGGTGATAGGTGAAACCAGGTGAGTGGGAAGTGGGTGGGGGAGGTGATAGGTGAAGCCAGGTGAGTGGGAAGTGGGTGGGGGGTGACAGGTGATAGGTGAAGCCAGGTGAGTGGGAAGTGGGTGGGGGAGGTGATAGGTGAAGCCAGGTGAGTGGGAAGTGGGTGTGGGAGGTGATAGGTGAAGCCAGGTGAGTGGGAAGTGGGTGGGGGAGGTGATAGGTGAAGCCAGGTGAGTGGGAAGTGGGTGGGGGAGGTGACAGGTGAAGCCAGGTGAGTGGGAAGTGGGTGTGGGAGGTGATAGGTGAAGCCAGGTGAGTGGGAAGTTGGGAGGGGGTGGTGACAGGTGATAGGTGAAGCCAGGTGAGTGGGAAGTGGGTGGGGGAGGTGACAGGTGAAGCCAGGTGAGTGGGAAGTGGGTGGTGGGAGGTGATAGGTGAAACCAGGTGAGAGTGAAGTGGGGGGGGAGGGACGTGAGAAGTGAGAAGCTGGGAGGTGATAGGTGGAAAAGGAGGAGGAATCTGACAGGAGAGGGAAGTGGACCATGGGAGAAAGGGAGGGAGGAGGGGCTCCAGAGGGAGGTGATAGGCAGGTTAGGAGAGAAAAAGGGGTAAGAGGGGAACCAGAATGAGGAATGTAAAATGAGAGAAGGCAGAGGGGGAAGAAATGACCAGAAATGAGAGAAATCAATGTTCATGCCATCAGCTTGGAGACTACCTGTCACAACATGTTAAGACCCCTCTCCCTTAAACAGGGCTGATACAGTCATGTACCATTTGTGACTTATCTGTTATTGACCCCGCTCTACATGCCGCATCCTATTGACCTACACACAGGTCTCTTGGTGTCCCTACAGCTCCCACAGACAACAGTCAAACTTCAGGTGTCAGGCGTGCTCCTGCAACGTGCCAAGCAGCCGTCCTGGAGCTCAGCGCCGAGCAGGAGGCAGCTGCTGCTTGCTAAGACCTACATTGATCCAAGGATGATTCATAAACTCGGTGATGGTCATCCGCTCTGTGGGGTCTGTCTTCAGCACCTGCCGGATCAGATCCTTTGCTGTATAGGAGAGGAAATGAACAGGTATCAGCCTCTCCTGCCCTTTAAGGCAGCAAACCTCCCCAGCTGGTCTTTTGCCAGTGACCCAAACATAAATATTAAAATATTAGGGGATGTATGGTAGCGTAATGGTTAGTGTAAACGCTATTACAGCACCAGCGACCTGGGTACATATCCGGCCGATGTATGGAAGGAGTTTGTACTTTCTCCCTGTGACCGTGTAGGTTTCCTCCGGGTGCTCTGGTTTCCTCCCACAGTCCGAAGACACGCTGGTTGTAGGGTAATGGCTGTAATTGGGCTGGCGCAGGCTCGTTGGGCCGGGGGACCCATTACTGCGCTGTAACTCTAAATGGAAGAGGAACTGTGACTGAGGAAGGGCCAGGGTTGCCTTGTGTGGATCAGCCACAATCATCCTGGGTTATTTGGCTTCGATTCTACACAGTAACTCACATAACTGATATAGTGTGAGCAGGGTCAGAGCTTTCCTCACCCCCAACACTCAGGATGGCTGTGGCGGAGAAGGAATGGTCACCTACCTCTTTGCCAAATGCGGATTTGCTAAGAGGCCATGGAGACAGGTTCCAGAGTCCCTGTCCCAGTTCCGGGACAGCAGCTGTCTGACCCTCTCAGAGGCTGTTCCCAGGGACACACACACACACACACACACACTCTGAGAGAGGCATCAGGTGCTGAGGGAAGGTCATCAACTCGAAGGCAGCCTTTGGCCTGCCCAGAAGTGTTGGTCTTCCAGGGCAGTGAGATGTCCATGAGGGAATGCGGCAGACCGGCTCAGTCCGGGTTGCAGGAGTACGAACGGAGGGTGCACTGAAGCTCGGTTCAGCCAATGCTAGGCCTCTGCGGGGACAGACCCTTTCCTACCACACGTGGAGGGCTGTGTTGGGCGGGGACGCCCCTCGAACAATGAAAGGGGGTGTCAGGTCAGGGAGCCCATTAGTGGCAACAGTGTAAAGTCTGTATGTGTCCTTTCCTCTTTAACGTTTACTTCACTGGAGGTTCCCACCACAAATGCAAAGAGGCATTCTTTGCATTGTTTCTCCCTTTTGCATAGATTTTTTATCATGAAAAAAGTCTATTTTTGAATAGCTTAGAACACAGAACAGTACAGCACAGTACAGACCCTTCCACCCATAGTATTGTGCCGACATTTTAAACTACTCTAAGATCAATCTAAACCTTCACTCCCATATACCCCTCCACTTTTCTCTCTTCCATCTGCTTATCTAACAGTTTCTTAAATGTCCCTAATACATCTGCCTTACCACCGCCTCTGGGAGGGTGTTTCATGTACTCACCACCAGCTGTGTAAAAAAAACTTACTTCTTTCCTCCAAACACCTTACAATGATGTCCCCTGTATTAGTGATTCCACCCTGGGAACGTCATTGATCTATGCTGGGAACAAGCCAGCCCTTTGTTTAATCACCTGCTGGATGAACTCAGCAGGCCGAGCAACATCTGTGGGGGGAGAGGAATTGTGAATGTTTTGGGTCCGAAGCGAAGATGTCCTCTCTCAGTCCTGATGCAGGGGATTGTGTGTTGCTCTAGATCTGCCGTCTCCTGTGCCTCCCTGTGTCTGATCGTTTTCCTCACCGCTGAGGACTACTATTATATAAGCAGCCCGAGTACAGTGACTGCAACGGGAGAGACCCCTGTTCTCCTGCATGCGTTTTACCTCAGTGACCTCAAACAGGACTGACCCAGGATGGAACACAGTATAGAGAAGATAAGGTCATGCGTTTTGGTAGAAGGAATAAAGGTGCAGACTATTTTCTAAATGGGGAGCAAATTCAGAAATTGGAGCTGCAAAGGGATTTGGGAGTCACAGTGCAGGATTCCTCAAAGGTTAACTTGCAGGCTGAGTCAGGGGCATCTTGTCCACACAGAGGGTGGTGAGTATATGGTCCTCAGCATATACTGCCAGAGGGAGTGGTTGAGGCAATATCATTTATGAAAAATTTGGATAGGTATTGTACATATACAAGAGGGGCTTGGGGGGATATGGGGTGAATGCTGGAAATTAAGACTCTCTGGATGAACATCGCGGTTAGCATGGACTAGTTGGGCCGCAGAGCCTGTATCCGTGCTGTTCTGCTCTATGGTCCGATGGTCTAAACGTAGCTCAGGATGTTTGACCATGGAACAGATACGTGGCCCACATCACTGTGCGGGCAACTCGAGCACCAGAGCCGTAGGGAAGGGAATGGTGAAGGTCGGAGGCCCAAACAAACTGAAATAGGCACCATCACACACAACCGTCAGCTCAAGTGCCAAGATCTTCCGTCATTTTGGTGAATACCTTGAAACCTTCTTGCAAATTGTTGGGACACTGGGACTCTCCCCCATCCCCCACCTTACCAAACCTCCTCCTTATCAAACAAAGATAGGAAGCAGAATGCCTGGCGTCACTTCTGTCTGAGAGTCTGCTCAAACCTACAAGGACTACATCGTTAAGACCCTATTCCCTTCGAGGAACCAATGGCCAAAGTTCCCATTCACCAATTTAGGAGTACAAGGTGATGAGGACCATTGATCGTGTGGATAGCCAGAGGCTTTTTCCACGTCTGAAATGGCTAACACAAGGGACATAGTTTTAATCTCTTACTAGCTCTTCCTTCAGTTAGTCCTGACAAAGGGCCTCGGCCCGAAATGTCGACTGTACCTCTTCCTAGGGATGCTGCCTGGCCTGCTGCGTTCACCAGCAATTTTGATGTGTGGGGCATAGTTTTAAGGTGCTTGGAAGTAGGTACAAGGGGGATGTCCATATAATATAACCATATAACAGAGGTAAGCTTTTCACCAGAGAGTGGTGGCTGTGTGGAATGCACTGCTGGCGGTGGTGGTGGAAGCGGATACAATAGGGCTTTTTAAGAGCCTCTTAGAGAGGTACATGGAGCTAGAAAACTAGAGGGCTATGTGCTAGGGAAATTCTACGCCGTTTCTAGAGTAGGTTACACGGTCGGCACAACATTGTGGGCCGAAGGGCCTGTAATGTGCTGCAGGTTCCTATGTTCTATGTTCAAACACCACACGTGTGAATAGGCTGAAAGGGTTAAACATTTCCAACAAAGAAACCTGCCAAATGGACCTTGCAGAACAAACAGGCCTGTGGTTCAAAGTTCAAAGTAAATGTATTATCAAATTATGTCACAACATACCACCTTGAGAGGCATTTTCTTCTGGGCATTCACAGGAAAATAAAGAAATACAATAGAATTTATGAAAAACTATGCATAAATGAAGATTGACAAACAACCACTGTGCAAAAGACGACGCAATGGACGTTTGTCAGTCTCTGCCTATGTATCGTTGGTTGCATGGTGATACACGTATGGAGACATCGGGCTACATGTTCTGCGCATCCGGTTACCTTCTTCGGAAACCTCCGACCATTCCGGGTTGGGAAACTCATACTGTCCCATTCGGATCCTCTTCTTCATGCCAGGGGAGATGGCTAGGCCGTGATTGGAATAGAACGGAGGGTAGCCGCATAGCCTGTGGGCAGGGGAGACTTGTTTAGTACCGTGCACAGAGCAACTGTTCTATTTCCTGAAATCTCTCCACATCTCTTCTTAATGCTGAAGATTAAGGTTGGCAGATGCTGGTAACTCACCGATACCCGACTTAACTAGCTAATCTCTGAGTGCACAGAAACAACAGCGTGTTCCACCTACACACTGACAGGAATTGTGGTCAGGTCAAATCCCATAATCCCACATTCACTTTTGGGCAAGTTTCCAGGAAGGGTTACTACGCAACAGTTAGAAGCAGGGCAGCAGTGGAACTCGATGGGTTTTTCCTTTTGGGCCCTTTACCTAAGAAGGAATGTGCTGGCGAATCCAGAGGAGATTCACAAGAATGTTCCCTGGACTGAAAGGTTGACTTATGAGGAGCATTTGATGGCTTTGGGCATGTACTCACTGTAGTTAAAAGACTGAGGGGAAATCTCATTGACACCTATTAAATATTGAAAAGCCTGGAAAGAGTGGCTGTGGGGAAGATGTTTCTTATAGTCAGTGAGTTTAGGACCAGAGGGCACAGCCTCAGAATAGAGGGACGTCCTTTTAGAACAGAGATGAGGAGGAGCTTCTTTAGCCAGAGGGTGGTGAATCTGTGGAATTCATTGCCACAGATGGCTGTGGAGGCCAAGTATACTTAAAGCTGGAGTTGGTTAGTCAGGACATCGGGGAGAAGGCAGGAGAATGGAAGTGAGAAGGATAAATCAGCCATGATGGAACAGCAGAGCAGACTCGATGGGCTGAATGGCCTAATTCTGCTCCTCTGTCCTATGGTCTTATGGAAATGAGTTAGTGCATATTTTAGCTACTTCTGCTCGGAAGTGTTATGGTCTTATATAATGGGGGGGGGGGGGTCAAATGGAAGGTTTAACCTGTAAGCCTTCACCATTCTGCACTGTAATATCCAGCCCCCGGCTGGCTTGTTAAAATTCCATTGCAAGAGCTGAGTTGCGGTGTATTTTTCCTCTCAGCAAATGGCCACATAACCAGTTTATACCTACTTTGCACCAATCTCACTGTGAGAAGATTCCCTTCAGCACTTGCTCTGGTGCGCGTAGCTTTTACTGAACCCCGCACTCACTCTGTCCTTCCCCTAACCTCAGCCCCCTGCGGAGGACAGAGAATGCAAGTTACTGCTATTTTCCCTTTATCAATGTAGGGTATGCAAATGCCACTGGCCACACCAGAACGTACTGTCCATCTCTGAATAAACTGAGAGAGTGGCAATCAGGCACTTTCGTGATGCCCTACTGATGAAGGGGTTCCCTTATTCTGCTCGTTAAGGGTTCCCATATTTAGATGCATTGTCTACAGGGACGTGGGTAGGATTGCGTGGGAGTCGAAGTGGTACTTTGAATCCTGGTGAAGTCAGAGATTTGGGAGGCTCTTTTAACGAAGCCTTGTCAAGTTCCTCTGCGGCATGTTGTAGATGGAACACACTGTAGCCACAGGCACCATGTGAATGTCTGAGGCAAAATGAGTGAATATTTAGAGAGTCTGACTGGGTGGCTGTCAACAGTAACTCCTGGCTAATTATGCACTGCTTTGAATGTACTCCTAGTGTTAGGCGAGGTTAAATTTATTCCAAAACTTTAGACACAGTAGAACTCAATTAACATCCTGACATTTTCTAGTAATAGGTAAAATTTCTACTGAGCCCTGTATTATATGATTGTTGCTTTCGAACATTGTTACGGCATCCAAACAAATTACATTCAAATCAGGCAACACACATCAAAGTTGCTGGTGAACGCAGCAGGCCAGGCTGCATCTCTAGGAAGAGGTACAGTCAATGTTTTGGGCTGAGACCCTTCGACTGTACCTCTTACTAGCGATGCAGCCTGGCCTGCTGCGTTCACCAGCAACTTTGATGTGTGTTGCTTGAATTTCCAGCACCTGCAGAATTCCTCCTGTTTACATTCAAATCAGAAAAGTTTCCACTGCTTTTTAAACATGCTATGCTGAAGATACATTAACAACCTCAAACTTTAATTTTCATTGCATGATGATCATAAGGCAAAGAGGTTCTGCTGAGGGAACTTGAGCAGTAAAGGTCACTCCGTTCTTTAACAAGGGAGGGAGGGAAAAGAGGGGAAATTACAGGCCAGTCAGCCTAACTTCAGTGGTTGGCAAGATGTTGGAGTCCATTATTAAGGATGAGGTTTTGGGGTGCTTGGAAGCACATGATAAAGTAGGCCAAACTCTGCACGATTCCTTGAGGGGACATCTTGGCCAACAAATCTTTGAGGAAATAGCAAGCAGCATAGACAAAGGAGAATCGGTGGATGTTGTTGACTTTGATTTTCAGACGGCCTTTGAGAAGTTGGTGCATGAGAGGCTACTAAACAAGTTAAGAGCCCATGGTATTGTAGGAAAGATATTAGCAGTGATAGAAGATTGGCTGACTGGCAGGAGGCAAGGAGTGGGAATAAAGGGAGCCTTTTCAGGTTGGCTACCAGTGACTAGTGGTGTTCAGACAGATCGGTGTTGGAACTGCTTCTTTTTATGTTATATGTCAATAATCTAGGTGACAGAATTGATTGGTTTGTGGCCATGTCTGCAGACCATAAAAATGTAGGCAGAGGGGCAGATAGTGTTGAGGAAGCGGGGACTCTGAAGGAGGACTTAGGCAGACGAGGAGATCGGGCAAAGAAGTGACAGATTGAATACAATGCAGGGAAAGGTATGGTCATGCACCTTGGTAGAAGGAATAAAGGCATGGACAATTTTCTAAACAGGAAGCAAATTCAGAAATTTAGATGTGAAAAGTGACTAAGGAGTCCTAGTTCAGGATTCCTTTGGGGTAACTTACAGGTTGAGTCGGTAGTAAGGAAGGGAACTGCAATCTTAGCAGTCATTTCAAGAGGACTAGAATATAAAGTGAGGGCACAATGCTGAGGCTTTATAAGACATTGGACAGACTGCACCTGGAGTATTGTGAGTAGTTTTGAGCACTTTATCTAGGAAAGGACGTGCTGGCATTGGAGGGAGTCCAGAGGAGGATGAGAAGAAAGATCCCAAGAATAAAAGGCTAATGTATGAAGAGCTCTGGGTCTGCATTCACTTGAGTTTAGAAGAATGAGGAGGAACCCCTCATTGAAACCTACTGAATATTGACAGGTCCAGATAGAATGGAGGTGGAGAGGATGTTTCCTATAGTGGGAGTCAAGGGCTAGAAGGCATAGCCACGGAATAGAGGGAGGTTCCTTTAACAGAGATGAGGAGGTTACGGGGAGAAAGCAGGAGAAAGGGGTTGAGAGGGATAATAAATCAGCTATGATAGAATGGTGGTGCAATGTCGATGGGCTGAATGGCCTATTTCTGCTCCTAAGTTTTATGGCCCATGGTCTACTTGAATTCACAAAACACCATTTAGTTCAAGGTTTACTCAATCCCACAATTTATGTTGATTTCACCCAAATTTTGCAAAGTAATGCACATTAACTCATGTAATTTCAGACATCTGCTGAAGTGCAACTTTCTGAAAATTCGGGTGTGCACTTCTGTTGCCAAGATTGATGTTGAAACCATGGTGTTTCGACATAACTGTAACTCAGGAAATCCAAGGTCACTGCATCATTCTATTCCTTATCAGATGAACTGCTGCAACACGACATCACTGATATCTTGCTCTTATGGAATAAACCAAGGGGAAAGCATTGAAAAAGCAGAAAGAGCCTGCAACTTACAGAATATACATGATCACTCCCAACGACCACATGTCACATGACTTGTCGTATTTTTCTGGGCCCAGGACTTCTGGGGCTGTGAAGGCACGAAGTTTGGAAGATCAATTCACAACAATGCCCAACAAAACTGATTTGAAAATAATGCAGTGATGGAGAACACCCTTAAGAGGAATGGAAGTTTGCAGCATACCCTTGCTATAGATAGATCGAAATTTATGAAAGCTGTCTCCTCGTGTGTCTCTGTTTATCTAGAATTTAGTGTGCATTATTATATTTACAGGATGTATTAATTAAACCTTGCTTTGTGTGACAGAAGTTGCAAGATCATTGGAGGCTTTGACAGCCTTCACTAAAAAGCTGCTTTTTATAGTATATTTTAAGCTGATTTTTTTTGAAGTTTGAACATTAACTGACTGTAAATTAATTCTGGTTCAATGTCCTCAGTCCCATCGGGCCTCCTGCCTTCGATAGCGATCCAGATACGGTGACCATAAAAGTCAAACTGCTCCTTTGGATGTCACCCCTCACGGGCAGGAGATCAGACTCTTTGGTGGAGAGATAAGCCAGCTCTACACCTTTACCGAGGGAGTCATGTTGGGAATTGGTAAACAAATGACAAATCAATACCTGATGACCAACTCTAGGGAACATGAAATATGCCACGTGTGCTAAAATGGTGCAGACAATAACTTAAAACTTGGCGGACAACTGGGCATGGAAAAAATATCACATGGTTGCTTGAGGAGAGCAAGGCTTTGATATGCAAGGAAATACCCTGCATTTATATTGTGCCTTTTATGACTTTAAGACCACCCCAGTGCTCTACAAGTAATGTGATATTTGTATGTTTGTCACAGTCAAAGTTTATTATGAAGTGAAAACGGCTAACATATTTTATCTGGGAAGCTGGGGTAACTGGAATTCCTTCCTTGTCTCTTCTCGATGCTACCATTGGCAAGAACTACAGGAGCCTCAGGTCCCACACCACCAGGTTCAGTAACAGTTATCAGCCTACAATCATCAGACTCCTGAACTGCCGTGGATAACTTCACTCACCTCAACTCTAAACTGCTTTTGAAACCTGCAGACTCACTTTCAAAGACTCTACAACTCATGTGTTCAGTATCATTTATTTTTCATTTGTACAATTTGTTTTCTTTGCAAATTGGCTGTTTTCAAGTCCCTGTTTATGTCTTTTTAAAAATTAAATTCTACTCTATTTCTTCATTTTCCTGTAAGTGCCTGCAAGAAAATGGATGTAGGTAGTGTATGATAACACTGAAAATAAATTTACTTTGACTTGTCAACATAAGCAGATGAACTTAAACAGATTAGCCTGCTTACAGACAGGGCCCAGAGCGTTGGTGCAGGAGCTGGAGGTGCTGATAGGTTTAAAATACTCTGGGGATCGGTCAGACCTGGCCCCACTGTCATTGGCCCATCAGTGTGAGGTGGCAGTACCAATAGAATAGGTGGCCTTATAACCCCAGTAAGTGTAGGACCAACACTTCTTGGTCATGGACTCTCTGTCCAAAGCCTTGAAGGTCAATAGACTTGATTGGTAAATGTGTCCTTCCAAACGGCAAAGAGGCCCAATAGAGAGAGCAAACCACTGCCAGACATGTCCCGTCACCTGACTTGATGTCACATGTCTGTAAACAGCAGAACTGCTGTGGATTCACGTCGGTGCTTTGTATCAATACGGAGCATTTTCACATGTTGCAACTCTGCATGTGGTTCAGACGGTGAACCAATCAGGATGTCATCATCAATGATCAATAATTTGCAGTTTCCTCACTTATAACACAAGTGTATGAAGGACAGAAGATGAAAGAATGAAAGCCAGAGGCCTAAATGACTGGTATACACCCTAGAACTGGCAGACAGACTGAGGAACTACCTTCTTTGCTGAGGACCAATGAGATTTGACTTGACAGAGGTGTACAAGATGATAAGAGACAAACATAGATTGAGTTGATGGCTAATTACTTCTTCCCAGGGTGAAAACAACTAATACAAGGGGCATAATTTTAAGATGATTGCAGGAAAGTAAAAGGGAGGAATGTCAGACGAAAACTGCATTACACAGAGAGTGGTGAACACGTGGAACTCCTTTACGCAGAGAGTGGTGAACACGTGGAACTCCTTTACGCAGAGAGTGGTGAACACGTGGAACTCCTTTACGCAGAGAGTGGTGAACACGTGGAACTCTACAGAGAGTGGTGAACACGTGGAACTCCTTTACACAGAGAGTGGTGAACACGTGGAACTCCTTAACAAAGAGAGAGGTGAACACATGGAACTCCTTTACACAGAGTGGTGAACACGTGGAACTCCTTTACACAGAGAGTGGTGAACACGTGGAACTCCTTTACACAGAGAGTGGTGAACACGTGGAACTCTACACAGAGAGTGGTGAACACGTGGAACTCCTTTACACAGAGAGTGGTGAACACGTGAAACTTCTTTACAAAGTGGTGAACACATGGAACTCTACACAGAGAGTGGTGAACACGTGGAACTCCTTTACACGGACAGTGTGAACACGTGGAACTCCTTTACACGGAGAGTGTGAACACGTGGAACTCCTTTACACAGAGAGTGGTGAACACGTGGAACTCCTTTACACAGAGAGTGGTGAACACGTGAAACTCCTTTACACAGAGAGTGGTGAACACGTGGAACTCCTTTACACAGAGAGTGGTGAACACGTGAAACTTCTTTACAAAGTGGTGAACACGTGGAACTCTACACAGAGAGTGGTGAACACGTGGAACTCCTTTACACAGAGAGTGGTGAACACGTGGAACTCCTTTACACAGAGAGTGGTGAACACGTGAAACTTCTTTACAAAGTGGTGAACACGTGGAACTCTACACAGAGAGTGGTGAACACGTGGAACTCCTTTACACGGACAGTGTGAACACGTGGAACTCCTTTACACAGAGAGTGGTGAACACGTGGAACTCCTTTACACAGAGAGTGGTGAACACGTGAAACTCCTTTACACAGAGAGTGGTGAACACGTGAAACTTCTTTACAAAGTGGTGAACACGTGGAACTCTACACAGAGAGTGGTGAACACATGGAACTCCTTTACACAGAGAGTGGTGAACACGTGGAACTCCTTTACACAGAGAGTGGTGAACACGTGGAACTCCTTTACACAGAGAGTGGTGAACACGTGGAACTCCTTTACACAGAGAGTGGTGAACACGTGGAACTCCTTTACACGGACAGTGTGAACACGTGGAACTCCTTTACACAGAGAGTGGTGAACACGTGGAACTCCTTTACACAGAGAGTGGTGAACACGTGAAACTTCTTTACAAAGTGGTGAACACGTGGAACTCTACACAGAGAGTGGTGAACACGTGGAACTCCTTTACACAGAGAGTGGTGAACACGTGGAACTCCTTTACACAGAGAGTGGTGAACACGTGAAACTCCTTTACACAGAGAGTGGTGAACACGTGGAACTCCTTTACACAGAGAGTGGTGAACACGTGAAACTTCTTTATAAAGTGGTGAACACGTGGAACTCTACACAGAGAGTGGCGAACACGTGGAACTCCTTTACACAGAGAGTGGTGAACACGTGGAACTCTACAGAGAGAGTGGTGAACACGTGGAACTCTTTTACACAGAGAGTGGTGAACACGTGGAACTTCTTTACACAGAGAGTGGTGAACACGTGGAACTCTACAGAGAGAGTGGTGAACACGTGAAACTTCTTTACAAAGTGGTGAACACGTGGAACTCTACACAGAGAGTGGTGAACACGTGGAACTCCTTTACACAGAGAGTGGTGAACACGTGGAACTCCTTTACACGGACAGTGTGAACACGTGGAACTCCTTTACACAGAGAGTGGTGAACACGTGGAACTCTACACAGAGAGTGGTGAACACGTGGAACTCCTTTACACAGAGAGTGGTGAACACGTGGAACTCCTTTACACAGAGAGTGGTGAACATGTGAAACTTCTTTACAAAGTGGTGAACACGTGGAACTCTACACAGAGAGTGGCGAACACGTGGAACTCCTTTACACAGAGAGTGGTGAACACGTGGAACTCCTTTACACAGAGAGTGGTGAACACGTGAAACTTCTTTACAAAGTGGTGAACACGTGGAACTCTACACAGAGAGTGGTGAACACGTGGAACTCCTTTACACAGAGAGTGGTGAACACGTGAAACTTCTTTACAAAGTGGTGAACACGTGGAACTCTACACAGAGAGTGGTGAACACGTGGAACTCCTTTACACAGAGAGTGGTGAACACGTGGAACTTCTCTACACAGAGAGTGGTGAACACACAAACTCTTTTACGCAGAGAGTGGTGAACACGTGGAACTACAGAGAGAGCGGTGAACACGTGGAACTCCTTTATAAAGTGGTGAACACGTGCAACTCTACACAGAGAGTGGCGAACACGTGGAACTCCTTTACACAGAGAGTGGTGAACATGTGAAATCTACACAGAGAGTGGTGAACACGTGGAACTCTACACAGAGAGTGGTGAACACGTGGAACTCCTTTACACAGAGAGTGGTGAACACGTGGAACTCCTTTACACAGAGAGTGGTGAACACGTGAAACTTCTTTACAAAGTGCTGAACACGTGGAACTCTACACAGAGAGTGGTGAACACGTGGAACTCCTTTACACAGAGAGTGGTGAACACGTGAAACTCCTTTACACAGAGAGTGGTGAACACACAAACTCTTTTACGCAGAGAGTGGTGAACACGTGGAACTCCTTTACACAGAGAGTGGTGAACACGTGGAACTCCTTTACACAGAGAGTGGTGAACACACAAAATCTTTTACGCAGAGAGTGGTGAACACGTGGAACTCCTTTACACAGAGAGTGGTGAACACGTGGAACTTCTTTACACAGAGAGTGGTGAACACACAAACTCTTTTACGCAGAGAGTGGTGAACACGTGGAACTCCTTTACACAGAGAGTGGTGAACACGTGGAACTACAGAGAGAGCGGTGAACACGTGGAACTCCTTTATAAAGTGGTGAACACGTGGAACTCTACACAGAGAGTGGCGAACACGTGGAACTCCTTTACACAGAGAGTGGTGAACATGTGAAATCTACACAGAGAGTGGTGAACACGTGGAACTCTACACAGAGAGTGGTGAACACGTGGAACTCCTTTACACAGAGAGTGGTGAACACGTGAAACTCCTTTACACAGAGAGTGGTGAACACGTGGAACTACAGAGAGAGCGGTGAACACGTGGAACTCCTTTACAAAGTGGTGAACACGTGGAACTCTACACAGAGAGTGGCGAACACGTGGAACTCCTTTACACAGAGAGTGGTGAACATGTGAAATCTACACAGAGAGTGGTGAACACGTGGAACTCCTTTACACAGAGAGTGGTGAACACGTGGAACTCCTTTACACTGACAGTGTGAACACGTGGAACTCCTTTACACGGAGAGTGTGAACACGTGGAACTCCTTTACACAGAGAGTGGTGAACATGTGGAACTCCTTTACACGGACAGTGTGAACACGTGGAACTCCTTTACACAGAGAGTGGTGAACACGTGGAACTCCTTTACACGGACAGTGTGAACACGTGGAACTCCTTTACACAGACAGTGTGAACACGTGGAACTCCTTTACACGGAGAGTGTGAACACGTGGAACTCCTTTACACGGACAGTGTGAACACGTGGAACTCCTTTACACGGAGAGTGTGAACACGTGGAACTCCTTTACACAGAGAGTGGTGAACACATGGAACTCCTTTACACAGAGAGTGGTGAACACGTGGAACTCCTTTACACAGAGAGTGGTAAACATGTGGAACTCATTTACACAGAGAGAGGTGAATACGTGGAGCTCCTTTACACGGAGAGTGGTGAACACGTGGAACTCCTTTACACGGAGAGTGTGAACACGTGGAACTCCTTTACACAGAGAGTGGTGAACACGTGGAACTCCTTTACACAGAGAGTGGTGAACACGTGAAACTTCTTTATAAAGTGGTGAACACGTGGAACTCTACACAGAGAGTGGTGAACACATGGAACTCCTTTACACAGAGAGTGGTGAACACGTGGAACTCCTTTACACAGAGAGTGGTGAACACGTGAAACTTCTTTACAAAGTGGTGAACACGTGGAACTCTACACAGAGAGTGGTGAACACGTGGAACTCCTTTACACAGAGAGTGGTGAACACGTGGAACTCCTTTACACAGAGAGTGGTGAACATGTGGAACTCATTTACACAGAGAGAGGTGAATACGTGGAGCTCCTTTACACGGAGAGTGGTGAACACGTGGAACTCCTTTACACGGAGAGTGTGAACACGTGGAACTCCTTTACACAGAGAGTGGTGAACACGTGGAAATCCTTTACACAGAGAGTGGTGAACACGTGAAACTTCTTTACAAAGTGGTGAACACGTGGAACTCTACACAGAGAGTGGTGAACACATGGAACTCCTTTACACAGAGAGTGGTGAACACGTGGAACTCCTTTACACAGAGAGTGGTGAACACGTGAAACTTCTTTACAAAGTGGTGAACACGTGGAACTCTACACAGAGAGTGGTGAACACGTGGAACTCCTTTACACAGAGAGTGGTGAACACGTGGAACTCCTTTACACAGAGAGTGGTGAACACGTGGAACTCCTTTACACGGACAGTGTGAACACGTGGAACTCCTTTACACAGAGAGTGGTGAACACGTGGAACTCCTTTACACAGAGAGTGGTGAACACGTGAAACTTCTTTACAAAGTGGTGAACACGTGGAACTCTACACAGAGAGTGGTGAACACGTGGAACTCCTTTACACAGAGAGTGGTGAACACGTGGAACTCCTTTACACAGAGAGTGGTGAACACGTGAAACTCCTTTACACAGAGAGTGGTGAACACGTGGAACTCCTTTACACAGAGAGTGGTGAACACGTGAAACTTCCTTATAAAGTGGTGAACACGTGGAACTCTACACAGAGAGTGGCGAACACGTGGAACTCCTTTACACAGAGAGTGGTGAACACGTGAAACTTCTTTACAAAGTGGTGAACACATGGAACTCTACACAGAGAGTGGTGAACACGTGGAACTCCTTTACACGGACAGTGTGAACACGTGGAACTCCTTTACACGGAGAGTGTGAACACGTGGAACTCCTTTACACAGAGAGTGGTGAACACGTGGAACTCTACAGAGAGAGTGGTGAACACGTGAAACTTCTTTACAGAGAGAGTGGTGAACACACAAACTCTTTTACGCAGAGAGTGGTGAACACGTGGAACTCCTTTACACATAGAGTGGTGAACACGTGAAACTTCTTTACAAAGTGGTGAACACGTGGAACTCTACACAGAGAGTGGTGAACACGTGGAACTCCTTTACACAGAGAGTGGTGAACACGTGAAACTTCTTTACAAAGTGGTGAACACGTGGAACTCTACACAGAGAGTGGTGAACACGTGGAACTCCTTTACACAGAGAGTGGTGAACACGTGAAACTCCTTTACACAGAGAGTGGTGAACACGTGGAACTCCTTTACACAGAGAGTGGTGAACACGTGAAACTTCTTTATAAAGTGGTGAACACGTGGAACTCTACACAGAGAGTGGCGAACACGTGGAACTCCTTTACACAGAGAGTGGTGAACACGTGGAACTCTACAGAGAGAGTGGTGAACACGTGGAACTCTACACAGAGAGTGGCGAACACATGGAACTCCTTTACACAGAGAGTGGTGAACACGTGGAACTCTACAGAGAGAGTGGTGAACACGTGGAACTCCTTTACACAGAGAGTGGTGAACACGTGGAACTTCTTTACACAGAGAGTGGTGAACACGTGGAACTCTACAGAGAGAGTGGTGAACACGTGAAACTTCTTTACAAAGTGGTGAACACGTGGAACTCTACACAGAGAGTGGTGAACACGTGGAACTCCTTTACACAGAGAGTGGTGAACACGTGGAACTCCTTTACACAGAGAGTGGTGAACACGTGGAACTCCTTTACACAGAGAGTGGTGAACACGTGAAACTTCTTTACAAAGTGGTGAACACGTGGAACTCTACACAGAGAGTGGCGAACACGTGGAACTCCTTTACACAGAGAGTGGTGAACACGTGGAACTCTACAGAGAGAGTGGTGAACACGTGGAACTCCTTTACACAGAGAGTGGTGAACACGTGGAACTTCTATACACAGAGAGTGGTGAACACGTGGAACTCCTTTACACAGAGAGTGGTGAACACGTGGAACTCCTTAACAAAGAGAGAGGTGAACACATGGAACTCCTTTACACAGAGAGTGGTGAACACGTGGAACTCCTTTACACGGAGAGTGGTGAACACGTGGAACTCCTTTACACAGAGAGTGGTGAACACGTGGAACTCTACACAGAGAGTGGTGAACACGTGGAACTCCTTTACACAGAGAGTGGTGAACACGTGAAACTTCTTTACAAAGTGGTGAACACGTGGAACTCTACACAGAGAGTGGTGAACACGTGGAACTCCTTTACACAGAGAGTGGTGAACACGTGAAACTTCTTTACAAAGTGGTGAACACGTGGAACTCTACACAGAGAGTGGTGAACACGTGGAACTCCTTTACACAGAGAGTGGTTAACACGTGGAACTCCTTTACACAGAGAGTGGTGAACACACAAACTCTTTTACGCAGAGAGTGGTGAACACGTGGAACTCCTTTACACAGAGAGTGGTGAACACGTGGAACTTCTTTACACAGAGAGTGGTGAACACACAAACTCTTTTACGCAGAGAGTGGTGAACACGTGGAACTCCTTTACACAGAGAGTGGTGAACACGTGGAACTTCAGAGAGAGCGGTGAACACATGGAACTCTACACAGAGAGTGGTGAACACGTGGAACTCCTTTACACGGACAGTGTGAACACGTGGAACTCCTTTACACGGAGAGTGTGAACACGTGGAACTCCTTTACACAGAGAGTGGTGAACACGTGGAACTCTACAGAGAGAGTGGTGAACACGTGAAACTTCTTTACACAGAGAGTGGTGAACACACAAACTCTTTTACGCAGAGAGTGGTGAACACGTGGAACTCCTTTACACATAGAGTGGTGAACACGTGAAACTTCTTTACAAAGTGGTGAACACGTGGAACTCTACACAGAGAGTGGTGAACACGTGGAACTCCTTTACACAGAGAGTGGTGAACACGTGAAACTTCTTTACAAAGTGGTGAACACGTGGAACTCTACACAGAGAGTGGTGAACACGTGGAACTCCTTTACACAGAGAGTGGTGAACACGTGAAACTCCTTTACACAGAGAGTGGTGAACACGTGGAACTCCTTTACACAGAGAGTGGTGAACACGTGAAACTTCTTTATAAAGTGGTGAACACGTGGAACTCTACACAGAGAGTGGCGAACACGTGGAACTCCTTTACACAGAGAGTGGTGAACACGTGGAACTCTACAGAGAGAGTGGTGAACACGTGGAACTCTACACAGAGAGTGGCGAACACATGGAACTCCTTTACACAGAGAGTGGTGAACACGTGGAACTCTACAGAGAGAGTGGTGAACACGTGGAACTCCTTTACACAGAGAGTGGTGAACACGTGGAACTTCTTTACACAGAGAGTGGTGAACACGTGGAACTCTACAGAGAGAGTGGTGAACACGTGAAACTTCTTTACAAAGTGGTGAACACGTGGAACTCTACACAGAGAGTGGTGAACACGTGGAACTCCTTTACACAGAGAGTGGTGAACACGTGGAACTCCTTTACACAGAGAGTGGTGAACACGTGGAACTCCTTTACACAGAGAGTGGTGAACACGTGAAACTTCTTTACAAAGTGGTGAACACGTGGAACTCTACACAGAGAGTGGCGAACACGTGGAACTCCTTTACACAGAGAGTGGTGAACACGTGGAACTCTACAGAGAGAGTGGTGAACACGTGGAACTCCTTTACACAGAGAGTGGTGAACACGTGGAACTTCTATACACAGAGAGTGGTGAACACGTGGAACTCCTTTACACAGAGAGTGGTGAACACGTGGAACTCCTTAACAAAGAGAGAGGTGAACACATGGAACTCCTTTACACAGAGAGTGGTGAACACGTGGAACTCCTTTACACGGAGAGTGGTGAACACGTGGAACTCCTTTACACAGAGAGTGGTGAACACGTGGAACTCTACACAGAGAGTGGTGAACACGTGGAACTCCTTTACACAGAGAGTGGTGAACACGTGAAACTTCTTTACAAAGTGGTGAACACGTGGAACTCTACACAGAGAGTGGTGAACACGTGGAACTCCTTTACACAGAAAGTGGTGAACACGTGAAACTTCTTTACAAAGTGGTGAACACGTGGAACTCTACACAGAGAGTGGTGAACACGTGGAACTCCTTTACACAGAGAGTGGTTAACACGTGGAACTCCTTTACACAGAGAGTGGTGAACACACAAACTCTTTTACGCAGAGAGTGGTGAACACGTGGAACTCCTTTACACAGAGAGTGGTGAACACGTGGAACTTCTTTACACAGAGAGTGGTGAACACACAAACTCTTTTACGCAGAGAGTGGTGAACACGTGGAACTCCTTTACACAGAGAGTGGTGAACACGTGGAACTTCAGAGAGAGCGGTGAACACGTGAAACTTCTTTACAAAGTGGTGAACACGTGGAACTCTACACAGAGAGTGGTGAACACGTGGAACTCCTTTACACAGAGAGTGGTGAACACGTGGAACTCCTTTACACAGAGAGTGGTGAACACGTGGAACTCCTTTACACAGAGAGTGGTGAACACGTGAAACTTCTTTACAAAGTGGTGAACACGTGGAACTCTACACAGAGAGTGGCGAACACGTGGAACTCCTTTACACAGAGAGTGGTGAACACGTGGAACTCTACAGAGAGAGTGGTGAACACGTGGAACTCCTTTACACAGAGAGTGGTGAACACGTGGAACTTCTATACACAGAGAGTGGTGAACACGTGGAACTCCTTTACACAGAGAGTGGTGAACACGTGGAACTCCTTAACAAAGAGAGAGGTGAACACATGGAACTCCTTTACACAGAGAGTGGTGAACACGTGGAACTCCTTTACACGGAGAGTGGTGAACACGTGGAACTCCTTTACACAGAGAGTGGTGAACACGTGGAACTCTACACAGAGAGTGGTGAACACGTGGAACTCCTTTACACAGAGAGTGGTGAACACGTGAAACTTCTTTACAAAGTGGTGAACACGTGGAACTCTACACAGAGAGTGGTGAACACGTGGAACTCCTTTACACAGAGAGTGGTGAACACGTGAAACTTCTTTACAAAGTGGTGAACACGTGGAACTCTACACAGAGAGTGGTGAACACGTGGAACTCCTTTACACAGAGAGTGGTTAACACGTGGAACTCCTTTACACAGAGAGTGGTGAACACACAAACTCTTTTACGCAGAGAGTGGTGAACACGTGGAACTCCTTTACACAGAGAGTGGTGAACACGTGGAACTTCTTTACACAGAGAGTGGTGAACACACAAACTCTTTTACGCAGAGAGTGGTGAACACGTGGAACTCCTTTACACAGAGAGTGGTGAACACGTGGAACTTCAGAGAGAGCGGTGAACACATGGAACTCTACACAGAGAGTGGTGAACACGTGGAACTCCTTTACACGGACAGTGTGAACACGTGGAACTCCTTTACACGGAGAGTGTGAACACGTGGAACTCCTTTACACAGAGAGTGGTGAACACGTGGAACTCTACAGAGAGAGTGGTGAACACGTGAAACTTCTTTACACAGAGAGTGGTGAACACACAAACTCTTTTACGCAGAGAGTGGTGAACACGTGGAACTCCTTTACACATAGAGTGGTGAACACGTGAAACTTCTTTACAAAGTGGTGAACACGTGGAACTCTACACAGAGAGTGGTGAACACGTGGAACTCCTTTACACAGAGAGTGGTGAACACGTGAAACTTCTTTACAAAGTGGTGAACACGTGGAACTCTACACAGAGAGTGGTGAACACGTGGAACTCCTTTACACAGAGAGTGGTGAACACGTGAAACTCCTTTACACAGAGAGTGGTGAACACGTGGAACTCCTTTACACAGAGAGTGGTGAACACGTGAAACTTCTTTATAAAGTGGTGAACACGTGGAACTCTACACAGAGAGTGGCGAACACGTGGAACTCCTTTACACAGAGAGTGGTGAACACGTGGAACTCTACAGAGAGAGTGGTGAACACGTGGAACTCTACACAGAGAGTGGCGAACACATGGAACTCCTTTACACAGAGAGTGGTGAACACGTGGAACTCTACAGAGAGAGTGGTGAACACGTGGAACTCCTTTACACAGAGAGTGGTGAACACGTGGAACTTCTTTACACAGAGAGTGGTGAACACGTGGAACTCTACAGAGAGAGTGGTGAACACGTGAAACTTCTTTACAAAGTGGTGAACACGTGGAACTCTACACAGAGAGTGGTGAACACGTGGAACTCCTTTACACAGAGAGTGGTGAACACGTGGAACTCCTTTACACAGAGAGTGGTGAACACGTGGAACTCCTTTACACAGAGAGTGGTGAACACGTGAAACTTCTTTACAAAGTGGTGAACACGTGGAACTCTACACAGAGAGTGGCGAACACGTGGAACTCCTTTACACAGAGAGTGGTGAACACGTGGAACTCTACAGAGAGAGTGGTGAACACGTGGAACTCCTTTACACAGAGAGTGGTGAACACGTGGAACTTCTATACACAGAGAGTGGTGAACACGTGGAACTCCTTTACACAGAGAGTGGTGAACACGTGGAACTCCTTAACAAAGAGAGAGGTGAACACATGGAACTCCTTTACACAGAGAGTGGTGAACACGTGGAACTCCTTTACACGGAGAGTGGTGAACACGTGGAACTCCTTTACACAGAGAGTGGTGAACACGTGGAACTCTACACAGAGAGTGGTGAACACGTGGAACTCCTTTACACAGAGAGTGGTGAACACGTGAAACTTCTTTACAAAGTGGTGAACACGTGGAACTCTACACAGAGAGTGGTGAACACGTGGAACTCCTTTACACAGAGAGTGGTGAACACGTGAAACTTCTTTACAAAGTGGTGAACACGTGGAACTCTACACAGAGAGTGGTGAACACGTGGAACTCCTTTACACAGAGAGTGGTTAACACGTGGAACTCCTTTACACAGAGAGTGGTGAACACACAAACTCTTTTACGCAGAGAGTGGTGAACACGTGGAACTCCTTTACACAGAGAGTGGTGAACACGTGGAACTTCTTTACACAGAGAGTGGTGAACACACAAACTCTTTTACGCAGAGAGTGGTGAACACGTGGAACTCCTTTACACAGAGAGTGGTGAACACGTGGAACTTCAGAGAGAGCGGTGAACACGTGGAAGTCCTTTATAAAGTGGTGAACACGTGGAACTCTACACAGAGAGTGGCGAACACGTGGAACTCCTTTACACAGAGAGTGGTGAACATGTGAAATCTACACAGAGAGTGGTGAACACGTGGAACTCTACACAGAGAGTGGTGAACACGTGGAACTCCTTTACACAGAGAGTGGTGAACACGTGAATCTCCTTTACACAGAGAGTGGTGAACACGTGGAACTACAGAGAGGGCGGTGAACACATGGAACTCTACACAGAGAGTGGCGAACACGTGGAACTCCTTTACACAGAGAGTGGTGAACATGTGAAATCTACACAGAGAGTGGTGAACACGTGGAACTCCTTTACACAGAGAGTGGTGAACACGTGGAACTCCTTTACACGGACAGTGTGAACACGTGGAACTCCTTTACACAGAGAGTGGTGAACACGTGGAACTCCTTTACACGGACAGTGTGAACACGTGGAACTCCTTTACACGGACAGTGTGAACACGTGGAACTCCTTTACACGGAGAGTGTGAACACGTGGAACTCCTTTACACGGAGAGTGTGAACACGTGGAACTCCTTTACACAGAGAGTGGTGAACACATGGAACTCCTTTACACAGAGAGTGGTGAACACGTGGAACTCCTTTACACAGAGAGTGGTGAACATGTGGAACTCATTTACACAGAGAGAGGTGAACACATGGAGCTCCTTTACACGGAGAGTGGTGAACACGTGGAACTCCTTTACACGGAGAGTGTGAACATGTGGAACTCCTTTACACGGAGAGTGGTGAACACGTGGAACTCCTTTACACGGAGAGTGTGAACACGTGGAACTCCTTTACACAGAGAGTGGTGAACACATGGAGCTCCTTTACACGGAGAGTGGTGAACACGTGGAACTCCTTTACACGGAGAGTGTGAACACGTGGAACTCCTTTACACAGAGAGTGGTGAACACATGGAACTCCTTTACACAGAGAGTGGTGAACACGTGGAACTCCTTTACACAGAGAGTGGTGAACATGTGGAACTCATTTACACAGAGAGAGGTGAACACATGGAGCTCCTTTACACGGAGAGTGGTGAACACGTGGAACTCCTTTACACGGAGAGTGTGAACACGTGGAACTCCTATACACGGAGAGTGGTGAACACGTGGAACTCCTTTACACGGAGAGTGTGAACACGTGGAACTCCTTTACACAGAGAGAGGTGAACACATGGAGCTCCTTTACACGGAGAGTGGTGAACACGTGGAACTCCTTTACACGGAGAGTGTGAACACGTGGAACTCCTTTACACGGAGAGTGGTGAATGCATGAACTCCCTTCTAGGGGTGGTGGTAGAGGCAGATGTATTACAGAACTCTGATATAGAATGGTTGATAGAAATATGGAAAACTA
The DNA here is from genome assembly GCF_030028105.1 of Mobula birostris. Taxonomy (NCBI): domain Eukaryota; kingdom Metazoa; phylum Chordata; class Chondrichthyes; order Myliobatiformes; family Myliobatidae; genus Mobula; species Mobula birostris. The sequence goes on from NC_092385.1 coordinate 57,877,044, forward strand.
TGTGGGCAGTTAGCATTGGATTGTAATTAGAATTGGTTTAAAGGTCGGCACAACATCATAATGTTCTGTGTTCTATTGCATCTAACTGTAGAGAAGGGTTATGGCCCGAAACGTCGACAGTACCTCTTCCTATAGATGCTGCCTGGCCTGCTGCGTACCACCAGCATTTTGTGTGTGTGTTGCTCTGACTGTAGAAATGTACTTTACAATATGGGCTGACTCTCAGTAAACGCTACAGACAGATGGTGGGCCTTCTATCCAGTAGAAGTCTTTTTGGTAAACTACAGGCCTCAGATCTGCAATAAGTTGCCCATTGCCCAGAAGCTCTCAGTTTATGGGCAGCTTTTTAGATTGAGGCCAATTCAACGAGACACCGGGAAGACTGCAGGCCTCTGAAAATCATCAGGCTGCGGCTTTCTAGCCTATATTTTTCTTCCCATTACTGGAACAAAACGCAGATAATTCATTGATTCAGATTAATTTATTTGTTACTTGTACATCAGGACATACAGTGAAATGTGTTGTTCGCGTTAACAACCTTAGGACGTGCTAACTGTAGCCTACGAGTGTTGTTACACATTCCGGCAACAACGTAGTATGTCCGCCATGCTTGGCAGGACGACACAGATCGCAACAAAACAGAACGTGCCAAGTGACAAAACAAAAAGATCAGAACAAGCTCCATTCCTCTCTCCCATCAACCCACCCCCACGCACAAACAGTCCTCCAACCACAGGGCATGCCTCCAGGCTTCAGGCTTCAACTGCTGATTAACCTGCGGACTTCCACCATTGTATGATGTTTTAGAAATCCCAACAGTTCACTCTCTGCATCACCAGAAAAGTGTTTGCTGTTTCCTTTTGCACAAACCAGGACCACTGTTCTCTCTCAGCCTCTAAAACTCTGGGATCACTGTCCCCCCGCTCCCCCTCACTCACCGGGATCACCTTTCCCTCTCTCCCTGTCACTTACCGGGATCTCTGTTCCCTCTCTCCTTCTTACTCATCGGGATCTCTGTTCCCTCTCTCTCACTCACCGGGATCGCTGTTCCCTCTCTCTCACTCACCGGGATCTCTGTTCCCTCTCTCCCTCTCACTCACCGGGATCACCGTTCCCTCTCTCCCTGTCACTCACCAGGATCTCTGTTCCCTCTCTCTCACTCACCGGGATCACCGTTCCTTCTCTCCCTCTCACTCACCGGGATCTCTGTTCCCTCTCTCTCACTCACCGGGATCACCGTTCCCTCTCTCCCTGTCACTCACTGGGATCTCTGTTCCCTCTCTCCTTCTTACTCATCGGGATCTCTGTTCCCTCTCTCCCTGTCACACACCGGGATCTCTGTTCCCTCTCTCCCTCTCACCCACCAGGATCACCGTTCCCTCTCTCCCTGTCACTCACCGGGATCTCCGTTCCCTCTCTCTCACTCACCGGGATCTCTGTTCCCTCTCTCCCTCTCACCCACCAGGATCTCTGTTCCCTCTCTCTCGCCCACCGGGATCTCTGTTCCCTCCCTCTCACCCACCAGGATCTCTGTTCCCTCTCTCTCACTCAGCAGGATCTCTGTTCCCTCTCTCCCTCTCACCCACCAGGATCTCTGTTCCCTCTCTCTCGCCCACCGGGATCTCTGCTCCCTCCCTCTCACCCACCAGGATCTCTGTTCCCTCTCTCTCACTCAGCAGGATCTCTGTTCCCTCTCTCCCTCTCACTCACCGGGATCTCTGTTCCCTCTCTCTCACTCACCGGGATCTTTGTTCCCTCTCTCTCACTCACCAGGATCGCTGTTCCCTCTCTCTCACCCACAGGGATCTCTGTTCCCTCTCTCTCACCCACCGGGATCACTGTTCCCTCTGTCCCTGTCACTCACCGGGATCTCTGTTCCCTCTCTCTCACTCACCGGGATCTCTGATTCCTCTCTCCCTGTCACTCACCAGGATCTTTGTTCCCTCTCTCTCACACACCGGGATCTCTGTTCCCTCTCTCCCTGTCACTCACCGGGATCTCTGTTCCCTCTCTCTCACTCAGCGGGATCTCTGTTCCCTCTCTCCCTCTCACTCACCGGGATCTCTGTTCCCTCTCTCTCACTCACCGGGATCACCGTTCCCTCTCTCCCTGTCACTCACCAGGATCTCTGTTCCCTCTCTCTCACTCACCGGGATCACCGTTCCTTCTCTCCCTCTCACTCACCGGGATCTCTGTTCCCTCTCTCTCACTCACCGGGATCACCGTTCCCTCTCTCCCTCTCACTCACCGGGATCTCTGTTCCTTCTCTCTCGCTCACCGGGATCACCGTTCCCTCTCTCCCTCTCACCGGGATCTCTGTTCCCTCTCACTCACCGGGATCTCTGTTCCCTCTCTCTCACTCACCAGGATCTCTGTTCCCTCTCTCCCTCTCACTCACCGGGATCTCTGTTCCCTCTCTCTCACTCACCGGGATCTCTGTTCCTTCTCTCCCCGTCACTCACCGGGATCTCAGTCCCCTCTATCTCTCTCGCACACTGATTCCCACTCCCTTTTAGCTGACCTTGTTCACCAGTATATTTATCAAACTGTGTGGTATCTGAAGAGGTACTAAATCAAGAGTATTAATGTAATAGCATCCAATCATCTAGCAATCATGCTAGTCAGACACCCTGAAAGTCCTGAGCATCCTAGTTTATCAGAGCCTTATTGTGAGATGGCAAATGCCTTTACTTTCTCAGGAGGCTATGGAAATTCAGTACGTCCCCAATGACACCATTTTTTAACAGATGCACCACAGAAGGCATCCTATCTAGATGATTCACATCTTGGTATGATAACTACTCTGTGCGAGACCACAAATGACTGCAGGGAGTTTGTATCCTAGCCCAGTCTACTGCATAAACCAATCCCACCCATCCCACTCATCCCACCGTCTTTGCCTACACTTATCGCTCCTTGGGAAAGCAGCCAACATAAACAAGGACCCCTCCCACCTAGCAGAAGATACAAACAAAATACCACCAGACTCAAGAGCAGCTACTACCCACTGTTATCAGACTTGAACAGATCTCCCAGTCCATAAGACATGGGAGCAGAATTAGGCCATTTGACCATCAAGCCTGCACTGGCATTCAATCATGGCTGAACCTTTATCCTCATCCTCACTCCCCAGCCTTCTCCCCGTAACCTTTGATTCTGTGTCCAATCAAGCATGTATCAAGTTCTGCCTTATATAAACCCAGCAACCTGGCCTCCACAGCTGCCTATGGTATTAGATTCACCACCCTCTGGCTAAAGAAATTTCTCCGCATGTCTGTTTTGAAAGGGTGCCCTTCTATCCTGAGGCTGTGCCCTCTTGTCCTAGACTGCCCCACCATGGGAAACATCCTTTCCACATCTACCCCGCCTAGGCCATTCAACATTCGAAAGGTTTCAATGAAATCCCTCCTCAACCTTCTAAATTCCAGTGACTACAAACCCAGAGCTAATAAATGTTCCTCGTACAATAAGGTACCCCATGCAAGGCTTATTGAGAAAGTAAGGAGGCATGGGATCCAAGGGGAAATTGCTTTGTGGATCCAGAACTGGCTTTCCCACAGAAGGCAAAAAGTGGTTGTAGACGGGTCATTTTCTGTATGAAGGTCAGTGACCAGTGGTCTGCCTCAGGGATCTGTTCTGGGACCCCTACTCTTCATGATTTTTATAAATGACCAAGATGAGGAAGTGGAGGGTTGGATTGGTATATTTGCTGATGACACAAAGGTTGGGGGTGTTGTGGATAGTGTGGAGGGCTGTCAGAGGTTACAGCGGGACATTGATAGGATGCAAAACTGGGCTGAGAAGTGGCAGATGGAGTTCAACCCAGATAAGTGTGAGGTGGTTCATTTTGGTAGGTCAAATATGATGGCAAAATATAGTATTAATTGTAAGACTCTTGGCAGTGTGGAAGATCAGAGAGGTCTTGGGGTCCGAGTTCATAGGACACTCAAAGCTGCTGCGCAAGTTGACTCTGTGGTTAAGAAGGTATACGATGTAGTGGCCTTCATCTATCGTGGATTTGAGTTTAGGAGCCAAGAGGTAATATTGCAGCTATATAGGACCCTGGTCAGACCCACTTGGAGTACTGTGCTCCGTTCTGGTTGCTCAGTTCTGCAATCATCTGTTTGAACTTCTCCCATCAGGCAGATGTTATAAGATTTTCTATGCCCGCACTTCCAGACTGAAAGATAGCTTTTTCCCCAGAGCAATAATTGCTCTGAACCAATCGATCAAGCATCATCCGTAAATTGTTGTATTGCTACTTTAATTCTGGTTTTATGGCTGTCATGCATCTGAGTTGTGCTTTTGTACTGCTGGACATTGCTTGTACTGGCTGGTTACTGGATTTTATTTATTGTTTATTTATTTTATTTGTTGTTTTATAGCATTGAGTATGAGAGTTGCAAACTCTTTTTCGCTGTATTGGTGCATGACAAATTGTACAAAGCAATAACAATAAAGATATTTCAATCATTTCAATATTTCAATCATTCACTACAGGAAGGATGTGGAAGCCATAGAAAGGGTGCAGAGGAGATTTACAAGGATGTTGCCTGGATTGGGGAGCATGCCATATGAGAATAGGTTGAGTGAACTTGGACTTTTCTCCTTGGAGCGACGGGGGAAGAGAGGTGACCTGATAGAGGTGTATAAGATGATGAGAGGCATTGATCGTGTGGATAGTCAGAGGTTTTTTCCCAGGGCTGAAACGGCTAGCACGAGAGGACACAGTTTTAAAGTGCTTGGAAGTAGGTACAGAGGAGGTGTCAGGGGTAAGTTTTTTACGCAGAGAGTGGTGAGTGCGTGGAATGGGCTGCTGGCAATGGTGGTGGAGGCGGAAACGATAGGGTCTTTTAAGAGACTCCTGGATAGGTACATGGAGTTTAGAAAAATAGATGGCTATGGGTAACCCTAAGTAATTTCTAAGGTAAGGAAATGTTCAGCACAGCTTTGTGGGCTGAAAGGCCTGTATTGTGCTGTAGGCTTTCTATGTTCTATGTTCTAACCCTTTCATTCCCGGAATCATCCTTGTGAACCTCCTCTGAACCCTCTCCAATGCCACACAACTTTTCTAAGATAAGGAGCCCAAAACTGTTCACAATGCTCAAGGTGAGGCCTCACCAGTGCCTTACAAAGCCTCAGCATCACATCCCTGCTCTTGTATTCTAAACCTCTTGAAATGAATGCTAACATTGCATTTGCTTTCCTCACCACCAACTTTACCTGCAAGTTAACCTTTAGGGTGTTCTGAACAAGGACTCCCAAATCTCTTTGCATCTCAGATTTTTGGATTTTCTCCCTGTTTAGAAAATAGTCTGCACATTTACTTCTACAACCAAAGTGCCTGACCATGCGTTTTCCAACACTGCATTTCATTTGCCACTTTCTTGCCCATTCTCCTAATCTGTCTAAGTCCTTCTGCAGCCTACCTGTTTCCTCAACACTACCTGCTCCTTGACCAATCTTTGCATCATCTGCAAACCTGGCAACAAAGCCATCTATTCCATCATCTAAATCATTGACAACTAGTATTAAGAAGAAGCGGTCCAACACCAACCCCTGTGGAACACCATGAGTCACTGGCAGCCAAGCAGAAAAGGATCTTTTTATTCCCACTCACTGCCTCTGCCACTGAAGCCTTTTGCTGTTTCTGCACTATTCTCTGTAAACTCCGGAGACAGTTGTGCATGAAAATCCCAGGAGATTCGCAGATACTGAGATACTCAAACCACCACGTCGTCCGGCACCAACAAAAACACTACCTTTCTTCTCCATTCTGATGTTTGGTCTGAATAATGACTGAACATCTTGACCATGTCAGCATGCTTTTAAGCATTGGGTTCTGCCCGGCGGAACTGTTTCTACTGACAGGAGAAAGGGTGAAGGCGGGTCCTGGCGCCTTAAAACCAGTGCTTCGGGTAGATGGAGCTCGAAAGCCTGGGAAGGCAGTGCGGTAAACCATGTATATATGTTGTAACTCGGTTGCCTGTCTGGACACGCCCCTCTGCTGACTGCCCCTGTGGCTCCTCCCACAGAGTCCTGTATAAAGGTGTTCGTCTTGCCCCTCCCCCTCAGTTCGGGTGCAGACACTCACTGTGGAGGTTGTATTGTACAGCGAATAAAAGCCTTTCAGTATTTTACCAAACCTCAGTCTTTTGGAGTAATTGAAGGTGCTTCAATTTTATTCACTGTACATTTTAAAACATGGAACAGGCCCTGAGACCAGAAAAATTAGACCTCCATCTGCAAACGCCTGATGCTGGAAACGCTTTCGAACTCTGGCTGGCCTGCTTCGAAGCGTATCTAGAGGAGATTAAAGCGACCGACCCCGTAGCGAAGCGCAGAGTTCTACTCTCCAGGGTCAGTCCATGGGTTTATTTGCTGATCAGAGACCAGCCGAACTACGACAGCGCGATGAACGCACTCAAAAGACAATACCTGCGGCCGATAAACAGCGTCTATGCTCAGCACCGTTTAGCGACACGGCAACAACGGTCCGGGGAATCGAGTGCTGAGTTTGTCCGGGCCCTACAGACACTCGTGCGGGCCTGCAATTGCCAGGAGCTGACGGCGGCGCAGCATACAGAACTCCTAGTGAGAGACGCCTTCGTCACAGGGACCAGGTCAGTGTACGTGCGCCAGCGGCTCCTGGAAAAAGCCGATCTTACCCTAAGATCGGCGATCAAGCTAGCTGATACGTTGGAGGCCGCTCTGCATAACTCCGAGGCTCTCCAGGCACGCGATCCCCCGATGGCCTCGTGGGCGCCGCAGACCCCGCAACCCGCTGGCCAATCGACCTCGGCTGCCGCCAGTCATGAGTCCGCGAAGTGCTACTTCTGCGGACTGGAGAAGCACCCCCGGAAACGCTGCGCGGCCCGACAAGCTACCTGCTCCAGCCGCGGAAAGAAGGGCCACTTCGCCAAGGTCTGTAAGTCAAAACCTCGAGCGGGATCGAGCAGCGCCGCGTGCGAGACGTGGGGGTCGCCATCTTCCCTGCACACCGCCACCACGTGCGAGACGTGGGGGTCGCCATCTTGCCTGCCGCCATCTTCTCTGCACGCCACCACCATGTGCGAGACATGGAGGCGGCCATCTTGGTCGGCGCCACCTCCCACTGCCGGTGCTACGTAGGTCACAGCGACGGACTCGACCGCCTGATAGACTTAACCTATAAATATACTTCTTGTAAATATTGTCAGTCACTTCACCCCGTGGGACTTTTTTTTAAAAAAAGGAGGTGAATGTGGTAAACCATGTATGTATGTTGTAATTCGGTTACCTGTCTGTACACGCCCCTCTGCTGACTGCCCCTGTGGCTCCTCCCACAGAGTCCTGTATAAAGGTGTTCATCTTGCCCCTCCCCCTCAGTCCGGGGGCAGACACTCACTGTGGAGGTCGTATTGTACAGTGAATAAAAGCCTTTCAGTATTTTACCAAACCTCAGTCTTTTGGAGTTACTGAAGGTGCTTCAGGCAGTCCATCTAAGAGAGGGAAAACTCTGATTTCAAACCTCTGCTGCCTTGCAGCCGTACCCACTCATGGGAAAGGCCTCGGAAGTAAACCCTGAGGACAAATCCGGTGCTGGACTCCCTCAGGCAGTCCGACGTTGTTTTCAACCTCATTCTCGCAACTCCAGCGTCGACGCCGGCGCCAAGCTGTATCGGTCCTTGCCCCTCCCTTGGACAACACCAGTGTCGTGGAGAGGGGAGACTTGTAGCATGGGCAACTGCCGGTCTTCCGTACAACCTTGCCCAGGCCTGCGCCTGGAGAACCTTTCCAGGCGCAAATCTATGGTCTCACGAGACTAATGGATGCCACCACCATCTGCCACACGATTGACTGATTAGATATTTGCATTAATGAGCAGCTGTAGGGGTGGCCACTAAGTGTAAGATTGTAACAAAATCAACACATTACAGTCTCTTCTATTATTATTTCCTAAGGCATTTAAACCATTGAGTTTCCTGTATTATCCAATTTCTGTAATCTCCAGAGTTTTAAATCACAATTGCAATGTAATCATTAATGTGTAATTTTTTCATTTCTCCAATATCATTTTTAATATCTGAGTATGACTGGCAAAATTTCAGCAACTTGAAGCGTTCTAGACTAGTGTTGAAAGAACTACAAAAGCCTTTTATCTCGTGGGTGGCTCTTTACTTTGTTTTCCATTATAGTAACATTTCTCGCTGAGGTTCATTACCCCTTAATTATAAAGGTTTCAGCAATCAAACACCAGCACAATCACTCACTGGTTCCTGTGTTAATTGATCTTTCTGCTTTCCCCATAGATATTCACAGAGGTATGAAAATAACTCTCTTGACACTCACCGACATAGTACGGCGTGTAACAGGGTGTGGCCAGGGAGTTGTGAAGCGTTGTTTCTTTGGCAAACCCAAAATCTGTGAGTTTGAGGACTGCGTTGAAATCTTTTGTTGTATACAACAAGTTTTCTGGCTGCAAAAATTCAAGGAGATATTGAGAATGTGAGAGAAAATCCTGTTTAAAAAATGCAAATACAGTGGATTCCAGTTAACTGGGGCATATCGGGACCACTACATTTTGGCCCAATCAAACAGCAGCCCTATTATTCAGTTTCATGGAAATAGTTAAAAGGGTATAAAAAAGACAAGCTACCATTTAACTGAGTTACAAATTATGTACGTAAGTGAAATATAGAACAAATTAGAACACTACCAATACTAATTCAGTACTATAAAACTGTGTATTAGTTCTTAATACTTAATGATGGAAGAACTCATCCATGGGGAGGAGAGGAGGGTCCAGGAAAAATGCACCAAATGATTTTGCAGACCCAGGCGACTTCTTTCAGTTCATCACAAAACACCTTATTTTTTTTCTTATATCTTTTCTTTTCAAAGTGTTTGGAGTTCTAGACATAGACACAGACATAGACAGACTTTATTGATCCAGAGGGAAATTGGGTTTCGTTACAGCTGCACCAACCAAGAACAGAGCATAAATATAGCAACACAAAACCACAAAAAATCAAACAACAATATGCAAACTATGCCAGATGGAAATAAGTCCAGGACCAGCCCATTGGCCCAGGGTGTCTGACCCTCCACGGGAGGAGCTGCAAAGTTCGATGGCCACAGGCAGGAACAACCCCCATGACGCCCAGTGTTGCATCTTGGTGGAATATGGCCGGAGTCCAACAGCAAAAAGTTCAATATCCGGTCTACAAACACGTTCCTTGATCATAATATGACCCGGATTGCACCATCTGCTGTTAACCAGAACAGCAAGCCCCCCTCCTTTAACGCTTACCGCTCTCAGTGCACTTCCGGTCAGCCCAAACGGTCTGGAAGCCCTCCATGGAAATGCTTTGGTCGGATATGTCCACGTGCAGCCACGTTTCAGTAAAACACAAAACACCGCTCTCCCGAAATGTTCTCTGACTCCTGGCTAGCACTGTCAACTCATCCATTTTATTACCCAGCGATCTCACATTGCCCATAATGAGAGAGGGAAGACACGGCTTATAACTCCTCTTCTCCATAAGCCTCTGTTGTCTCGACCCGGTCCTCTTCCCTCGCCTTTTTGATCCCCCCCTGCATCCTCTGTGTGTTTTCCTCCAGATTTCAGCCGGGATGTCCACTACTCTGTTCGCTAAACCAGCCGGCATAAGTGCAATCAGCTGGTCCCTGGAATAAACAACGTGACCATACTGCTGCCCTGCTAATGAGACGTGTCCGAATGTAACTACTTCCAGCGCTAAAAACCCAAATAAAACTCTCTCCACCAGCATGTTAGAGAGGGCGCAGCTTCAATGTGTTACCGTGAAAAAAAATACAACAAATAACGTAAGTTAAGAAAGTAAGAAAACCAGTCGGTGCGGCTGTGACAGGCTGCACGCACTTCTGTCAGAGTCCATGACCTACAGTTCTTCAGCCTGGTGCTTTGCCATCTGCAGGAACGGCCTGAAACACATGCACCCTCGTAGATAATGTCACTGACTGAATCATCATGGCAGACTGAAACTCTGAGGCAGCGGGCAGTGTGAGCTGCTGTCGGAAGATGGCCCCAACACTCGGGTGATCCTCTACCTCTTTCTCTCTCTTTTGATGAAGAGTGAGAGCCAGTCAGTCCCCAAGATGGGGGGGGGGGTGCGGTTTGCTTGGGGAAGCAACGCACAAGATTGTAGCATCAGAACAGCGAACTGCTGGTATCCGCTCTCGTTGTTGCAGGGGCGACCTCTCTTTCCCTCAATGGGGAGGGAGAGTCAGTCTGAGATGTAAAGTGCTGGGATATGGACTGTAGATTCTCACAGGCTCCGGATGAAGGTCTCTTTGAGTGCTTTTGCTGTTGTTTGTAATGTTGGGAGGAGGGGGAGGGGGACAGGGAGGGTCGATGCTTCTGCGACTGTTTATGCGATGGGAGGGGAGGCCACAGGGTCTGATGTTTCTATCATTCATTCTATGGGGCTTCTTGTTTTGTGGATGTCTGCGAAGAGTAAGAATTTCAGGTTGTATACTGTATACATTCTCTGATATTAAACCAAACCATTTGTATACTGCTGTGTTCTTGTGATTGACTGTAGATGGACAGATAATGGACCGTCTTCATACCATGCTTTCGACAATTGCATCCTCCAAGTTTTCATTTTCATTGTAACATTCAAGATGATTGTTGATACCTTCAAATTCTTTGTAGTTCTAATGTGATGAAGTAGTGAAATTGATTCATTTTCACTCCCAGTCATTTCTGGCTTCTCCAGGCCTCAATGCCTGCAACCGTGGTGAGCAAAACAGTTCTGAGTTGTGTTAATGCTTATTTCTCGCCAACTATTAGTGACAACGATCAGTGCTCTTTGAACACAAACACATGCCACTAGTGCTATTTAAAAAGCCGATGCTTTTTTGCTGGTGGGGGGGGCTTTTACTTTGCTGCTGCTTATGCGCGGGAGGGGGGAGCTGAGGGGGGGCTTTGGGGTTCTAACATTTAACTGTCATTCATTCTATGGGGCACTCTTCCGTTTTCATGGATGTTTGCGAAGAAAAAGAATTTCAGGATGTAGACTGTATACATTTCTCTGACATTAAATGTACCTGTTGAAATAACATTGTGTCTCCGGCAACAAAACAGACAAGACATGCGAACAGCAGTGATTAAAGGACCCAGTTACCTGTTTTGTGGTGTTGGCTAAGGGAATATTACAACAATTTCTTAACTTTTTGGAATAACATCACAGAGTCTATGTCTATGACTATGACTATGAGTCATTAGCATTCACTTAATTAGTCAGACGGGGGCCCTTTTTAGGTCTCATCTACAGGACAGTGCTTCCAGCCTCTCTAATATTGTGAAAATAAACACTGGGGAGTTTGTAAACAGATCCTAGGGTGGAAACTTACACCATAATTTCTTCCTCTACAGGATTATTCCTAGAAATAAATTGAGTAAAAAAAAATCCTGCACTTATATGGGAAAAGTGAAATTTTGAGTTTACAGAGTTATTATGTTCCTGTCAGAACAAAAGACAAGGCTAACAGGTTTAGGGCACCTTGGTTTTCGAGAGATATTGAGGCCCTGGTTAAGAAGATGAAGGAAGTGCACAGCAAGTTAGGTACCAAGGAACACAGCAACACAGGAGCAAGAATAACCCATAAGATCATAAGACCATAAGATATAGGAGCAGAATTGGGCCATTTGGCCCATCCAGTCTGCTCCACCATTCCACCATGACTGATTTATTACCCCTCTCAAACCCTTTCAAGTTCAAAGCAAATTTATTATCAAAGTGCTAATACATCACTTGGTCTTGCTGACATTAAGTGCAAGCTTGCTGTTGTGACACCACTCACCAGGTTTTTATTCTCCCTCCCACAAGCTGATTCGTCACCACCTTTGATTCAGCCTATGACAGTGGTGTTGCCAGCAAACTTAAATATGGCATCACGGCTGCACTTAGCCTCACAGCCATAAGCATAAAGTGAGTAGAGCAGGAGGCCAAGGACACAGCCTCGTGATGCACTTGTGCTGATGGAGATCGTGGAGGAGATGTTGTTGCCAATCCAAACTGGTCGGGGTCTGCAAGTGAGGAAATCGAGGAGGTATTGAGGCCAAAGTCTTGAAGCTTAGTGATTAGTTTTGAGGGGACAATGGTATTGAATGCTGAGCTGAAGTCAAAAAAGAGCCTCCTAAAGTATGCATCTTTGCTGTCCAGATGTTCCGTGGTTGAGTGAAGAGCCAAAGAAATTACTTCTGCCATGGACCAGTAGGCAAAATGGAGCAGATCCAAGTTGCTCTTTAGGCAGGAGTTGGCCTCTCAAGGCACTTCACCACAGTGGATATAAGAGCTACTGAAGGATAGTCATTGAGGGAAGTTACCACATTCTTCTTGGCACCAGTACATAGAATTGAAGGCTGTTTGAAGCAGGTGGGTACCTCAGACTGCTGAAGTGAGAGGTTAAATATATCGGTGAACACTCGGGGCAGTTGATCAGCACAGGTCTTTAGCTCTTGGCCAAGTTCCCCTGTCTGGGCCGGGTGCTGTCTCTGGGTTCACCCTCCTGAAGGATGCTCTCACATCAGCCTCAGATACTGAGATCACAGGGTCATCAGGGGCTGTGGGAGTTCATAAAGGTTCCTCCATGTTTTGAGAGTCAAAGCAGGCAGAGAAGGTATTCTTCCTTCTCCACATAACCTTTGACACCTTTACGAATCAAGAACCTATCAACTTCCATTTAAAATATATCCAAGATCTTGGCCTCCACGACCGTCTGTAGCAATGAATTCCACAGATTCATCACCATCTAAATAAAGAAATTCCTCCTCATTTCTGTTCTAGAGGGACGTCCTATTCTGAGGTTGTGCCCTATGGTCCTAGGCTCCCTCACTAAAGGAAACATTCTCTCCACTTGACCCTTGGAGACTGCTCCACCATTCCATAAGATCATGCCAAATCTTCTGCTTCAATATCATATTTTCACTCTCTCCCATTACCCGATGCCCTCTGAGTCCCAGGATCTAACTCTTTCAAATATATTCCGCTACCTGGTCTTTGCAGCTCTCTGCAGTAGAAGGTTCCATAGATTTAGTAGACTCAAAGTGAAGAAATTTCCTCTCAACCCAGCCAAATGTGGTACTTGAGAAGTATACGAAAAGCAAGATAACTCTTAAGAGGGAAATCAGTGGAGGCTAAAAGAAGGCACGAGGTTGCTCCAGCAGACAAGGTGAAGGAGAATCCCAAGGGCTTTTACAGATATCTAATATGAAGAGCAAAAGAATGACAAGGGACAAAATTGGTGCCCCTGAAGATCAGCGTGGTCATTTATGCATGGAGCTGAAAAATAATGACGGCGACATTAATGGATTTTTTTTTTGCATGAGGACTTACTCTTGAGACGAACACAGGCCCTATAGAACTGAGGAGCGATGACAGTAAGGTCATGGACCATATACGGATTACAGAGAAGTACCCATTTCTTGATGCAACTTAAATCTCCAGAGCCAGACAAGGTGTTCCCTAAGACCTTGTGGGAGGCTAGGGGCTCTGCCAGAGGTACTTCAAATATTCTTAGCCAGGGGTGAGTTGGTCGATGGCTGGAGGTTGCTCCTGTTGTTCCATTGTTTAAGAAAGGCTCGATGAAGAAGATTGGAAATGATAGGTTGGTGAGGCAGACATCAGCAGTAGGTAAGTTATTGTAAGGTATTCTAAGGGACCAGATATATAAGTATTTGGATAGACAGGGGTTAATTAGGGATAGCTGGCATGGCTTTGTGCATGGTGGGTCGTGTCTAACGAAGACGTTATCAGTTGATGTAGGCACGGTAGTGAATATTGTCTACATGGACTTAGCAAGGTCTTTGACAAGGTCCTGCATGGGAGGTCAGTCAAGAAGGCCCAGTCCCTTGGCATTCAGAATGAGGTAGTAAATTGGATTCAATATTAGCCTCATGGCAGAAGTCAGAGAGTGGTAGTAGATGGTTGCCTCTCTGACTGGAGGCCTGTGACTAGTGATGTGCAACAGGGATCAGTGCTGGGTCTGCTGCTGTTTGTCATCTATATCAATGACCTGGATGATAATGTGGTAAACTGGATGATTATATATGCAGCTGATACCAAGACTGGGGCGTGGTGGGCAGTGAGGAAGGCTATCACAGCTTGCAGCAGGATCTGGATCAGCTGGAAAAATGGCAGATGGAATTTAATGCAGACACGTGTGAGGTGTTGCACTTTGGGAGGACAAACCAGGGTAGTATGGACTCTGAGGAGAGGGGTAGAACAGTGGGATCTGGGAATACAAATCCATAATTCTTATTGAAAGTGACGTCACAGGTAAATAGGGTCATAAAGAAAGCTTTTGGCACATTGGCCTTCATAAATCAAAGTATTGAGTACAGGAGTTGGGATGTTATGTTGAAGTTGTAAAGGACATTAGTGAGGCCTAATTTGCAGTATTGCGTGTATTTCTGGTCACCTACCCACAGGAAAGATATAAATAAGATTGAGTGAGTGCAGAGAAAATTTACAAGGATGTTGCCAGGACTGGAGGACCTGAGTCAGAGGGAAAGGTTGAACGGGATAAGACCTTAGGTTAGGCAAGGCTGAGGGATCGTGATGCTGATTTTAGATCGAGAGATACAACAGCTCTCAGAGAAATAAGAACTGTGCTTTCCCACTCCATCAGGAAGGCGAAATGGGAGCATTCTCAGAGAATTTACAGTCAATTCTACGATACCAGAGACCTGAGGCGCACGTGACAGGGAATTCAGAGAATAACAGACGACAAGTCTACCTTGTGCATCACTTACCAAGATGCTTCACTCCCTGAGAGGCTGAATGTCTTCTATGCCCAGTTTGTTGTGCAGAACAAAGTGTTGGTGAGGAAGGCACCCCTCTCCCCAGGGGAGCAGACACTCTGTCTGGCTGAAGCTGAGGTGAGGACTACTGTGGCCAGAGTCAACCCTCGTAAAGCTGCAGAGCCCAATAATATACCAGGTCAGGTTCTGAAAGACTGTTGACAGATATGTTCAACATCTCTCTGGAACAATCTATTGTCTGCTCGGTTTAGCATTCCAGTGCCAAAGAAAGCAACAGTAACCTGCCTGAATGACGATCGTCCAGTGGCATTAACATCAACCATTATGAAATGCTTTGAGCGGCTGGTCATTGAGCACATTAAAGCCTTTCTCCTGGCTACACTGAACCCTTTCCAGTTCACTTAGTGCTCAAATCAATCCTCTGACTTTACAGCAGTCTCTGCCCACCACTCTGTCCTGTCCCTCCTGGAACATGGGGTCCCATATATCAGACTGCTGTTTATAGACTTCAGTTTGGTGCTCAGCACCATCATACTCCAGAAACTGGTGGGGAAACTGTCCTCACTGGGTCTCAACATCTCTCTCTGCAATTGGATACTGGACTTCTAAACTGTAAGGCCCCAGTCAATCCGAGCGGGCAACAATGTCTCTCGTCCCTTTACACTGAGCACTGGCGCTCCAGGGCCGTGTGCTCAGCCCGCTGCTGTTCACACTGCTGACGCACGACTGTATTGCAGGATCCAGCTCAAACTGTGTCATCGAGTTTGTGGTTGACACAACAGTGGTTGGCTTATCAAGAACGATGACGAGATGGAGATTAGAGAAGAAGTGGAGCGGCTGGTGGATTGGTGTGAGAAGAACAACCTGAGCCTGAATGTGGAGAAGACAAAGGAGATCATTGTGGACTTCAGGAAGGTGCAGACAAGCCATCCCCCTCCACGAATACATGGCTCCTCCATAGAAAGAGTTAAGTGCCCCAAGTTCCTGGGAGTTCACATCATGGATGACCTCACCTGGTCCCTTAATGTCACCTCTCTGACCGAGAAGGCACAGCAGTGCCCCCACTTCCTAAGACTGAGGCAAGCAAGACTCCTACCCCCCATCTTAATTGTGTTTTACAGGAGCACCATTGAGAGCATCCTGACAAGTTGCATCTCCATCTGAAATAGGGGCAGTTGAGCATTGGACTGGAAAAGGACAGTGAGAACAGCTGAGAGGATCACAGGAGTCTCCCTGCCATCCATCTGAGACATCTATCAGGAGCGCTGCATACGTAGGGCCCTTAGCATTATCAAGGATCCCACACGTCCATCCAGCATCCTCTTCGACTTTCTACCATCAGGCAGGAGACTATGATACATAAAGACAAAAATGGGATACAGCTTCTTCCCTCAGGTCATTCTCCCTGCCACATTATATTCAAAGTGTCACTGGTTAATCTGTTCCATGACTATGATTATTTAATATTAATTCACTCTAGTTTTTTTATTTATGTGTGATTCATATGTAAATTTTATCCTTACCCTCATAAGTTATCGTGTGTTATGTGCTTTACACCCTGGTTCAAAGAAACGTCGTCTTGTTTCTATATACATTATACGGTTATATACATGTATGTAATTAAATGACAATAAACTTGACTTTATTCCTTTGAACGTAGAAGATTGAGGGGAAATTTGATAGAGGTATACAAAATCATGAGGGGCATGGATGGTTTAAATGGAAGCAGGCTTTCTCCACTGACGTTGAGTGAGACCAGAACTAGAGGCTGTGGGTTAGGAGTGAAAGGTGAAATGTTTAACTGGAACACAAGGGGGATCTTCTTCACTTAAGTGTGGTGCAAATGTAGAACGAGCTGCTAGCAGAAGTGGAGGAAGCAGATTCAGTTTCAACATTTCAGAGAAATTTGGACAGGTACATGGATGGGAGGGGTACAGGTCGATGGAACTGGGCACAGTAATAGCTCAGCATGGCCTAGGTGGGCCAAAGGGCCTGTTTTTGTGCTGTAGTGTTCTATGACTCTAACATGATCTAAGATTATATGGGGGTACTGAATAGCTGGATCGACTGGTGGGCTGAGGAACGGCAGGAGGCCACAAGACCGAAGCCCGAAAGACCTAGGAGCAGAATTAGGCCATTTAGCCCATCGAGTCTGCTCCGCCATTCAATCATGGCTAATCCTTTTGTTTCCCCTCCTCAACCCATTTCCCAGCTTTCTCCCCATAATCTTTGATGCCATGTCCAAGTATAGACCCAGAGCTATCAAACGTTCCTCGTACAATAACCCTTTCACTCCTGGAATCATCCTTGTGAACCTCCTCTGAACCCTCTCCAATGCCAACACAACTGCCTTATAAAGCCTCAGCGTCACATCCTTGCTCTTGTATTGTAGACCTCTTGAAATGAATGCTAACATGGCATTTGCCTTCCTCACCACTGACTCAACCTGTAAGTTAACCTTTAGGGTGTTCTGCACAAGGACTCCCAAGTCCCTTTCCATCTCAGAGTTTTGGATTTTCTCTCTATTTAGAAAATAGTCCGCACATTTATTTCTACCACCAAAGTGCATGACCATGCATTTTCCAACATTATAATTCATTTGCCGCTTTCTTGCCCATTCTCCTAATCTGTCTAAGTCCTTCTGTATCCTACCTGTTTCCTCAACACTACCTGCCTCTCCACCAATCTTTGTATAATCTGCAAACTTGGCAACAAAGCCACCCATTTCATCACCTAAATCATTTATATACAGCATAAAAAGAAGTGGTCCCAACACCGACCCCTGCAGAACACCACTAGTCACTGGCAACCAACCAGAAAAGGATCCTTTTATTCCCACTCGCTGCCTCCTATCAATCAGCCAATGCTTTAACCATGTTAGTAACTTTCCTATAATGTCATGGGCTCTTAACTTGGTAAGCAGCCTCATGTGTGGCATCTTGTTAAAGGCCTTCTGAAAGTCCAAATATACAACTTTCACTTCATCCCCTTTATCTATCCTACTTGTAATCTCCTCAAACAATTCCAACAAGTTTGTTAGGCAGGATTTTCCCTTAAGGAAATCATGCTGACTTTGTCCTATCTTGTCCTGTGTCACCAAGTACTCCATCACCTTGTCCTTAACAATTGACTCCAACATTTTCCCAACCACTGAGGTCAGACTAACTGGTCCATAATTTCCTTTCTGCTGCCTTCCTCCTTTCTTAAGGAGTGGAGTGACACTTGCAATTTTAAAGTCCTCTGGCACCATGCCAGAGTCCAATGATTTTTGAAAGATCAGTGCTAATGCCACCACAATCTCCAACACTACCTGTTTCAGAACCCTAGGGTGCAGTTGCTCTGGTCCAGGTGACTTTTGTACTTTTAGATCTTTCAGCTTTTTGATACCTTCTCCCTTGTAATAGTAACTGCACTTACTTCTCTTGTGGTTCACACACTACAACATCAGGCATACTGCTAGTGTCTTCCACAGTGGAGACTGATGCAAAATACTCATTTACTTCATCTGCCATCTCCTTGTCCCCCGTTATTATTTCTCTTGCCTCATTTTCTAGCAGTCCTATATCTACTCTCATCTCTCTTTTATTTTTTACATATTTGAAAAAGCTTTTAGGAGGAGCTTATTTCAGAAAAATGCAAGGTGTTGGTAAGACAAACCATGATAGATTTTGCACAGTAAATAGCAGGAGGGTTATGGGAGTGTTCATGGAATAGAGAGCCCTTGGGGTGCAGGTACATAGTTAATTAGAAGTGGTAACGCAGGCACACAGGGTATTGAAGGTGCTTGGTATAATGGCCTTCGTTGGTCAGAACATTGGGACCTGACGTTACAGCTGTACGAGGTGCTAGTTAGAGGACTGCATACAGATCTGGTTGCCTTGCAACAGGAAGGATGCCATTAAGCTGGAAAGCAAGCAAAAAGGATTTATGAGTACGTTACCAGGACCGGAAGCTTTGAGTTACAAGGAGAGGGAGGATAAGCTATGTAAGAGATTTATAAGATCAGGAGGTACATAGATAAGGTGAATAGGCCGTATTTTCCCCTTGGTAGTGCAGTCCAAAACTACAGGGCATGAATGTAAAGTGAGATGGAAAAGATTCAGAAGGGACCCAAGGGGCAACTTTTTCACAGAGAGGTGGTGTGTTTATGGAACCAGGCACCAGTGGAAGTGGTTGAGGCGTTTAAGACAATTACAACATTTAAAAACTATTTGGATAGGTACAAAGAGAGGAAATGTTCATAGGGATTTGGGCCAAACACTTTAAATGGGACTGTCTGAGTCAGGCAATGGTTAGCATGGATGGGTGGGCCAAAGGATCTGTTTCCCTGCTGTATCGCTCCGGGCAGGACTCCATTGTGGGCACGCTGCGTTGGCACCAGAATACGTGGCAACACTTGTGGGCTGCTCTCAGCACATCCTTATATTTAGATTGTGACACATTTCACTTGTACATTTCAATGTACACATGATAAATAAAGTTGAAACTTGACCTTAAAAAGGAACTTTTCAGTGTCAATGGACGGAGGAACGGTAAAGGATTCACAAGCCATAGGAACCAGTGGGTTGTAGGAGCAGAGAAAGTTACCCAATCACAGTAGTCATAATGAGAACTTTCAACCTGACACGTTGCTGGACTGTGAAGCTGACAGGGGTGATCAACTGTAGATGAAAACCAAACAAACTGCAGATGCTGGAAATCTGACACAAAAACTGAAAAAATGCTGGAAAAGCTCAGCAGGTCAGGCAGCATCTGTGGAAAGCAGAACAGTCAACGTTTCAGGTTGAACACCATTCTGCAGAACTGGGTAAGGGAGAAAGCAATTAGTCTTGGTAGCAGAAGTGAGGGAGGGCATTGGGCGGAATAAAGGAGACATCCGTAATAAAATGAAATAACGGGCTTTGTATAACGTGTTGGTAACGTTGTCATATCTGGGTCTTGTGGGATGGTCTCAACTAATGAGACAGGCTGAGAAGACAGAACACACACTGCACCTAGTATGTTCCCACATGCGGGCAGTAGGGATTAAAATTAGTTTGTTTATTTTTTATTTAGAGATACAACACAGTCACAGGCCCTTCCCACCCATAATCCTACTGACCCGTACTCCTGTGGGATGTTGGAGGAAACTGGAGCACCCTGAGGAAACCCACATGGTCACAGGGAGAATGTACAAACTTCTGACAGTCAGCAACAGAAATGAACCCAGGTTACTGGCACTTTAAGAGCATTGCAATAACTGCACTGTCACCGTTTTTATAGAGAATGTGAAGGAAATAAACAGAAATATGATGGCAATCATTTGAACCCAACAGAGGTTATAAAGTTAGGTCACTTTTGGGAATAGAACTCCATTCACAGGGGCAGCAGAATTGGTCTCAGATGCTGGAAGATATCCAAAGGATTGGAAAGGGCATACTTATTAATTGTTTCTAAGGGATTAGCAACACGCAAAGTGGCAAAAATGCAGGAACAATATTCACATCAGAGAGAGGGTGGAAAAGTATTTAATAATTTGGAAGAATTTTAAATGCTAGTTAACCACCCTGAGCTACCTGCCAGCCTAGTCATCATATGGGAGCCCAAGCATGGGAGGATGAACCCTGGGCGCCCTCCCAAGACGATGGTCAACATGCTCCTAGAAGACAGCAGCGCGGCTAATGTAGATGAACTGAACACAGTGATGAGGGAGAGGAGAAATGGAGAGTCCGTCATCGTGCCCGACACCGGCCCCCTAGGCCTGAGTTGACGTAGTAGTCTTTGAAATGTGCTGGAATTTCTAAGTTTTGAATTGAAAGGTTAAAGGTCTCAAAAGTGGATATTAGTTCCA
The DNA here is from genome assembly GCF_030028105.1 of Mobula birostris. Taxonomy (NCBI): domain Eukaryota; kingdom Metazoa; phylum Chordata; class Chondrichthyes; order Myliobatiformes; family Myliobatidae; genus Mobula; species Mobula birostris. Next base: position 57,897,665 of record NC_092385.1, read on the forward strand.
GCACTCCCCCTCCACCACCGTCTGGTCAATCTGATCAGATCACAGCCTTTCTTTCCAACAGCTCAATGCACAAACCTCTCACAATTTTCCTTCATTTTCTTAAAAATTGTTTAGAAATTAGCTTTATTTGTCACAGTATACATCAAGGCATACAGTGAAATGTCGATCTTCATCAAATCGAATCAGCAAGAATTGTGCTGAGTAGTTGGCATATCTCTCCAAGCTTCCGGTGCCAACGTGGCATGCCCACATCTCACTAACCCCAACGCGGCATGCCCACATCTCACTAACCCCAACGTGGCATGCCCACATCTCACTAACCCCAACGCGGCATGCCCACATCTCACTAACCCCAACATGGCATGCCCACATCTCACTAACCCCAACGTGGCATGCCCACATCTCACTAACCCCAACGTGGCATGCCCACATCTCACTAACCCCAACATGGCATGCCCACATCTCACTAACCCCAGCTGTAGGTCTGTGGAATGTGGGAGGAAACTGGAGCACGTGGTGACAGGGAGATTGTAGGAGTTCCTTACCAGCAGCAGTGGGAATTGGACCCCGATCGGTGATTACAGCCATTGTAAAGCCGTAGATCACGACAGTGTAGCAGTTGTAGACCAGCCTAAAAAACTCCTGAATCATTTGGTGAGTTCTGATAATACGGAGAACTTACAAGTCTTACCTTGACATCCCTGTGAGCTATGTTCAGTGCATGGAGGTACTGAATTGCACTCCCTATGTCCCTCATTATTTCTGAGGCTTCTGCAAAATATACAAAGGGAAGTAATAAATAATTCACTGAATAGATGAGCTTGTGCCTGTTTCTTTCAAAATATTTTAGTGCACTATTCAGCCAATAACGTTCATTGTGTTGATACTGTTTTGACTTAGAAACCATGATGATCTCCCATGACCTATGGGGCAGAAGATACAAAAACCTGGAAGCACGTACTACCAGACTCAAGGACGGCTTCTATCCCACTGTTATCAGACCCCGGAATGGAGCCCCCTATGTTAAAGTGAACCCTCGATTTCCAGGCCTGCACTGTTGTAGCCCTTGAGCTTCCTGTCTACCTACACTGCATTTTGTCTGTAGCTACAATACTGTACTCTGCATTCTAGTTTTCTTCTATCACCTCGATGTAATTACGTATGGCATGATCCAATTGGATGGTACCCAAAACAAAGGATTTTTATTGCAGTTTGGTACCTGGAACAATACTAAGCCAATCTAATTCAATCCAAAGTAATACATACAAAACGCTCGAGGAACTCAGCAGGTCAGGCAGCATCTATGGAGAGGAATAAACAGTGAATGCTTTGGGCTAAGACCAATGTTCCCTCTAAGGTCTACACACACACACACACACAATCTCTTGCTACCAGCACACAAAGGAATTTAAACTGCGCACAAAAGGTTGTCACCCTCTACCTTGTTGGTATGTTAAGTATATATCTGGATCGTACACAATCTTATTCCCTTTTCTGGTTTCTGATGCGGACGGTGTTGGGAATATGGAGTTTGTGGTGATTTGTCTGCAGAATTTAGAACTGGCTTATTTATATTGTTTTTATTGAAGGAATTATTCAGTGCGCACATGTCGGTGTCACTGGGCAAAAAACTGCTCAGCACAAGAATTTGGTGCACACTGGTGTGCAAAATTAGAGGGAACATTGGCTGAGACCCTTCATCATGACTGGCGGAGAGGAAAGAGTACAAGCTAGAAGGTGACAGGTGAGGGGGAAAGTGACTGTGAACAATAAGATCCCACAGACAGCAACGTGATGATGGCCAGATGATATTTTTAACAATGTTGGTTGAGGGATGTGCCAGCCAGGACACTGAGGAAAACTCTCCTGCTCTTCTATGAAATAGTGCTGTGGGGCTTTTTACCTCCAAAAGAGAGAGCAAATAGAAGCCTCCATTTAATGCCTTACTTGATAAAGGACACCTCAGTGTAGTGTGACCCTCCAATGGAGTTTCAGTCCAGGTTTCTGTCTTTGGGTCTTTGTGCTGGGAATTGCATCTTCTGAACCAGCGTCAAGAGATCGCCACCATTTATAAAGCAGTGACCATTTTTACACAATACTCTAGAAGTCATCAGTATGAAAAACAGCAATTAAACTGGCATTTAACAACAGTCATTCTGCACTGTGATCAGGGAGTCAAGATCTCACTTCAGATTCTCTAATCTGAGCCATGACTTCCACTATAAAATAGGTCAACTGTGAACTTGACTGTTTAGCAGTTTTGTGGAGTAATTAGAACAATGCATCTTCTTAGCAAATGTCTCTTCAGCCGTAGAAAAATATTATGCTCCAAGAAGCTGGTTTCTTTCCTCTCCTCTGCCGACACTTTCCTGATATGTATTTACATGGCTAACTCATGCCATCTAATATCTACTCAATTACTCAACATCATCTCCTTCCAACTCTGGGCTTCTGACGAACTCCCATTTCCTACAGATTCATACAAACAGCCAGCTCTGCAATTCCCTCCCTTTACAATTCTGCCTAAAAGCCTCTTACCCAAATACATCCCTTGGCATGGTATCAGGCTTTGACTGGTGTTGCTCCATGGAGTGCCGCAGGACGTGGAACGAAGCGAAAGACACAAGTGCAGAATGGTTGCTGCAGTCCATCTGAGTGTGTGAGCCAGCTCCCATTCCCTGTTTCCCTGCGCTCTCTAGCAGGGATACTAGGCACAAGCATCCGGGAGTTGGACTGACCATAGGTGCTCACTGCGGTCCATGCATTCATTATTGAACCTCAGAGCTCTAAACCTTTGGATAAAATATGTTTAATCCCCTGTTCCTTAGTCCTAATTTCAATTTGCTAATCAGTATCATTTCAGGCCATCCTGTTGAAGTCTCTGCCCAAAACTTTGACTCTTTATTCCTTTCCATAGATGCTGCCTGACCTGCTGAGTTCCTCCAGCCTTGTGTGTGTGTTAAATCGATATCATCTGTACTGTTCCATGACGTGCCTGGACAACTTGCCAGAAACTCTGCCACAGTCCCTTCAATAATTTTAACGAGGAGCTATCTGATTTTAAAACAACCCTGTCAGCTTTCCCTGGCAGGTCAAGTTCCTGGTATCAGCAATGTGTGCAGCCACCACGACAGATAACAACTTGCTTCCTGGGAACAGGTGAACAAACTGGGTTTGACGGACACTGTGATGTGATGTGGTGGATATGGTCGTGGTCGTTTCCCCTATTGTTTGTGTGGCAGTGCTGGAAGGTCACAGCTTGCAGAGAGGATATTAAGTGGAGTTACCTCATTTTCACCTGGTCTACCCTTCCTGTCCCCTCACTCATCTGTCCATCATCCCTCTCATAGCTGGTTCCACTTATCATCTCCCAACGTTTGTCTCTACCTTCCCTCTCCACTCCCCCACCTGTCCATCATTCCCCATCTCACTCGAATCCACCTATCACAGGACAGCACATCTCATCCCTCCCTCCCACCACTCAGCTTGCCTCTACACTCTGAGTCCCAATGCATGGTCTCAAATGTCGATGCTCCCTTCTCCTCCACAGATGCTGCCTGACCTGCTGAGTTTCCCCAGCAGATTGGTTTTTGCTCATGACTTACCCCTCTCAGTAAAGGCCTGGTCACCTCGATCTTGGATTCTGCTGAACAATTCGCCTCCTTCCATGCTGCAGAGGTGGGAGGGGGAGGACAGGGAAAGAGAAAGAAATACACATATAGAAAACACAAGGTGAGTGAACACTGCAACTCAGCTGGCATTTACTGAAAAGAATTGATCCAGAGTATATCAGCCAGAAATGAACCTTTAGCAATTGGCCTTTCATTTTAACTGTTTTTTAAAATCAATTCAATCTACTTCCAAACTTTTACATCTCCAACTTCCTCACCTCAAGTGAAAGTTTATCAAATGCCAGTGGGGTGGGCCGTTACTTAAACTTTTAAGTCTTGTTGCTTGTATTTAAACTATACTAAGTTGAAGAAATATGATCTCAATGGTCAAATCAGTGGAGGAGGCATAAAGGCTTAGGATTATTCATGCTTGTGCAAGATATTCCTTCTTCCTGAGGGGAAGAATATATAAATAACACAGGGTATGACGAGGTACATAGAAAGGGTAGTTATCCCAGGGGATACTTGATTTGGGGGCATTGGTTCGGAATATGAAGTCATCCATTTAAGGTGTAGATAGAAGGAATTTATTTTCTCAGCGAGCAGGGGTTTTTTTTAGAAGCTCTACCATACAGAGCCCTTATACCCAAGTCATTTTAGTCAGATTTTTGTTATTCGGGGAGATTGGACAGTACGTACAGGAAAATGGAGCGGAAGCTAAGATTAGATCAGTTCAGAATGGCAGGAGGATCCTTGAGGGACCATTTAGTCTATTCCTACTCGAACTTCATCTGCAGGCAGGGAACTGAAACGTACTACAATTACCTCCAAAGTTATATACATCACCATGTACCACCTTGAGATTCATTTTCTTGCAGGCATTCACAGTAAATACAATAGAATCAAGGCGTAGTTTTTCATTGATTCTATTGCGCAGTGTATGATCCCTGCAGGCCCCCAAAATAATCACCTTCTCACCTCCCTCCCTGTTCCCTTCAACATTATTGGCTCTTTGCATTGACAGGCCTCATTCTGCCACCCTAGTTTCTCACTCACCATTCCATCACTATCAAGAGGCAGCGCTTTCCACGATGCATGTTCTCGTAGATGTTAATAATTCGGACAATGTGCAGGGTGCTGGAGGCTCTCCAATGCATGTCTACCTCACGCCGTGCCTTTGGGCTGTCGTAGAGAATCTAAAATACAGAGAAGAATGGCGGGGAAAAGAAAACAATGAATTTATGTTCAATGTTACTACTGCAAGCACCACAGAATGCTTCACAAAGTTCACTTTAAATCCAGAAATGTGCAAGTTCATCTTTGTTTCCAAGTTCTGCTCCATCCCAACTTGTCATAGAGCAACACAGCATGGATAAGATAAAACTTTATTTATCTGAAGGAAATTATTAGTGTGAGGTTGCTCAGTCAGAAATACATACTTGAAAATACAAAATGTAAGCATTGAGGCGTGAAAAAAATACAAAATGTGTATTAAAAAGTAATAGTGCAAAGTACAGATGTGCAATGAAACCATATGCTTAATGTAATCAAAGAGGAGTTGTAGAGTCTTATAGCCACAGGGAGAAAGGATCTCCTGTGGCATTCAGTGGTGCAGCTCAGTGAAATCAGTCTGTTACCAGAAGTGCTCCTCTCGTTCTCCAGTATGTCATGGGAACGATGGTCCATAATGCTCCATAGCATCTGCAGCATCCGCCTCCCAGACACAACCACCAGGGAATTCAGTTCTACCCCCAGAACAGAACCAGCCTTCCTGATGAGCTTACTGATACAGGCCTTTTGGCCCGACGAGTCCATACTGACTATGTTACCCACCCAGCTTGTCCTTAGGTTTGTTGCGATAATAAAGTGGTGAAGAAGGCATATGGTGTGCTGCCCTTCACTAGTCAGGGGATTCAGTTCAAAAGCCGTGATATAATATTGCAGCTCGATAAAACCCTGGTTAAGACAGCACTTGGAATATTGTGTTCAGTTCTGGTCACCCCTTCATACGAAGGATGTAAAAGCTTTGGAGAGGAGATTTACCAGGATGCTGCCTGGATTAGAGAGCATGTCTGATGAGGATAGGTTGAGCGAGCTCGGGCTTTTCTCTTTGGAGCAAAGGAGAATGAGAGGTGACTTGAAAGAGGTGTACAAGATGAGGCATAGATCGAGTGTATAGCCAGAGAGTTCCCTCAGGGCAGAAATAACTAATACCATGGGGCAAAAGTTTAAGGGATTGGAGGTAAGTATGGGGAGGATGAGGGAAGTAAGTTTTATTACACAAAGAGTGGGGAGTGCATGGAATGCCTTGCCGGGGGTGGTGGTAGAGGGAGATACATTAGAGGCATCTAAGAAACTCTTATATAGACATACAGATAATAGAAAATGGAGGGCAATGCAGGAGGGAAGGATTAGATTGGTCTTAAGAGTAGGTTAAAAGGTCGCCACAACATCGTGGGCCAAGAGGCATGTACTGTTAAGCAGCATTTGTGGAGAAAGAAAGAAATATATCGGTCTGAATTCAAAGTCGTTTATTGTATTGGAGGAGGTTACAGTCCTAACAGTGGTAGTGGAGGCAAAGTTATGGAGATATTCAATTAGAACAATGAACAGTTTTATTCTTGAGGTATTGGGAATTTGTGGGCCAATGTGTAACGGTCATGTGGGTGAGTTAGAGTCATAGAAGCAGAAAGCAATAGAGCAAGGACACAGACCCTTTGACCCAACCAGCACATGCTGAATTTCCTGCATTTGGCCCATACCCCGCTAAGCCCCACTCCTTTGTGTTCCTATTAAAGTGCTTCTTAATTGATACTACCGTATCTGCCTCAACCACTTCTTTTGACTTTTCACCCACCATCCCCTGTGTGAAAAATGTTGCCCTTCAAGCCCCTTTAAAATCTTTCCCCTCTCACCCTAAACTTGCGGTACTCTGGCAAAAAAGACCGTTATCTCTGCCGCTCATAATTTTAAACTATTATGACAAGACACAAGCGGAAGTGTTTCCGCAAATTCGAAGTTCACAGGTCAAGAGTCAGTAACTTTGGAAGGACAGTATCAGAATCATTAATTTTGCTCATGTTGTGCTGGTGTCTTTTGTACGCTGCATTGCAGCAATTTGTCAAGGTTACTAGCAACAAGACAATTCCCAGAAGAGCAAACACAATCGTATCACAAAGACCATCATCTCCAACTCTCAGTTGAAGTCATATGTTGCCAAATAGATACTGTATAAGCTACAGTCTCTCTACATCTCCCTAGGCTTAAATGTTCCCTTTTCTCTCTTGGTTATACATAGTGCTGGATTGAGTGCAAATCTGTATAGTGACATCACCACAGAAATATACAGTTGATGTCACCGAACCTGGAGTTATGTTACATATGAAATCTTTCAAGAATCCATGCAGCTGTGGCTCCTGAAGGAGGTCCAGGTTATTTTTAGTGGGTGGCAGAGAGTTTATTTTGATGCTCTCAGAATGTAGGTTACATTGGCAAGGACATAATTATTGCCCATCCCCAAAGCCCAGTCTATGTGGTGGGTCTCCTGGAATTAGTGCAATTACAAATGCGTTGGGGTAATATTTCTGAGATATTGACTAAAAGATGATGAAGAAAGGGCAATGTACATTCAAGCTGGGATGTTGTGAAAAACTAGAAGAGCGATGGTATTTCTCATAACATGACTCAATGTCCTGTCCTCAATGACAGTGTGGACTGTGCTTGCTTAAACTGTTGTTTATAATCTTATGGAGGATACACAACATGCTTGTTGTGGCTGCATCAATCTTTGGTTAGGCACCATTTGGAGTATTATGTGCAATTCTGGTTGCTCCATTACTGCATGTAATGGCATTCAGGATGTAGTGCTGTAGTGGGTCAACAAGAATAACTTAGTCGTAAGGTATTGGAAGGGACCCGACATGTGAGTATTTGGATAGACAGGGACTGATTGGGGATAGTCAACATAGCTTTGTGCATGGTAGGTCGTGTCTAACCAATCTTAAGAGTTGTTTGAGGAAATTACCAGGAAAGTTGATGAAGGCAAAGCAGTGGATGTCATCCACATGGACTTTAGCACAGCCTTTGACGAGGTCCCACATGGGAAGCCTGATCAGGTCACTTGGGATTCAGGATGAAGTAATAAACTGAATTAGACATTGGCTTTGTGGGAGAAGCTAGAGACCAGTAGTAGATGGCTGCCACTCTGACTGGAGGCCTGTAACTAGTCATGTGCTGCAGGGATCAGTGCTGGGTCCATTACTGTTTGTCAACTGTACCAAAGATCTGCTTGACAATGTAGAAAATTAGATCAACAAACTTGCAGATGGCACCAAGGTTGGGAATGTAGTGGACAGCAAGGAAGGCTATCAAAGCTTGCAGCAGGATCTGCACCAGCTGGAAAAATGGGTTGGAAAATGAAAGATAGAATTTAATGCAGAAGTGTGAAGTGTCGTCCTTTGGGACAACCAACCAGGGTAGGACTTACACAGTGAACGGAATGGCACTAGGGAGTGTGATAGAAGAGAGGGATCTGGGAACACAGATTCATAATTCCTTGAAAGTGGTGCCACAGGTAGATGGGGGCATTAAGAGAGCTTTTTGCAGATTGACTTTCAGAAATCATAAGAGTATTGATTACGGGATTCAGGATGTTATGTTGAAGTTACAGTATAAAAGATGTGGTTGAAGCCTAATTTGGAGTATTATGTGTAGTACTTAGCACCCATCTGCAGGAAAAGATTGAAAGATTGGTGCAGAGAAAATTTATAAGCACTTGAGGATCTGAGTTGTAGGGAAAGGTTGAATAGGTTAGGGCTACATCCTGCAGCATAGAAGAATGAGGGGAGATTTGATAGATGTTTACAAAATTATGGAGGGCACAGATAGGTTAAATGCAGCAGGCTTTTTCCACTGAGGTTGGGTGAGACTAGAACCAGAGGTCACGGGTTAAGGGTGAAAGGTGAAATATTTAAGGGGAAGATGAGGGTGAAGAAAGTGTGAAAGGAACTGCAGTTCATTCCACATACTCACCACCCGTTGCATGAAGAAGCTGAATGTGGAGACTTTGCAAAGGATGCAGGAGGAGGAGAAGATGGCGGCACGATGGCAGCGCGCGTGGCCTCTCTGGTGAATGCTATCTGTTATCTGTCAAGTAGGGGACCGGGCTCGATTCTGATTTGACGGAGACAGACGTGAGAGTACAGAGGAACATCTGGAAAACTTCTGAAATGCCCGCTTCGCTGCCGCTCCTACTGTGTGGTAACCGGAATCTCCGGAGCTGAAGGCCCCAAAATCCTCAGCTTTGTGTGTTTCAGCGGCCGGGGTGAGGTCGAAGGCGCTCAGCAGAGGATGGCACTCGGGAGGCTGTCTCGGAGCAGCTGGTCGGAGGCTCGAAGTTTTCGGACGGACGGACTCAGTGTCAGCTGTGGTTGGCTGCTTCCAAGGCATCGGCAAGTTGACGGTGCCTGGAGGTTTATGGCAGGGAGTTTCTCCCTTTTGCCGCCTGCTATCAGGGACTCGGGAATCGATCAACTCGGGACTTTGAGACTATTTTTACTTTGCCCATGGTTTGTTCTTCATCAAGTTATGGTATTGTTTTGCACTGCTGTAACTATATGTTATAATTATGTGGTTTTGTCAGTGTTAGTCTTTGGTCTGTCCTGTTTTCTGTGATATCACTCTGGAGAAACATTGTATCATTTCTTAATGCATGTATGCATTTCTAAATGACAATAAAAGAGGACTGAGGGTTCTCATAATCTAATCTAAAAGATGTTTACCAGGATGTTGTCTGGATTAGCAGTGTGAGCTATAAGGAGAGGTTGAACAAAGTTGGGTTGCATTCTCTGGAGCATCAGAGATTGATGGGAAACCTAACTGAAGCTTATGATAGGATAGACAGAGTGTCTTTCCCAAAGTAGAAACGTCAAAATACCAGAGGGCATGGCTGACCTTGGCTGCCGTCTACATTGTGGTGTCTTTGTGTGTGTGTGTGTGTGTGTGTGTGTGTGTGTGTGTGTGTATACGTGCGTGTATGTATTTGGGCCAAAAGATTTAATCACTGTGGATGTCTATATAGCAGTTGTATTATATAGTATACTGTTTTTATATCTATGTATGTAAGTTGAGGTGCATTCTATATTGAGTTGGAGTTTATAACTAAGCAGAGAGGTGTGTTGTGTATTTAATATTTCAGTAGTATTTGAGTAATATTGTAAATGTGTTGTTTTATTAAGCATTCTTTTAAATACAAGCTGTGCTTGTTAGGAGCCACTTTTTAATGCTTTCTTGTAAGATTCCACAAACAAAACGATCTCCAGTGCAGCATTTAGCCCATCACTGAACTGACACTACTCAAACAAACTCTTCAATTCAGCCATGTTCACTGAAATGAACTCCCCTTCCTTTTGATTCCGCTTATGAAACCTAAAGTGTTCTGCAATCAACAATGGCTTCAGTTCTAAATGTGCCTGCAGCATTACTTCCACAATATCAGCAAAGCTCATTTCTGCTGGTTTGGTCAAACTTCCAAGCAAACTGTATGCCTTTAAACCCAATGCACTCAGCAAAACTGGCACGCACTTCTCTTTGGCTCTTTCATTTGCTTCAAAACTCTGCTCAATTTGCTCAATAAACATGAGCCAGTTATTCATTGTGCAATCGATATATCAATGTTTCCGATGTAGCCAGCCATTTCTGCTTTTTTAAAATTTATGATTATTATCACCCAGTGCTCACTCTTTATGAACCAGTGAATGTCCAATTTCTGCCATTTTTTTTTTAAACTTGGCTGTGTTGTCTCTCTCTCCCTTCTGAAGAGAGGGATGTTTTGTAACTCCAAACCACAAAACTAATTGAAAGAGAAACAAGGGAGCCAGGATAACTTATGTACATTAGTTTAGTTTTTACTTTAAGCGAGGTGCGTGCATATGATGTGGCGGCATAGTAACATATGCCATTCACATACTATTACACACAACCCAAAATGAATTATTTAAACAAAGGATGCTTAATCAAACAATATTTACAATATTACTCAAATATTAAATACACAACAACATATTTGCCAGAAGTTTATATTGATTGATAGTTTATTCGTGCACATTTATTTTACCCATCTATTACTCTTATCATTTTCTGATTTAGAAACTCTCCAAATCTCACTACCATTCTTGGTAATATTGTAACCCTTTCTCTTAATCCTGCTCATTTCATCAACTCCCTAGTTAACCGCAGTTGCATCACTATTCATTACTCAATGTAACATGTACCAGTTGATAACTTGAAAATATTTGGCACTGTTTATCCACTCTCATAACTTTTCATCCAATTTCAGATTTTACCTCAATCAACGCATGGTAACACAACGGTTGATGTAACACTACAAAGTGCCAGAGACTTGGTTCAATTCCAACACTGTCTGTAAGGAGTTTACACTTTCTCCCAGTGACCACGTGTGTTTCCTCCGGGTGCTCCAGCTTCCTCCCACATGCAGATTAGCAGGTTAATCGATCACGAGTGAAATTAGGCTCACCGGACCAGAAGGGCCTGTTACCATGCTGTGTAGAAACATAGAAAACCTACTGCACAATACAGGCCCTTTGGCCCACAGTGCCGCGCCAAACAGATCCTTACCTTAGAAATTATCTAGGGCTACCCATATCCCTCTGTTTTTCTGAGCTCCATGTATCTGTCCAGGAGTCTCTTAAAAGACCCTATCATATCCGCCTCCACCACCATCGCTGGCAGCCCATTCCACGCATTCACCACTCTCTGCATAAATAAACTTACCCCTGACATCTCTGTAAACAACAGGAATTCTGCAGATGCTGGAAATTCAAGCAACACACATAAAAGTTGCTGGTGAACGCAGCAGGCCAGGCAGCATCTCTAGGAAGAGGTGCAGTCGACGTTTCAGGCCGAGACCCTTCGTCAGGACTAACTGACGAAGTGAGTCCTGACGAAGGGTCTCGGCCTGAAACGTCGACTGCACCTCTTCCTAGAGATGCTGCCTGGCCTGCTGCGTTCACCTGACATCTCTGTATCTACTTCCAAGCACCTTAAAACTGTGCCCTCTTGTGTTAGCCATTTCAGCCCTGGGAAAAAGCGTCTGACTGTTCTGATAATTTAACACTTTAGTGAGACTGCAACTAAACCAGCATGATGCCTCAAAAAGGTGGCATCCATCTTTAAGGACCCCCATCACCCAGGACATGCCCTCTTCTCATTGTTACCATCAGGGAGGAGGTACAGGAGCCTGAAGACACACACTCAATGCCTTAGGAACAGTTTTTTTCTCTCCACTATCAGATTTCCAAACAAACTATGAACACCACCTCACTATTTATTTACTTTATAAATATATACTATATGTATATACAGTATATATTGGGGGTGTTGTGGATAGTGTGGAGGGCTGTCAGAGGTTACAGCGGGACATTGATAGGATGCAAAACTGGGCTGAGAAGTGGCAGATGGAGTTCAACCCAGATAAGCGTGAGGTGGTTCATTTCGGTAGGTCAAATATGATGGCAGAATATAGTATTAATGGTAAGACTCTTGGCAGTGTGGAGGATCAGATGGATCTTGAGGTCCAAGTCCATAGAACACTCAAGGCTACTGCGCAGGTTGACTCTGTGGTTAAGAAAGCATGCGGTACGTTGGCCTTCATCAATCGTGGGATTGATTTTAAGAGCCGAGAGGTAATGCTGCAGCTATAGGACCCTGGTCAGACCCCACTTGGAATACTGTGCTCAGTTCTGGTCATCTCACTACAGGATGGATGTGGAAACCATAGAAAGGGTGCAGAGGAGATTTACGAGGATGTTGCCAGGATTGGGGAGCATGCCTTATGAGAATAGGTTGAGTGAACTCGGCCTTTTCTCCTTGGAGCGACGGAGGATGAGAGGTGACCTGATAGAGGTGTATAAGATGATAAGAGGCATTGATCATGTGGATAGTCAGAGGCCTTTTTCCCCAGGGCTGAAATGGCCAGCACGAGAGGGCACAGTTTTAAGGTGCTTGGAAACAGGTACAGAGGAGGTGTCAAGGGTAAGTTTTTTTTTACGCAGAGAGTGGTGAGTGCGTGGAATGGGCTGCTGGCAGCGGTGGAGAAGGTGGATATGATAGGGTCTTCTAAGAGACTCCTGGATAGGTACATGGAGCTTAGAAAAATAGAGGGCTATTGGACATGTTTGGTGCAGCATTGTGGGCTGAAGGGCCTGTATTGTGCTGTAGGTTTTCTATGTTTTATTCTAATTTACAGTACATTTATGCATTGCACTGTACTGCAGCTGCAAAACAACACATTTCATGACATGCATCAACGATAATAAACCTGATTCTGATTCTCCTTACAAAAGGAAAAGTTGCCCAAAACTTAATTGTGTGAAGCTGCCTATTTCCTTACTCATAAATTGAAAATCATTTCCCCACTCCCCTCCCCCTCTGTCAGAGTGAAAAGTGATAATAAGCACTTCAGACTCTCATGACTGTTTTGACTGGTCACCTCAAGCAGGAATCACCCTTCTTCCCTGTTCCACAGTCCCATACTCTGTCATCTTTCTGGAGCTTGGCCACACTGTCCTGTGACTGTCAGGGATAACAGGATCTTCCTGTCACAGAGAAGAGCATATTTTATAAGCATAGGTTGGGCGAGCTACAGCTTTTCTCACTGGAGCTAAGGTCAAGGGGTGACTTGATAAAGGTGTACAAGATGATAAGAGTCATAGATCGAGTGGACAGCTGGAGACTTTTTCCAAGCTTGACAATGGCTAGTACAAGGGGGCATAATTTTAAGGTGATTGGAAGAAAGTGCAGGGGGATATCAGAGGTAGGCTTTTCTTACTCAGAGAGAGTGGTGAGTATGTGGAATGCCCTGCCAGGTAAAAGCAGATACATTAGGGGCATTTAAGAAAATGTTAGATAGGCACATGGATGAAAGAAAACGGAAGGCTATGTGGGAGCGGAGGGCTGGACTGGTCTTAGAGTAGGTTAAAAGATCGGCACAACATTGTGTGCTATAAAGTTCCAGGATTTAAATCAGAATTCAGGTAGAACCCTTGGGTTCAAGAGGATCTGTGAAGAAAAAAGATGTATGTTGACCTTTCAGTTTGAGACCCTACATCAAGATTAATGCAAGATCTCAATGTGAAAAATGCGCCATCAGCTTTTACCTTCACAGTTATTGCTTGGCCACCGAGAGTTTGGGTTCTAGGTTCCAGCACTTGCAATCTTCCCGTCACAGGACATCCATGACATAACCAGCTAAGGGAATTACTTCACCCTTAACACACCAACTTTCCAAGTCCCAATTTCAGCCTCCACCCTCACATTTTCAACAAACACTGATACGGTCCCAATGTTCCCCACACGCAGGAATGCTATGTTGGCCCCGTGATCACCCAAGCCCCTGGCTCTGATGTGCTGTCTCCCAATCCTTGATCTTGCCAGTTCCCAATGCTACTCCCACTAATTCCATTTTGACACCCTCCCCACCCCTCATACTGTATCCCTTTCCCCATCCTACCCATTAATCCTGTTGGCAGCACCTCCCTGCCTCCTACATTGTTCCACCAGCCCCCTGTCCACTCCAGTGTTTCTGCCATACCCCACCATGCCCCTCCCCTCACCTCCAACCAATGAATATTATGGACTCCAATTCCCAACCCCCTACCCAACGTTACAATTGCTGGACCCTTATCCCACTCCGTCCCAACATCTCCCTTCCTTCTTCCTCAGAACATCTGTTCATATCGTTAAGCTAGACGGATGGAAGAGAGATAATGGGTTGAATGGAGTAAAGTTAACTCTGACCTTGGACTTCAACCTCCTACACAGTTGCAGCTGGTCTGAATGCAAGCTCTGTTAACAGTGCCTTACCTTCTCCAGCGCAGCCTGAACCTTCTAGCTGAAACACTGAAACTACCAACTTCATATCTTAGCCATGACTCTTGAAGGCTGCTGATGTGTTTAGTGGAGCGAATAGGAACTGGATTTGTAGTATGCCCTCGCTGAGCTACAGATATTCAGTAGCTTCTCTGTAGGGCCTTTTTTTTTTGTTTGCTGGCACCAGACTACTGTACATTTTCTGATTCTTAAATCCAGAGTTTCTCGCATATTTTCAATCATTCGTGGGAATTTTACTTACCAAATCAGAAAAAAATGGGGCAAATTGCATTATTTTAAAATATTAAATGTTTTCTATCCATGTTCTCTTTTTAACTATTTTCCCCACATTACTTTGTTCCCTTACGCCATCTGATCAAACCTATCAAAGTAAAAATTTCTGGTGCTCATGAGACAGAGTAGTTCTCATTACCCCTCACACTGCCAGGATTGACTCAATCGGGTAGTGTGGTGGCTAGCATAGTGCTATTATAGCACCAGTGATCATCAATCTGGGTTCAATTCCAGCTGACGCCTGACACTTGACCTCATGGGTGTATCCGGGTGCTAGAAGTTAAGGTTGTGGGCTCACACCCCTCACCTCACCTCAAACCAATGAATATTATGGACTACAATTCCCATCCTCCATCCACCTCACCCCATCATTGAAACAGTTGGACCCTAACTGTCAGCACCCGAACCAGCACAATCCTCACTGATCTGATTTGACGCAAGCACTGCTCTTCACTGAATGTTTCGATGTAGATGCGACAAACAAAGCCAATCTCTCTTTCAATTAACTTGAGCATTTCTGCTTGATCCACTTAATCAGTGGAGTTAAGAAGCACTTTCAATGTCGAACTTAAACTGTGGCAGTAATTGCTTTTAAAGTGCATATACAGTGTGAAACCTTCCAACACTTTCAAACCCACAAACTTCCTGTCCTCTTTCTTCCCTGGAGATCATGCATTTAATCTCATGATTCTTTTCCTTTAATCGACCTGCCTTCTCCCCATATCATAATTATTCTGCAACAGTTTCAATCTTTGGCTGCCTTTCTCATCCGGTACACACTCTCTCTCTTTCGCTTTCCAAGCTCGAAGCGATCTCACCACAGCCCAGCTGTCAAATGAAGCCTGGTTCAGCTACTCAGGCAGCTCTGAGTTAATTACTTTGCCTTAATCTGAAGACGATCAGATAGCACATTAATTGTATCTTTATTATTCTGAGAAGGCTGTGGAGGAAGAAACTTGAAATCTGAAACCTTAAGCAAGATAACTGCACAAAATACGCTTTATTTTTGTTAAAACACTTCAAAATCAGAGTGTCTTTAGTATCTAATGTGATCCAAACTTTAATGTCCTTTGTCTGAACATGATCTCACCAATATTTGTTTTAAGGAAGAGCTCCCAACTACTCACCTTCACACTACAGCTGCCAGTCCTGCATGTTCTTTGCAATGTGGGTGGAAACCAGAGCACCCAGAAGAAATCCACACAGTTACAGGGAGAACATGCAAAACCCTCACAGGACTATAGGATAAAGGAGCAGGATTAGCCCATCGAGTCTGCTCTGTCAATCAATTATGTCTGATGTGTTTTTAACCCCATTCTCTCACCTTCTCCTGGTAATCCTTACCCTTTTACCAATCAAAGAAGCTCTCAATCTCTGCCTTACATACACGCAATCACTTGTCCTCCCGAGGCCTCTGTGTCAACAAATTCCACAGATTCATCACCTCTGGCTGAGGAAATGCCTCAACTCAATTTTATAGGTGCATCTCTGTACTCTGAGGCTGTGCCCTCAGATCCTTGGTTCTCGTGCTAATGGAAAAGAAATACTTTCTCCATGTCCACTCTATCCAGATCTTTCAGTATTCTAGAAATTAAAGGGTTAACAAATGAAGCGTGTTTGATGTCTCTGGGCCTGTAGTTGCTGAATCTAAAATAACGGCCAGGAATCTCATTGAATCCTAACGAACACTGAAAAGTGTCTATACTGAGGACACGGAGAGGATGTTTCTAACAGTAGGGGGGGTCTAGGACCAGAGAGACTCAGAATACAAGGACATCCCTTTACAGCAGGGATGAGTCAGAGGGTGGTGAATCTGTGGAATTCATCGCCACAGCTGGGTGTGGAGGCCAAACCATTGGGTATATTTAAAGCAGAGGTTGATAGGTTTTTGATTAGTAAAGGCATCAAAGGATAGAAGGAGAAGGTAGGAGAATGGGATTGAGAGGGAAAATAAATCAGCTATGATCAAATGGCAGAGTAGACTTGATGGACTGAACGGCAAAATTCTTCTCCTGTGTCTTATGATGCCTGGATGCTGGAAATTAAATAAATAAAACAAAAAAAAATTAACCTTACATCACACTACTACGATCACACGCCATCTGTCATCTTCCTGCCCAGTGAATTACCTGCTCATATCCTTCTGCAGATTTCTCTTCACAGTGCACCTAACTTGGTGTCATTTCACTTTGCATCATCAGTAAAATTGGGCAGATTTTACTCATTTATACAACTTGTGATTTGCTGAGAGCATGCTACTGACATCTATTGAAACAGCGAGACAATCTGTCCTCTCTAATGTTATTCCCTACCAGATGAGCTTTCACTTCACGTAATGATCTTAATGTGAGTAGGCATTCAAAAGCCTTTTGAAAATCCAGATACACCTCCTGGTCCCTTATCTGCAGACTTGTGACATCCTCTAAAGACACATGCACATTTGGTCGACTATTTTTCATGTATATGGGGTGTCCAGGGAGGGGGTAGCTTGTAGTGTCCATTCTGGGGCAGCTCAGTCACCTTTGGCATCCACCAGACACTCAGCTTTCACCTGTGGCTCCAAATAACTACCTGCATGTGGCAGAGGCCATACCCTGCTACACCACTTCAATGGGCAGGCTGAACCAGGTGAGAGTAGCCAGCAGAACTCATATCCATGAGAAAGGGACACACTTGTCTTAGCATGTGAAATCAGCTACAAGACCATAAGACAGAAGAGCAGAATTAGGCCATTCAGCCCATCGAATCTGCTCCACCATTCCATCATGGCTGATTTATCAACCCTCGTAATCTCATTCTCCTGCCTTCTCCCCGTAACACCCTTACTAATCTATAACCTATCAACCTTTGCTTTAAACACATCCAATAACTCAGCCTCCACAGCCATCTGAGTCAATGAATTCCACAGATTCACCACCCGCAGGCTGAAGAAATTCTTCCTCATCTGTTCTAAAGGGACGTCCTTCAATTCTGAGGCTGAGGCCTCTGATCTTAGACTCTCCCATGATGGGAAACATCCCCTCCATGTTCACTCTATTTAGGTCTTTCAGTATTCAATAGGTTGTGTTACGTTTTGTAACTTCAAAGCATTAAATTAATTCAAAGAAAGGCTACACAGTCCTGTGTCACTCTCATCATTATCAGATTTTCATTCAGTGGTGTTCAGATTAGTGCTTGTTTTGAAATTGCCACTTGAGTTTTTAGCATTTTTTCTTCCCTGTGTAGACCATTAATTTTTGTCTGCCCGACATGCTCTTTACATGTGTCCTACTTCGTTGCATTTTCTGCAACTTTTGCTCTTGAACCTTCATTGGTCTGGTGTATGTAAGCCCCGACAATAATGGTAACACAATTTGTTTGGCCAGGCAGGCCTCCACCCAGACGCTGCAATTTTCCTCATGCTCACTTTCACTCCTAACTGCAACTCAAACACACCTCTGTCTGCAGTTACCATTGAAACAGCAATTTCAACCGCTCTTTTAAATGTAAGTTGTGCTTTCGTTAGGAACTGTTTTTGAATGTTTTCTTGTAAGATTCCACAAACCAAATGATCTCCCAGTTCATCATTAAGCCCACTGACAATGCTCAATCTCTTCAATTCAGCCACGTATACTGAAATGGACTCCCCTTCTTTTTGATTCCACTTATGAAAACTAAAGTGTTCTGAAATCAACAAGGGTTTCGGTACTAAATGTTCCTGCATTACTTTGACAATATCAGCATTCTGTTGCTTCAGTTGGAGCAGTCAAATTTAAACTTAATGCGCTTAACAAAATTAGTACTTGCTTCTCATTGACTATTTCAGTTGCTTCAAAACACTGTTCAATTTGTTCAGTATATAAAATCTGGCTATCTGTTGTGTAATCAAACACATCAATCTTTCTGATGCAGCCAGCCATTTCTGCTCTTTTTTTTTAATGATTATTTCTCTCTGGTATTCAGTGTTTATGAACCCAAGAATTCGTCTGTTTTCTGACTTAAAAAAAAGATTGTGTTTTCCCTTCCAAGGAACAAGTGATATGCTGTTTTTTTAAAAAAAAACTCGACTGTCTCTGCACATACTGGACTGCATTTTTCTTACTTGTCATTTCTTGCTATGTTTATTTTAGTTTGAATGTCCTTTGCGCTTCAATAGGTTGGTATCTGTCTCAGGTTAATTTTTGTCACCAATGTTATGTAGCATGAAAACATTACGCTACTTCAAAATGCGAGTCTAACTTTGAGTTTACTTTAAGTGAGGCATGTACATATCACGACGAGGTATGCAATTCACGTATTTGTAATGAATTATTTAAACAGACAAGAATGCTTAATCAAACAATATATTTACAATATTACTCAAATATTAAATACACAACAGGTTTCAATGCGATTGCGCCTATTCATTCTTCTAAAGTCCAGTGAGTACAGGCCCGAAGCCATCAAGTACTCATCTATTACCTCTTTCATTCCTGGGATCATTCTCGTGAACCTCCTCTGGACCCTCCTGAAAACCTTTCTTGGATAAGGGGCCCAAAACGGCTCACAATGCTCCAAATGCGGTCTAACCAAGCCTCTCGAAATAAATGATAACATTGCATTTGCCTTCCTCACCACTGACTCAACCTTCAAGTTAACCTTTAGGGAATCCTGCACAAGAACTTTCAAATCCCTTTGCACCTCTGATTTCTGAAGTTGCTACCCATTTAGAAAATAGCCTACACCTTTATTCCTTCTATCAAAGTCCACTTCCTGACAATGAATTCCATTGCCACTCTTTGCCCATTCTCCTAAGCTATCTAAGTCCTCCGGCAGACTATGTTTCCTCAACACTACCCACCCCTCCACCTATCTTTGTATCATCCGCAAATATGGTGACAAAGCCATCAATTCCATCATCCAAATCATTGACATAATGTTAAAAGAAGTGCCTCCCACACTGTCCTCTGTGAAACACCACGAGTCACCAGCAGCCAACCGGAAAAAGCTCCCTTTATTCCCACTCTTTGCCTCCTGCCAGACAGCCACTGCTTATCTATTCAAGTAGTATGTTTTCTGCAATTCCATAGGTTCTTATCTTGTTCAACAGCTGCATGAGCATCACCTTGTCAAAGGCCTTCTGAAAAGCCAAGTAAGCAACATCCTTTGCCAATCCTGCTTGGTATTTCTGCAAAAATTCCAACAGATTTGTCAGAAAAGATTTCCCCTTAAGGTAACCATGCTGACTTTTGCCTACTTTATCATGGGCCTCCAAGTACCCTGAAACCTCATCCTTAAAAATGGGCTCCAACATCTTCCCAACCACTGAAGTAAGACTAACTGGCCTATAATTTCCTTTCTTCTGCCTCCCTCCCTTCCTGAAGAGTGGAATGATATTTGCAATTTTCCAGTATTAGTCGAATAATAATACCTCAATACCTCCACAATCTCTCCAGTTACCTCTTCCAGAACCCTGAGGTGTAGTCCGTCTGGTCCAGGTGACTTATCTACTGTAGTAACTTCTACTTTGAAAAAGGCACACTCGACAACTTCATGCCCAAGAAACAACTTTATCTCGAATGTCAGAACCGTTATGAGTCTTTCACAACCTGTACAGCATGGCAGGCACACTATGTACAAAGCCCACCGGAAGTAAAAAGAACGGAAGTAAAACCTCCCATTATCTGAATTAGTATTAACTTATTTTTAATAATGCTCACATTACAACATCCCCAAATGTAAAAAACTTGGAAATAAAAACAGTGGTGTTATTAACTTGCGTACCCCTGAAAACTTATACTAGTATCTCAGCAACAGTTTATCAATACAAACCATCTGGAAAATGTGACAGATTCAACATTCAATCTAACAACAACAAAAAAATGAACTGTCCCGTCAAAGATTCAGTCGTCAGGAGGTCTACGAGTGCGCTGTGATCTGCGCACTACCCCCGGTGACCCAGCAGGCACTGCTGGTGAGGGTATTTTGGCTGGATCTGGTTTTGGGAGCATGAGAGGGGTCTGCGTGTCTGCGTGAGAATGTCCATTTCAGGGGACCCCGACCCCTCTGCCAGCGTCTCACCCTCTGGCAAAGTCACTGGTGGACATGTTTCCACCGTAGCCTGTCTCACAAATGGAAACTCCACGGAACTGTCTGCCTCTGAGCCGGTATCATTATGCAGGCGCACGAGGTCCTGATATCTGCGGAAAACACACCCATCAGTGAGCTTAACAACATAAGAGACGGGACCACTCTGCTTAAGAATAACCCCAGGCAGCCATTGCTGATTGTTTCTCACAAAGACATTGTCATCCGGTTTTAACTGTCTCTCTCACACATGTTGATCATGTCCCTCCTTCTGCTTTTCCTGCTTTCTCTCCACTTTCGCCTTCATGTCCGGGCGCATCAGGTCAAATCTTGACTTTGGCCTACGCCCCATCAGCATCTCTGCTGGAGTGCGGGTGGTTGTAGTCTGTGGTGTGAGGTGGTATTTAAACAGGAAACGCGAAAGCCGCATGCTAAGAGAGTCCCCTGTCATCCGCTTCAGGCCTTCCTTCACTGTCTGAACAGCCCGCTCAGCCAAACCGTTGGAGGCTGGGTGGAAAGGGGCTGTCCGAATGTGATGAATGCCATTCTGCTGCATGAACTCACAGAACAGCTCACTGGTGAATGTCAGGCCATTATCAGTGACCAGAGTGTCAGGCAACCCGTGGACTGCAAACACTTGCCTGAGTTTGTCTATGGTTGAGGGGGCTGTGATGTTGCTCATGATGTGAGCTTCAATCCATTTAGAATGCGCATCTACAATTACAAGAAACATCTGCCCCATAAAAAGGCCAGCAAAGTCCAAATGTAGCCTAGACCAGGGGTGGTCTGGTCACTCCCAAAGGAGCTGGTGGTGGCATATTCTGATTAGTCTGACATTGCGTGCATGATTTTACCTTGTTCTCCAGACCCTGATCCATTCCTGGCCACCAAACGTAGGATCTTGCAAGGCTTTTCATTCGAGACACTCCTGGGCGAGTCTCATGAAATTCCTCCACAATCTGTGAATGGCCAGGGGGAGGCACGATGACCCTCGCCCCCCAGAAAATGCAGCCATCCTGCAGACTCAGTTCTGTCTTGCGTTTGGCATAAGGCCTCAGTTCCTCTCCTTCCACGACTCTGGGCCAACCTTGTAAAAGAGAAGTCTTGACTTGGGACAGGACTGGGTCCCTCTCTGTCCACTGCCTGATCTGGGTTGTCCTTACAGGTGTCTCTGACAGCCTCTCCAATGAAAACACAGTCTCTGGAGGCACATATGTAGTACCAGGTGTCTCAGGTAAAGGTAGTCGACTCAGTTCATCGGCGTTTGCATTATCCCCACCCGCTCTATACACTATAGTATACTGGGAGGCTGACAATGTAAGAGCCCAACGCTGTATCCTGGCTGAGGCTAGCGGTAGGATGCATCTTGTCTCACTGAACAGGCTCATCAGTGCTTTATGGTCCGTACAAATTGTAAATACACGTCCATAAAGGTACTGTTGGAGAAAATTAGAAGTGCAGTTTATGACCCCTCTACTAAGTTTGAAAAAATTTGGAGGCCATTTATTCAGCATTTTCATTTGATGTAATTTGATCATTTCCAAACTGGTTTTATTTCTCTGTACTGTTGTTGGAGGGGAGTGGAGGCGTCGATGCTGAGGTTTTCTTCTTTTCCATTTTCAAGTTGTTAGTTTTGCCCAAGTCTTTTAGTTTAGTTTAGTTTTTTTTTCTTTTGGGATGGGTTTTTTTTCTTTTTTTGTCTTTTTCCTTTTTTTTTGCTTTATATTATCCGTGATCAGTTTTACATGTATGGGAGTTTTGGTAATGTCCACTATTTGGTTTTGCAATTACTCTTTTTTTAAATGTAACAATACATCTCATATTATTTGTATTATTGTTATGTTGTGTTTCTATATTTTGAAATTAATAAAAAGATTGAAAAAGAAAGAAAGAAGGTACTGTTGAAAGCGTTTGACTGCAAAAACAATGGCCAGACCTCCATTGTCTAGCTGTGAATATCCCTTCTCAGCAGCTGTCAGGATACGTGAAGCAAAACCAATAGGCTTCTCTGAATGGTCCTCCATTACATGTGAGAGAACTGCGCCGACTCCATCGGGCGAGGCATCGCCTTGTCTGGGTCATAATGAACAAACAGCTTCACTGAGTGGAGGAGTTCTTTCACTTCCTTGAAAGCTTTCTCCTACTCTTCACCCCACTGGCACTTAGTGTCATTGTGAAGCAGCTTATACAGTGGGGTCAAAACCCTTGAGAGCTCCGGAAGAAACTTGCCATAATAATTCACTATGCCCAAAAGTGATCTGAGTTCCGTGATGGTCTTAGGGCTTGGGGCCTCCTTAATGGCTCTCACTATGTCCTCCACAGGGCAAAGCCTCTCAGCTGTGATCTTGTGTCCCAGGTAAGTCACACTAGAGGCCAGGAACACACATCTTCTGTGTTTCAACCGCAGCCCTGCGTCTGAGAGCCTCTTCAGCACCTGTTCTCCATCTCTGTAGCCCCCGTGATCAAAATATCATCAAAGTACACTGCTACGTGTGGAATCCCCTGCAGCAAAGTGTCCACTATTCTTTGGAAAATGGCAGGGCTGGACGCCACTCCAAACACCAGGCGGTTGTACTTGAATAATCCCCTGTGCGTATTAATTGTGACGCACTCCTTTGAATTCTCATCGAGCAGCAGCTGTTGGTAGGCGTGACTCATGTCCAGCTTTGTGAACAGATTACCCCCTGACAGGGTTGCAAACAGGTCATCCACCCGTGGCAATGGGTACTCCTCCAGCCTAGAGACCTGATTCACCGTAAGTTTATAATCCCCACATATCCTCACCGTTTTGTCTGCCTTCAAAACTGGAACAATGGGAGCCGCCCACCTTGAAAACCGGACGGGCTCAATAATGCCCAGCCTCTGTAAACGTTCCAGCTCCTCCTCGACTTTGCCTTTCATGGCATAGGGCACCAACCTGGGCTTAAAAAAATGTGTAGCCTCAGGGTCGACATGGAGTTTCACTGTCATGCCCTTCAGTGTTCCTAGCTTGTCCCTGAAAACGTCACAGTACCACTGCAGAATGTCCTTCGTCGTGTGTACAGACTTGATCTCATGCCAGTTGAACTGGATTTTGCGAAGCCAATCGCGACCCAAAGGACCGGGCCCCCTGCCCTTAGCTATCACTAGCCTGGCTTCAGCCTTCTGACCCTGGCTGAAATGTCCACATATCACACCCCTAATTGAGGTAAGGGCTGCCCCGTATAGGTCCTGTTTGAGCTCTGACAGTCTAATGGGAGGCAGGTTGGGCCCCCATGTCCTCCTGTAGGTCTCCTCACTAATGACCGATGCAGTAGCCCCTGAATCAATCTCAAACTTAATGTCCTTTCCCCTGACAGTGACT
Source organism: Mobula birostris (assembly GCF_030028105.1). Classification (NCBI taxonomy): domain Eukaryota; kingdom Metazoa; phylum Chordata; class Chondrichthyes; order Myliobatiformes; family Myliobatidae; genus Mobula; species Mobula birostris. The sequence continues at coordinate 57,921,845 of NC_092385.1, forward strand.
GTGGCATAATATGGTTCAGGTGGTTCCTCATCCGTTTCCACTGCAAACATGTTGTAGGCACACGCTGCCTCTTCATCTGCTTCTTCTAGATGGTGTGTGGCTGCCTGAGCCTGTTGAGCTTTCCTCTGCCCAGGCTTAATCTTACCCTTTGAACTTCTGCACTTTTTAGCTAAATGTCCCTTTTTGCTACAAGCATGGCAGATGGTGTCTTTGAATTTGCAATCATTTGCATAGTGCGTCCCTCCACACCGGAAACATTCCACCCGCTTTGCCTGTTTACCAGTCTCCCTCCTGACTTGGTGCACTGCCGCCAACTGCGACCCCCCCCATGTCCTTTCTGGATATCCTTGACATTATAAGCAGCCATCTCTATGCCTTGGGCAATCTCTAAGGCTTTCTTGAAAGTCAGTGGTGGGGTTTCCCCTAACAGGCGGCGTTGTATGCCGTCATTATTAATGCCGCATACCAATCGATCACGGAGCATGTCTTCCAACACCGCTCTGAAATCACAATGCTCCGACAGCTGCCAAAGCTCAGCCACAGACTGACTTGGCTTCCTGAAACGGCTGCGAAACTGACACCATTGGACGATCACAGAAGGTTTCGGATTGTAGTGGTTCCCCACGAGCTTGACCAGTTCGTCATATGGAATGTCCCCGATTTCTGCGGTGCAGCTAAAAATTCCTTATTAGCTTGTAAGTCTTCGCCCCACACACATTCAGGGGAATAGAGTGCTTCTTAGCCTCCTCCATAATTCCATTAGCACAGAAAAAGTGTCCCAATCTTTCCTCATACTGCGGCCAGTCCTCCGTCACGTTCACAAAATCAACAAGTAGCCGTCTGAATGTGAGGCCCCTTATCGGCGCTGCCGACAAGTCCACAAAACCAGTTTACCTCTTCGCCAAAAATATGTAGTAACTTCTACTTTGAAAAAGGCACACTCAACAACTTCATGCCAAAGAAACAACTTTATCTCGAACTTCAAAACCGTTATGTATATACAGAGTCTTTCACAACCCGTACAGCATGGCAGGCACACTATGTACAAAGCACACCGGAAGTAAAAAGAACGGAAGTAAATCCCCCCATTATCCTAATTAGTATTAACTTATTTTTAATAATGCTCACATTACAACATCTACCTTCAGACCTTTCAGCTTCCTAACTATCTTCTTAGTAATAACAACTACACTCACTTCTGCCCCTTGACACTCCCTAGTTTCCACGGTAAAGCCTGATGCAAAATACTTATTAAATTTGTCCAGCAATTACCTACTTAACAACCTCAGAGTCCTTGGAGCGTTGCTCAAAGAACATGTAACAGCTGGTGGAGTTGGCAGCTAGGGTGGCCTTTAATCTTTGTGTCTACCCCTGATTGTGGCTCTTCCTCAGGATACTGGTCCCTCTGCCCACCCAGACACCCATCAGTCAGTCAGTCAGTCAGTGGGTGCCGTCCCGAATCCAGGGTTGGTGGCTATGCACCTCCATCTTCTTCGATCTTGCACTCTTTTTCTGGCTTCAGCATAACTCAACCCAGTCCATTGCCTCACATTATTATACCAAGTGGTTTGCTGCCTTCCTCTTTCCCTCTTTCCTTCTATCATCCCTTCCAATGTCAATTTCTGCAGTCCACCACCTCGTAACAAGTGCCCGGCATATTCCAGCTTCCTTTTCTGCACATTCTTCAGCTACTCCTTTTCTCTCCTCGTTCTCTTCAACACTTCCATTTTACTGACCTTCATCACCCACCTAATTTTCTGCATTCTCCTTAAACACCACATTTCAATACCTCCAGTCGTCATTGCGCTTCCTTGCATAAGGTCCACGATTGGACTCCATACAACAGACTGCTCCAGATGTAGCATTTCCAAATTCTACAATGCAGCCCAAAGTCCAACCTCTTGCCACACAGCACGTCACTCAGGCTCCAAAACGTTGATCTTGTAATCTCAATTCTTCGTCTAATTTCTGTATGACATTTCCCATCGTCTGTGACCATCTGTCCCAAGTACACACGCTTCTTGACTTGCTCTACGCCTGCGCAGTTAATTTTGATACTGATTTTGGGGACTTCTTTCTTCCGTGATACTACCATCATCTTCACCTTTGCAGCATTTATTTTCATTCCAAATCATTCTCCTTCAGCATTTATCTTATCTACTATTCTGAGTAACTCGTCCTCAGTCTCGGCTAACAACACTGAATCACCTGCATACCTCAAGTTGTTCACCGTCACTCCACCAATTTGGACACCATCTTCATCGTTCAACACCCTGAAGATTACCTCTGAGTAAGTGTTAAATAATAAAGGGGAGATAATGCAGCCCTGGCGAACCCCTTTTTGGATCTCAACTTCCAGTGAATTCCCACCACTCATTCTTATTACTGCCTTCTGATGCCAGTACAGACTCGCGATCAGTCGAGCATCTTTCCCATCCAGCCCCAATGAGTTCAGGCAATTGACCAGCTGTTCATGATTGACTTGGTCAAAAGCTTTTTCGTAATCCAGGAAGCACATGTAAATATCTTTTTTTTTTCTAGACCTCGTTCCACAATCATTCGCAAATTGAAAATCCCTTCACGGGTACCCTTACCTGGTATAAATGGAACACGTTCAAAGAAAAACATCGAACCCTAACAAGCAAAAAAAAAAGAACAAATTGCACAAATGGCAAAAAAAAAGTGAAAAACACAGAATATAAAACACCATCCCACAAATCATTCAACCAGTCCAGGCATATTCAGTTCAGTTCAATCCAGCTCTGTGTCCGGTCTGCTCTGAACAAAGCACTCAAAATAGAAACAAAACGGGGGTGACCAGAAACCAGAAACACATCACAACGTGAACTACAGAGTCCAATCCTCAAACCACGTCGATTACACCTTGCCCAACACTCAGGACTCTGGCACTTTCCTCTGGCAGCATCGAGCGAGAGGGAGAAACAGAGACCATTCGAACGCAGGGGGCGTCCTCTGGGAACAGCAGGAGGGGGAGGAGGAGGAGGAAGAGGGAGAGAATGAGGGGGAGAGGGAGCAGGATAGGGGATAAGGGGTAGGGGTAAGGGGTGGGGGTAGAGGGGAAGGGAGGGGGAGGCAGAGGGGAGAAGGAGAAGGGTAGGGGGAGAGGGAGAGGGGTGTAGATGTGTGGCTGAAGTCTGATCTGAAACATTGCCTGTTTCTGTGGTGTACGACTCTAGAACTTTTAGAAGTCCATATCAGTTTAAATGAAACTGCAGATAAGAAAGAGAGCTTGGATTGCAAGAGCTTCAGAAGTCAGACAAACAGAACTAAGGCTATGATAAGGAAAGGGAAAGTAACATATGAAAGTAGTCTAGAGAGATAAGTTAAAATGTTTTCATAGATAAGAAAAATGAAAAAGACTATTGAAAGTTAGTCCTGACGAAGGGTCTCAGCCTGAAACGTCGACTGTACCTCTTCCTAGAGATGCTGCCTGGCCTGCTGCGTTCACCAGCAACTTTGATGTGTGTTGATTGAAAGTTAGTGCAGATTCTTTACAAAGAAAAGTTAAACAAATATTCTGTCTAACTGCACAGATGAAGGCACAGAAAATCTCCCAGAAATAATAGAGCTACAAACCTACCAGGATTGATCAGCTCAAAGTATCAATGTTAGCGAAAAACCAGAACAGTGGATTCTGGTTAATTTGGCCATCGGTTAACCAGGGCAGGCGCTTACTTGGGACATCTTTTAAAGAACAGAAACTAATCAAGAAAGGATTCCCTTAATTTATTTGGGACACAATGCCACTTAGTTTGAACAGGAGACTATGGCCGAATGGTTTCTAAAATAAGCATCAGTCACGTGTACTAGCATGGACACTAGATAGTACACTGGACTTAGAGCAAACAGTTTTTAAATAGCGTCAGTTGCATATGTTTGTGTTCAACAACCAATGATTTTTGTCACTGATAGTTGGCAAGAGAAATAAGCAGTAAGACAATTCAGAATGGTGTTGCTCAATACAGGTTCAAGCATTCAGACTTGGAGATGCCAGAAATGGCAGGGAGTGAAGATGAAATGGTTTCACTGCATCAACAAGTTATGAACTATGAAGAATTTGAAGATATTGGCAATCATCTTGAATGTTAAAATAAAAGTGAAGATTTGAAGGATGCAATCATTGAAGGCATTTTATGAAGGCAATTCATTATGTGCACTAGGTGCCTGTGCTGATTTTGTTCATTTACAATCAAAAGAACACAGCAGCGTACACTGGATGAATTCCTCTGTCAATAACTATGAAGAACTAATACACAGTTTTAGAGCACTGTATAGTATAAGTAGTATTTTAATTTGTTCTATATTTCATTTAAATACATAATTTGTTACTCTGTAAAATAACAGTTTATCTTTTTTACACCTTCTTAACTATTTCTATAAAACTTTGGCTAACTTCGGCTAAATGTACTGGTCCCAATGTGTCCTAATTAACCAGAATCCACTGTATTGGAGAAAGTAATTGATTAGCAAGGCAATATATTCCTAGGATTTGATTAACTGTGTCCTATGGTTTTGAGATAGCTATGGAGATTTTGGATACGCTGGCTGTTATCTTCCAAAAGTTCCATCAGATTCTAGAGCAATTCCTATCGATTTTAAGGTAGCAAATGTGACACACTATTTAACGAAGGAAGGAGAGAGAAAACAGGGAGCTTCACATTAGTGGCTAAGGAATTAAGGATGTGATAATAAGGCTCTGAGGAAAAAATAACAAGGCTAGGCAGAGTCAACATACACTCAGTGACCACTGTATCAGGTACACCTGCCCAGTAATGCAAATAACTAATTAGCCAATCATGTAGCAACAACTCATAAGTGCATGCAGACATGGTCATGAAGTTCAGTTATTACTCAGATTAAAATCAGAGTGGGGAAGAAATGTGAGCTAAGTGACTTGGACTGTGGAATGATTGTTGGTCCCAGACAGGGTGGTTTGAGTATCTCAGAAACTGCTGAGCTCCTGGGATTTTCACGCACAACTGTCTACAGTTTCACAGAGGATGGTACGAGAAACAGAAATCATCAAATGAGCGGCAGTTCTGTGGGCAAAAATGACTTTTAATGAGGGAGGTCAGAGGAGAATGGCAAGACTGGTTCAAACTGACAGGAAGGCAATAACCGCACATTACAACAGTGGTGTGAGGAAGAGTATCTTGAAATACACAACACGTCAAGCCTTGAAGTGGATGGGCTACAGCAACAGCAGATCACAAACGTACACCCAGTGGTCACTTTATTAGATACCTTCTGTACCTAACAAGTGCATAGACATGGCAGATGGGATGTAAGAAATTTTTTTAGTCAGAGGGTGGTGAATCTATGGAGTTTGTTGCCACAGGCAGCAGTGGAGGCCAAGTCATTGGGTGTATTTAAGGCAGAGATTGATAGATATCTGAGTAGCCAGGGCATCAAAGGTTATGGTGAGAAGGCGGGGGAGTGAGACTAAATGGGAGAATGGATCAGCTCATGATAAAATGGCGGAGCAGACTCGATGGGCCGAATGGCCTTCTTCTACTCTTTTGTCTTATGGTCTTATGGTAATGTTGAAAAATCTGAGGTCATCCCTCTAGATAAAATTTTTAAAAAGAGTGAAATAGTTTTCAGGTCATGAGAGATGGAAAAGAGTCTGTTTCAAAGCAGTTAGATATCTTTGTATATACTGCAGATAGAGCAAGTTAAGGAAAAACAACTATACGTTGGTGTTTATTGCAAGAGGGTTTGACTACAAGAGGAGAAACATTTTTTCTAGTAACACCAGGCCCTGGTCAAACTCTATCTGAAATATTATGTACAAATCTGGTTCCCGTCCCTAAGGAAGAATACTTTTCTGAAGGCAACGAAGATTCACAGGGTGATTTCTGGGCATGAGGTGGGGTGGGGGTGGGGGAGGATTACGCAGACTGGGATATATGCTTGAGTTTAGAGGTTTACTCACAACTATGAAGTTGCATACAGGACAACAGGTTTACTCCAATGGATACTGGTGAACATGACGGCTCTTTATCCACATATACTCTCTCATGTCTGTTACTAAGACATCAAGTTGGTGCTATTTTCCACCTGAATTACAGATTATTAACTGAATTTAAATTCAACATGGTGCGATTTAAACACAGGGTCTGAGTTTGCTGCCTGTTAATTTAACAGACCACCATACCTACCTCTATTATTCTATTCTAACCTCTGTCGTATCTCACTCTCAATCTCCTTGCCTCGCTGATCTACACTGACTTCTGGTTAAGCAATACAAGGATTTTAAAATTCCCATCCTTGTTTGCCAGTCAATTCCATCAAGTCACCCCTCCTCTTCTTTGCAACGTCTTCCAGCTCAGCTATCCTTTGAGGCATCTGCTCTTCAGTTCTGATCCCACAAGCATCCCAGGTTTCAATAACTTTGGATGCCAAGGTTCAAAGCTTGGGATTATTTTTTTCAAACCTTCTGTCCTCTACCTTCTTATTTCAAGACCTACCTAATTATGACCACATTTTCGGTCACTTGTCCATAACACCATCAGAAGCAGAAGCAGAATTAGGCCATTTGGCCCATCGAGTCTGCTCCACCATTCCATCACAACTGATTTATTATCCCTCTCATTCCCATTCTCCTGCCTTCTCCCTGTAACCTTGGAACTCTTACTAATCAAGAACCTATCAACCTCTGCTTTAAATATATCCAGTGACTTGGCCTCCACAGCCATATGCGAATGCCACAAATTCACCATTCCCGGCTAAAGAAATTCCTCCACATCTCTGATCCAAAGGGAAGTCCTTGTATTCTGAGGCTGTATCCTCTAATCCTGGACTGATCCTCATTCTTTTTATACACCTGATAATGTCAAGTCAAAGTAAATCTCAAGCAAAGTAAAATTATTATCAAGATATATATAAATGTCACCAGATTCTACCTAAAGATTAATTTTCTCGTGGGCATTCACAGAAAAATAAAGAAAAGCAATAGAATTTGTGAAAAGACTGACAAACAACCAATGTGGAAAAGAAGACAAACTGCAAATAAATAAAACTGAGAATAAGAGTTGTAAGCCTTTGAATGATTAACACTAGATTAAAGTTGGCATATAAAATGGGAAAAAGGTTACTTCTTTCGATAGGTGGAATGCTTCAGAATGCCACTCAACATAAACTTTTTTTTTGTAGTAAGGCATAACTTATGCCTCAGCACAAACTAGGCAGAAGTGAGAAGAAGAATGAAGTTATTCCTGTTTATTACATCTCTCTTTACACCATTAGAATTTGATGGACCTCTTTACTGTGGAGCTGGTTTCCTCGTCTTCAGTACAAATGTCAGAGGTCACCGTCAGATTTCTTTCAACAAAGTATAATGGATATCCACTTGCATGACCAAGAGTTGCTTGGCATTGAGTTCACCAAACTAGTAGAATAAATGGTGATTGTAGTTAAACACTGGTCATTAGACTAAACACTAAATTAATGAAGCATTGATAAGATTCACAAACACAAGAGATTCTGCAGATACAGGAAATCCAGAGTAAGAGACACAAAATGCTGGAGGAACTCAGCAGGTCGGGCAGCTTCATGGAGGGGAATAAAGAGCCAATGTTTTGGCTGAGACCCTTCATCAGGACTGGAAAGGAAGCTGGGGGTGAGGGGGGAAGACGTCATGATAAGAAGATGAGGGGAGTGGAAGGAGTACAAGCTAGAAGGTGAAAGGTGAAGGCCAGTACATGAGACAGTACTGTGCCATGACAGTACATAGGACCATCTTTCAGTGTATCCTTCCTTATGCAGTTTACACGGAAAAACAATACTATACAACTAAAATATATTATAGATGAGCTGTATTATAACACGTGAGTATTGCCAACTGAATCATATCGGATACAAATTGGTGGAGGAACTCAGAGGTCTATGGAGAGAAATAAACAGTCACTGTTTGGGGCTGAGCCCTTCAGTCCAGTCGCTGGTACAGTGCAGGTCAATCTCATGTAGTATAACTCCCTCTAGAACAGATTTCCTCCAGGTGTATCTAGAACCTCCTTTATTCATTTTTTAGAGATACAGCATGGTAACGGGGCCTTCTGGTCTAACGAACCTGTGCTGCCTAATTACACCAGTGTGACGAACTAACCTGTATGATTCAGGAATGTGGGAGGAAAGCAGAGCACCTAGCGGGAACCCCCACAGTACCAGGGAAAGTGTACCAGCTCCTGACAGACAGTGACAGGAGCTGAATGCAGATCGCTGGTGCTGTAACAGTCTACACGAGCCACTGCGCTACAGTACCAGACCAAAATAGTGGACCAGTTGCATACATCTGCAGTTATAAAGCCAAACAACAATGCTGGTAGAAAACATTTCCTTCTCGTTTTTAATGCTTCCTGTTGAAATTCGTACACAAAAAAAAGTGAATACAAATTAATAGTTGTATATGAGCCACATTTCAGATTCTGTGGTACTATCAAAGGTGAAAGTGCACGCTGACTTTGAAAGGAGTAGTAACTTCACTCCAACACCCCTGATCCTGCTCAATTTTGTTTTGATTTTTTGGCCTGCTTGCCTGCAAAGAAACCGCCATTATCTTTAGGCTTTACAATCCAGACCTCCTGAGAACTAGATGATCTAAGTTATGGGGAAAAAGATGGAACAGGTTAAAACGTTATTCCCTGGAACATAGGAGGATGAGAGGAGATTTGATAGAGGTACACAAAATTATGAGGGGTATAGAGAGGATAAATGCAAATGGGCTTTTTCCACTGAGGTCGGGTGAGACTAGAACTAGAGGCCATGGGTTAAGGGGAACATTAGGTGGGACCTCTTCACTCAGAGGGTGGTAAGAGTGTGGGACAAGCTGCAGCTAAAGTGGTGGCTGTGGGTTTGATTTCAATATTTCAAAGAAATTTGGATAGGTACATGGAGGACATGAGTTGAGAGTTAAAGGGCAAAAGTTTAGGGGTAACATGAAGGGGAACTTCTTTACTCAGAGAGTTGTGGCTGTGTGGAATGAGCTTCCAGCAGAAGTGGTTGAGGCAGGTTCAATGTTGTTGTTTAAAGTTAAATTGGATAGATATATGGACAGGAAGGGAATGGAGGGTTATGGACCAAGTGCAGGTCGATGGGACTAGGTGAGAGTAGGAGTTCAGCACGGACTAGAAGGGCCGACATGGCCTGTTTCCGTGCTGTAATTGTTTTATGGTTATATGGTTGGGAGGAGTAAGGAGGAACTTGGCCCAGGTGTAGGTTGATGCAATATAGGCAGAATACTAGTTCAGCATGGACTAGATGGGCCAAAAGGCCTATTTTATGCTGTAGTGTTCTAGGACTATATGACTCTACTGAAGTAAAAGCATTAAAACTTGTAGAATATTTTTTATTGCAATATGCCCTATGTGCCCTTGTCTTCTAACTTACGCAAACACAAGGAATTCTGCAGATGCTGGAAATTCAAGCAACACACATCAAAGTTGCTGGTGAACACAGAAGGCCAGGCAGCATCTCTAGGAAGAGGTACAGTCGACGTTTCAGGCCGAGACCCTTCGTCAGGACCCTCAGTCCTGACGAAGGGTCTCTGCCTGAAACGTCGACTGTACCTCTTCCTAGAGATGCTGCCTGGCCTGCTGCGTTCACCAGCAACTTTGATGTGTGTTGCTTCTAACTTATAAGTGGGTTTATTAACGCAAAATACTGTTTTGTTGGAAAGGCAAAATCAAAATAAAAACCAGCAATTTAGGGAAATGACCTTGTACAGAGAAGGTAATGCTCTGAAACATAACATTTTTCTCTCCATAGATGATGTCAGCATTGCTGAGAGTTACTAAAAATTTCTCTTTTACTTATTTTTGTCAAGTTATCTCCTTTATTGGCAAAACATCAATTATAGAGCAAAGTACAACTTTCCAGCCAAGGTAATTTAGACTCATAAGCAGATGGTACACAGGTATTAACATATAGTTAATGAGAAAATTATGCCATTAGCCTCACCAGTTATTTAGCAAGAACTACATCATTCACATCCAGAAAATATTAAGGCAGGGAGCCAAAATACATTGTGAAATTTCTTGCAGTATCAGAAATTGCACTTGCCTAATTGCACATTTCCTTTCAAACTGACTCTACGAAGATAAAAAGGGACAGGGCCCAGATGTGGAATGAAGATCCTTTTTAAATAAACTTGGAACTTCATAGTTTCTAAATCATCAGACAGTTAGAGGAGTTACAGAGAGAGATTTTAAAAAAACTTCATCTGCCTGCTAGGCTCAAAATAACACACTAAAATTACATTTTCCACATTTCAATTGTCTCTGATACAAAATAAAACTGGATGAGATTAGCCTCAGCTCAAACTGCTTTTCCTTAAATTATCAGGAGAAAAAATGCTCCTTTCACTGCCAGGGAGGGGAAAGGTTTGTGAAAATCAAACAAGGCTCCCATTTTTATAACAGACTTTGCAAAACAATTAGGGTCACACTCAAAGACATGATGCATCTTTGGAATGGCTTTCTGAAAAGAAAGTGAGTTTTACAGGAGTCTTTTATAAGAGGTTATGAAAGTTCATGGCCAGATCATCACTGCATCTGATCAAGATTTGTATTTTTTTCTTTTTTAAATAAAATGCTTCAAGGATATTACGGGCTTTTTTCAGCAGCACAATCTCAGTTGAATCGGCGGCGGAGGCCTCACGCAGGTCCAGCAGAGAAGGATTCAAAAAAGGAGCTTTTGCAGGATGTCAGCAATTCTTTGGCGGCACAGCCATGATTCATTAGCAAGGGCAAATAAAAATAAGGCAGGCTTTAGCGGAGCGGCCACTGTTGGAGTGGACCATGGTTCCACGGTTAGAGTGGGGAGGCTTTGGCTCATCAGGCTTCAGTGACAACAGGCTCAGGCGAGGTAAGTATCTGCCGAGTTTCTTCCTTCCTTCTTCTTCTTCATCCTTCCTCTGTTAGTGCATAGTCAGAACAGTGAGGATGGCTCCAGGGGCTGTGCTGTGTTCTTTGTGAGAGATGTGGGAATTCTGGGAGACCTCCAGCCTTCTGGATAACCACATCTGCTCCGAGCTGCAGCTCCTCAGAACGTTTCAAGGAACTGGAACTGCAGTTCGATGAACTTCAGCTCATACGGGAAACTAAGGAGATGATAGATAGGAGCTACAGGGAGGTAGTCACCCCAAATCGAAGGGGGCAGTTTCCTGGGTGACTGTCAGGAGTTGGGCAGCCAGTGCAGAGTATACCTGTGGCCTATTCCCTCAGTAATAAGTATACAGTTTCGGAACTGTTGAGGGGGGGGATGACCTACCCAGGGGGGAGCCGCAGCAAGTGGCTCTCTAGCACTAAGTCTGGGCACCGTGGCTCAGAAGGGAAGGGGGAAGAAGAGGGACAGCAGTAGTGATACAGCATTTCTTTGTTAGAGAATAGACATAAGATTCTGTGGGCATGGCAGACACCCATGTTGCCTCCCAGGTGCCAGGGTCAGGGATGTCTCAGATCAGGTCCACGACATTCCAAAGGAGAGGAAGTGTGAGCAGCCAGAAGTCTTGGCATACTGGCACCAATGACATAGGTAGGAAAAGCAAGGAGGTGCTGAAAAAAGTATCTAGGGAGGTAAGTAGAAAGCTAAAAAAGTGGCTCCTCCAGGATAGCAATCTCTGGATTTCTGCCTGGCCACATGCCAGTGAGGGCAAGAGCAGGACGATCTGGCAGATGAACCCATGGCTGAGGAGCTGGTGGAGGGGGCAGGGTTTCAAATTTCTGGATCATTGGGATCTCTTCTAAGGAAGGTATGACTTGTACAAAAGATTCAGGTTACAGCTGAACCCGAGGGAGGCCAATATTCTTTCAGGCAGGCTTGCTAGACCTGTTGGACAGGATTTAAACTAAATCGGCAGGGGGACGGGCAGGGGCAGTGGGTAGTGAGATTATCAAGAAGGACAGGTAGATGACAGGGCAATATTGCAGTCAGTGCAATGAGGCACAGTATAATTGACGTGGTTAGATTTTTTCCATTGAGAGTGGGGAAGATTCAAACAAGAGGACATGGGTTGAGAATTAGAGGACAAAAGTTTAGGGGTAACATGAGGGGGAACTTCTTTACTCAGAGAGTGGTAGCTGTGGGGAATGAGCTTCCAGCAGAAGTGGTTGAGGCAGGTTCTATGTTGTCATTTAAAATTAAATTGGATAGCTATATGGACAGGAAAGGAATGGAGGGTTATGGGATGAGTGCAGGTTGGTGGGACTAGGATAGGGTAAGAGTTCGACACGGACTAGAAGAATCGTTGCTGAAAGATGATTATAGTTGGGAGCTTAACATCTAAGAACACATGTTGTATCGAAAGGATAGGCAGGTAGGCAGCGGGGGGGGGAGTGGCTCTGTTGTTAAAAAATGAAATCAAATCCTTAGAAAGATGTGAGATAGAATCGGAAGATGTAGAATCCTTGTGGGTAGAGTTAGGAAACTGCAAACTGTTAAGGTGACCCTGATGGGAGTTTTATATACAGGCTTCTGAACAGTAGCCAGGATGTGGGCTACAAATTATAATGGGAAATATAAAAGGTATGTCAATAGGGTAATGATGTCACAATAGTTAGAGGGGATTTCAATATGCAAGAAGATTGGGAAAATCAGGTTGGTGCTGGATATCAAGAGACAGAATTTGTAGAATGCCTACCAGATGGCTTCTTGGAGCTGTTTGTGGCTGTGCCCACTAGGAGATCAGCTAATCTGGATTGAGTGCTGCGTAGGGAACCAAATTTGATTAGGAAGCTTAAGGTAAAGAAGGCAGTGATCATAATATAACAGAATTCACCCTGCAGTTTGAGAGGGAGAAGCTAAAGTCAGATGTGTCACTATTACAATGGAATAAAGGGCATTACAGAGGCATGGGGAGCTGGCCAAAGTTAATTGGAAGGGGACACGAGCAAGGACGATGGCAAGCAGCAATGGTGGGAGTTTCTGGGAGCAATTTAGAAGGTGCAGGATACATACATCCCAAATAAGTAGTATCCTAAAGGCAGGATGATGCAACTGTGGCTGACAAGGGAAGTCAAGGTCAATATAAAAGCCAAAGAGAGGGCAGATACTAATAGAACAAAAAATAGTGGGAAGTTGGAGGATTGGGAAACTGAAGGCAACTAAAAAAGCTATGGGGGGGGGAGAAGATAAAATATGAAGGTAAGTTAGCCAATATCATCAAAGAGGATACCAAAGCTTTATCAGATATATAATGAGTAAAAGAGGGGCAAAAGTAGATATTGCGCTCTCGAGCAATTGAGAGTCTACCACTCTGTTGTGTGAAGAGTCTCAAAACATGTCTGAAAGAGTAAGGAAGTTAGTGAACAATTTGCTAGTTTTCATAATTACCATCACCAAGGCTAGCTTTCAATTCTTTTACTTGAATTTGAGCTGTGCGGGTGCCTTAGCTCTTCCCGTACAGTGGTGTAAATTTAGAGTTTCGGTATCGAGTGGAAACTCAGATGGTTGATTTTTGTTTAGAATGGTCAAGTGTTTGATAATTAAACCAACTCTGTTAGCTGCTTTGTGCTGACCACTATTTCAGTCAAAGGAATAGACACAAAAATGTTGTTGTTGTTGAAGATTATACGTGAAGCCGTGCTTGCAGCATTTATCAAGGACGTTCAATGGTCTAAATAATGTTTCCTCCCTGAAACCTTTGGTGCCTTTACTAATTGAAAGCCTATCAATCTCTGCTTTAAATATACCCAATGAATTGGCCTCCACAACAGTAGGTGGCAATGAACTCCAATTCCACTGATTCATCGATCTCGGGTTAAGGGTGTTCTTCCTCATCTCTTTTCTATAGGGCTTCCCTTCTATTCTGAGGCTGAGCTATCTTTAACTTAAGAAACTTTTCAGTAGCTAAACTCAAAAGTACCCTTTTCTGGTCCGTGTAGGTTAGGTAAAAGGCTAGATGTTTTCAACTGCTTGTAAAGCAAGTTTAAATTCTAAGTGATCCTGCAACTTAGCACATGATGGAGCTGTAACGTAAAGATTTTTACTCTTCATGTATGTAAAGGATGTAAGAAATAAAGTCAATTCAATTCAATGGAGTAAATTATTAAAAGTTTGCAGGTTTAAGTCCATAATGTTCATCAACACTCTGTGGCAATGAGGTTAGCAAATCATATCTCTAACGGCTATTGGCTAATAGATAATAATACCTCAAAGGATGTGGGCAATTATTTTAAGTTCTGTGACTGTTGTCATATAGGAAACACCAGTTACTGTGTGAATAGGAGCATTACTTAGTGCCAAAAGATGAGCATTATTATTTTTAATGATTTTGGTTCACTGAAAAGATGCTGGCCGGTGGACATGTTATTTCAGTAATGTAAGGGGAGGCTTAGCATCTGCAAGCACTGGAAAAGTGTACAAGTGATTTGTTATGTAGCAGCCAATTTGAGTATAGCCAGATAAATGACCAACAAAGTCCACTTAGACAGAGGTGTTAGCCCAGGCAGGCTCTAATGATCTCACACAAAGAGAGCTATGCTTTACTATTTTCCAAACCCATAGATTAGGAATGAAACAATTCTTTACTAAATCACTAAAGATTTTCAAAGGTCCATGAAGTTATTTGACTTGTCTTTGTTTTACTGAATTTATTGATTTTCCTGCATAGAATTTTTGTTGTACAATACTGTAAAATTCCATTAATCCTGGAAGCTTTAAACACCACCAGTGCCGGGACTGGCAGGTTTCCCAGGCAATCGGATATTATTCCAATTAATGTTGCAATCCACTTTTAATTCACTTTAAAAAATGATCAATAGGATAATAAATTTTCTACTGAGTAAGTTTCAATAGAGTGGTGAATTTCAAGGCAGTACAGGAGAAACAGAGCGAGGTTGGCTATTAGGTACTGCAGGAAATGGTGTTAAAGAGAATAACGCAAACTCCCATTTAATTGAAATTCCTCGGCACTAATAAGTGTCTGTTAAAACTGCTTCTGTATCCTCTCAAGCCTTTGATATCCTTCCTAAAGTGTGGTCCAGGTGAATGCACTGCATGAAGCTCGAGTGATTATTAATTATTTCAAAAAGATTTATAATATTTTCCTTTATTCTGTCATCTATTTTCCTTATAGCTGTTGGATTGGGGTGTAGAATTGTTATTTCCTCTTTTTACATTCAGCCTCTGGTTACCTCTGAATGCACTTCCTTTATCCATTATGGAAATATAGTATGTTTACTTTGTAGCCAAATAACCACTTTTCAGAACACCTCCCAAATTTCGAGTGCTATTACACCCAGTAATTCTGAATAGCAAACCACTGGGACCAGACTCTTCCTAAATCACTTTAATATGAAGAACTTGATTATTCCACATCCTTTTCTATTAACTACTCCAAATCTGATATCACTATCACAGCTGATATAGGTTCCATACACTCATTCCACGGCATCCAAGGCAATCTCCTTCCTTAAACCATAAGACATAGAAGCAGAATTAAAACATTTGGCCAATGGAGAATGCTCCACCATTCGATCATGGCTAATTTATTTTCTCTCTGAATCCCATTCTCCTGCCTTCTCCCCTTAACCTTTGATGTCATTACAATTCAAGAGCCTATCAATCTCAGTTTTAAACATATCCAATGATTTGGCCTCCACAACCACCAGTGGCAATGAATTCCATAGATTCACCACACTCTGGCTAAAGAAATTCCTCCTCATCTCTGTTCTACAGGGACACTCTTCTGTTCTGACACTTCTTCCTCTGGTCCTAGACTCTCCCACTATTAAAAATGTCGACTCAACCACCAATCAATAAGATCCCCTTCATTCCAGTCAGTGTGGGCTCAGTGCCATCAAATGCTCCTCATACATTACCTCTCGACCATGTCTGCCTCTTGCATGCATTGTGGTGCTGATTGACTGATTAGATATTTGCATTAATGAGCAGGTGTATGGGTGTGTCTAATCAAGTGGCCACTGAACACAACATCAGAACTTCTGACACCTCCCTTTGCATGGATCCAGCAGAATAAGGGACTTGTGATTAGCACAGAATCCTGGCAGCCATCAGTCACACTAATCCTTGTACATGTTGTCCCAGTGACAAGGAGTATAAAGCCAGAGATTGGATAACACACAGCCTAAAGCAGGAGGAATCATTAAAGAAAGTTTATTAAAAGTGGCTTCAACACACAGGCTTATTTTTGGGCATCATGAAAGATTTTCTGTTTGAAGTTCTGTTTTAGTTGCTTTGGGAAAAAATTAGGTTACACGTAATGATGTCAACATACAGTTAGGGCCAAGGAGCAATCACATTATTGAAAAGAAGTGTGTGTTGCTCTGGATTTCCAGCATCAGCAGAACCTCTCGTGGTGTGACTCATTCCGGATCTTGCTGACATCCCGATAGGACATCCCCTCAATAACCTCAGAGTGAACCTGGACCTCTCGCCCTCTCCCCCCCTTCCATAATACGCTCAAAGTTCAAAGTTGAGCCAGATCTCAAGTTTGTATAGTACTTATATACTTCGGTAATAGATATACAGTACTTTGAACTTTGGATGCTTATTCTTAGCGTGTACAGTTTGTGATGACTTGGTGCTGGAAACAAGGTGTTGAAGAGAACCATCCTTATTAATGTGTATCCATTCTATTAAGGAGGTTTACAAAAATGATCCTGGGAATGAATGTACTCCTGTCACTGGGACAACAAGCACAAGGAGAAGTGTGATTGATAGCTGCCAAGTTTCCATGCTAATCACAAATCCCTTATTCTGCTGGATCAGAACATACAAATGGAGGTGTCAAAAGTTCTGACATACATCCAGCGGCCACTTTATTAGGTACAATCAGATAATCATGGGGCACCAACTCAATGCATGAAAGCATGCAGACATGGTCAAGAGGTTCAGTTGTTGTTCAGACTAAACATCAGAATGGGGAAGAAATATAATCTAACTGACTTTAACAGTAGAATGATTGTTGGTACCAGATGGGTGGTTTGAGATACTGTTGATTTCCTGGGGTTTTATGCACAACAGTCTTTAGAATTTACAAAGAAAGGTAGGAGAAACAAAAAAAACAGAATGGAGAAGAAATGTGATCTAAGTGACTTTGACAGTAGAATGATTGTTGGTGCCAGATGGGTATCTCAGAAACTGCTGATCTTCCTGGGGATCCTGGGTCCCCTTGTTGCACTCCTTCAATGGGTACTTGGTACTCTGTTTGATCTTGTACTAAAATCCGCTTGTAAGAAATGACAATATAGAGTCGGTTTTCCTAATGGCTTGCTGAACCTGTGTCAAAATCAAGTTTCTTGTCACTTTTAGATATATGCAAAGGCACAGTGAAAAACTTACATGCAGCAACATTGCAGGCACTTCGTGCCACGTAAGCATTCACAAGAAAAACGTAAATTCAACATAAAGTGTACACAATTTTTACAAAGTAAAAGCAAAAACTAGATCAAGAAAAACACAAAGTCTAAAGCGAATAACTATGAAGTACACAATATTCCATGGACAAACATCCAGTGATAAACCTCAGACCAGGTCAGGACACAGCCTCACTGTTGAGGTCAGTTACTGTCACTCTCAACTTTCTGGCCTTGCAATCATTCTAGATGCTACCTCTAGCCTCAGAAATGCGACACTATTTGCTGCTCATTACAGCATTTGAGAAGTTACCCAAGCTCAATACAGAACACAACAAAACAGAAAACAACCTGCAATAAAACAACAATAGAAAAGAACAAACTCTTTTCTCATCCTTCTACCTCCAGGACAGAACAGGCCTTCGGGCCACCAGTCTCCAGAGTTTGGCCACTGGGCTTCAGTTTGTGGAATTCCGGTCAACCTTCATGCTTCAATTTTCAGTATTTTTGGGCGCCATGTTTTGAATCAGAGTCCTGCTGAGAGGTCTTAGCCCGAAACATTGTTTATTCCTCTCCATAGATGTTGTCTGGCCTGCTGAGTTCCACCAGCGTTTTGTGTGTGTTACTCTGGATTTCCAGCATCTGCAGAATCTCGTGTGTTTCTATTTTGAATTTTCCTGCCGCCAAATACCAGACAGGGGAATGGCTCTTGGCTGGAAATCCTCATTAAGGAAACACAGCATATCCCATAAGGGATCACAAATAATCTGCACTTTCTGCAGCAGTAACACATTCTCATAGTCAATTAGTTCATCTTCTTTCAGCTTGGCTTCCAGGGTCTTGGCACATGTGGAGGAAAGGAAATGGCAACATTTCTACTTGAGATCTTAGATCAGTCCTGATGCAGCGTTTCAACCTGAAATGTCAAAAATTCCTTTCCTCCCAAAGATGCTGCAAGACCCACTGAGTTCTTCCAGTGCATTCACTGTTGCTCCAATGGGCTGTGCATCTTATTCTCTCATGTTCTTTTCTGCCATGGAACTCCAACTCACGGTAATCAACAAATTGCTAGAAGAACTCTGGGTCAAGCAGCCAAGGTGGAGAGGTCCCTTCTGAGAGACTCCTATGGTGACTCCAATTTATGCTGGGAAGTGCTGAGACAACATCACACATACTGGCCTGAATCCTAGCCCAGAGTACCTGGTCTACCTGATATGAAGGCATTAAAAAATTATCACTAATACCAGGTTGAATCTATTTTGGACTGTGTAGCACTGAAAAATCCAGCACTTATGCAATCTGATGTCCAGGAAATAATTTTAATTAAAACAGCAATTTATTGTTGTATGCATTTAGTCTATTAAGAAATAAAGCACTTTGGTCATGGACCCTGCCTGTGTAAGCTTGAAAAGATGCTTGTCTTTGAGAATTCAAAAGCACAGACTAATTAACAAACGGGGATTGGAGGGTGGGGGTGGGGACAGAATCTTATCCTCGGATTATGTTATGGTGTGAGTTGATGTGTCAAGTCCTCTTAAAGTAAGATGATCAGATAGTTTACGGGAGTGACAGACATTCTGACACCAGGTATTTAAAGCACACTAGTTAGAATCCACAATGTAAACGAAGACAGTTTAGACATAGCCACTTTTAATAGAGGCACTAAATTGGCCTGGAGAATGACGCAGGTGAATGAAGACTCGACACCCATCTACCCCAATTTTCCATCAAGTACCATGTGCACTTCTAAAAACATAAAACTCATTATTTTCCTTATTACTCTGCATTAATATTTTTACCAAGTAAATATGCAGCTGTGCTACATTAATCGTGGACTCCAGCACTTAAGATCATTTGACCACTTAAGACAAGGTGCTGTGTCAAAGTAAATTTAGTATCAAATTATGTGTCACCATATACTACCTCGATATTCATTTACTTGCAAGCATTTACAGGAAAACAAGGTAATATAATAGAATTTATGAAAAACTATAACAAAGACAGACAAACAACCAATGTGCAAAAGAACACAAATCATACAAATAGTATAACTAGGAAAATAAATAATACTGAGAACCTGAGCTGTACAGCCCTTGACAATGAGCCTCCAGGTTGTGGAATCAGTTTAACATTGAGGTGAGTGAAGTTATCCACACTGGTTCAGGAGCCTGATGGTTGTAGGGTAATAATAACTGTTCCTGAACCTATTGGGTCCTGTGGTACCTTCCTTCCTGATGGTAGAGGATGATGTGGGCCCTCCATGACAGACACTGCTTTCTCACGCGGTGCTTCCACTCAGCTACCAGGACTGAATCATTGTGTAGAGAAGGGAGAAAGTCCCCAGGTTTGTTGAGCGGCTGAGTAAAAGACGCAGAGGTCTATACGTACATGGAACATCGTGAGGCCATCCCATACTGAGGTAGAAAAACACCGACTGAGCACAGAGCAGAGACAGAAGAGTCTTGAAAAATCTGGAAGTAGTGCAACAGACACAAACACGCAGACCTTTCAGAACACATGAGATTCCACAGGCAAAATGGTAAGGGGAACTCTTCAGGTCAAGCAACATCTATGGAGAGGAAGAAACAATCAATGTTTCAGGCCAAGACTCTTCATCAGGACTGGAAATGAAGGGGGAGATTTGTACATACCCCACACATCAGCAATCTATACCAAAGCTATCACTGACACATGACCATGCAGTCATCCCTTGTAACACATATAGAATCCTTTTACCATTGCCTACCAGTATGCTATAGATTCTGGAATGGTTCCTGAGGTCAGAGTATAGCAGATGTGACCCCACTGTTTAGGCGAAAGAAAGCCCAGCACTACTGATGTGTTAGGCTGTAGGACAGCATGGTAGCATTGTGGTTAATGCAATCACTTTACAGTGCCAGCTGTAAGATTGGGGTTTAATTGCCACCACTCTCTGTAAGGAGTTTGTACTTTCTCCACATGACCGCATGGGTTTCCTTCCACATTCCAAAAGACGTATGTTTAGGTTTAGTGAGTTATGGGCACACTATGTTGGCACTGGAAGCTGGCATCACTCGCAGGCTGCCCAGCACAATCCTCACTGATTGGATTTGATGCAAACAGCATATTTCACTGCATGCTTCAATGGACATGTGACAAATAAAGCTCATCTTAATCTTAGTGGAGAAAATGCTGGAGTCTCTAATAAAAATGTAACATCAAGGCTTTTAGAAATGGATAATATGGCCGAGCAGAGTCAACCTGGATTTATGTTTGCCTCATCTAATTAAGTTCTCTGAGGATACATCTAACAGAACAGATGAGAAGGAAGCTCTGGATGTGGCGCTTCATAGATTGTCAAGTTTTTGATATGTGTGCACAGGAGGCTGGTGAGCAAGGGCATAGACTTTGAGGTCACGTATCAGTGTAGGTTGAAAGTTGGTTAACAAAAGATTTTTCTCATAGAGAACAGGCTCTTCTCAGGTCAACAGGCTGTGGCTACTGGGCATTGCACAGAGTGATGCTTTTGCAACAAATACTCATGATCCTAATTAATGATCCAGTCAAGAGGGCCAAATATAACTTTACCAAATTTGCTGATTTAGTGGGAATTCCCACAAAATTTAGTGGGAATGTTAAACACAAGAAGTAATGCAGATGCTGGAAATCCAGAGGAACTCAGTGGGTCCGGCAGTGTCTAGGAGGAGAATAAACAAAGTTTATATTTCAGGACAAGGCCCCTATTCTTTCCCAGTCCCAATGAAGGGTCTTGGCCTGAAATATCGACTGTTTATTCCTCTCCATAGCTGCTGACCGACAGAGTTTCTCCAGGTCTGTGTTGCTTTAGTGGGAATGTGACCAGTGATGAGAATGCAGAAAGATTATAGACAAGTTAACTGAGTGGGCAGCAACACTGAAAGATAGGGCCCACTTTGCTAGGAAGAACAAGTTTTACACGGTGCAAGGCATGGTGTTAATGTTTAAAATATATCCTTGTACACAAATCACTGAAAGCTAACATACAAGTGGTTAGGAAGGCAAATAGTATGCTGGCCTCATTACTCAGTAGAAAAGATGTCTTGTTACAATTATATATGACCTTGATAGTAGGAAAATTAAAATCAGATTTCCATTTCCTTTCCCAAAAAAGGGATATAACTGCCTAACAGCGAATTCACCAGTTTGGGTTGTAGGGTAGTGAGCCTATCATACAAGGAGAGATTGTGTTGACCAGGCTTCTACACCAAACATTAGAAGAGCTTTGAAAAATATCCAGTTCTTCAGAGGCCTTCATGAGCCTGGTTACTGAGAGGATCTTTTCTCTCCTGGCTGAGGAACAAGTCAAACTCTCCGATCGTTTAGAACTGAGACGAGGAGTGCTTTCTTCACTCAGAGAACGGTCAATCTTTCGTATCCTGGGATCGATACCAAGGAGCCCAGGGGTCGAATCGAGCCTCTGGTGGTCGAGGCTCGATGACTCGATCCATGTCTGTGAGTCTCGGCAGGTCTGCAGCCCTAGATCAGTGTCCGCTGGACACTGGAGGCCGGGGACTGGAAGCCTGTCCTGGGGTTAGAGGACTGTGTATGTGTGTGGGTGGGAGTGAGGAACGGGGCTTGTTTTGCTGTTGCTATTTTTCCGAGCATTGCAGGCATGCTATGTTGGCACCGGAATATGTGGCAATACTTACGGGCTGCCCAGCACACCCTCGAGAGTGTTGATTGTTAACACAAATGACGCATTTCATTGTGAGATTTACAGAAAAATGTTTCCTGCTTGGCCTCGCTGCCTGCTGCACCTCCAACAATGCCCTTAGGCCAGCTGCAGGGTCGTCATCCAGGGACCACCATTCATTGACTTTCGCTCCCTTAGTCCTGGTACATCTCCTGGTGCAGAGTAGTGGCAGGGATGTCTCCTTAGTCCTGGTACATCTCCTGGTGCAGAGCAGTGGCAAGATGTCTCCTTAGTCCTGGTACATCTCCTGGTGCAGAGCAGTGGCAAGATGTCTCCTTAGTCCTGGTACATCTCCTGGTGCCGAGCAGTGGCAAGATGTCTCCTTAGTCCTGGTACATCTCCCGGTGCAGAGCAGTGGCAGGATGTCTCCTTGCCACACCCCCTGCAGCTTTCAATAGGGTTAGTTGGTCCCCCAATTTCTGTCCTTCCTCCTCAGCCACAGGCAAAAGCTGCCGTCTTCTGCCTCTTCAGCCAACTCTCCGGTGGCCCTCCTGAGCCTCGCTCTAGTCACTGCCCTATTGTGGAGTAACCTTGCCATCGATGCACCAACGAAGCCCCGGCATCCAACCTCCACAGGGTCGATGATGGTCCTCCAGCCAACATCCTTACACTCAGCTGCCTGGTCTGAGTACTTCTGCCTCTTCCACTCATGGGCAGCCTCCACTCCTTCCTCCCATGGGATGGTTAACTCATTGAGGAAGACTGTCTTGGTGGCCATGGACCACAGTACTACGATTGGGCGGACTGATGTGGTGGTGATTTCCCTGGGGTACTGTAGAGGTCTGCTGAGATCTGCCCTCATGTTCCACTCCTTGCCTGTGGAGAGGAGTCCTGGAGCAGCTCTTGGGCAGATGCATTCAGCGCTCTTACCAGCCTTAACAAAGGGCGTGAGTTGTCATCCTGCCGGGGAAAGGCTGCTGCTCGCATCCCGCCTACAAGATCTCCACCAGCTTCTTTAGGACCTGGTCACGCTGCCATCTGTAGCACCCTTGGGACAGCACACCCGTACGTCCTGCCAGGACGTGTTGGAGGTTGGCATTGGTGGTATCGCTCAGAGGGCAGCTATCCTCACTGGTGAAGATTTCAGGGGCAGGACAAGGTATCATAGGTTGCCCCGATGAGGAAACTGCATCTGGCTTGTGGGACCTTCCACCGGTCAGACCAACTGAATGGCCTGTTGACAGTTCTCTCCCATGTTGTCCATCTTCCTTGGTGGCCCGTTACCACTTCTCTCACCCTGCAGTGGTCCTGCTCGCTCCTTGACACGTCCTCCACTACCATCGGCTTTCCTCTCTTTCTTTGAGCCCTTGGACCAGAAACATGCTGCCTTCTCCCAGCCAAGTTATGCAAGTCCAGCCTGGACCCTGCCGACAACCGCTTGGTGATGCAGTCTGCTGGTGACCTGGTCTGCTCTTCGTTTACGGCCAGTATTGATTAAGGCATTAGCATTCCTCACCAGCGAGTCAGCGGACCCCCTCAGCTCAACTACCAGTAGGGTTTTCTCCTGTTTGTACACCAGGCTGATGGATGTCAGTGGCAGCTACAACAAAGAGGCCAGTGTCCAAGAAAAACCGAGGCAGCCCCAGCCAATGTACGAGTTGGCGATCCCATCCATCCTACTGGCTGTTGAAGAGGGAATTTTACAGATCGTCAGGGACCACAATGGAGTAGCATCACAGATGATACTTTCTGGGTAGTTCTGGCCTGGCCCTCTGTGAGCTGCTCCTGTGCTACTTTTCTCACCTGCCTGTCAGAGAGTTCTGCAGTGTACTGCCTCCTAAGGCGCTGGATGGGCTGCCTGGCCAACAATGGGATTTCCTTGTCCCCTACAACAAAGCTCTGCAGTGTACTGCCTCCCAAGGCGCTGGATGGGCTGCCTGGCCAACAATGGGATTTCCTTGTCCTCTACAACAAAGTTCTGCAGTGTACTGCCTCCCAAGGTGCTGGATGAGCTGCCTGGCCAACAATGGGATTTCCTCACCCCCTACAACAAAGATGATGTTGTCGCTTCTGATCCCTTTCCGGAGGGGTAGTCTTCATGACCTGAAAGGCTTGATCTTCCTCCTTGCCCATGTCACGAGCTCATCCAGCCTCTTCAGCAGCCTTCTTGTCTGAAGAATGCTTGTGACATCATCCATGTAGCTTCTCAGTGGAGGAAGCCTCTGTCCTGACTGTTGCTTTAACCCTCTAACCACCTGCTTTGCTCCAATAAGGATGATCTCGAAGGCTGCCACACGTAGGATGGGAGAGATGGAGCACCCCATGCAACGCCTGCTCCGAGCAGCTGCCACCCTGTCGTAAAGACTCGAGAAAAGAAGCCCATCTGGAGGTCACTGAATCGGAAACAAGGCCTCTAATGCAGTCGGGAACGTAGAAGAACTCGATCGCAAGGTTGATGAGCTGGTGAGGCACAGATCCATAGGCATTTGCAGGATCCGGCCACTCGACTTGTAGGCCACCTTTCTCATGCTTGGCTCATTGGATCTGGTCTTATATCAATGATGTATGCTCCACATATCCTGGGAAGCCTGGAATTCCTGCCTTCTGGCAAATGGTGTCCATGTTTCCATTGCCCATAAGGCAGCTGATCATCATCTTAGCCATGACAGAGAAGATAATTTTTCCCTCAACATTCAGCAGCGTGATGCTCCTAAACTGGATGAAATGCTTTGATGTACACGTGACAAATAAACTTGAATTCACTACTCTGGAATCTTAAGGAACCTCAATCACTGCGATCAGAACAGCGTCCAACAGAGTTCTGTAATTTCATCAAGGAATGGTGGATGGAGCAGGAAGTTGGTGGTTGAAGTCGATTGATCGTGATCTTATTGAACGGCAGCACCCCATCAGGTAAAAGGTACAGAATCCTGAAGGCACACACTCAGCGATTCAGGAACAACTTCTTCCCCTCTGCCATCCGATTCCTAAATGGACATCGAACCCATGAACACTACCTCACTTTTTAAATATATATTATTTCTGTTTTTTGCACGATTTTAATCTACTCAATATACGTATACTATAAATTGCGGTATTTATTTATTTACTTATTTATTCATTCTTCTTCTTCTACATTATTTATTGCATTGAACTGCTGCTGCTAAGTTAACAAATTTCACGACGCATGCCAGTGATAATAAACCGGATTCTGATTCTGAACCTTGGAGGACTAGGTAATCCTGGTTACAGATTTAGGTCCCACATGTGTGTAATCCAAGCAGGAATTAAATACAGGGCTAATTTTCCACTCACATGTTTTGCTCTTTATACTTTGCCTTTGTCCACGCAGAGTCTGCTGACCTGTGCTGTGCCCTACCCCCAAGAAGGAGGTTTCAATAAGCATCATTTCATATCTTATGGCTACATGGAGTGTAAGCTAGGTTTAATACTTGCCTGATGAGACACTTGGTATTGCATGCAGGACAGGAGTCAGTCTTTGGGTTTGCATTTCATATGACAAGACACTTAGTAGTGGTGAACTGCAAGAAAGACAGAGACGCTATGGACTTGTCAGAGGCATCCCTGTGAGGAATAGCTCACAGACAGCCCAGTGTTCAGGTGGTATTTTCAAGCTGCTGTTTCATTTGTATTCTTCCTCGAGCCCAAATATTTTCATCTAATGAAGCAACAGTATCAGGAGATTATTTCGACTGAGAAATGAGGAAAGCTCACGAGCAGTACAAACATTTCCTGGCTCTGTGAAACTATGCTGTGGCCATGGAATTTCAGGTTCCAATTACAGGACCTCATGTAACTGGGCAGATCCTATGCTCTAAAGAAACTTTTTACCCTAAATTTTTAATCAAACTTTTTGCTTATATCTTAAAAAGATGAACTATACAAATAACTTTGTATAAATTACTTTGAACCCTCCTCAATGCAAACAGAATCAAACACTGGTAAAGGGCACAGTGCAGAGATACTGGAGCCTAATCCTCTTGCTTCAAAATCTAATCTGCAAAAAGACAATCACAATGCCATCCATTACATTTTAGGAACTACTTCTAATGGCATTTGTCCATTCAATAAGACTCAAGTCAAGTCTTAAAATTCAATCGAGTCAAGTCAATCTGAAACATCCAGCAAAATTCTTATTTGGGAATGGGTCAAAATGATAACAAAATCAAAATAACCGGGGAAATATAGCTCGGCACCACGGTGCTTAGCAGTTAGCACAATGCTTGGGGCATTCCAGAGGTCAGAATTCAATTCCGGTGGTGTCTGTGAGGAGTTTGTACGTTCTCCCTGTGATCCATGTGGGCTTCCTCCCACAGTCCAAAGAAATACTGGTTAGTAGGTGAATTCACCACTGTAAATTGTACTGTGATTAGGCTAGTGTTAAATACCGTAGGTGGCTTGTTGGGCCAGAAGGGCCTGTTTTACACTGTATCTCTAAATAATTCAATAACTTTTCTTCCACTCCACAAAATAACAAATTCATAAACACAAGAGATTCTGCAGATAATGGAAATCTGGAGCAACACACACAAAATTGTGGAGGAACTTAGCCGATAAGGCAGCATCCCTGGAGGAGAATGTTTTGGGTCAAGACCCTTCATCAGAATGACGACAAGCCATTCTCTTAGCCCCGGGAGATTGATGAATAATGATACTGCAAATTTAGCAACATTAATTTTAGTCTCTGTCATTTACAAATCTAATAAACATGGCTGATCATTCAAGTAGCTTCAGGCTCGGGTGTCTGCCCAAGCACTTCCTTCTCAAAGAATTCTTGTTGCACTTTATGTCAGCAGTGAGTTTTACAGATCATGCACGACAAGCATTATATTACAGTAAGCACTCTGTAGCTATTGAAGCCCCCAGTGTAAATAAAAAGAGTAAATTCAGCATGTAAACGTGATCATCTGGCCTTACAAATCAAGTGAGAAGTAAAGAATTTAAGTGTAATTATTGACCCTGAGCTAAATTTCAAGTCACATATTAACCTTGTTAGTAAGACTGCGTTCTTTCATTTAAGGAACATTGCGAGAGTTTGATTCCTTATAACATCTCAAGATGCAGAAGAATTGATTGACACTTCTGCTTTTAGCCGATTAGACTACTGTAATGCACTCTATTCAAGTCTGCCTAAGAAAGATATACATCAGCTGCAGCTTGTTTAAACTACAGCAGCAAGAATCTTAACCAGAAAAAGAAAATCTGTGCACATTTCACTCCTTTTGGCATCATTACACTGGCTGCCCATGCCCTTTAGGGTCAATTTTAAAACACTCTTAATTGCATACAACGCTCTGAGCAATCTAGCTCCTCTGTATATTTGAGTGTCTATTCCCTTACATCTCTAATCGTAACCTTAGATCCATGTATACGGGTTTGCTTAGTATTCCTAGAGCCAAGCATACAAGAACTGGTGATGCAGCCTTTTGCTCTTATGCACCAAAAATCTGGAATACTCTACTGACTGAGATATTCCAGGCTAGTACTGCGAAAAGTTTCAGCACACTTCTAAAAACCTACTTTTAAAAATGTGGCCTACTTACAGAATTACTTAATGCTTGTTGATGTTGAATATATTGATATCATTTGTATATTTATTGTATTTTATTCTATATAGTCTTTATTTGTGATTTTTAATTTTATCTCACATTTTTATGACCACACACACACACACACACGCACACATATTAAATATACATCTATGTTCAATATAGCTAGGGAGCCTAACTTTTGCACAGTACCGTTTGTCAATATGGCGCAGAGCAGAGTACAGTTTGTACACCCGGTGGAAATAAAGGATGTTGGGAATGCCGAGGGTGGAGTGCCATGGGAGGGGTGTGGGACAGGCGGCAGAGGAGTGCCAGGCTGGCAGGAGGAGTGGGTGCACAGACACTCAGCCCTGAGGCACCAGGCATTTGATTCCAAACAACTGGCTCACTGATAATTACAAGGTGTCTCTCCAGTGTTTACTGCTCCCTCCCCTCTCCCTTCTCCCAACCCTGATCTCCCTCCTTCCCACTCTCAGTCCACAATGGAGACCCACATCGGAATCAGGTTTATCATTACTCACATCTGTCATGTTTTTTTGTGGCATCAGTTCAGTGCAATACACAGAATTACCACAGGAACATGCTAAAGTCTTAGGCACCCTAGCTATATATACGCGCCAAAGACCTCTGCACAGTGCTGTATAAAAACCAAGTTATTATTACGATGAAACAATTTCAGATATATGCAGAGGTAAGGCACCCTGGCTGATAGAGATCAGTAACAGCTTCTTCCCCTTCACCATCAGATTTCTGAGCAGTCCACACACCTGTGAACACTACCTCACTGTTCCCTTTTTTGCACTATTGATTTATTTTGTAATTTGTAGTAATTTTACGTCCTTGCACTGCTGGCACAAAACAACAATTTTCATTTCGTGTAAGACAGTGATAATAATAAATTGGCTTTGGGGCTGTATCTTAGGAGCATGAACTTGGGTGTAATTCATTCCGTCAAAGTACAGGAAGGAAAACAAGCAGTAATTTCTGTGGAACAATACAGCTCTGTGTACAGACTTATTAATCGGCTAATTAGAAAGGTTACTGTATATCATAAGGGAGGCTGACAACCAGACTAATAAATTCTTAGTATAAATATGTTAGTATAGTTCAAATTGATTTTTTTTGCTTTCCGGAGACTTTTTCCAAGGGCGGAAATGTCTAATACCCGGGGGTGGGGGGGGGACATAACTTGATGGTGATTAGAGAAAAGTATAGGGGCGGATGCCAGAAATAAGTTTTTCCACACAGACTGGTGGGTGCGTGGAATGTCCTCCAGAGCTGGTGGTAGAGCCAGACACATTAGGGACTTTTAAGAAACTCTTAGATAGGCACAGGGATAATAGAAAAGTGGAGGGCTATGTAGGAGGGAAAGGTTAGAGCTATTATCTTGCTGGTTAGGTTATGCTAATGAAAGGAGACAAATAGGACTACAAGATCTTATCTGACCTGCAAGCAGATCTTATTG
This sequence comes from Mobula birostris, assembly GCF_030028105.1. Classification (NCBI taxonomy): domain Eukaryota; kingdom Metazoa; phylum Chordata; class Chondrichthyes; order Myliobatiformes; family Myliobatidae; genus Mobula; species Mobula birostris. Next base: position 57,950,867 of record NC_092385.1, read on the forward strand.
GCTCTGATAAAAATAAAGAAAGTGAGTTAGTTAAACCTAACAACTTCAAGTGACTTTTGTCTCCGTTTTCCCTCATGAATCTGTCATCCAAATAGCCTCTTGAGCAATTTTTGGCCTTCATTTCCCTTCCTGTAATTTCCTCTCTCTTTCACAGTTCAGACATTAATTCTGCTCCTCTTCCCACAGACGCTGGAAGCCTGCTGTGTATTTGCAGCATTTTCTGCTTTTCTTTCAGACTTCCTGCACCAGCAGTTTTGTTTTGATTTTCAAATCAGAAATTAACCAGGTTCAAAGCTCAAAGATCAAAGTAAACTTTATTATCAGAGTACATACATGTCACCACATACAATCCTGAGATTTTTTTCTGCAAGCATACTTAGCAAATCTACGGAGCAGTAACTGTAAACAGAACGAACATGACAGCCCACTAGGCCAAAGAGACATTAATATGCTATCAGAGGAGAAATGGACAAGAACATTATCATATTGCATGAGCAGGAACAACTGATGGGACAATTTCAGAATCAGAATCTGGTTTATTATCTCCGACATGCTTTGTGAAATTTGTTGTTTTGTAAAACACGCAATACATTTAAAAAAAACTATAAATTACAATAAGAAATATATAAATATAAGTAAGTATTGCAAAGAAAGAACAAAATAGTGAGGCAACACACATCGAAGTTGCTGGTGAACGCAGCAGGCCAGGCAGCATCTCCAGGAAGAGGTACAGTCGACGTTTCAGGCCGAGACCCTTCATTGGGACAGAAAATAGTGAGGTGGTGTTCATAGGTTCTTGGACCATTCAGAAATCTAACGGCAGAGGGGAAGAAGCTGTTTGTAAAATGTTGCGTATCATCAGGCTGCTGTATCTCCTCTGTCGGGGTGGTCAGGAGAAGGAGGAATCTCCTGGGTGGGGAGGGACCTTATGGATGGCATTGCCTTTTGAAGATGTCCTCGATGTGGGGAGGCCGGTGCCCGTAACAACTGACTGAGCCAACAACTTTGCATATCATAATTATCATAATTTCTTATCGCAGCTGGTTAAAAATGTGCCAGCAATGATAAAAGTGCTAGCAGTAACAGAGCTGGCTTGTCCTCTCCCCCCTCACACAGGAGAGGGTAAAAGCAGCATTCTGATATCTCGATGATTGCCACTGTTCCCCAGATAAAATTACACTTGGGCTGCATGATACACAACCACAAACTGAAACCTGCAGAAGTAACAAGGACAAACCGTAGTGCTCTCCATGCAATTTCATTTTCATGGATGGTATTTTATGCAATTACCAAAGTTTTTTCTGATGCTCATTAATAGCTCATATAGCTTTGCTATACCAGTTCAAGGATCAACTTTATTTGCCATATACACGGATCAAGAGTTTGCTGTGGTGTTATGGCGCGATATGCAACAGCAAACAAACACCATTGAAAAAATAAGAAAGAATGAAGAATTATATGTGAAGTTAGAGGTTAAACTATTGATCTGGAATAAAATGTGCATAAATACATAAATACCAGCATGCATTTACAATATAAACAGCATTATAAACAGTGGTTTAAAGTGTTTACAATACTGTACAGAGCAGTGACAGGGGTCACAGATAGAGGGGGGTGGGGGCTAACTAGAATAGTTGATCAGATTAACTGCTTGGGGAAAGAAACTTTTAAGATGACGTGAAGTTTTTGATTTTAAGAGCCCTGTAGCACTTTCTAGAAGGGAGCTTTAGCAAAAGACAGTTTGCTGGGTAGGTAGAGTCTGCTGTGATTTTTCCTGGACACGTACAAACTGTACAGTGATGGTAGACCCCAGCCAATGACCTTTTCTGCTGACCTGACAGTTTGCTGTAGTGTTCGTATATTGTAGGAGGATGCTGCACCAAACCAGACAGCAATGGCTGATGTGAGGATTACTTTGCAGTCACAGTTCTTGTTCAAAAAGAAGTGTTACAAAAGACTAAATATCAATGTACATCATGAAACTTTCCTTTACCCAGATCATTTACATTTGATTTGGAGACACTATTGCTTTTGGTACTAAAATTATATTAACAACACAAGATAACCACTCATTGGATTGTTGTAATTAGTCACTGCTCCTTCCCAGGTGACAGAAATCCCAAGTTGTTTTACCCTGTGTTTTTTTTCCTCTTGCTTTCTCAAACATTAGTTGGGCTATCTTATCTGTAATGACAAGTTACAAGATACAACTGCTCTATTCCATTCATAGTGGTTCTTAATGAGCAAATTAAGTACCTACCCATCCATGGAAGACAAAGCCTACTGGACTAGAAAATGGAAAATGACACGTGAATGTTTAAGTAGTTCTTCTGCCAAGGGTTTGCAGCATCATTCCATGAGGTATCAAATTCCACTCTCATGTAACTTTCATTATTTGACAGCAGAATCAGAATCAGAATCAGGTTCATTATCACTGACATTCCGTATCATTTGAAGTTTGTTGTTTTGCAGCAGCAGTACAGTGCCACACATAGACAAATAACAACTTAAAAAAAAATACATACACACACACATTTATTTTTACATATTATATATATATATACACACACGCACATACATATATAAAATAAATAAGCCATGCAATAAAAAGAGCAACACTGAGGTAGTTTTCGTGGTCCATTCAGAAATCTGACGATGGAGGGAAAGAAGCTGATCCTAAAACATTGAGCGAGTGTCTTCAGGCTCTTGTACTTCCTCCCTGATAGTAGTAAAGAGAAGAGAACATGTCCTATATGGTGAGAGTCCTTAATAATAGATGTTGTCTTCTTGGGGCATCACCGATTGAAGATGTCCTCAACGGTGGGCAATACAATCATATATATCTGTTCATTAAGTTCATCTTTCAGAGTCAAACGCATTGCTGTCAAGGCCAGCACTAATTGCTCATTCCTTGAACACTGCTTTTTGCTGGACCATTTCAAAAGCTATTTAATGAGCCAACCACATCATCAGGCCTGGAGTCACACGGCCTCCAAGACAGGCATGTTTTCTCTCCTGAGAGACTGTTGTGGGGTTGTTTTCTTTGGAATGAAGGACAGCCAGCAGAAATTTAACTGAAGCCTATGAATTATGTGAGGCTTAATCAAAGTAAACAGAAGAACCTGGTTCCCTTGACAAAGCACCGTAAATTTAAATTTACATTTAAATTCAAAGGTTTAAAAGGGACTTGAGAGAAGATTTTTAAAAATTCAACAAGTAGTGGATATCTGGAACTTTGAATGGCTAGGTTGAGCATAAATCCTATACATGTACCTGGTCAAAGTTTAGAAAAGTCAAAAATACAAGATTCTTCAACTGCTGGGAATCCAGAGTAACACACACAAAATGCTGGAAGAACTCAGCAGGTCAGGCAGCATCCATGGACAGCAATAAACAGCTGACATCTTGAGTTGGGACACTTTATCAGAAGCTGCTCAGCAAGAGACGAACTGCTGGGATAATGAAACTAATCTAACATCGGCTTTTGTCCAGTGTGAAATGTAGAGGCTAAATGGCTTCCTCTGTACTTTAAACGTTGGATTCTTCAACTCTGACCAACTCTTTCAATGCACCATTACGTTGGGGCCGGAACAACGCTCATTGTAGTGGTTCAGGGTGGGAGGTAACAGAAGCTATTTTGAAAGTGCACCAGCACTGAAAATGGTTGAAAATAAATTTCAACTGCAAATGAAGAGATTAGCTGGTAATTCGTTCCAGTCTGCATTTACCCTAATCTCTGCAGTAATTCATGTAGCAGTAGCAGCTGAGAGCTCCATCCCCCATGGCTGTGGAGAAACAAAACAACCTCCGGGTTCCTGTTTCTAAGTGTGTCACCGCTCTCTGAGTGAACATAGATACTGATAGGATGTGATTCAGTTCTGCTGGTTCATGGTCAGCATCAACCATCGAAGCCGTTCCCACATCAAAGCGCCTGTTGCATTGAGCTTCACGAGTTTTGGGACCATCACCTCTGAGATGTATGTGTCCAGGATAAAGCTGCAGGCAGGAACAATCATTGCAGACACTGCTGACGTTAGTTATTTATTTATTGAGACGCAGAGCAGAGATATCCTTCTAGCCCAAAGAGCTGCACTGCCCAGCAACCACCAATTTAACCTAAACCTAATTCTATTACCCTACTAACTGGTACGTCTTTGCACTGTGGGAAGAAACAGGAACACCCCAAGGAAACCCGACGCGATCACAGGGAAAACGTACAAACTCCTTATAGACACTCAGATGCTTCCTTCTGGGAGGCACTACAGGGCTATTAAAACAAAAACTTGACGCCATCTTAAAAGTTTCTTCCCACAGGTCGTTAATCTGATCAACCATTTCAGTTAGCCCCATCCCGACCCCCTCTATTACACCCCCCCACCCCCACCGTCTCCGCATTGAGCTGTAAACACTTTAAACCACATTTTATAATGCAGCTTCCACTGCAAATACACGCTGGTATTGATGTACATTTATCCTACGTCTGTACTTTAACCTCTAACTTTGTTTTTTATATGTAGTTCTTCATAATTGTCGAGTGTTGTTTTTCTTTTGTTGCATGTCATGCCAACACGCCATAGCAAATACCTCATGCATGTAAATAAGGTATGATGAGTAAAACTGATCAAGTTGATAAAGCACAGGTTCTACAGATCTGATGGAAAGTTGGTCTGATGTATTCACGAGTGGCAGTAACCAAGTTTTTATTTGGTTTCTGGTCTGTGAATCTTTGAAGTTGAGTGAGGCTATGTAGGAGATGTGCACTCGGGGCAGGAAGCTCTAATCCACCACCAACACCAAAATTTGGGTCTACAGAACATGAAGGAAAAAAGGTTATAATGAAAAATGTAATAATGGAAGCAGTTTATCTTATAAAATATGGTTGTTAGAAAGTACAGTTCTCAAAGTTCAAAGTGAAGTTATTACAAAGTATGTATGTGTCACCATATACTGTACTACCTTGAGGTTTGTTTTTGCACGCATTTACAAGAAAATAAAGAAATAATAGAATGAATGAAAAACTATAAAGACTGACAAATAACTCATGTACAAAAGACAAATTGTGCAAATAATTTAAAAAATGTAAATAAATAATATTAAGTAGTAGGCTCCTTAAAAATAAGGAAGGAAGAAAGCATGGCAGTGCCTTTATTTCATTAGGAGTGTGTGACAATTCAGCATGAAACCGTATTATTATTTACGTCTTTTTGTATTTGTGTAGTTTGTTGTCTTCTGCACACTGGTTGAGCACCTAAGTGAGTGCAGTCTTTCATTGAGTCTATTATGGTTATTACTCTTACATACATTGATTGTTTGACCACAAAGTCACACCAAGCACAGCTGTGTTGTACATGAGGTAACTCTGACAGGAAATGATACAGCAGTGGCGGTGAGGGGAATGGAGAGGTGGGTTAGAGGGTGAAGGTCTTACTGCTTGGGGAAAGTAACTGTTTTTGAGTCTGGTGTGGATGCCACGTAGCCTCTTCCTTGATGGGAGTGGGAGAAGCAGTCCATATGGGTGGGATTCTTCATGAAGTTGCTAGCTGTTTTACAGCATCTTTCTGTATACATATCCTGATGGCAGGTAGGCTGGGGCCAGTGATGAATTGGGCTGTTTTGACTACCCATTGTAGAGCCTTTCTGTCTGCCACAGTTCAGTTTCCCTACCATGCAGTGATTGATGTAGCTTGTTAGCATGCTCTCTACTGCAAATCTGTAGAAAGATGTGAGTGTAGATGTACATAGTCCAACTCTCTTCAGCACCTCTTTTACCTCAGATGGTTGAGAAAGTTTGGTATGGGCCCACAAAACCTAAGAACTTTCTACAGGGCCACAACTGAGAGCATCCTGACTCTGCCTGGTAATGGGAACTGTACTCCCCTCCATTGCAGGACTCTGCAGAGAGTGGTGCAGATAGCCCAGCATATCTGTAGATGTGAACTTCCCAAGATTCAAGACATTTACAAGGACAGGTGCGTAAAAAGGGCCCAAAGGATCATTGGGGACCCAAGTCATCCCAACCACAATCTATTCCAGCTGCTACCATCCGGGAAGCGGTACCGCAGCATAAAAGCCAGGACCAATAGGCTCCGGGACAGATTCTTCCATCAGGCCATCAGACTGATGAACTCACGCTGATTTGAGTGTACTCTATATTACATTGACTGTACTTTTTTTTAATAAATTATTATAAATTGCACATGGCACATTTAGATGGAGACATAACATAAAGATTCATACTTCTTCATGTATGTGAAGGATGTAAGAAATAAAATCAATTCAATTCAGAAAATAAAGGTGTTGGTGAGCTTGCTTGTTTGAGTGGAATGTGTTCTGTGACCGTGAGAGAGGAGAGAGATTGGAGATGAGATATTCATGGACTTCCTGAGGACATTACAGTAGCATAGGCAGAAGCCTGGAACAAATTACTAGCTTCAACCTTAACTGTGGAATGCAGCATCTCCAAGTTTGCGGATGACACGAAGCTGGGTAGCAGTGTTAGCTGTGAGGAGGATGCTAAGAGGATGCAGAGTGACTTGGATAGGTTGGGTGAGTGGGCAAATTCATGGCAGATGCAATTTAATGTGGATAAATGTGAAGTTATCCACCTTGGTGGCAAAAATAGGAAAACAGATTATTATCTGAATGGTGGCCGATTAGGAAAAGGGGAGGTGCAACGAGACCTGGGTGTCATTATACACCAGTCATTGAAAGTGGGCATGCAGGTACAGCAGGCGGTGAAAAAGGCGAATGGTATGCTGGCATTTATAGCGAGAGGATTCGAGTACAGGAGCAGGGAGGTACTACTGCAGTTGTACAAGGCCTTGGTGAAACCACACCTGGAGTATTGTGTGCAGTTTTGGTCCCCTAATCTGAGGAAAGACATCCTTGCCATAGAGGGAGTACAAAGAAGGTTCACCAGATTGATTCCTGGGATGGCAGGACTTTCATATGAAGAAAGACTGGATGAACTAGGCTTGTACTCGTTGGAATTTAGAAGATTGAGGGGGGATCTGATTGAAACGTATAAAATCCTAAAGGGATTGGACAGGCTAGATGCAGGAAGATTGTTCCCGATGTTGGGGAAGTCCAGAACGAGGGGTCACAGTTTGAGGATAAAGGCAAAGCCTTTTAGGACTGAGATTAGGAAAAACTTCTTCACACAGAGAGTGGTGAATCTGTGGAATTCTCTGCCACAGGAAACAGTTGAGGCCAGTTCATTGGCTATATTTAAGAGGGAGTTAGATATGGCCCTTGTGGCTAGGGGGATCAGAGGGTATGGAGGGAAGGCTGGTGCAGGGTTCTGAGTTGGATGATCAGCCATGATCATAATAAATGGCGGTGCAGGCTCGAAGGGCCAAATGGCCTACTCCTGCACCTATTTTCTATGTTTCTATGTTTCTATCTACAGCTTAGGGAACTCCAGACAAAAAGGAGAGACAATTGAGGAGAGGCGGTTAGATATAATGCAGAACAGGTATTATCTGGCAATCCAATTATAAAAGGCTATAAATTCCAAGCCTGATCTTGTTGGCTCAAATCTGTGTGCTGAGCCCATTGTCTACTGCAGTAAAATGAGAAACCGGATCCTCTCTGTAGGACTCTCATGAGACTTCCGGGGCTTCCCGTTACACACGCCACACCATCTGGCAACAAACCCATGCAATCGCACCAACTCCCTTGCAGAGTGCTTGGCGTGCAGACTGAATACAGACAAGGCTGAAGGTACCTCCCATGACAACCTTCACCTTTAACAGCCGCTTCTTTGTGCGAATGACTTCCTCGTGCAGTTAATCTCCATTTGGGATTACCACACAAATACAAACTTCTGCACACTCACTCAGAACAAAATGCAGGGGATTACCATGATGGATCCACACCAGCTCCAGCTCAGCAATTCCTTATATCCCAATCCCCTACTCTTGTTCCCCTGTTGGCACACAACATACCGATCAATTCCCCTTCAATTAGTTTATCACTAAGATATCATTTACAGTGGTTAATCAACCTATTGGGATGAGAACTAGCACAATGGCCAAAACCCAGATGGTCGCAGAGTTCTACACCATAAAAGCTGGCCGTTTGGCCTAAACTGTCCTTGCCGACCAAGCTGCCTAATCTAGTCAGTCCCACTTGCCTGCGTTTAGCTCATATCACACTAAACTTTTCCAGTCTATGTACCTATTCAAATGTGTTTTTTAAATGTTATAATTGTTCTTGCTAGTGGCCCGTATTGGAGAGAGGGAACGTCCACAGAGACAGCTTAGGTTGGGATCAATTTCAGACCCTTAGATCTGGGGCAGTAGCGCTAACTGCCGTACCTCTGGTCCACACACAGTAACATCCATCCAACATCAATAATAAAATAGTAAATTTATTTTAAAGTTGAACACTGCTGTCTCCACGTCTAAAGTAGGGAAAAAGAAGAACATTATCACAGTAGGTTTGGGGGGGGGGGGGGTGCTATGAGTTAAAACTTTTTCATAGAAGCAACAAATATCCACTAAAATTGGGGATGCTCATCTGGTCCAATGTGTTAATCAAAATAATGCCTCTACACTCAAAAATATTTTAATCTACAAATTTCATCACTTGAAATTCAAAGTAAATATATTATCAAAGTAAACAGAGTCACCATAGACTACCCTGAGATTCATATTCTTGCAGGCATTCACAGTAGAACAAAGAAACACAACAGAGTCAATGAGAAGAAACAAAGACAGACAACCAATGTGCAAACTGTGCAAATGCAAAAAAAATAGTAACAATAATGTGAATAATAATTAATAAATAAACACACACTGAGAACATGAGCTTTAGAGCCCTTGAAAGTGTGTCCATCGGTTGTGGCATCAGTTCAGTGTTGATGTGTTGCCCTTAAGGCATTTATTTGACTTTGTTGGGTCTAGGTTTTAAATGATCTGTTTGTAACTATTTTCTAGTTAAATTTAAAGGTTGATAATTATGCTAACAGTCTAACAAAGGTAAATTCATTGTCTATGGTATATCGCGGCATGTGATGACGTCACCTCCGGTTTCACCGCGTCTTATGTGTAACCTCTGGTTCGGAGAAGGTGTGAAGGTGGGTGCCATGCGTGTGGCATGATCGTGAAGAGCTCCGTTTCTACCCACAAAGAAACATTATAGAAGCAACGTTGTAAGTTCATAAGAAAATATTTGAAGTAAAAATATTGACGCGGTTTCTGTTAAGGAAGCGGTGGTTGGGGCGGCGCGTGTGCGGCTTTTCAATTTCAAATGCAGGGTGGGCTCCAGCCCGATGGCGGTTTGACGGGACCCCCCTCGCTTGCTACTTGGGGCGGCTGGAGACACTCGCTAAAAGAAGAGAGCGCCACTGGTTTCCAGAATGAAACAGATGCTGTATATGTTTGTATTTTTTTAATCAACAGTTTTCACCATGCGATGTTAATGTGAAAGAATGAACAGTAAACGGTTAACCTTACTACGACTCTGTCTTCATTGGCTCCGGTTTAACTTGGTGTTTAGTCAGAGTTTCAACACACTGCACGAGAACACTACAGTTAAGGTGAGGGAAGTTATCCTCTCTGGTTCAGGAGCCTACTAGATGGTGGTAGTGAGAAGGGAGCATGGTCTGGATGCTGGGAGTCTTTGATGATGGATGCTGCTTTCTTGAAGCAGTGTTCCTCGTAAATGTGCTCAATGGGGCAATCACAGACAAGAGAAAATCTGTAGATGCTGGAGATCCAAGCAAAACACACAAAATGCTGGAGGAACTCAGCAGGCCAGGCAGCAGCTATGGAAAAGAGTACCGTCAACATTTCCAGCCGAGACCCTTTGGCAGGACTGGACAATGGTGGGGAGTGTTTTTCCTGTGATGGACTAGGCCATATGCAATACTTTTTGGAGGATTTTCCATTGTGGGCATTGGTATTTTAATACCAGGCCGTGACGCCCCCAGTCAGGGCGAAACAACCAGTATGTGATGGTCAGAACTATTGTGATATGACCAATCACTTATCAAGAATCAGGAATAATGCTTCCTTTAAGTCTCCTCCAGTCTGAAGCTGCACCAAGTTAGAGAAAAAAATATTGCTTTTTCCTTTGTATACTTAAGGAGCAACAGAAGGTTTACAATAAAACACAACGAGAGCATGCTGAGCAGGAAGGAGCACTGAATATTAAAATCAAGCTGCATTTTGTTAAAGAATGCATGGATGGCTGAGAGCTCTGCACAACACTAAATGCTCAGGAAGGTGATCCATGCCTTCCTTTGACTTTCTGCTAACTCACAAGAAAACTGGAGACTATAAAACATGAACAATTTATCTGGGAATCTGAGCCGCATTACCTTGCTTGTTACAAAGTTGAGTGAGCAAGGGCTTTTCCCTTTGGAGGACGAGAGGTGACTTGATATAGAAATACAAGACAATAACAGATATAGATTGAGTGGATAGTCAGAGTCGTTTTCCCAGGGCAGAATTGGCAAATACAAGGGGGCATAATTTTAAAGTCACTGGAGGAAGGTATAGGGGGATATCAAATGTCGTTTTTATTTTTACAGAGAGAGTGGTACATGTGTAGAACACCCTGTCAGGGGTAGTGGTAGACGCAGATACATTAGGGACATTTAAGAAATTCTTAGATTGGTTGTTGTGACGTGACGAGTGTGGTACTGCAGTGGATATTGCTTGTTGCTCTCGCTTTCAGCTTCCACCGGTGGCTAGCAGTTTTGTGAAAAGAGCCGAATGTGTAAGTCTCTCCCAGCCAGTACATAGCCTCTCCAACAGCAAGCCTCACGTAGTGCCTCCTCGCTGGCGAGGTGCGAAAATGGAACTCCTTTCAGAATCAGCTGAACTACAGAGGACGGGGAGGAGGTCTGGCCCCTGCACACATAGCTCGCAGGCCCACCTGCTATGTGGACACATCCTGGTGCTCGTGAACCAGATATCCTGCTGTGAGTTAATAGCCCCACTGCCTTGTGGGGAGACAAAAGCTATGGGAGTAAACCCAGACAGCAAATCTGCAGCAGAGGCCCCAAGGCAGCTGGACGACATTGAACATCCTTCCGGCAGCTCCTGTAGCCAAGCTGGTGCCAAACATACTGCTTCATAAGCTTTCCTGTGGACTACACTGAGAGGCTGCGAGGGGGATCTTGACGAATGGCCATCTCAGGATCTCCAGACCCTCCACCCAGGCTTGTGATAATGATGATGATCATCATCACCCATTGTCCTTCAGGAGAGATGGATGCCAACCACCAGACTGACAAATGGATGATAGAAAAATGGAGGGCTATGTAAGGGGAAAGGGTTAGATTGATCTTATGAGTAGGTTACAAGTTCAGCACAACACCATGGGCTGAAGGGACAGTACAGTGCTATGATGTCCTTTGTTCTATGATTGGGTGGACCCAGAATATTAACCTTTTGATCTGTAGACAGGATCTGAATCAGCTTACAAAGTGTAAATTTGGAATAAAAAGCTAATGATCATGAGATGATCAGAATGTTGTAAAAAACAAACCTAACTGGTTCACGTTCATCCTTCTGAAATGACGCAGGTCACTTGGTCGAGGAAAAAATGAGAGGGGCAATAAGCAAGGGTGTTGCATGTGAACAAGTAACTAAAATGTCTCTGTAAAGATGGATAAGAAGTAAACTGAGCCCATTTCAAAATCTAGTGCTAGGGCTAACACGTAACTGATATCTTTGAGAGCACACATAAAATGGATGCCACATTAAGGAAGGATTTAGGATCCTAAACAAGTATGCATTCACACAATTTTGAGTAAAGGATAGGGCTTGAGGTAATCATAGACTCATTGACAATCTCTGACCAAATAATTTAAGCATTTTAAAGGTATTGGAGCTTTCCTTTCACTCGGACAATACATTCTAATCTCGACATGAGCAAATAAACTTCCAAACTGGATTCATTAATTTATAACTTCAAAGCTTCCAACTAATTGCCCTTTTTATGAAGAAAATTCCCTGACCAACGCAATTTTAGCCTATACCCATATTCTCTCAAACTTGGTACAACCTTTGCATCTTTCTTTCGACTTACTCCAGTGTTGTTTTTAAGAGTATGAAGACCAGATTGTGGGCACAACACTGGACTATGGTCAAGAAGCACGAGTTAAACCAATAACATAAAAAACAAGACCAGTACTCAGCCTGGGCCAAATCCTTTCTATGCTTTCACGCTCTCAAAGCAGCCTCAGAGATGCTTTCTGTACCTCTGGATCTCTTTGCTTTTTTTAAAAAAAAAGGTATTCCCTAAGGTGAAGAAGGAGCCTTTATCGTTTTCTCTGTCAAAGGACACCCAACAATAACTTCACACTTGACATCAAAAAGACAAAAGAACCGATTGTGGATTTCACGAAGGGGAAATTGGGAGAACACATACCGGTCCTCATTGAGGGATCAGCAGTGGAAAGGGCGAGTAGTTTCAAGTTCGTGGATGTCATCATATCAGAGGATCTATCCCCAGCCCAACATATTGAAGAAGGCATGTCAATGGCTTTACTTGATTAGGAGTTTGAGATTTGGTGTGTCAGCTTATAAATTAATATAGGTATATGGTGGAAAACATCTCACTGAATACATCGCAGATGGGGATGGAGGTTCCAATACACAGGATCACAAGAGACTGCAGAGGGTTGTAGACCTAGCCACTTCCACCACAAGCACAACCCTTCCCATCCTCAAGGACGTCTTCAAGAGGCGGTGCCTCAATAAAGTGACATCGATCACTAAGGACCTTCGCCATCCAAGACATGCCCTCTTCTCAGTATTAATATTGGGGAAGTGGAACAGGAGCCTGAGGACTCACACTCAAAGATTTAACAACAGCTTTGTCCCTTCCATCATCAGACATCAAATTGTCCCACAAATCCATGGACACCATCGCGGTATTCCTCTTTTTTTTTGGTACTACACATTTCTGTAATTTATAGATTCTTATGGGTTTACACGGTACTCTGAGTGCAATGTCATATATCAGCGACAATAATCTGACTCTGATGTATTAAAAGTTCACTTTCTACTTCTGGCCAGTCAACATTTTCTAATGCCTACTTACATCTCCTGGCATCTTTTTCATTGTGGCAATTTCTGATGGATAACATCAGCATTACTCACACCACAGGAACGGCAGCACACTACTCAGTGCCTTCAGCTGGTGTTGCCATTCACTGAAATCAAGATGTTGTTTATGAATGGTTATAGCAACTTGCAATCACCACTTTCTGTTCTTCCTTATCTTAGCTGTTCTGGCTCATTATCTTCTCAAAATCTAGCAGCAATTCCTCTTCAACACTTTAGAGAAAACAGCTCTATTTATAATAAGATCATAAGACACAAGCGCAGGATAATGCCATCTGGCCCATCAAGTCTGCTATACCAATCGACTTTACCTTCTCAACCCCATTCGCCTTCCTTTTCCCCTTAGAGAACTGGGCGCCATGGGAGGTTGTTCCTGCCTGTGGCCACCGAACTTTGCAGCTCCTCCCGTGGAGGGTCAGACACCCTGAGCCAATAGGCTGGTCCTGGACTTATTTCCATCTGGCATAGTTTGCATATTGTTGTTTGATTGTTTGTAGTTTTTGTATTGCTATATTTATGCTCTATTCTTGGTTGGTGCAGCTGTAACAAAACTCAATTTCCCTCGGGATCAATGAAGTTATGTCTGTCTATCTGTTAACCTTTGACATCCTGACTAATCAAGAACGTATCAACCTCCGCTTTAATTCTAGCCAATGACTTTGCCTCCATAGCTATCTGGGCAATGAATTCCAGAGTCAACACCTTCTGACTAAAAAAAAAATCCTCTAAAGGGATGTCCTTCTATTCTGAAGCTGTGCACTTTGGTCTTAGATTCACCTGGTATTGGAAACATCATATCCATATCCACATCCACTCTATCTGGGTCTTTCAATAGTTGGTAGATTTCAATGAAACCACCCTCACATCCCCCTTCCCCCAATTTTTCTAAACTCCAACGAGTACAGGTCCTGAACCATCAAATGCTCCTCATATATTAGCCCTTTCATTCCTGGGATCATTCTCAAAAGTCTCCCCTGGACTATCTTCAATGCCAGTACATTCTTGTTTTGGATATGGGGACCAAAACTGCTCACAATACTCAAAATGTTGTCTGACCAGTGCCTCAGTATTATATCCTTGCTTTTTATATTTTAGTCCTCTTGAAATGAATGCTAACATCACATTTGCCTTCCTTAGTACTGACCCAACCTCCAAGTTAACCTTTAGGGAATCCTGCCCTAGGACTCATAAGTCCCTTTGCACTTCCAATTTCTGAAATTGATCCCTGTTTAGAAAGTAGTCTGTGCCTCATTTCTTCTACCAAAGTGCATGACCATACACTTCCCTACACTGTATTCCACCTGCCACTTCTCTGCCCATTCTCCTTATCCGTCCAAGTTCTTCTATTAACTCCCTGCTTCCTCAACACTACCTGCCTCTTCACCTATCTTCTTATCCTCCGTAAACGTGGGCACTAAGCCATCAATTCCGTTATCCAGATCACGAACAGATAAGGCCCCTTTATGCCCACTCTGTCTTCTGCCTATCTTCTGTCCATGCTGTTAGAGTGATTTTTGGGCTTAGGTCATTTACATTTAGCAAATGGCTTTGGCCACCAGTCTTCTGATCCTTGACAATATACTGTGGATTGAGTTTGTAACAATGCATTTCTTAAAAGCTGTGAATACCAGTCCAGTCGCTGCTGGTGTCTGTGGGATGTATGTGAACCAGAAGGTGTGAAGTTTGTATGTAGCTCCAAAAGAAAGCATTGTCTATACCTTGAAAATATGGAATTGTCCTTTGTGTTTAGCAAATAAATATCGAGCCCCACATTGGGCCAGGAGACCTTTCAACCGAAAATGTCTCCATATGATGCCTGCTATATCCTGTTTCGTCGAACAAAGAAGCTGCTTTGTATCTACCAGTAACACTCTCTCTGGTGATTTCGTTCACGCAACAACACATGCTAATCTCTTTTCTATAAAACAATGGGATCTTACTATCACCAGGACGTAAATAAGCCAGTGTCCCGGTATAATCACAACTTGGAGCTGAATTCCCTCAATACCGTGAAAACGTACAGGAGAAATTTGTCTCCTTTCCACCTACTCATCATCAACAGTTAGCCCAATTTCATTACTCAGGTTCCTGGGTATCATTATTTCACCAGACCTGATGTGAGAGAACTACATCCTCTTCATTAACAAAAAGGCTCGGAAGAGGGTGTACTCCTTGCAGCAGCTGATTAAATTACATCTACCCCAGAACGTACTGATGTAATTCTACACTGCCATCATAGAGAACATCTTACATCAGCCATTACTGTCTGGTTTGGTGCAGCATCCTTCCACCCCCCCCCCCCACCCCACAATATACACCAACTACAGCGAACCGTCAGGTGTGCAGGGGAAAAAAGTCATTGGCTGCATTACTGTAGAACTCGTACGTGTCCAGGACAATGAAGCAGGCAGGAAAAATCATTGCAGCCTCTACCAACCCAGCAAAGCGCCTTCTCCAAAAGTCCTATAGGGCTATTGAAACAAAAACCGCACGGATCTTAAAAATTTCTTCCCTCATGCAGTTACTCTGATCAACCATTTTAACTGCGGCCTCCACCCCCTCTATCTATTACTCCTACTGCACTATAAATCATATTTTATAATGCTGGTAAATAAATGCTGTTTACACTGTAAATACATGCAGGCATTTATGTACATTTTATTCCATATGTGTATTTTTAGATAATTCTGTATAATTGTTGAATGTTGATTTTTTGTTGCATGTCGCGCTCTGACCAACACACCACAGCAAGTTCCTAATCCATGCAAATATATATGCCCAATAAAGCTGATCCTTGAAAGTCAATCTGATCTTGTTAAGCAGCCTCATGTGTGGCATCTTGTCAAAGCCCTGCTGAAATCCAAGTAAACACCACCCAATGACTCTCATTTGTCTATCCTGCCTGTTATTTCCTCAAAGAATTCCAGCAGAGTTACTAGGTAAGATTTTCCCTTAAGGAAACCAAGCAGACCTCCACCTGTTTTATCACGTGCCTCTAAGCACCCAGAAAACACATCTGACATTGAAGTCATGATAACTCCTCTTCTTAAAGAGTGGAGTTTTCCAGTGCTCCATAGCCATTCCAGAATCTAATGATTCTTGAAGGATCACTACTAATGCCTCCACAATTCCTTCTTTCAGAACACTGGGGTATAGTGGTCCAGGTGACTTATCTACCCTCAGACCCTTTAAGCTTCCCAAGCACCTTTTCCATAGTAATAGCCATTACTCTCACTTCTGCCCTCTGACCCACTCAAATTTCTGGCATACTGCTGGCATCTTCCACAGTGAAGACTGACGCAAAATACTTACTCAGTTCATCTGCCATTTTCTTGTCCCCATTACTACCTCTCAAGCATCATCTTCTAGCGCTCTTACGTGTACTCGTGCCTCTATGAAATCTGATTCTGATTCATTGTCGTCCTCTCTTCACTACTCTTCCAATTTGCTTGGGAATAGTTGAAATTTACCACGTCTGCTGCTTGGACATGAATTTGTTTACGTAATTCTTCTTTCAAGCTCCCTTTTGATGGCACATAGAACGGTGGATCCCTTATTGCGAGCATTCAGTATTTTATCGTGAGCATTCAGTATGTATCTACTTAAACCCTTCATTTGTCTGATGTGTTACTTTTAACGAAGACACTACTCTAACGCCCCTCCTTCATTCTTAAAATGCTACGAGAAGAAATGAAATTGACTTTGCTGCTGTTGAAAAGAATAAAGAATTTTTCTTTCTTCATCTGCCTCCATCTATCACTCACCTGCCCATCTTCCAACTTCACCCCCCCATCCGCTCACTTCCCTTCTGACGCGACCTGCCTGACATCCTACACCCCTGCTCAGCCCAGCAATTGCCCCAGAATCCTTGCTCGCCACTGCCCTTTCTGCTGGCCATCTCATTCTCCACTCTCAACCCAAAGCATCGACAATGCCTTTCCTCCCACAGGTGCTGCCAGACCTACTGAGTTTTTCTGGCAAGCATGTTGTTTGTTGCTCCCAGTCCCAAATCACTGGTGCTGAGACTTAAGGCACGAGTTATAAGGAGAAACTGGATAGACAGGGGACTGTTTTCCCTGGAGTAAAGGAAGCTGAAGGGGGATATCACTGAGGTTTATAAAATTATGAGGGGCATAGAAAAGATCAATAGACAAAGTCCTTTTCTCATTGTGGGGAAATCTAAAACTGGGGGGCTTAGAATTTTGGTGAGAGAGGAAAAAAATTAAACATGACCTGAGGAATAGGTTTTTCCACAGAGTGGGGTTGTATGGACCCTGCTTCCAGGGGACGTGGTGGAAGCAAGTATAATCACCTTTAAAAGACAGGTATACAGAAGAAAAATTTGAGAAGGATATAGACCAAGTGCAAACAAACCTGACTTGCTCAGGACACAGGGTTTAGCCCTTCAAACCTGCTCTGCCATTCAGTACGATCATGACTGAGCTGAACTTGGATTCAAAGCATTGTTCCCCATCCCTTTTGCTTCCTTGTTGTCCAGACTCTCAGTATCTTCATTGACTCTTAGAAAATTCCGAACTTTTACTACTCTGAGAGCAGAGGTTCCCTATTTCCACTTTAAATGAGTGGCTCTTTATTCTGAATCAATGCCCCTAGTTCTTGCAGAAACATTTTATAACCATATAACAATTACAGCATGGAAACAGGCCATCTCGGCCCTTCTAGTCCGTGCCGAACGCTTACTCTCACCTAGTCCCACCGACCTGCATTCAGCCCATAAACCTCTATTCCTTTCCTGTCCATATAGCTGTCCAATTTAACTTTAAACAACATCGAACCAGCCTCAACCACTTCTGCTGGAAGCTTGTTCCACACAATTACCACTCTCTGAGTAAAGAAGTTCCCCTTCACGTTACCCCTAAACTTTTGCCCTTTAACTCTCAACTCATGTCCTCTTGTTTGAATCTTCCCCCACTCTCAATGGAAAAGGCCTATCCACGTCAACTCTATCCATACCCCTCATAATTTTAAATACCTCTATCAAGTCCCCCCTCAACCTTCTACGTTCCAAAGAATAAAGACCCAACCTGTTCAATCTTTCTCTGTAACTTAGGAGATGAAACCCAGGTAACATTTTAGTAAATCTCCTCTGTACTCTCTCTATTTTGTTGACATCTTTCCTATAATTTGGTGACCAAAACTGTACACAATACTCCAAATTTGGCCTCACCAATGCCTTGTACAATTTCAACATTACATCCCAACTCCTATACTCAATGCTCTGATTTATAAAGCCCAGCATACCAAAAACTTTTTTCACCACCCTATCCACATGAGATTCCACCTTCAGGGAAGTATGCACCATTATTCCTAGATCCCTCTGTTCTACTGCATTCTTCAATGCCCTACCATTTACCATGTATGTCCTATTTTGATTAGTCCCACCAAAATGTAGCACCTCACATTTATCAGCATTAAACTCCATCTGCCATCTTTCAGCCCACTCTTCTAACTGGCCTAAATCTCTCTGCAAGCTTTGAAAACCTACTTCATTATCCACAACTCCACCTATTTTAGTATAATTTGCCTACTTACTCATCCAATTTACCACCCCATCATCCAGATCATTAATGTATATGACAAACAACATTGAACCCAGTACAGATCCCTGAGGCACACAACTAGTCACCAGCCTCCAATCTGACAAACAGTTATCCACCACTACTCTCTGGCATCTCCCATCCAGCCACTGCTGAATCCATTTTACTACTTCAATATTAATACCTAATGATTGAACCTTCCAAACTAACCTTCCGTGTGGCACCTTGTCAAAGGCCTTACTGAAGTCTACATAGTCAACATCCACCGCCTTACCCTCGTCAACTTTCCTAGTAACCTCTTCAAAAAATTCAATAAGATTTGTCAAACATGACCTTCCACGCACAAATCCATGTTGACTGTTCCTAGTCATACCCTGTCTATCCAGATGATTATATATACCATCTCTAAGAATATTTTCCATCAATTTTCCCACCACTGACATCAAACTCACAGGCCAATAATTGCTAGGTTTACTCTTAGGACCTTTTTAAACAAAGGAACAACATGAGCAATATGCCAATTCTCTGGCACCACCCCCATTTCTAATGACATTTGAAATATTTCTGTCAGAGCCCCTGCTATTTCCACACTAACTTCCCTTAAGGTCCTAGGGAATATCCTGTCAGGACCTGGAGACTTATCCACTTTTATATTCCTTAAAAGTGTCAGGACTTCCTCTTCTTTAATTATCATAGTTTCTATAACTTCCCTACCTGTTTCCCTTATCTTACACAATTCAATATCCTTCTCCTTAGTGAATACTGAAGAAAAGAAATTGTTCAGAATCTCCACCATCTCTTTTGGCTCCACACATAGCTGTCCACTCTGATTCTCTAAGGGACCAATTTTATCCCACCGGTATCCTTTTGCTATTAATATAACAGTAGAAACCCTTGGGATTTATTTTCACCTTACTTGCCAAAGCAACCTCATATCTCCTTTTAGCTTTTCTAATTTCTTTCTTAAGATTCTTTTTACATTCTTTATATTCCTCGAGCACCTCATTTACTCCATGCTGCCTATATTTATTGTAGATATCTCTCTTTTTCCAAACCAAGTTTCCAAAATCCCTTGAAAACCATGGCTCTCTCAAATTTTTAACCTTTCCTTTCAACCTAACAGGAACAAAGATTCTGTACCCTCAAAATTTCACCTTTAAATGACCTCCATTTCTCTATTACATTCTTCCCATAAAACAAATTGTCCCAATCCACTCCTTCTAAATCCTTTTGCATCTCCTTAAAATTAGCCTTTCTCCAATCAAAAATCTCAACCCTGGGTCCAGACCTATCCTTCTCTATAATTACATTGAAACTAATAGCATTGTGATCACTGGACCCGAAGTGCTCCCCAACACAAACCTCCATCACCTGACCTATCTCATTCCCTAACAGGGGATCCAACACTGCTCCTTCTCTAGTTGGTACCTCTATGAATTGCTGCAAAAAAACTATCCTGCACACATTTTACAAACTCCAAACCATCCAACCCTTTTACAGTATGGGCTTCCTAGTCTATGTGTGGAAAATTAAAATCTTCCACAATCACAACCTTGTGCTTACTACAAATATCTGCTATCTCCTTACAAATTTGCTCCTCCAATTCTCACTTCCCATTTGGTGGTCTATAATACACCCCCATAAAAGTTACTACACCTTTCCCATTCCTCAATTCCACCCAAATAGCCTACCTAGACGAGCCCTCTAATCTATCCTGCCGGAGCACCGCTGTAATATTTTCTCTGACAAGCAATGCAACACCTCCCCATCTTGTCCCTCCGAATTCTATCACACCTGAAGCAGTTAAATCCAGGAATATTTAGTTGCCAATCACACTCCTCCTGTAACCATGTTTCACTAATAGCTACATCATACTTCCAGGTATCAGTCCATGCTTTAAGCTCATCCACCTTTCTTATAATGCTCCCAGCATTAAAATAAATGCGTTTAAGAAATTTTCCACCTCTTACTCTCTGTTTATCACTAACGGTGCAAACAATTTTACTATTTTCTTTTTCTTCCTTCTTCCTTTCATCTGTTCCTACACTCTGTTTCCCCTCCCCCCAGTATCTAGTTTAAATCCACCGGAGCCTCTCTAGGAAACCTACCTGCAAGAATATTTGTCCCCCTCCAGTTCAGATGTAGACTGTCCTGCCAGATGTAAACCATCCAGCAGTCACCATTTCTGTACCCCTTCAGAATGTTAAATGCTTCGATAAGATTACCGTTCACTTCTCTCAACTCCAAACACTGCTGAATCAGACTGCGCATATCAACCCTTCATCTCAGGAAGCAACTTAGTAAAGATTATTTGCACTGCCTACGACACAAAAACATATAAAGAAGAAAACTGAACTTGATACTCCATGCTGTAAAGTTGCATCAGGACCTCCTCAGCAACACACAAGAATGTTGGAGGAACTCAGTGAATCAGGCAGCATCTATGGAGAGGAATTTTCCTTGTTTTAGAATCAGAATCAGGTTTATTATCACCGACATATGTCATGTATTGTGTTTGTTTTGTGACGGCGGTACAATACAATATATAAAATACACTATAAATTATAATATGAAGCCCCCCGCCCCCCGGTTTCCTTGGCTGCGTAAGTCTCGGGAAGACGCCCTCCGGTCCTGCTAACCCATGAGATTGAGACCGCTCTCCGACCCCAACCCCGGTTTGTGTGGGCGTTGTGTAATTTGCTACCCTGTGACAAATTAGTACCACAAAATAACAGACAATATGATTATATATGATTAAAGGGATTATATTTAAGAACCTTAACTAAAAAGTTAGTTACAAAAAAAGCAAAAACGGCCCACTTTAATTAAACAGTCAAATGTGCACAAGTTGGAGCTCAACGCTTCACCGATATTCAACGATCCTCAGTCGATCTTGGCACCATTGAATCACGGTCCCGCTCTGGGTCGAATGCTATGACTGGTTCTCTTCAGCATCTTCTCTCTTCATCTCCCGCCGAACAAAAGGCCCTTAGTGTCCCTCACCAAAAACCTCCCTTCAGTTCCACCATCCTAATTGGATGGCACACATCCATCATCCCATTATCTTCAACAATAACCCAAACAGGCTGAAAGCAGAACAGCACTGCTAAATGAAATACCTACAGCACAACAGTAAAAAAGTGAACCAGGGCATTACATATATATTTTTAAAAATAAGTAGTGCAAAAAGAGAAAATATAATGAGATACAGTTCATGAGTTGATTGTCCATTTAGAAATTTGATGGTGGAAGGGAAAAAACTGTTCTTAAAACATTGAGTGTGTGTCTTCAGGCTCCGATACCTCCTCTATAATAGTAGTAATAAAGGGACATGTCCTGCATAGTGGGATCCTTAATGATGCATGTTGCCTTTTTGAGGCATTGTCTTTTGAAGATGCCCTCAATGTCATGGAAGCTTGAGTCCATGATGGATCTGGCTCAGTTTATAACCCTCTGCATATTTTTCCAATTCTGCAGTGGCCCCTCCATACCAGACGGTGTTGCAATCAGTGAGAATACTCTCCATGGTACATCTGTAGATATGTTCCATACTCCCTAAGACATTGGTCAACTCTCCAGTTGCGTTGTACCAACATGTGCTTCATGCACAAGCATCCTCAGATCCCTTACTAATTCAACATTTGTAATTGTGTTCCATTGAAATAGTAATTAGTGTTTTCATATTTTATCTGTCAATTTCTCATCCACACACCTGAACTTATTAACTGGTTTAATCCACGTGTCATTCCACAGCCAGGACAATTATGGCAAGACATTTACATTTCTCGTGCTACTCAACACCAACCCCCCCCCCCCCAACTTGCTAAGAGATTTGGGGGTTGCAGTATCATTGGACTTGCACCCAGAGGGTGGTTGCAACCTGCAACACACTCTGCGAGGAGGGAACTCCTACAACTTTCAAGAACAATCTCTACAAGTGCTTGACTCGCCGGGGCACCAAACCAACTGTCGCTAAATGGGATCAGTATAAATGGGCACTTGGTCAGCACAGACACAAAGAGCTCAGAGTGCAATTCTGACAGCATCTGTAAGGAGGCCGGAGGCTCTCCCTGTGATCTGCATGGGGCTTCCTCCGGGTGCTTCACTCTCCTCCCACAGTCCAAAGACGTACCAAACGAAAGGCTAATTGGTCATTGTGAATTGTCCTGTCATTAGGAAAGAGTTAAATAGGTGGGCTGCTGGGTATGGGTATTATCAGATTCTGTAAATAACAACAGCAGCAGCAACTTAATGTGTGAAAGTTGCTACATAAATAAAGTTGCAAGCTGGAAGTACTTTACACAGATTCTAAAGATAAACCAATATATCCATAAAAATACAAGACAAACATTATATAGAATAAAATGTAATCAACTATACCAAATTAATATAAATATAATCAATAGCAATGGGCATAAGTAGGCCACATTTGAAAAAGCAGGTTTTTAGAAGTGTTTTGAAACTTTCTATAGTATCAGCCTGGAATAATTCAGTCGATTTTTCCAGATTTTTGGTGCCTAAGAGCAAAAAGCCACATCATCGGTTCTTATATGCTTGACTCTTGGAATAATAAGCAAAACAGTAGTCGTGGATCTAAAATTACGATTAGGGATGTAAGGGGATAGACACTCCAAAATATACACAGGATCTAGATTATTCAGAGCCTTAGATACAATTAAGAGTATTTTAAAATTGATCCCAAAGGACACAGACAGACAGTGTACTGATGCCAGAATCTGTGCAATGTGGTCATATTTTCTTTTGTTGGTTAAGATTCTTGCTGCTGTATTTTGAACAAGCTGCAGCTGATTTATATCTTTCTTAGGCAGACTTGAATAGAGTGCATTACAGTAGTCTAATCGGCTAAAAGCAAAAGTGTGTATCAATTCTTCTGCATCTTGAGAAGCTATAAGACATCAAACTCTCGCAATGTTCCTTAAATGAAAGAACGCGGTCTTAATATTAAGATTAATATGTGATATACGTCTGGCTTGATTTGCAAAGCCTGATGATCAAGTTTATTTCTCAGATTCATACTGGTTTTTTTTTAAACCAAAATTTCTGGTTTTTTTTTCCTTATTTAGTTCAAGGAAATTTGAACTATTCCATTCTGTAATGCTAGTAAGACATTGGACCAGAGGGTTTAAAGTAGGGGTTTCCAACCTGGGGTCCATGGCATAAAAAAGGTTGGGAACCCTTGGCTTAGATCCTCAGGGTTTAGTATCTATATGAAGATACTAAAACAGTGACAATGCCTTTAACAATTTTCAGTCTTTTCACTGACAATCAAATTGCCTCTACAAGTTATTTTCCCTCCAGCCCCACCTTCATTTGCAAAAGTTCTACCTCATAAGTAGTTGACAACTCATATCATTAACATCAGAAAAAGATGGAAATCTTCAAATACCAAGAGAAGTCACAAAACAATTATGACGAAAACCAAATTGTTTATCTACAAAAAGATCTCATTGGCATCTTAAACACCTATTTTATAAATGCACACAATTAAAATATTACACTTGAAGTAGCTTTAAATCCGAGTTCCCAGTCCTACAATGAGAACTCGGTTCAATTTCTACTCCATTCCATATCAGGCCCCAGTAAACATGCAAAGGTGGATGTAAGAGCAAGCTACCAAATGTGCTAAAATCATAGAAAGATCACTAGTCCTACGAATGCAGTTCAGAACACAAGGTATTAGCAGCTAGTCAGGGTCACAGCAAAGACATTCTGTAAGGTAATCAGTCACAGGCTCACAATGCCAGGAGAATGAACCTATCATTCTTTTTCTGACTCGATGCACTGCCAAATCTGTCTACAGTATCAAGCAGTCAGTACTGGAGGGGTTGGGGGTGGGGAGAAGAGATTATTTAGACTGTTTAAGAGAATAAAACTTACAATTCAGTGGCCTCCTTAACAGGTACCCCTCCTCGTAATGCAGATATCTAACTAGCCAATCATGTGGCAGCAAGTCAATGCATAAAAACATGCAAACATGGTCAAGAGGTTCAGTTGTTGTTCCAACCAAACATCAGAATGGGGAAGAAATATGATCGAAGTGACTTTGACCATGCAATGGTTGTTGGTGTCAGATGGGGTATCTCAGAAATTGCTGATTTCCTGTGATTTTCACACAACAGTCTCTAGACTTCACAGAAAATGCTGTGAAAAACAAAAAAACATCCAGTGACATGCAGTTCTGTGGGCAAAAATGCCTTGTTAATGAGAGGGATCACAGGAGAACGGTCAGACTGGTTTAAGCTGACAGGAGGACAATGGTTACTTAAATAACCACGTTACAACAGTGGCGTACAGAACATCTCTGAACACATCGAACCTTTAAGTGGACGGTCTACAGCAGCAGAAGACTCAGTGGCCACTTTATTAGATATGGAGGGGGGTTCATGCTTTGACTGCTGCATTAAAGAACCTTTGTGCATCTTTATCAGTGAATCCACTTCACAGTGATAGTTACAGCAAAACGTACGACAGCTCTGAGGAAGTTACACCACCACTCCTGCAAGACCTCAATGACCACAGTATCACCGGCACAGAAAGGGACCAACTACTGTCTCTGCATTCATGCAGCCAGTAAGTTTCTATCATTTTGATGCAAGTTATCCAGTTAGTCCTATTTTACATAGAGTCACAGAACACTACGGCACAGAAACACGCCCTTCAGTCCATCTAGTCTATTATTCTGCCTAGTCCCATCCACCCACAGCCAGAATCTATCCCTCCCAACATGTACTTATCCAAACTTCTCTTAAATGTTGAAATCAAACCTGCAACCACCACTTCCACTGGCCGCTCGTTCCACACTCTCACCACCCTCTGAGCGAAGAAGTTCCCCCTCAGGTTCCTCTTAAATAATTTACCATTCTCCCTTAACCCATGACCTCTGATTCTGGACTCACTCAACCTCAGTGCAGAAACCGGCTTGCATTTACCCTAAACTATACCTCTCAATGTTGCATACCTCTATCAAATCTCCCCTCATTCTCCTATGCCCCAAAGAATAGAGTTCTAACCTATTTGTGGACCCGGTAACTCAGGTCCACAAGTCCTGGCAATATCCTTTTAAGTATTCTCTGTACTCTTTCAAGCTTATTGGTATTTTTCCTGTAGGTAGGTGACCAGAAATGCACACTTGCCATTTGTGTTGCAATTATTTTTTTTCAAATGCTTACCCAATTCTTTATTTGAAATTTAATATCGAGACTGCCTCTACCACCTTTGCAGTCGGTACATTCTAACTCACACCATTCTGTGTGCGAAAATAATTGCTGCAGGAGAGCTGTCTCATTAACAGCTGCCTTTGGAATACATCTGCAATGCCAGGTCTTAGGCACCGCCAAGATCAAATGTTAGCATATTGTTAGGTAGCAGGATGCAGGAAATTTCACTGCTCCACAGAGTAGGAGATGGACACCTGCTCCAGAGGGAATAGCCTCAGAATAGAAGGATGTCCTTTTAGTGCAGAGACAAGAGGGTTGTTAATCCGTGGAATTCATTGCCACAAAAGGCTGTGGAGACAGGCATTGGTTATACTTAATAGGTTCCTGACTAATAAGGGTGTCAAAGGTTATGGAAGCTTAGAGGGAAAATATATCAGCCACGATCAAATGACAGAACCGTTTTGATAGGCTGAATGGCCTAATTCTGTTTTTATGTCTTATGGTCTTAATTTGTCATTGGATGAAGAGAAAATAGGCTGAACTGTGTTTACAACTACCATACAGCACAACTCAGTGAATAAAAGCACATCTCAGTTGAGGTCCTTTGCTGAAGAAAGCAATTCCAAAATTCATTTTGACAAATGACAGACTATTTAATGGTCCTGCATAACAGATAATAAAATTAAAATATGCCACAGATGACCCAACTGGTTAAATGCAGCAACAGAGCATCGGACACGAACAGGGTCTGCTACGCATGTCTGACTCCTGCGGAATGATTACTGAAGAGAGAAACTGAAAAACGCACAGTTGCCTTTGGAACTGAACCCAGCCCTGAGGAACCATCATTTAAAGAATATTTAACACAAAATTCACAGAGCTGTTGTAACTGAATAATCCCCAAATTCGCTCTCATCTTAAAGGCATTTCAGCAGCACCACATGTCTGTAATTGTAGCCAGCAGTTCACCCATTTATAAATCCAATCACCTGTTCCAACAATCAATAGTTTTTCAGGCTTGCACTCACTGGCCATTTTATTAGGTACATCCATACGCCTGCTCGTTAAAGCAAATATCTAATCAGCCACATCGAATCATGTGACAACAACTCAATGCACAAAAGCATGCAGGCATGGTCAAGAGGTTCAGATGTTGCTCAGATCAAACATCAGTCTGGGGACGAAATGTGATCTAAGTGACTTTGAACATGGAATGATTGTTGGTGCCAGACAGGGTGGTTTGAGTATCTCAGAAACTGCTGATCTCCTGGGATTTTCACAGACAGCAATCTCTAGAGTTTACAGAGAATGGTGCAAAAAAAACCAAAAGAAAATATCCAGTGGGTGAAAACGCCTTGTAAGAGAGAGATCAGAGGAGAATGGCCAGACTGATTCAAGCTGACAGGAAGGCAAAAGTAACTTAAATAACCATGTGTTACGACAGTGATGTGCAGAAGAGCATCTCCGAGCACAGAACAATCTTAACCTAGGAGAATGAGCCTCAGCAGCAGAAGACCATACCAGGTTCCACTCCCGTAGCTAATAAAGAGGCCACTGAATGTATATTCATTGAACATTTGAGATTAACCACAGATCTTTTTACAAACGTTTGTATTTGCCCCTCACAAAAGTGTCATGAATTCAGTTATATACAACAGGTACAATTGTTGGGTGGGACCTCATCTATATATATTAAAAAGGCAGAAGAATGACTGGTACACAAACAGTTAATAGCCTTCAGACTAGATTTCAAATATGAAAGAAAAAAAAAGGTATTTTCCTTTAAATTTTACCTTTTATTACATTTCTGCATTTTTTATGGCTGCTTACAAGAAGAATGTGCCTTGTTACATACAAACTCTTTCTTGGATGTTTATCAAGTAATCTAGACTTAAGTATCAAGTAAACACAAGAGATTCTGGAAATCCAGGGTGATGCACATAAAACGCTGGAGGAACTTAACAGATCAGGCAGCATCTCTGGAAAGGAAGAGAGTCGACATTTGGGGCCGAAACCCTTCATCAGGCAGAACACAACTAGAATTCAGTGAGACGCTCTCTCCCTGCTCCCCCTCTGTGATCTCGGCTGTTCTATGGGTTCTCATCTCCCACCTTCCCGCTCCGGCTTCTCCCACCTTTCCCCCTTCCCGCTCCGGCTTCTCCCCCACCTTCCCGCTCCGGCTTCTACCCATCTTCCCGCTCCGGCTTCTCCCCCACCTTCCCACTCCGGCCTCTCTCCTCTTCCCGCTCCGGCTTCTCCCCCACTTCCCGCTCCGGCTTCTCCCACCTTCCCAGTCCGGCTTCTCCCCCCCCTTCCCACTCCGGCTTCTCCCACCTTCCCGCTCCGGCTTCTCCCACCTTCCCACTCCAGCCTCTCCCCACCTTCCAACTCCAACTTCTCCCACCTTCCCACTCCGGCTTCTCCCCACCTTCCCACTCTGGCTTCTCCCACCTTCCTTTCAAAACCTGATGCAGGGTTTCAGCCCAGAAACGTCAGCCGTTTATTCACTCCCATAGATGCTGGTCGACATGCCGGATTCCTCCAGCATTATTTTGATGTTCAACATCGAGTATTTTATTCACATTGACAGTGAAGTCTAATTATGCTTTGTCTCAATAATGTTATGGCAAGCAAAACAACTTTTAAAAAGGAACTGATCTTTTGTGTTCAAACATGACAGAACACGGATCCTCATTCCTGATTTTCTCAGTGTTGAAGGTTCGAAACAGTGGGCCAACGGGAGCTCCAGGAGGGAGCAAGAGAGATGGGGGATGTTAAAAATGAATTCAATTTGACTGGGAGATAATTAACTCAATTCTATTCTTGTGCACATTGACTTGTGAGCTGAAAGCAGTACAGGAAAGACCTCCAGACAGCTGCCTGAAGGAGCAAAGTGCTGGAGTCCTGGGAATGGGAAGAAAAGTCTCCTTCCCAGATTCTTTTGTTTAAAAGTCCTATTATTACACATTCATTTAAATGAGGAATTAAAAGCAATATTGCATGGGAACACAATTATTTTTCAGACACATCACATTTATTCCCCTAGTCTTTTAAAAATCCTTTAAGGGCAAAATGTGAAGATAATTTATCAGCTATAGAACATAGAACACTACAACACAGTACAGGCTCTTTGGCCCATGATGTTATGTTAACTTTCAATGTTCTCTCTCACTGTTTATTTTACAGCTGAGTGGACCAACCCTTGCTCTGAGCAGGAGGACTTTACACTGCCTGAAATCTGCGCGACAATTTAATTGTTTTCTTTGTAATATGTATATTACAGTGTCATTCAGCGGACCAGCGGTTTACTAACAATGAGCTACCAACTTCCATTCTGTGTTTATTGTTACAATTTGTAACAATGTTGTAACTTGAAACCTCGACAATGTAAATACATTGAAGCTTGAATTCTACCAAAGTAAAGGTTGTGCTACATTTGCTCATTTAGAAAATTAGTGGATTATACTAATTAACAGATTTCAAAATTATATTAGCATAATATATTAACATTATATAGAAGAAAATTCCAGCTGTGCAGCAACACAGACCATGTTCCCTATCATCTATACCCCACATTATTCTGAATTGGTGTGCCTAGTGAATTAGTAATTCGCAATGCAATATGCTC
Organism: Mobula birostris; assembly: GCF_030028105.1. NCBI lineage: Eukaryota > Metazoa > Chordata > Chondrichthyes > Myliobatiformes > Myliobatidae > Mobula > Mobula birostris. The sequence goes on from NC_092385.1 coordinate 57,980,313, forward strand.
AACATGTCAAAGTCACTACAAGTTTCATGCCAAACATTGCACCAGTGAATTATCTATTACACAGGGCCCAGCCCCTCTATGTCCCAAGGTGGCAGGACCCCACTGGGGACCAATGTCTTTCCCCATAGAACCTTTGCATTGGCTGCTCTGAACTGGAGAGAATCTTTTAGCACATACTCCTGCACTCTTGTTACTTGGCCAAGGTTTCTTTATAGGTCTGTCAAAGCTGAAATCCATGAATGTGCCAGAGGACCAGAGCCATTTGGCATACTGATAAAGATGCAAATGAAGGATTCTAAGGTTACAATTGCCATCTTATTAATTCTGAAACATTACTGGACTTTAATGTGTATATTCTATTGGCTATTACCATCTGTATTACAATTGGGTGGTTGGTGATTGATCATGCAAATAAGGTTTTGAAGACCCTCAAGGTTACCAATTGGTCAATATCTGTATCCAACTCCTAAATTTCTGTATAAAAATGGCGTCTTTGTTCCGAGATCTGTACAGTGTAGTGACAGGAGCCATGCTGTTCTCCTTGTGCGCAGGTAGATAAAGTGGGATTGATCAATAATTGTGAATTTTCAGTCAGTCAGATAATCGGTGACACCACCACCTGTGCTCTTCGTGCAGAATTCAGTGAAGACTGAATGCACACATGACAGAGGGGAGAAGGCTGTACCCGGTGACTGGGAAGGTTTCTCTTTTCCACCGAGCTGTGGCACTGAACACCTAGTGTTCAGTCTGCTCTGGTAGCCACTTTATTTATACAGTCAGTTCAACTGGACTCCTGGTCAATAGTGAACACCATGTTGTTCACAGTGGAAACTCAACGATGCTAATGTCATTGAATGGTACGAAGAGGAGATTAGACATTTAGTGACATGATTGTGACCGGCTGTTCATCGTATCTGCGATGACAGCAAACCTGAGTGCGAGAGTTTTTAAACTGTAGAAGCCGTTACACCTTGACAGTTCCACTGTCTCGACTTCAGAAGTCCGGATCCAGGGCTAGCACAAATCATCAGAACTGGGGTCTTCCTTGGTTGCAGTGGATGACCATGACGACCTCTGTGCCTTGTCAACTTTGCCATTGTCCATGCTTTGCAGAACCACCTTCCAGGCTATTGGATCTACTACTGCACAAGAGATTCTGCAGATGCCATCTCTCTGGCCCTACATTCCTCCTTAGAACACCTGGAGAATAAAGGCGCATACGTAAGGCTCCTTTTCATTGACAACAGCTCTGCCTTTAATACCATCATTCCAAATAAACTGATTCCTAAGCTCTGGAACCTGGGCCTTAGCACTCAGATCTGCAGCTGGATCTTCAACTTCCTCACAGACAGGACCCAGGCTGTAAGAATAGGAGACAAGCTCTCCTCTACAATCACTCTGAGCATCGGTGCCCTCCAAGGCTGTGTACTCAGCCCCCTGCTGTACTCACTGTACACCCATGATTGTGTAGCCAAGTTTCCATCAAACTCAATATATATGTTTGCTGATGACACAACAATTGTAGGCCGTATCTCAGGTATTGATGAGTTTGAGTACAGAGAGGAAATTAATTACCTGGTGACATGGTGTGAAGACAATAACCTATCCCTCAACGTCAGCAAGACGAAGGAATTGGTTGTTGACTTCAGAAGGAGTAGCGGACCGCAAGACCCAATTTACATCAGTGGTGAGCAAGTGGAACAGGTCAAAAGCTTTAAGTTCCTCGGGGTCAATATCACAAATGACCCGACTTGGTCCAACCAAGCAGAGTCCACTGCCAAGAAGGCCCATCAGCTCCTTTACTTCCTCAGAAAACTAACGAAATTTGGCCTGTACCCTAAAACCCTCACTAATTTTTATAGATGCACCGTAGAAAGCATTCTTCTAGGGTGCATCACAACCTGGTATGGAAGTTGTCCTGTCCAAGACCGAAAGAAGCTGCAGAAGATCGTGAACATGGCGCAGCACATCACACAAACCAATCTTCCGTCTGTGGACTCACTTTACACCGCATGCTGTCGGAGCAGTGCTGCCAGGATAATCAAGGACACTACCCACCCAGCCAACACATTTTTCGTCCCTCTTCCCTCCGGGAGAAGGTTCAGGAGCTTGAAGACTCATACAGCTAGATTTGGGAACAGCTTCTTTCCAACTGTGATAAGACTGCTGAACAGATCCTGACCCAGATCTGGGCCGTACCCTCCAAATATCCGGACCTGCCTCTTGGTTTTTTTGCGCTACCTTACTTCCCATTTTTCTATTTTCTATTTATGATTTATAATTTAAATTTTTAATATTTACTAACTTTAACTATTTTTAATATTCTTAGTATTTAATATTTGTAGTCCAGGGAGTGTGAAGCACAGAATCAAATATCACTGTGATGATTGTATGTTCCAGTACCAATTGTTTGGCAACAATAAAGTATAACGTATAAAAAATCCAGAGCAAAATGCTGGAGGAACTCAGCTGGGTCAGGCAGCATCTATGGAAAGGAATAAAGAGGCAACGTTTCAGGCCAAGATGCTTCCAAAATGCTGCCCGACCCTCTGAGTTCCTCCAACATATTGTGTGTTTTACTGTTGGATCTCACCCACCCAGTCTGCTGGAGCTAACTTTTCATGCTGGGACAGACATGTCCCTATCTCACTGGGGTATGAGGTCTACTGGCTTCCCTTACCTGGTCTAGCTCACTTGTCAAAGCATTGTACTGGGGTGTGGCAAACAGCTACTTGGAGTCACAGGTGACAGCTGAATGTCCAAATGGGGACCAAGGATAAGTGCGCTGCCCCAGAATGCGACATGGCCATTATTTGAAATGTATCTCCATGTGCAAATGCTGGCCAGATCTGCTGCTTATGAACATACATGCAGAGTGCCCCAGTATTGGAGATGTGTTCAGTTCCATTCACACCAATGAATGCCCTTATTCCAGCCTTGCAATGGAAGAAAGCTGAGTGATGAAGCAACTAAAGACAGTTGGACAGAGGAAACTAGCCTGAGGAACATGTGCAATGATATCTCAAGTTTGGGCAACTTCCCACAACGAGCAAAAACGAAGACGATCCTTATTCTAATTTTAACAGAAATGTTTTTTTTTCCCTCCCTTAATGCCTGCTGATTTCAATTTTATTCTGTTTTCTTGATGCTATGTCAGCTAAATGGTGCACAAATATTTTGTACACTCATACAAGTCCACGTTTAGATCATACTGCAATGACAATTAGACAAGAGTGATAATGACATAACCCAAAGTCAACTTTGATGAGAAGTAACTGGTGAAAATGTGCTTGTAGTTCTTTCTTGAATACACTGTCAATAATCCCTCCATCACCCTGCCAACGGTCAAGTGGTCACAAAAGCTGGCTACCTTGGATTTGTCCTTGTGTTTTTGGTGTCCCACAGCTGAATAGTTGCCAAAAACGACTTATTTCAGAACAACTGCAAGTACAGCTAAGTCTTCAGCATGACAGGTGGAGCATTGCAAGGGCTTACAGACTTCGTTGTTTCTATTATGTTTGACTGTTTCTTAACATCACGTGGAATGAATCAAATTGGTTGAAGACTGGTTTCTGTGACAGTGGGAACCTAAATGGATCATTCACTCAGCAATTTTGACTGAGCATGGTTGAGAAGTTTTTAGCCTTTACTTTTTGCATTCAGAATGTTGAGGATAATAATGGAACTCCTTTGCATGTTTTTCAATTGTCCACTTAACTGAGCGACAACTACTGTGTAGATCTGTGTTACAGTTTCACCAGGTTGAGAACTCATATCAGGCAATGATAGGTGTTCACTCCTACATTCAGTGAACCATATTCCTGTAGTTGAATTGCAATGTAGTTACAGACTGAAGCCCATAGACTCTTTTCCAGGTACATCTTTGAACTGTCAGAACTCTCCTAGTTAGGATATGAAGTTCCACAAAACATGTGCTCCAGAGAATGGAATTCTGAATCCATGAGGTCTCCATGTTGGTTTCTTAAGGTTGTTATGGCCAGGGGTGGTAATGGGGGGAAGCTCCTGCTACCTATTAAATGCTCCCAATGGTGTGCACCTCAAACAGCTCCTGGCCTTCACGTGTGGCTTAGCTACTAAGCCCAGCCGAACCATTTCTACTGACAAGAGAAGGAGCAAAGGTGGGTTACTAATGCCTTAAAACTTTGGGCAGATGGGGCTAGTCAGATATGGTTAGCAGCTCATCTCAAAGGAGGACAACTCTGATCTCAAACCTCCGTTGCCTTGAGGCCACACCCACTCATGGGGAAGGCTTCAGGAGTAAACTCCAAGAGAAAAATCCAGAGCTGGAGTCCCTAAGGCAGTCCTACATTGAGTTCAACCCTGACTGACATCTCCTGCAATGCTGCTGGTACCAAACTATATCAGTCTCTGCCATCCCTTTGGGTTCATCAGATGCATGGAGAGGGGGAACAGCTTGCTCTCCATACCATACTGCTCTGGCTTGTGTAGCTGGACAGCTCGGACACAACATCCATGGTCGACCTTGACCAACGAAGGCCTCATTCATATAGGATCATATACAGCATGGGAAAAGGCCCTTTGGCCCAAATGTCTGTGCTAACCAAGATGCCCATCCATTTGCAACAGAGCAAATGATAGGTTTGAGGATACATAGATCTGGCTAGTTCTTTCACCATCTGACTCAGGATTAATTTGAAAGCCATGCCCTACAGATCACACCCAGTCTGGTCTATACTGGTGCTACTGAGCCACTCTTGTTGATCGATATTTATATTCCATCCTGAATATACTGTATCTTGTGCCCCTAATGCTCTCAGTACTTCGTTCTAATTGTGTTCAATATGGGACTCACGTGCTAAGAAAGGTCATTCGCTCCCAATAGTACATTTGATTATCGACGCCATCAATTTGTCAAAGGGACTGGACAGAGAAGAATTGGGTGGCGAAGTCCAAGATGTCAGCCAGAAAGTATGATTCTATAGACATGACTGTCTCAAACTAATCCAGGAATATTTTGTGGGTTCTCTCTCAAAAAACTAGTGAGGAACTCTGCAGAATCAGTGCCCTTTTTGTCGCTGGGGTCAATGGCAGACGGTATTCTGTCTTGTGTGTCACATTTTCATACAACTTCAAATTGGGGTAATTTCAATACAGACTAATTCACACTGAGGTGTGTCTGTATTCACATCTTGGGGAAGACAAGGTCAATAGATTTGATCCTGTAAAAAGGATACTGACACACCAGTGCTGGAAGGACACAGCAGGACAGGCGGCATCTATGGAGGGGAATAAAGAGTCAATGCTTCAGGCCGAGATACTTCATCAGGACTGAAATGTTGACTGTTTATTATCCTCCATAAGTGCTGCCTGACTTGCTGAGTCCCTTCAGCATTTTGTGCACATTGCTCTGAATTTCCAGCACCCACAGAAACTCTTCTGTTTATTAATGCATCACATGGGTTTTAAACATTCTTGAGTATTTCATGCTCAGTATTAACAAGTTGTAAATTTTGGATTTATTTACTTAAATGATTTTAAGTACCTCAGTGGGGTTTGAACTTGCATCACTAGATCTCTGGATCACCAGTCCAATAGAATAACTACCATAAATAAAACAAGGTGCTAGGAATACTCAGAGGCATCTATGAAGAAAGAAGTAATGTTGAGTTGACACTTCAAAATAAATGACTTGATGAAAGGTTGTAAATCTGAAAGGTTAAATGCTTCTTGCTCTGAAGATTATATGTGAGTTTGTCAATCTACTCAATAGATTTCCTTACGATAAACTGCCAGCCCTGTTGTGAATGCTCTTTTCTTGGATAACACAGTAGAATGCAGTGAGCGATTCCTCCACACACCAGATTAGCTAGTGCACTGACCTACAATGACAGAATAGTTTCTGCACTACAAGGCCATAAGACACAGGAGCAGATTTAGGCCATTTTGCCCATCATGTCTGCTCCACCATTCCATTACAGCTGCGATTTATTTTCCTGCTTTCTCCCCTTTGACGCTCGTAGGAATAAAGAACTTATCAACTGTGAAGTTATCCACTTTGGTGGCAAAAACAGGAAAACAGATTATTATCTGAATGGTGGCCGATTAGGAAAAGGGGAGGTGCAACGAGACCTGGGTGTCATTATACACCAGTCATTGAAAGTGGGCGTGCAGGTACAGCAGGCTGTGAAAAAGGCGAATGTTATGCTGGCATTTATAGCAAGAGGATTTGAGTACAGGAGCAGGGAGGTACTACTGCAGTTGTACAAGGCCTTGGTGAGACCACACCTGGAGTATTGTGTGCAGTTTTGGTCCCCTAATCTGAGGAAAGACATCCTTGCCATAGAGGGAGTACAAAGAAGGTTCACCAGATTGATTCCTGGGATGGCAGGACTTTCATATGATGAAAGACTGGATGAACTAGGCTTATACTCGTTGGAATTTAGAAGATTGAGGGGGGATCTGATTGAAACGTATAAAATCCTAAAGGGATTGGACAGGCTAGATGCAGGAAGATTGTTCCCGATGTTGGGGAAGTCCAGAACGAGGGGTCACAATTTGAGGATAAAGGAGAAGCCTTTTAGGACCGAGATTAGGAAAAACTTCTTCACACAGAGAGTGGTGAATCTGTGGAATTCTCTGGCACAGGAAACAGTTGAGGCCAGTTCATTGGCTATATTTAAGAGGGAGTTAGATATGGCCCTTGTGGCTAAAGGGATCAGGGGGTATGGAGGGAAGGCTGGTGCACAGTTCTGAGTTGGATGATCAGCCATGATCATACTGAATGGTGGTGCAGGCTTGAAGGGCTGAATGGCCTACTCCTGCACCTATTTCCTATGTTTCTGCTTTAAATATACCCAATGACTTCAGCTCCACAACTGCCTGTGGCAATGAATTCCACGAATTCACCACCCTCTGGCAAAAGAAATTCCTCTTCATCTCTGTTCCTAAGGAACATACCTGTATTCTGACTCTGTGCCCTCTGGTTCTAGACTCCCTCACTATTGAAAACATCCTCTCCACATCCACTCTAATTAGGCTTCATCTGATAGGTTTCAATGAGATTCCCCTACATCCTTCAAAATCCTATTGAGTACAACCCCAAAGCGATCAAATGCTCCTCATGCATTAACCCTTTCATTTTCTGGATCATTCCTGTAAATGTTCTCTGCACCCTCTCCAATGACAGCACATCCTTCCTTAGATATGGGGCCCAGAACTGGGCAGTATGGTAGAATTATCACAACCATTACAGTGCCAGTGACCTGGATTCAACTCTGACCCTGTCTGTAAGGTGTTTGTATGTTTACCCCCATGACAACATGGTTCCCTCCCGTATTCCAAAGAAATTCAGTCTAGTAGGTTAATTGGTTGCTTGGCTGTAATTGGACAGCACGGGGTTGTGCTGGAAGGGCTTAAGTAAGCAAAATAAAAATGTTCCAAATGCAATCTCACCAATGGCTCATAAAGCCTCAGCATTACATCCTTGCTTTGATATTCTAGTCATCCTTAAATGAATGCTAACACTGCATTTGCCTCCTTACCATGGACTCAACCTGCAAGTTAACCTATAGTGAATCCTGCACGAGGACTGCCAAGTCTCTACGCCTTTATCCCTTCTGACCGTACACTTCCCTACGCTGTTTCCATCTGTCACTTCTTTAGATATGCAAATTAAATGGCTGCTATAGAACTTTTACAACTCTCTGCTCCAGACATTCAGCATTTAAAATAATCAATCTGATAAGGCTGCATATCCTCTTGTCACAGAATGAACTACTTAAGCCAATAACCTTTAACAATGCAGTACACTTAATACTCTGAATTCATTCCTTCAAATTGCTTCCAGACTAGCAAGCAACACAACCTTTCTCCCTAATCATGTATTGTTCAAAATGTCCACTTCAAACACAGCCTAATAGGATAGCACACTATTTTACTGACATACGTTCTCCTCCAGCCCCTGCAGGCAATGTCTAAAAGTTTCACATTAAAGAGGATTTCAGTAAAATGCCGTGACCACACTGCTTTTAACCTTAATTATTAATGCAATGAGGGGGAAAGAGGGGGAAGATGAATACTGACACCAATAAAACAAGCAAATGACCGACATTCAGACAGATATTGTCTGCCATTCTTCTCCCAGTGATCAATACGGTACTGATACATGCCAGAGGGAGAAATTGAGAACAATCTAATCAACAAAGTATAGTATCTGATGCCCCATTCACCGAATCAGTATCTCTATTGGATAACAATGAACATTCACTAATTAAATTCCCACCGCTCCCTCGCTTCTAAATGCAGTGCACAATACAGACAAGCTCAAGTGGGCTTCCCTAAAGCATTGACTGCTTGACATACACTCACTGGCCACTTTATTAGGTACGTCCTGTAACTAATGAAGCGGACGCTGAGTTTAGGCTCGTGCTTTTCTGCTGCAGTAGCCCACCCACTTCAAGGTTCAATATCCTATGTGTTCAGAGATGTTATTCTGTGCACCACTGTTGTAACATGTGCTTATTTGAGTTACTGTCGCCTTCCTGTCAGCTTGAACTTGTCTGGCCGTTCCTCTCTGACCTATCATTAACAAGGCGTTTTCACCGACAGAACTGCTGAATTTGTTTTTGTTTTTTGCACTATTCTCTGCAAACTCTAGTCTTGTGTGTGAAAATTCCAGATCAGCAGTTTCTGAGATAGTGAAACCGCCCCCCAGGAGATCAGCGGTTTTTGAGTTACTCAAACCACCCGTCTGGCTCCAACAATCATTCCACAAAGTCATTTAGATCATATTTCTTCCCCATTCTGATGTTTGATTCAAACAACACAAACTGAATCTCTTGAACCCTGCCTGTGTGCAATTATACATTGAGTTGCTGCCACACGATTGGCTGATTAGATACTTTCATTAAGAAGGTGTTCAAGTGTACCTAATAATGTGGTCAATGGGTGTATATGCCAATTCCTAATGTAATCCCAAATTAGCCAACATGTCAAATTAGCCAACTGGGAAACCTATCAGTGGTTTTAGAACTGACTCGAAAATAGGGTGAATAAAAAGCCAAGGAACTTTTATGCTGATTGCTAGCAGGTTCGCCTTGCAGGTGACAAATGAATACTTGCTCATGAATATATAGCAAACCATCTCAAATTAAGAGCCTAGAAGAATATCTACATGCTACGCCCTCATGTAAAGAGTATCATATGAGGGCATAGCACAAGGTTTTGGCATTGAGGATTTGTTTTCTTGAAGGAAGGTAGAAGATTAAAACGAAATAAGCCTCTGTTTCAGTCAAGGATGCTTCCCACCAAGGGAATTGTTATACCATTCAAGCCCTCAAACCTGTTCCAGTTTTCAATGAGATTTTGATTGATCTGTATCCTAATGCTATGCATGCTTGGATCCATAATCTTACTTTAGTATTAATTTCAGCTTTAAATTATTAACTGGGCCAGCTTTGTGGGAAAGAATTCCAGACTGTGCCTTGAGTGTGAAGAAGCATTTCCTAACTTCTCTCCCAATGATTTGACCTCCCCCTCACCTACTGTCTCTATGGACTCCATCAACTCTTTACAAAATTGTAAAATCTCAATCAAACCAATAAACTTTTTTCTGGCTTCCAGCCAGGTACAGGTATCCATGTTAACCAACGTTTTGATGACAAACTCTGCTGTCTTCATCGGGGATGATGCCTGGGCATGCCTTCCCTGCATTTCCACAGTTTCTGGAGGGATACCAGGATCCTGAAGAAATACTGGATTAATACCATCCACAAACCCGTAAGGAAGTTCAAATCATGGCTTACATGGGTCAAAGATGACCTGGGACTCAGGACGACTGGCATTTACAGGATCTGTAACAGAAAGATTTCTGCTCCTCACGTATACGAAGGATATAGGTAATAAAGTCATTCCAACTCCCTGTGAATATGGAGCAGCGTATATCGGCACGGTGGAAATCCGCATCAGGGAGCATAGGAGATGTATCCATTTGGGTTATCCAGAGAAATCAGTGGTAGATCACTGCATTCACAATGACCATAGGATTGACTTCGACAGCACAAAACTACTGTGCCACACCAATAGTTTTTGGGACTGCCTGGTGAAAGAAGCTATTGAAATAAAAATAGGGGAAAGGGATTTTAACAAAGATAAAGGTCTCACTTAGCATGAACTGGAATTCCACTGTAAACAAGGTGGGACAACAGAAACTGATTGGATGAGGACTAACCAATCAGGAGGATGGATAACAGGGGTATAATATAAATACCACCCAACTAGACGTGCCCAGGCATCATCCCTGATAAAGATGGCAGAGTTTGCAACCAAACATTAGTTACAATCGATACCTGTACCCGGGCTGGAGCCCAAAAAGAGTTTATTCATCATATATGCTCAGGAAGCACTAATTCCTTTTTCTCGATCAAACTGCTTTTCTACCTTCTGTGTACTACTGATTTCTAACCTGACCCGCACACATTTTTCACTTTATCTCAAAACTTGTTACAATAATACACCAACGATCACAATTTAGCCCTTATGCATCCCTGTTAATGTTTTAGTGAATTGGCCCTGTTAATCTTTTCCAAGTCTGATGTCCAGGAACGGACTGGGGAATTCTAAATGGGATTTAACCAAGCTTTATTTCCACCACTACCGGCAGATACCAAGTGAAATCCATACACAAGGAGCCAGATCCCAGAGACATTGTAATCGGAGAAAAGCAGCTTAAGGTTGGGGATTTTCGAAGCTTGGTTGTTCAGGCACTTTCATAAACCAGTCACTTCACCTCATCGCCACTGCTTGACAAATGGAGAAACCACAAGATTATGGAATATCAAAATATTATCACAAACACCCTTCACAAACTCAGGAATCCAATAGTTATCTGTAAGAACGGTCGTTCTTGTAAGAGAGGGACGGCAGCAGCCCGCTAGATAACCGCCAGATAACCCGCTTTTCTTTGTGTTGATGGAAGACAAGAATAAGTCCCCTTTCTTCAAACAGTGAATGGGACCTGCTGTCCAGCCGACAGAGCAGATGGGGCCTCAGTTTCAGACAAACATGCCTGGGCTGCCCATTCCGAGACATGAATACTCACTACTACATAACAAGACTTCCTATATTTTCCCCGAGGAAAATTCCATCTATTCACAATTAAAGTATGAAGCCCACGAGCAGCATCACACCATTTAGAGTTCTTTTTTGTTGTTTTCCGACCTTCACGTGTTAATTTTAAAGTTCCTTAAAAACTTTTTTTTTCACTGAAACTAGTCTGTCCTTGCTCAACACCCCCGTCACGCCAGCAGTACCTTTAGGGCGCACTTTTCTCCCGTTTTCTTGTGCACACACTCCAGCACTTTGCCATTGACTCCCAGTCCCAGGACGTGCGTGGACACCCGGTAATCATCGGTGATGGCGTTCTTCTTGATCTCCAGCCGGGGCTGTGGATGACTCGGGGCGCCGGCCCCCGTCGCTTTACCCCACTTATTGGGCGATGGTGGGGTTGGATCGTTGCCGTTATGCAGCATGGCTTGGGCAGGGTGCTAGGGACACCTGAGGCAGCACCGAGTCCACACGGCATTAGGGAGGGGCGGCGCTCCGGCTGCCGTCGGGTGGGGTGGGTTGGAACTGAACCCCGGGCTCCGGGCTCCGGACTCCGGACTGGGCGGCAGGTGCTACCGCTCTGAGCGCAGCCTCTGGGCTTGGCGATCAGCTGATTTCCTGCACACGTCAGATCTGGCTCAGGGCGAAAGAGATAACGCTGCATCAACGGCTCCGAGAGGCGAAGCTGGAACCGCCAGCGGAAAAAAAATACACACCAGCTGCCGGCTGCTTCCTTCTCTCTGAAAGAGAAAAGAAGATTCTCATCTGGAAAAGAAGTCCTGGTCAAACTTCTTATCGTTGGGAGAGATCACAGGGGAAGGAGAGCGTCAAGGCGGTGGAATTCGAATTGTGCGTTATTAATTCCCCGGAGTCATCCCGTCACTGTGTCTGGTTTCACCCCTCGGCAGTGGTCGGTCACCGAGCCCAGCAGTGGTGACCTTCTGTAACTATTTATGGCTGAGCTCCCTCCAGTGGAGACACGGTGCTATTGCGCGTCTGACTGACCACCCACCCCGCAGTGACCGTCATTGTGCGTCTCAATTTTAATGGTCACTGCGTCTGATTGACCACTGTCGGGGTCACTCTGTCTGGTTCCCTCCGGTGCTGACTCTCATTGTGTGATTGATCACTGTCAGTGACTGACCTCTCCAATAGTGACCACATCACTTCAGCTTTACGTGTGGTGTCTTCTGTGGAAATATAGTGACCCCTTTGTGCCTGAGTTGCCCATACAGTGGTCACTCTGTGCGTGTGGACTGACTGACTCCCTAAAATAGATACCATGTTTCACTCCGCAGCTGAGTAACAGTGACGTGTCTCTCAATGGTGTGATTTACTGACCTTTACACTGATGACACTCTCACATGCAACCCGACAGTGTGAACTTCTGTTGGTCTTTAAGCATTAGGACTGCAAACTAACTCACAGAAATTAAAACTCTTTCTACAGTGAACCAGAGTTTCCACCTTGTTCATAATGGAAGAACAGGGCCTTAAATTACTTCCTAAAAGTACAGATTTGAGGAGGGTGTTCTCCTGAATTTCTGCTCAAACTAATTTCTGTCTTTCCATGAATTAATTTAGATTAATCAGATTTTTTTTAAAAAGATTTTGCTTTAAAAATCTCTTGACTCATTTTCTTGTGAATATCTTCATGGTGATACATAGGGACTTTGTTAAATAAATAGGCTTTGAACTCTGATATAGTTAACAGTCACAATCTTGTGATTTTGATGAATATACTGAAAAATGGGTTTAATTGCAGACAATAAACATTTTTAATCAATCCATTACCTTTAAGCAATTTGATCATTAATGACAAAAAATGACTTACCTTTCTGTGATCTTTTGCAAGAATATGATTTTTTAACCAAAATTCATCAATGATACCAGCACAACTGATCAGATTCATCAGGCCAATGCCTTTTAGAACTTTCACTATATCCCAAAGCAGACTCAACAACATAATTTTCAAATGGAGTTACAAGTTCAGCCAGGCTGAATGATGAGACCAGCAATTCCACTGAAGTTACCTGAGGGATGTATCCTGAACAGATGGAATTCCAAATAAGTTCTCCACTGTGATATTATTGTTGAGATCAAGCTAAATATTTAAATAAATATTGTCATCTATTATAGGACCTCATCAGGTTACTTAATTCATATTGAAAATGTATCCAAGTAACAGTGTAATGGTATAGAATGGAATAAAATTAAGTGATGGGTTTTGAAGAGGCTTTTTCAAGCAGGACCCGGCTGGTGGCATAGTGGCATCAGTGCTGGACTTCGGGACAAAAGGTCCCGAGTTCAAATCCAGCCGGCTCCCCTACATGCTTTCCATCTGTGTTATGAGCTGGTGATCTCTTTAGAAACTCACCCAGCAGAAGGCAACGGCAGTGGCTTGCTGTAACTTGCCTCGTATTGTGGTTCCCCACAATAACAAAGAGGCATAGAGTCTGCTAACTGGAGAAACTCCGGATTTGACATACCTTTCCTTTTTAAAGAAAATGGAAACACAAAAGTTTATGCAATGGCTTGTTGCAAACCCTTGCAAACAGCATTCAAACCCTTTCTCTAACAATACTGTGTGCTTACCCACACGTCAAGCACTTCAGTTCAAGAGGACAGGTCTCCATCACCTTCTCAAAGGCAACTAGCAAAGGGCATTTTAATGTTCGCTTAGCCCGAGAAACCCATATCCCTAAAATGAATATATTAAAAAAAAGGTGAACAAGGTGTACTACAGAAATCTCACCAGGTAGACTCAATGTTTGAAGGAGTAAGTTAGAGGGAAAATGGCAAAAATTAAAAATAAAAGCCGAAACCATATCATTCTTTTAATGCTTTTGTCATGCAGTCTGCTCTGACACTGCACTCTTGTCCACACTGATAACAGCCAGTTGCACTTTGCAGCAGAGTTTCCTGCCAGGTGGAGCATAGGATGATTTCCCTGCTCACCCCGCCTCTCTCATGATCAGTTATAGAAAGAAACTGGCACACTCTGCATAAGGTAACGAAGAATATCTAAGGGAATCATTTAGAATATCTAAAGGCACCATGAGGTATTTCATCAATATAAAAGAGACCATTAAAGTTCCTTCGAGAGACATACATACTCTCCCGTGATCTGCTAGCTTCCCTTCAATTTATGTAAAAAGAAAAATACATTTTTCCTGCCCCTTCATTTTGTTTGTTTCCTCATTCTAATGAATTGCGTTTTCTCGGCCTTCTGTTTTCATAATGTTTCCCTTGTTTTACATGACAGGGTAGGCCAAAGCCAGCATGGTTTCCTGAAAGGAAGATCCTGCCTGACTAACCTACTGCAATTCTTTGAGGAAATTACAAGCAGGGTAGACAAAGGAGATGCAGTAGACCTGGTCTACTTGGACTTTCAGAAGGCCTTTGACAAGGTGCCGCACATGAGGCTGCTTAGCAATGTAAGAGCCCATGGAATTACAGGGGAGTTACTAGTGTGGGTAGAGCATTGGCTGGTTGGCAGAAAAGAGAGAGTGGGAGTAAAGAGATCCTATTCTGGCTGGCTGCCGGTTACCAGTGGAGTTCCACAGGGGTCGGTGTTGGGACCGCTAGTTTTTACGATGTATGTCAATGATTTGGACTATGGGATTAATGGATTTGTGGCTATACAAAGATAGGTGGAGCAGCGGGTAGTGTTGAAGAAACAGAGATCCTGCAGAGAGACTTAGATAGTTTAGGGGGATGGGCAAAGAAGTGGCAAATGAAATACAATGTGGGAAAGTGTATGGTCATGCACTTTGGTGGAAGAAATAAACAGGGAGACTATTATTTAGATGTGGAGAGAATTCAAAATGCAGAGATGCAAAGAGACTTGGGAGTCCTCGTGCGGGATACCCTAAAGGTTAACCTGCAGGTTGAGTCAGTGGTGAAGGAGGCGAATGCAACGTTAGCATTCATTTCTAAAGATATAGAATATAAGAGCAGGGATGTGATGTTGAGGCTCTATAAGGCACTCGTGAGACCACACTTGGAGTATTGAGTGCAGTTTTGGGCTCCTTATTTTAGAAAGGATATACTGGCATTGGAGAGGGTTCAGAGAAGATTCATGAGAATGATTCCAGGAATGGGAGGGTTACCGTATGAAGAACGTCTGGCAGCACTTGGGCTGTATTCCCTGGATTCAGGAGAATGAGGGGGGGATCTCACAGAAACATTCCAAACGTTAAAAGATCTGAACAGATTGAATATGGCAAAGTTATTTCCCGTGGTAGGGAATTTTAGGACAAGAGGGCATGACTTCAGGATTGAAGGACGTCCTTTTAGAACTGAGATGTGGAGAAATTACTTTAGTCAGATGGTGGTAAATCTGTGGAATTTGTTGCCACAAGCAGCTGTGGAGGCCAAGTAATTGGGTGTACTTAAGGCAGAGATAGATAGGTTCTTGATTAGCTAGGGCATCAAAGGGTATGGGGTGAAAGCAGGAGAGTGGGGATGACTGGAAGAATTGGATCAGCCCAAGATTGAATGACAGAGCAGACTCAATGGGCCGAATGGCCTACTTCTGCTCCTAAATCTTATGGTCTTATGGCCTCTTTTCTCAGTATAGCTCATTCTGAACATCAAACAAGGACTTTAATATTTTAGGCTCTGCAGGAATATGAATCAACCTTGGCTCCATTCTGGGGCTCTCCAATGTAAAATTGCAGAGAATAAGGAGGAGATTATGCTTGTGTTTTTTTTTACTTCTGTAACTCATTAAACATGGAAAGACAATTTGGCCTGTGATACCATACAGTATTCTATCACACACTCTATCTCACCCAGTCAATTTGCAAAGGAAACATTTGGTAGAAAATGTTTGTTCAAAGATAATGTACTAAATACTGTAACCAGGATAATGTCACATCACTGTGCAAGCAAAGCTCCCTACCAGAACTCACTAGAGTATTGTGGCAAGCTATTAGCATAGTACATATGATTTCAGTGCAGTTGGTTGTTTTTTTGGGGGGGGGGGGGTTGCATTTGTGTAAAAATCAAAAAAGGCCACAGTTTAACACCCTCCCATCATTGCACAGTGAGAGGCTGGAAGGTGTAAAGCACCTTGGACTGTTTGGTTGAGGAAATCATGTAAAAAAAAATGATGCAATGCTGAAATATGTGGATCTTTTACTTTGGCAAAGAATGATGGGGTATGAATGCACTATTATATCGTACATTTAATTAAATTATTTCACAAAGGAAAAAAGAAAAGATTTCATAGTTTAGGCACAATATCATAGGGTTCTTCATCCTAAAACAGTGGTTCCCAAAGTGTGTGATATCAGCCATTGCTCCCCCTCCCCCAGGGAGCAGTGGAGCTTCTAGGATAAAGATAATGGGTTGGAGGGGGGCAACTGAGGGATTACAGACTTAGCTTAAGAAACAAATGACTTATTGTAAGCATTTGATCCTCGGTGCCTCATAATTGATCACAATGATCACGTAATCACCTCATCTCCTGCTAACCCTCTGTTCTCTCAGACTTGACTCGAAGCGCATTATAGTTGCTGAAAAGCAATGTGAAACTTCTGTATTTGGCATATCATGAGGAATCTGCACTGAAGAAATTGTTATTTCCAGGCCCAGCCGGCACATTATTGCCCTTCACTACTGTAATACAGTGTTAGCTAGTATTACTCTAAAAATTCCTGTGAATTAGGGTATGATGTTCAATGGGGTAAAGTTCAGAAATCTGTCTTTCTGAATGGTCTTGACCACATTTCTCTATCTCAGTTGGGCAATGAACTATCACTACCCCGCTTTATGTACCTTCAGACGGAGAGGCAGGCTTTGCCTGAGCTATGATGACATCATAACTTTTCCCTTTATTGATCGTGGCGCTTGAGGTTGGACGTGGACAACAGGTGATTGACTGTGTCATTAATGCATAATGAAAATGGCAGAAGCAGACCAAACGAAAAAGAAGTGCAGACAGGACATCGTGGAGTATGCGAAATATGGATTTACACCAGCACCAAGCAACCAACAGCAGCCACTGAGTCTCTTGTGCGAAAATTTTTTTTTCAAATGAGGCAACGAAACTGTTCAGGCTGTTTGAACATTTGAAGAGAATGCACTTTGATAAAGCAAACAAAAACCTGACTGAATTTCAGTCACTATGAAAACTTTAAGAAACGGAACACTGCAAACCATGTTTTTCAGCACTTCACAACAAAACAGTGATGGTTTGCATGCTTCATACAACATTCCACTGTTAAATCTGGAGAGCCCCATACAATTAGAAAGCCTGTGGGCAGAGTTACAATGGTGCTAGACAGCAACTTCTTTGAGCCCATCTGCGGACACAGTTCAGTTTTTACCGTTAACGTCTCTCTTTTTCCTTTCCAAGGTGGATGGGGTTCTGTCAAAGACCCTACCCTGGAACTATAATCAAACTTCGGTTCTTTGCGGTGGTGGGACACGATCCTGGGGCTCATCGACCATCCTTTTCTCGAGCACTGCAGGAGAAAGCAAAATATCAGGAATAGCAGTTCAGCTGTCGTGGGGGGGGGGGGCTCTCCCACTCACTCGCTCTTTGGTGGGGGAAAGAGTTGGTTACCAATTCCAGAGTTGGAGAACTCAGAAAAAAGTATCGGGGCAGACTGTGACACCATAAATCAGTGAGTTGTTTTGAGGGGTGGGGGGTGTGAGGAGGTGGAATGAAGAGCCTGTAGCATGTCAAATTGTCAGGTGAAAGATTAGTTTTTGTTGTAATGAAGATCATGGTCTTTCTTGGGCGCTTTGCTATTGCTTGCTTGGTGGGTGGGGGGTACTGATGCTCTTTTGCTGAAGTAAGTGGGGGGTCAATGCCGTTCTGTTGCTTGTGCATGAAAGGGGCTGGGGTGCCTTGGGAGTTCTAATGTTTTAATTGTCATTCATTCTTCGGGGCACTCTTCTGTTTTTGTGGATGTCTGCGAAGAACAAGAGAAGTTCAGGTTGAATATTATATACGTTTCTCTGATATTAAAATGGAACTGCTGAACTACTGAATGATTGGAGAAGAGTTGGTTCTGCCAGCAGTAAAGGAGGTTCTGAGTACAGTTTTGCACAAGCCACCAAACCAAATAATTAAAGCGATTCCTCTCAGTGACAACTCCGTTCAAAGACAGACAGATGAAATGTCTGAGAGTGTGGAAGACACACTGTCAAACATACTTAGGACAACAGAATTTGCTTTGCAGTTGGATAAGTCAACTTTGCCAAGCAACAAATCTTTGCTTGTAATGTTGGCTTCATAACAGATGAAAGCATGATTCAAGAGCTGTTATTTGCAAGGGGACTTGAAAAAGTTATGAAGGGTGGGGGGGGGGGAATCAATATTTTGGGTTGCTGAGCAATTTTTGAAAGAGGACATTCTGCTCCCCAACACTCTAGCCTCTGCAGGAGATGGAGGACCATCAGTGACAGGACGCCACCGTGGTGTTATTACTTTCTTGAAAAAAGGCTGTACCTAACATATTTACCATTCCCTGTGTAATTCAGAGACAAGATCTTGTTGCAAAAAAAACCCCAAAGTGATCAGCTGCACAAATCAATAAATACTACTATCATGGCAGGAAGGAAAATCAATCCCGATTATTTCAAGAGCTTTGTATTGAAAACGAACAGTTTGAATGCTTGCTGTTGTACACAGAACTCAGATGGCTCTCAAAGCAAAGCTGACTGAGACACTTCCATGTTAGTTTTGAAACTGTGATAAAACTGACACTGAATGAAACATTCAGGTCTTCAACGAAAGAATATTAGGCATGGCATTGCTTACTGGTCAGAATTATTGGCAAAGTTTGATGAAATCAATCTTCAAGGAAATGATGTGAATCTTATCAAAGTCAAATCAGTCATCTCCACACCTGTCCAAGTTAACCCTGTAAGTGAAACATTGGCCGTCACAACCTTTTCCAATTTCCGGAAAAATACCAGACGATGATCTTCAAGTATACTGTGCCCATCTGAGTGAGCTGCATAAAGACATGTCAGAGAGATTTCAGGTAATCCATCCCTGAACACTTCTAATGTGCAACAGGAAGAATGGAAGAACAACTGATAATCTTGTTACAAAATGACTTTGAGCTCAAGGCCAGGTTCCAAAAAAAAATCAGATCAAGACTTATGGCTGCAGAAAAAAAATCTTGAATGCTGCACTGTGGAAAAAGGTCAAGATGTTCTTTATTGCCTTTTCAACATCATAATTACTAGAGTGCAGTTTCAGTGCAGTCACTCAACTTCTTTCAAAGCAACAAAACAGACTGCAAATGACTGAACGTGGGGATCTGAGGTTCCTTCTGAATGACATTCAGCCTGATGTTGAGAAGCTGATATCACTGCACCAGGCCCATCCAGTTCACTGACAGGTGAAAAAGCAATGAAGTAGTGAATACTTGGAATATTAAAAATAAATGAAACTTCATTTTTTTTAACCATAGGTCATTAAGGAATGATTTTATTTGCAACTTTAAATAGATTTGAATAATCTTTCAATTTGCCACTGCTTCGAATTTGCAGTTCCTATTTTCTTTCACTGTTTCATAAATGAAAATTCTTTATAGTTTTTAATGTAATAGTTGGAAAGGGAGAGGAGGCACTGGGAATGTGGTCTGCGAGGCAAGGGGATAGTAACAAAAAATTTTGGGAACCACTGTCCTCAAAGTTCCTCTATGAGGGTGGATTGGGGGGTCAGGGAAGGGAGACAGGGAGGCACAGAGAAGAGGCAGCACCCCAGCAAACATCATTTGAATTTCCAAGGCACCTGCATTATCTTCCATTCCAGTGATTGAATCATGGCATGGAATGTACGCATTTCTTTTCAATGGTGTACAGTAGTGTTGTGATCAGCAGAAATTGACTTGGTGATGTACTCACAGTCCAACACACCAAGGAACAGCAAATGCTTTCATGATGGTCTATATAGTATAAATCTCACAGACCACACAGCCTCTCAGTGCACCAAATGGAGATGGCGGAACGGCCTAACATAAGAAAAAAAATTATAAATTAATTTTAATAAGATCACAACTGCATCTGAGTGTGGGTTCTGTGTTAATGTTTGTATTCTCACAATCACATACTGATACTAGACATAATGGCCAAAATGATATAGGTTATCTGCAACATTAAAAATGTCTGTGAGAAATTTCTTCCTTGGATTAAAATAGATTTTCTTATAAGGTCATTATAATCAAATACATGTGGCTTGGAGGCTGTTATGTCATTTTATTAATACAATTTAAAAATGTACAAAATTTCGATGTTGTAAGTAACACAGACCCAACCAAATCCCAAGCGATTTAGATGGTTTGGAAATAATCTCATGAGTGGTGAATAACATTCAATATTGACAGATACGTCATCATGTGACAAGGAAATGGAAGTAAATTGCTAAAACAATTTAACTAGATCTGAGCTACAGGATACAAGAAAGGTACCTGCAGATAATGATGGATAGTTTATTGAGATCACAAGGAAACCCCTCGGGATATGCAAGCAGATGTAGAGCAAACGACATTAAATAACAAGTTTATATATGGCCACACAGCGCTGTGTACAATTTAATGGCCTTATTACAGAAGGAATATTTAGATAATGAAAGCAAAGCAGAAAAGAACAAAGTTTCAAGCTATCTAAAGATGTTAAAGAAATAGGCAGATTGAACCTTAAGAAGGTTAAGGTTGCCATAAACTCTGTGAACAGAAATCTGAAACACAAGTGGATGTCTGAAGTTGTTTAGTCTTTTAACCAGTGATGATTGCTTGGAACGGACTGCTCAAACAGCAAAAAGAAAGGTCGCTATTCTTTTCAGAAGTAGGAACCATAAAAGCTAAGTTACAGCTCTAAATTTTCAGAGGATTAACATCATTCCCTCAATGATCATTGGGTGCATATCACCTGGACCTGAAACCTTATTAATTTGGAGCTTCACTAATTTCTCCAAAATGACATTACTATTTTAGCTATTCATTACTGAGCTTCATCTCACAACAAACTCACACTCCAACCTGCGATATATTTTCCTGCTCTACCTTAATCTGATAATCCTGTTTAATCTGCCCTACAATATTCTTTAGTGACTGTACATATTATTTGATGGTCTTTCAATTTCAGATAGAAGTAAATAGCTGTTCCTTTAATTCTCATTACTGTACAACTTTTTCTCCAGAAGATCTCGACTGAGATTTTGCACGTTGCTTTCACCATTTGTGTACATTACTGTTCTCTGTTCCCCTAGAAGTTTAAATGTACCAAAGGCTTTCTCTGCAATCAAATTCACCTCATTAAAACTACAAGATTGTTTTTAGTTACTCTTCCTTTAACCATTGGTTTACGTCTTAAATCTGTTTGAGCATAATTTTAAATGAACTATTCTGCTCTTGAAACTTGTCAGACTATTGAGTTTGCTTGTCCAGTCAACTGTTGCTGTTTTGATTGCAAATTTTAGAAAGGTAAATCTTGTTATGACTAAGTCCAGTTGTTTCCTTACATGGGACATTTGATTACTGTTACAAATCAGATTAATAAAACCTTTATACATTAGTGCACCACCAACATGTTGTGAAGGGAATTAATCCTCAATTCTCCTCCACACTTGATGGTCAGAAATGTGAATGAACAGGGCAAGAGGAGGCCATTCAATCCTTCAAGGCTGCACCTTCATCCAATACAATCATTGTTAATCGTCCATCTCAATGCCATAACACCTACTCTTTCTCTACACTCCTCAGTACCTTCTGCATCCAGGAATTTATCCACCTCCTTTTCAAAAATATTTAGCAACTTGGTCCCTGTGGGAGAGAATTCCATAGGTTTGAATGAAGAAAAATTCTCTCATCATAGTCCTAAACGTGTTAGCTCACATTGTGAGACAGTGACTTCACATTCCTGCGAACCAGCCAGGGGAAACATCCTCCTCACATCCCAGATGTTTTGCCTTGCCAGAATTTCGTGATTTAGTTAGACTCCTCCTTATTCTTCTCAGCTCTAGTGAATAGAGATACACCCAGGCAATGCTGAATGTTTGTGTGGAGCTTGTGGTGAGGCAAGGGTTAACAATACCTGGACAAGGACAGAGTGCAGACAGCCCAGACCAGAAAGGTCACTTCCCATTGCAAATCCCTAACCCCAACCCATTTTCACTTACTGGAGATGAGATAAGAATATAATGAAAGGAGCGAAACACACACACACCAACTGAAGGACAACTGATTTACTAACTTCGAAGTATCATCAGTAGTTACCTTGCAGTTTCTATTGACTTAACACCTCTATTGTTAATGGCAATTGATCTTGCAAGTAAGGACTATAAACATACAGTTTACCAAATTTTGTATAAAAATGACATTTCTCTGTTCAGACTTCTGAACAGTGTGGGTGACAGGGGCCATGCTGTTCTTCTTGTGCACAACTAAAATAAAGTACGCCTGAGGAATGAGTGTATTCAGTCCTGTTAATTGGCAATGACCATTCCTCAAGACAGCCAACTCTTGACTTCGTTACATGGGAGAAAGAAATTCAGCCCTGGCAGTTGACCAGTCCTAAATCCTCGGCTGTTGCTACTTGAGCAAGGGATTGAGTCTGCTGTTGGAATGCCAATTTCCTCCTGTGTGGAACAGTCAGTGCACACCAACACTTTAGTCGCTGACGTAGGAAAGTTAAAAAAGAAGCATTCCCTGGGCTGGGTCAGGTCCCAAAGCAACAGATTAAAAAGGATGCGTCCTGGGCCGGCCAGATCCTATTGGACACATTAACAACGGGCGTGCCCTGATTTGGGTTGGATCCAGTGGGATCACAGCCAGTATGTGGTTAACAAAAGGAATTTCGAAATTTGCGCATGAATGGTCCCATGTCCCAGATTCCAGTAGTATGCATGCTTGTGCATTATAGACCAGATAGCATTGTTGAAAAATGTATTGAATCGGGGGAATGGACTAAGTGAGTGTCTGCAGACATGTGGTTAGAGAAATGAATAATGTCATCAGAAAGAAGGCATGACAGCACTTGTACTTTCTTAGAGATTTACGTAGATTCGGCATGTCACCAAAACGTTGACAAATTTCTGTAGGTACACAGCAGGGAGTATCCCAACTCCTGGCATCACTGCCTGGCACGCAATGGAAAAAGCTCCAGGGAGTGGTGGATCATCACAGGCAAATCGCTCGCCAACGTTGACTACATTTACATGGCGAAAGCAAGAAAGCAGCATCCATCAAAGAATACTTGTGCAATCATTTATTTTGTGTTTTATATTTGTAATTAATTTAGATCACTTTGTAGAGATCTGTTTTCACTGTGACATGAAAGACACTTTTTCTGTTGATCAGTGTCAAAAAAGTTAAATTAAATTCACTGTGATTCAATGTTGTAAAACAATAAAGCATGAAAACTTCCGGAGGTGGGGGTGAATACTTTTTAATAGGCTCTGTATGCATCAATATCTTGTATACATCATTGAAGTATACATCAGCTTCTCAACCTGACACCATTTGAATTTTATACCACCTTCTTTGTTTTCCAGACCAATATTGAGGATTTCACATTTATCAATACTACATAAATCATGCTCTCCCATCCTTTCTAAAAGCCTCTAGCATTTTCCCTTATGTTAAGATAAACAACCTGTGGTTGAGTGTTTTCTGTTTTTAAATTGTTGGGTTACCTTCAACAGCCTCTAACCCACTTTAACTATTTCATAATCTATAGAACTGTGCAAAATAATAACCGATGCACCCACTATTTCCAAGGCTGCCTTCTTTAATATGCTGGCATACAGATAATCATACCAGGGGATTTATTGACTTTCTACACCAATAATTTCTTCATTACTGTTTTGTTATTAATACTGTACTAATATCATTTAGTTTCTCACGATTATTTTCTTGGCTTTTTAAGTTTATTTATGTTCTCTTCGGTGAAGACAGAACCAAAGTCTTTGTTTAATTAATCTGCTACTTCCCAATCTTCCCCTTGTTTCTGGACATAAGGGATATAGACTTGACTTCATTGACCTTTCTTTTCAAACACTAACTGTAAGCCTTTACAGTTCACTTTCATGCTTTTTCCAAATTTAAACTCATTGCTTTTTGCTCTCAATTTATTTGTCCTCCTTTGCTTAAATATAACCTTCTCCCAACTATATGCTTGCTACTTCTTTTGGCAACCAAATACAACTTCTTAGGATGTAATGCTTGATTACTTTTGTTGGTCACGATCCATTTACTTTTGCACCAGGCAGGAATCTATGATAGTTATCATATCTGCATTTGTTACCTAAATATTAGCTGTTGCCTATCCACTGTTGAGCCTTTTAATGAAGTTCTCCTCTTTAATCTATTATAACCAACCCACCCCTCAGAGAGGTTTACTAACCTAGTTTTGGATTAAACTACTTAATTTCCATCTTAGTGAAGAATTCTATCATGTTATGATTGAAATCTATTATGTTAAGGTCACCCTTCCCTAATGAATCTCATGCTACAAGATTATTAACTGAACCTTTTTTGTTGCATAATAACCAGTCTAGGATGGCCTATTCCCTAATTGCCTACTCAGCATCCCAGTCCAAAAAAAATCATTCCAGAATTCCTCCTCCACAATACTATTGCTGATTTGATATGACCCAATCTAAATTTCGATTAAAGTTCTCCATGATTACTTGAAACACTCCTGCTATTGCATCTTTAATCTTTGGTTTGGTATCATCCCCTATCACTACAATCTGGAGGCAGAAAGATTTCCATCACTTTAGTTCTTATTAACTCCACCCAGCCCAATTCCACGTCTCCATTTTCTGAACTAATATCCTTTCCCCCTATTGCACTGACTCAATCATTTACTAAGAGTGTCACACCATTTAATTTCCCTATTTTCCTGTCTTTTCTAAATATTAAGTATCAGTGAATCTTCAGCCCAGGCACCGTTCTACTAGCAGCAATAATCCATGATGACAATTATATCCATTAACACCTATTTGTGTTATTAATTCAAAAACTTTGTTAGAAAAAACACCCTTACATTTATCATTTTATTTTGTTTTAAAGAAGTTTACATTGTTATTATACTATATTTGTCTTATTTCCATTTTCTTTCTTGCCTGGACCCCATTTGCTTGTGCATTTGTTTATTTCACACCTCTGTCCTTTCCTGACACAATCTGGCTATCCCTCCCTCCCTCCCTCCTCCTCATCCCCAGTTTCATCTATCACCCAGTGGTTCGCTCTTCCCTCCCCCCACTTTATTACTCTGACTCCTCATCTATTCCACCCACCACGCACCCCCCCCCAGTCCTGATGAAGGGTATCAGCCCAAAATGTCAATTGTACTCTTTTCTATAGACACTGAGTTCCTCCAGAACTGTGTGTGTGTTGCTTGGGTTTCTAGCATCTGCAAATTTCGCTTGTTTGTGATTCAACATTTTCCTGCTCTGCTTCCTTGTGGTTCCTTTTAGTACTTGATATTTTCCTTCACTGGGAACAGGTACCCTCTCTGAACCCCCACTCCAACATTATATTAAGTTTAAAGCTCAAACTTTGCACCTAGTTTATTTCAGGTACTTTCTGTACCAAAAGAATTGGTCTCAGTACTGATCTCACAACTCAAAACCCTCTCCTCTCATACCAAGCTTTGAAACACATTATTTATCCCTCTGGTCCTATTAACCCAGCTTGCTTGTGGTTCAGATGGTAATCCAGAGGCTATTACCTTTGTGGTTCTGCCTATTAATTTAGAGCCTAATTTCTCAGACTCTCTCAGCGAAAACTTACCCACCTATGTAAACCCTGACAATTGACCCCCCTCCTATTAATAGACAAAATGTTGGAGGAGCTCACCTATGGAGATGAATAAAGATCAACATTTTGGGCCAAGACCCTTCATCACCACACCCCTCATTCCAAGTTTCTCTCCAGCCTGGAAGAAATGCCCTCACCCTGATATCAGCCCGGCAACAGGGCTTTAAAGGTCTCTTTCTCCTGCTACAATATTTTAACTTTCTTCTCCGCCACCCCCCCCCCCCCCACTTGGAATGTTTACTGTACCATGGTGGCAAAAATCAGTGTCAGGCCAGAAGCCTCAGGAGCTCATGAACAAAATTCCTCATTAGCTTGGGGTACCATGCATAATCTCAGTTGCATTTGAGCTTCATCTCAGTCATGGCAATTTGCTTTTCTACATTAAGGTGATAGGTTTGGCAATTTCTATATTACCCCTCCTCCATGCAATCATATTCTATCCTCGCAAAACATTACAGGCACCTCACCGCTCTGTGTAAAAGGTGTGTCCAGCACATCTGCTTTAAACTTACCCCCTCATCTTCAATGCATGGCCTCTGGTATTAGCATTTCAAACCTCTGGGGAAGTAAAAGCAGTTGACTACTCTTTCTATGCCTCTTGTACCATTATAAATCTCTATCAGGTCTCCCCTCAGGTTTTACCACTCTAAAGAAAACAACGTAGACTTGTCCAACCTCTTCCCACAACACATGCCAAAGACCCTCACCATTACTGAGACACCTACTGCTCATTGCCACCATTGGGGAGGAGAGACAGGAGACCGACACCTCATACTCAGTGATTTGCCACCATTAGAGAGGAGAGACAGGAGACCGACACCTCATACTCAGCGATTTGCCACCACTGGGGAGAAGGGACAGGAGCCCGAAGCCTTACACTCAGCGATTTGCCACCACTGGGGAGGAGGGACAGGAGCCCGATGCCCTACACTCAGCGATTTGCCACCACTGGGGAGGAGGGACAGGAGACCGACACCTCATACTCAGCGATTCATGAACAGCTTCATTCCCTCTGCCATCAGATTTCTGAACAGTCTTTGAAACCCACAAACACTACCTCTTTATTCTGTTGTTGTAATTATTTTATATCTTTGTACTGCATTGTTGTCATAAATCATTAAATTTCATGTTACATAAATGAATCTGACTCTAATCCCAGTTAATGTCTTCTACACTTCTCCAAAGCCTGTTATCAAACAAAAACTGCAACCAAGCCATAAAAGGAGATGTTAAGCTAGATGACCAATAACTTCAAACTTTGGGGATCACCCTACCTTTGGAAAAAGAGCTAAAGGAGGTTGGGAAATTTGAGTACAGAGCTTTGATAGTTTGAAGGCATGGGCTGCCAACAGTTGGGTAGAATGTGGAATATCGAACATAGAACAGTATATCACAGAAACAGGCCCTTTGCTTCACAATATTGCGCCAACTAACTACATTTATAATCAAATAGTAACTGAACTAATCCATCCTGTCCACAAAATTTTTACATCTTCCATTTCATGAACATTAAGTGCCTCTTCAATGCCCCTATTTTATCTGCCTCCATCACCACTCCAGGCAGCACATGCCAAGCACTCATCCCTCAGTGAGAAAGACTTGCCCTGCACATCTACTTTGAACTTGCCCTCTCTCACCTGAAATGCATGCCCTCTGGTGTTAGACATTTCTACCCTGGGAAAAAGATATTCCTTGTCTACTCAATCCATGCCTCTCATAACCTTATAAACCTCATCAGATCTCCTGTCAGCCTCCACAACTCTAGAGAAAATGACAAATCTATCCAGCCTCTCATGCCCTCTAAACCAGGCAGCATCCTAGTAAACCTCTTCTGCACTCTCTCCAAAGCCTCAACGTCCTGGGGCAACCAGTACTGTATGTAATACTCCAGATGTTTTATAAAGTTGCAACATAACCTCTTGATTTTTGAAGTCAATGCCTCGACAAAAAAAAGGAAGCATTCCATAAGCCTTCTTAACTACCTTATCAATCTGTGTAACACCCACAAAAACGCTGGAGGAACTCAAAGGCCAGGCAGCACCTATGGAAAAGAGTACGGTCGAGGTTTCAGGCCAAAACCCTTCAACAGGACTGGAGAAAAATGCTAGGGAGTAGATTTAAAAGGTGGGGGGGCAGGGAGAGAGAAACACGAAGTGATAGGGGAAACCTGGAGGGGGAGGGATGAAGTAAAGAGCTGGGAAGTTGATTGGTGAAAGAGACAGAAGGCCATGGAAGGAAGAATAGCAGGGAGGAGAACCAGAGGGAGGTGATGGGCAGGCAAAGAGATAAGGTGAGAGAGATGGGAAATAGTGAAGGAGGTGGGGAGGGGGAACCATTACCAGAAGTGTGAGATATCGATGTTCATGCCATCAGGTTGGAGGTTACCCAAATGGAATACAAGGTGTTGTTCCTCTAACCCAAGTGTGGCCTCATCACGAAGGTGGAGGAGGACATGGATGGACATAGATGGACATTTCTTCATAATCACTCAAAGAGTTGAACTGCATGTACATGTAACGAGAGCTGTACAAGTCATCTCCTTCTACCTTGGGCCACAAACTTATCAATCATCCCTGCTGTGGACCACTTTCTGGAGGTCTAAGACGCCGACTTCTACAAAGAAGGGATCCATATGCTCCACGACCACTGGACTAAGTGTGTAAATGTAGGAGGGGACTATGCTGAAAAATAAATGTGCTAGGTTTTCTAAAATTGACTCCTTCTACCTTAGGCCACAAACTTATCAATCACCCCTCATATATCGCGCTGTATTCCTTGCTATTCTTCTATTCTATCCACAATTCCACCAATCTTGGTATCATCTGCAAACTTACTAACCCATGCAGCTCCATTTTCATCCAGGTCATTTACATACATCACAAACAGCAGAGATCCCCGCAGAACTCCAGTAATTATAGATCTCCAGCTGGACAGGTCCCTTCAACCACTACCCTCTATCTTCTGTATGCAAACCACTTCTGAATCCAAACAGCCAATTCACTGTAGACTCCATGTATCCTAATCTTCTGGATTAGCCACACTGGAGGAAACATTGTCAAAACATCTTGCTAAAATCCATGTGCACAACATCCACTGCCCTACCTCCATCAATCTCTCTCGTCACCTTGTCAAAAAACTCAAGTCGGTAAGTTACAACCGGCCACAAACAAAGCCACACTGGCTTTCCCTAATTTGGCCATGGGCTTCCAAATATTCACGTACCCAATCCTTAAGAGTTCTCTCCAGCAGTTTCCCTACAACTGACATGAGACTCACCAGTCTATAGCTTCCAGGATTTTCCCGTTCCCTTCTTAAAGAGAGCTCTAACATTAGCCACATGCCATCCCTCCGCGACCTTGCCATGCCTTGAGGCTACGTCTACACTACGCCGGATAATTTTGAAAAGGCCGGTTTCAAGTAAAAACGACAGGCGTCCACAATAAGCATTTTTCAAAATATCTCTGTCCACACTAACACGGATATTTGGGTGAATCTCCTCTAATGGGCATGCGCAGGGCACACAGAAAACAAGCGAAGGGGAAACGATATACTTGGTCCACATTTGTCCAGTTACACAGTAGAAAAACTTAAAAGGAATTGCTCTTGGCTCTCGCGCAGGAGGACTTAAAACTCAAAAAAAAACAAATACTGGAGCGTATGGAGGCAACCGACAGAGAGTTCACCGACAGTATGACTCAGCTGACGACGAACATTGAAAAATTGATTAACTCTGTTGCATTAATAAAGCACCTTGTTAAATGTATAAAACATGTCTGCATCAGTGTTATCTTGTATTTCCATACAATGTTACATTAGGCTGTTACACATCTATTGTCAGAGAAGTACTTGCATAAATAGGTAAACCACCTTCATACAAGCAAGGACAGAAAACAGGGCAAAGCGAGTATACTTATTTATTCAGTAAGCTATGGGTCAAAGTATTTGGTGAGTACATTTCTAACTCTTCTGGCCTCAGTCTTGTTGCCGTCTGTTCTGAAATTGTTAGGTTCTGCGAAGCGCAGAATCAAATATCGCTGTGATGATTGTACGCTCTAGTATCAATTGTTTGGCGACAATAAAGTAGTAATAATAATAATAATAATAAGAAGAAGAATAAGAATAACATGAAGAAAACATGAAATGCCATGCTGTCGCCATCCGTTCCGGCACATCATGACAGCGGTTTTAAAAAGCTCCAGTTACCCCGTACACACTGCAACAGATATTAGGCGTTTTCAGATTTATTCACTCTGGAGACCATTTCTGGAAATCTCCATTTTCGGGGGCTGAAAACGCCGTTTCAGTGTGGATGGAAGGTCAAAACGAAGAGAAAAAGCTTCATTTTCAAAATTATCCGGCGTAGTGTGGACATAGCCTGAGAGGACACTCATCTCATCACCCATTAACACTGCTAACGGTCCTGCCATTAAATGTGTACTGTCTCTTCACATTTCATCTGTCAAAGTGCAACACTTCACATTTGGCTTGGTTAAGGAAGTCCCGGTCTATATGAGGGAAGTTGAAATCACCCCCTATAACATTATTACTTTTACAGCTTTCGCTAATCTACCCGCATGTCTGTTCCTCATTGTCCCAGTGGCTACTGGGGGTCTGTAGCACAATCCATCAGAGTGATTGCACCCTTCCTACTTTTGAGTTTTACCCGTAGACTCAGCAGATGAACACTCTGTTATGTCCCCTCTGAGTGCAGCTGTGATATTGTCCCTGATCGATAGCACAACTCACCTGCTTCTTTTATCCACTCTATTTTTTTTTAAAGCATTGAACTCCAGAACATGAAGCATCCACTCCTGTCCCTCTCTTAACCGAGTTGTGCAGTGGCTAATGCGATGCTATTACAGCTCAGGGCATCGGAGTTCGGAGTTCAATTCCGGTGTCCTCTGCAAGACCCCGTTTCCTCCCCCACGCCTCTCCCCCCCCCCCCCCGTGGAATGCGTGTGCTTTACCCGGGTGCTCTGATTTCCTCCCAGTCCATCGACGTACTGGCTAGGTTAATTGGTTATTGTAAATTGTCATGAGGTTAGGATTAAATTGGGGTTGAAGGGGATTGCTGGGTTGGCCAACTCCGCATTGAATCACTAAGTTTAAAAAAGATCTGTTGTATCAACATCTTAGTTCCATGTCTTGATCCATGCTCCATGTTCATCACCCTTATCCATAATACTCCTAGCATTAATATAGAAATACTTCAACCCATCTTTCCCATGATGTCTAATAGTTTATTCCTGCCTATTCCACTGGACCTGATATCTACCTTCCTCTGAATCTCTCCACTCACTGGCCTGGTGCTCTGGTACCCATCCCCCTGCATAGTAAACCTCCCGACCAGGATATTGGTTCTCCTCCGGTTAAGGTGCAACATGTCCCTCTTATACCGATCACCCAGGCCCCAGAAGAGCACGATCAGAGCAAAATTGGAAACCCAGTCCTCTGCACCAGTTAATTAGCCACACATTCATCAGTTCTATCACTCTATTCCTGTCCTAACTAGCACAGGGCACTGAGAGTAATTCAGAGATTACTCCCTTTTCAAAACTCTTTCTTTTAGCCTCAAGTTCAATCTTTTCCCATTTATACTGTTACTCTTTTAACATTCAGGCCCTTATTTTAACTATCATTTCTGTTATTCCATGGGAACATCCCACTTTAATTCAAAATTATCATAAATATAACAAAATATAAAAATACTCCAATAAACTATCATCTTCTGTTATCAACACACACCAAAGTTGCTGGTGAACGCAGCAGGCCAGGCAGCATCTCTAGGAAGAGGTACAGTCGACGTTTCGGGCCGTTCACCAGCAACTTTGATGTGTGTTGCTTGAATTTCCAGCATCTGCAGATTTCCTCGTGTTTGCACCTTCTGTTATCAGCCATGCTATGCATCCAAACCGTTACCTGCAGCTTATGGCATCATCTCCATGCGATCTTAACGCTTCAATCATACAAGCCACGTGGGTGAAAACAGGTTTTTTCCCCTCGGTTTCAAACAAATATGTAACTCAAAAGATTATACAAAATTTAGGAAAAAATACTTAATAACATTATTCTGAGAGCATAGATGTGCCAATTCACATAAAATTCCAATTATTTTTCGTTCCCTACCTGAAAAGGGGAGGCAAAAGAAACATATGTACTCCCAACGCACCCGTCATTTTATAGAACGAGTACAACATATACTGCCCCTCCCCAGGCACGAGCAATCAATTGAATGCAAGTCCTTACAAGTCAATGGCAGATTCAGTACTCAATACTAAGAGAATACCGTGCACGCAGATTCTCAGAATTTTCAACTAAATACATTTGCATGCTTTTAAAGTAATATTCCTTTTTTCCTCAACATGAAATGATATTCACATTAAGTAAATAATTTTAACTCTTTTAAAAAATCAGTTGAACAGTTATTTATAACTAAATGGAACAGATTTCAACCTTGTCACACAAGCATACTCAATGAATCTGTAATAGAATACAGTAATAACCATAGCAGAATCAATGAAGGACAGCACAAACTTGGGTGTTGAACCAGTGAGCAAAAGGCAACAAGAAAAAAATACAAAAAGAAAGTAATAATAATAATAATAGTAAATATATTTCGTACCAATCTAAGGGAAAGATTTGGGAAAGGGATAAAAAAATGAAAAAATTAAGTAAATAAGTACATAAGGACTGGATAATTATGTCTGCGGGCAGGAGCAAGCATGAACAAATTAGGATATAAACACCTACAATGGTTGATGCATAGGCTTATATACAACATTTTGGACCAGTGGAAATGGTCCAGAAGGGTTATATGGAAACTATTATTACCATTTTTCTTAACAACTAATTTCATTACTTAGCCTAATAGGTTAGATTTACCACAGTACATAATTATCTATTTAAATGTTTATTTTCCTTTTATATCATCTCAATGTGTACTTAAGAATGTATCAATAATTGTAGTTTTATACATATGAAAAAATGGAAAAGGTTATATGTGTGAAAAAAGTACATGATATTTGTGAATTCCTTATCCAAATAAGAATAAAATTTAAAAAAAAATAATAGTAAATATATATAAGCAATAAATATCGAGAATGAGATGAGTCCTTGAAAGTGAGTCGATAGGTTGAAGAAACATATCAATGATGGGGCAAGTGAAGTTGAGTGAAGTTATCCCCTTTGGTTCCAGAACCTGATGATTAAGGGGCAATAACTGCTCCAGAACTGGTGGTGTGAGTCCTGAGCATAACAACCAAAATAATTAGAGGAATGAAAGAGTTTGGAATGGTAGGGTGAAATGAAATCACAAAGAAAGTGCAGCATAGGGCTATGGAGGGATCTGAAAATAAGCAAGAAGATTTAAAAATCAAGGCTTTGCTTAGTCAGAATTCAGTTTAGGTTAGCAAGTCCAGTGGCAATTGACAAAGAAGTTGTGATATGAATGAAAATATAAGCACCAGACTTTTGGATGATCTCATGTTTATGGAAAAGTGAGTGAGAAACATCAGCTAGAAGTGTATTAAATCCAGAAATACTAAAGAAATAGGTGATGGTTTGAACAGCAGATTAGTGAGGAGGGGTGGAGTCATTGGAGGTGGAAATCAGAGGCTTTGGGCCTGGCATGTACAGTATACATGATACAAGCTCAAGATAAGATGCCGTATGTCACCAAGGTTACAGACAGCCT
This sequence comes from Mobula birostris, assembly GCF_030028105.1. NCBI lineage: Eukaryota > Metazoa > Chordata > Chondrichthyes > Myliobatiformes > Myliobatidae > Mobula > Mobula birostris. The sequence goes on from NC_092385.1 coordinate 58,013,882, forward strand.
GGCTTTGTTACAAAGGTTGCTTGGGAGAATGATGTAGTCAGTGACTGGGAAATTAAGTTTTCAGCCTGAAGATGATTATTCTATTTATTCAGTAATGAACGTCACACAAGCAGTCTACCATTTAGAGACAAAGAAAGAGTCAGAGGGGTGAACAGGGTGGTCTTTTTTGGAGATGGTAGGGTTTAGCTAATTTTCATTCCTTCAGGTCTCCAATCCCTATGCAAAGGATATCTTTTTTAGTGTACCTAGAGGGAATCGATTAATTTCCCAGTCAAATTTGTCCCTGTACACTTATCCAACCCTGACCCTTTTCTCTCTCCTCCTGATCTGCCCAGTTCTTCTACAACCCTCCTCCATGCACTTCATCTGCCCATCACTACACACACCTCCAACTGGGTCCCCCCTCCCACTGTTCCCATCTGCCCACCCCAACCTCCTTTACTTGGTTCTATGCTCCGACTTGCTCTCATATCAGATCCCATCATCTGGAACCCATTTTTTGCATCCACCTATCACCTCCTGGCCTGTCTCTATTTCCACTCTTCCCTCCTTCATCTGCCCATCAGCTCTTCTTTACCTGGATCCACCTATCGCTTGCCAACTCTTGCCCCACCCTTACCCCCTCCCTCTTTGGGCCAACCATCTCTCCTCTAACATTCAATTCAGATGAAGAGTCTTGAACTGAAATGTCAACTGTACATTTTCCTCTGCAATGCTACCTGAACCATTGAATTCAAAGGTTTAAAGGTTCATTTATTATCAAAGTATGCAGTATACAACTCAGAGATTCTTCTTCTCTAGCAGCAGAGCGATCCCACCAACAATCAGAAGGCAGGCAGTTGGCACTCATGTTTTGCATTCATCTTGATGTTCCAATCTCCCTTGTTGCTCTTTAATCGGCAAACAATGTAAGCTTTAATCGGCGAAATGGAGATGGACATCTGCTCACATCCCGTCCCACAGCCTCCCCACCTCAAGGCTCGAGCTTGCTGCCTCCTGGAATCCTCTTGGAGACAGCAAAGTGCTAGATCACCTAAACAATCTCCAAACTGCAAATCATAGGCTCCAACAGTCCAGAAACATATTCACGATGAAAACCAGATGTAAAAGACGCAAAAGAAGTGAAATAAATAGTTTAGTGGTCTATCCAGAAGATGTTGACTGAGGGAGCGTTGTACACAAGTGCCATCTTGACGAGAGGCTATGATTTTAAATTCCTCCAGCACTTTGTTTTTTTGGCCCCAAATCTTTATTGTTAATCCTCAGAATCCAAGCATTCAACTATGATACATACCTTAATGTTTCATATTTACTGTGATTTGTAAGGTGCAATTAACTAGTCATTGATGCATCCCTTTCCAAGAAATGCAATTTGCAAGTCCACTATAGCCCACATCACACATGCTGAACAGATCGATTGTTTGAATTCTGTTCAACTCAATATCTAGGCATAAATTAAGTATCAAAAGATTATTATTCAACTGGAGTTAAGGAACTTATTTATTTTTTTTTGTTTTCATCAGGACCTGGAATTCTGTTTTGGAGAACATAAATGTAATTAATTTCACTTCTACTTGAGATATGATCTCAGATTTCAGTTACCATATATCCATTACAGTTTGAACATATCCATATGATACTCTTAGTGTGCACTACTGAGTCATTTGTGAACAGAGGAAGAAGATAAAAAATTAAATTCATGCCCACACTGGATTCTATAACCTACAATACTTCTCCAAACTGTTAACAGAAAGTCTGATTAATTTTTCAGTGAAGCAATTTCTTCAGAGTATAAATGAATTCATTTTAAATTTCAGCATTTCCCTTTGATGCCTTGTTCCCAATAAAATGCAAAGCTCCATACTGTCTCATGATACATTTCACCAGTTTGGCCAAGGCTCGTTCTTTTCTCAACAGTTATTTTCTTAAGGAAAATATGCTTTCTGTCCCCTCACCAGCCCAGACCTCATATTGACGCACTACTGTCTAAAAGCAGACCATCTATGCTCAGGACAACGCAGGATATTCTTCACAATGCCTTCAAAAATGAACAGGCATGGAGCAACTAGACTACAACCACACAGGCGTAAGTTTATTGAAGTATAAAGGCAGCAAATGGAAAGAACTGAGAGAACACTAAGGGGATGTACAAGAATGATTTGTCAACAACTGTCTATTTTTGTCTTCATTTTAAAAAAAATTATAGACATGGGTAGCACTTATTGCCCATCCAAGTGAGTCACCTCATGAACTGCAGATGCCCTTTGGGTGAATGTCCTCCCATAAGGTCAAAGCCTGGATTTTCTGCAGCAGGTAGATCATCTTCAGAACTTCTATAGCCTTTGCAACATCAATATCAGATGGAATATTCTCCAGTTACTTGCGAGCACCTCCATCAGCACCCAACAAGTTTGATATTTCAGCAACTCACGCAAAATGCTGGAGGATCTCAGCAAGCCAGGCAGCATCTATGGAAAAGCGTAAGCAGTCAATGCTTCAGGCTGAGACCCTTCATCAGGACTGGAGAAAAAAGATGAGAAGTCAGAGTAAGGAGGTGATGGGTGGATGCAAAAAAGGTGGGAGAACCTTGAACTCACTGTGTGTCATTTACATGGCAGTTAACCACCAGGACTATCATGACAGCATCTCCCAAACTTGAAATCTTTCTCAATAAGAGCAAGAAAGGTAGTAGACACTTAGAAGTATTGCCACTTTTAGTGTCTCCATCAAGTTACACACCACTCTGATAGAGAGAGCAGCGGCCTCTGTGGGTGCACTGGAATCCATAATGGGTTGGGGTTTGGCCCCTCCTTCAGTGCAGCCCTCTGGTGCTCAGTGGAAGAACAAGCTGGACCAGGACAACATCCCATGTACCATCAACCTACAGGCTTTGCCACTCGGGGACTTGGGCTACATGATTATTTGCGATTTGTGCTTTTCTGTTACCATAACCATATGTGCTATGTGCTGTTGGTAATGTGTTTTGCACCTTGGCCCTGGAGGAACACTTTTGTTTGGCTGTATACATGTATGTTTGAATGATCATTAAATTTGAACTTGAGCTTGAAAGTATAGGGAGAACGTCAGAGATAAGTTTTTTTTTAAACACAGAGAGAGGTGAGTGCATGGAACATCCTATGAGGGTGGAGGTAGATACACTAGGGACATTTTAGAAACTTAGGTAGGCACACGAATGACAGAAAAATTGAGGTCTATGTAGCAGGGAAGTGTTAGATTGATCTTAGAATATGTTAAAAGGTCAGCACATCATCGTGTACTCAATGGCCTATACTGTACTGTAACGTTCTATGTCCTACCAGCACCTCTCTGTAGAAATGAATTATAAAACAAATGAGGGCCAATTAAGCTTCTGATACAAGCTGGTTCCCCAGGATGTAGATGGTTGAGGACAGCAATGGCAAAGCTCTGGGATACTAATGGTAAATGTCAACCTCTCTTTCTGGAGATGATCCTGTGTGCGGCACTAATGATACTTCTTACTTATTATCCTGTGACTAAGTGTTATCTGAGTGTCGCTGCATGCATATGTAAAATGCAGAATATGTGTAAAAACTGTTTGACATACTGATAGGCTTTGTTCTGACTTCTCCTGGTTTGTGCAAAGGGAGCCCTGAGATAATGATTAACTAAGAAAAGGGAAAGTATACTCTGGGGAGGATTCAGTGTGTCTTGACGTTTATATTTGATGTGTTAGGTTGTTCCATCCTTATCTTAGAGCTTGGGCTGTTGCTCTTCTTTACAGTGGAGGGAAACTGTTGACAAAGTGCAGCTATTCACTTGGTACAATGTCTATACTCTGATGATGATCTATTATCTCCATGCTGGTTGCATAAGGTTCAGGGGCTTTTCTTGAAGATAGTGGCAGAAGTCTGCTTTATGTTTTAATAAGACTCATCAGTATCTTTGGTGCTGTAGAGAACTTACCCTGGAAACATTTTTCATTCTTTTATATAGAGAAACTGTTTTATGAAATATGGATTGAGGTGCTTGGTGAAGCTTTGCGAGATCTTACACAATGCTGTTTTATCCGAACAGTGGCCGCCAGAGAAAGCAGGATCTCCCAGTGGCCACACATTTTAATTCCACGTCCCTCCCATTCCCATTTTGATATGTCTATCCACGGCCTCCTCTACTGTCAAGATGAAGCCACACTCAGGTTGGAAGAACAACACCTTATATCCCGTCTGGGTAGCCTCCAACCTGATGGCATGAACATTGACTTCTCTAACTTCCGTTAATGCCCCACCTCCCTTTCGTACCCCATCCGTTATTTATTTATTATTAATTTTTTTTTTCTTTTCCCTTTTATTTTCCTCTCCTTTTTCTCCCTCTGTCCCTCTCACCATAACTCCTTGCCAATCCTCTGGGCTCCCCCCCGCCTTTCTTTCTCCCTAGGCTTCCCATCCCATGATCCTCTCCCTTCTCCAGCCTCGTATCCCTTTTGCCAATCAACTTTCCAGCTCTTGGCTCCATCCCTCCCCCTCCTGTCTTCTCCTATCATTTCAGATCTCCCCCTCTCCCTATCAAATCTCTTAATATCTTTTCTTTCAGTTAATCCTGACGAAGGGTCTCGACCCGAAACGTCAACTGTACCTCTTCCTATAGATGCTGCCTGGCCTGCTGCGTTCCCAGCATTTTTTGTGGCATGTTATAGCAATTCTGGAACTAGTGTGGCATTGTAAGTTTGTCATTGAATGGTCCTATGCTCCCACTGCACTTGGGCATGGGCTGTCACATTTGTGAATCATTAGCCAAATATGGGGTTTTTATCTTAAGCTCAGGGACATAAGGTATGCCTGGATAATGCATTCAGAGTGTCTCCTTTCATCACTGCAAGCTACATTCTTCTTCCTTCTGCAATTGCTGTGGAGTAGACAAGGACTGAGTGCTTGATACCAGATTGTAGAGGATATAACAGCTAACGAATTAAGATTGCAGTTGTAATTCTTTTCTGCAGAACTACCAGGAATTGGACTGGAGTCAAGAATAGCATTTAGAAGGGTTTGCCCTTGATTTATGCAGCAGGCCAGGCAGCATCTCTAGGAAGAGGTACAGTCGACGTTTTGGGCCGAGACCCTTCGTCGTCCTGACGAAGGGTCTTGGTCCGAAACGTCGACTGTACCTCTTCCTAGAGATGCTGCCTGGCCTGCTGCATTCACCAGCAACTTTGATGTGCGTTGCTTGAATTTCCAGCATCTGCAGAATTCCTCGTGTTTGCCCTTGATTTACAAGGGTCGTCCACCTATCAGGATTCAAGACTCAAATGTACTTATCACATATACGTCATAATTACAGTGAAACATGCATTAACAACCAACACAAGCGGATGAACTGGGCCACAGCCCACAAATGTTGCCACACATTCTTGCGCCAATACCGTACCTTAGAACTCACCTTGCAAACGGATGCTCAAAATAAGTCGACATAAAGCACAGCTGCTCACAGGCACGTGTTTGAGCAATGCCGGCTAGAATGCAGTTCCGGGGGAGGAGCGGCTGCTCGGGGCGCAAGCTGCTTTTTTTTGCGCGCTGCTTTTTATCGCGCGCTGCCGTTTATCGTAACAGTGAAAACACCTTCTGTTAGCGAAAACAGGTAACTAATATAGCTCTTTCATAACAGGGAGGTTTTGTAAAGCGAACGTTCGAAAAGCGGGAGACACCTGTATATGTACAGTAACTTGCCTGCAATGCTTGGCAGAACAACACAGAATACAACAAGCAGCAACAAAACAAACCCCGTTCCTCCCTCCTACCCAACCACCCACACACATATGTAGTCCTCCAACCCCAGGACAAGCCGTCTTTGGCCTCCAGTGGCCTTGGACTCCAAGACATTTGACGTTTGACTTCCCTAGCGGAATCGGGGTTCTGGCCAACAAGACTCAACTTGTGGACTTCCATTTCAAACCTTGGGCCTCGGCATCAGTCCTAGAACCTGCGATCATCAGACACTAGGCCAATGATGGGACCCCGAACACTAGGCCCTGAAGTTAGGCACAGTTTTTAATTATGGTGGGAATAGCTACCTACCTCAGGAAGGTAAAGTCATGCAAGCATCTTAGCATTAACTGTAACAATGACCTCTTCTAGGGCACACACTAACTACACGCTCTATGCATGATAGTCCTTTGGGGCAGCAAAGGACTCCAGGTTAAGATATGAATGCCAGAATTTTTATGTAGCCTGAGATCAGAAACGATCCATGTGTTCATACTATTCTCTCTCCTATCAATAAAAAGGGGACAAAGTCCTTCTGAGTGGACTGCATCAGTGACATTATGCAAAGTGGTTGAGCTACAAGCTGCCAAGAGGACGTTCAGGATAATAATTAGGTCTTCACCTTTGCGGGCAGAACAATTCCATTAGAGGTCCCTTACTGGAGTTCTACCTACCTTCTCCGAGGATCGTCACATTGTCGTAGTGGAGAGGCTTGTGAGCTCCTGAGATCTTGCGAGCGATGTCGCTTGGATTTAGCCGGTGGTAGGGTCACCCGTGGTGGTAAGGTCAAAGGAGAAGTTCCAGACAAAGAGAAATCCAACCAAGACTCATCAATGGAGCTGGCAGAAGATGATGACAGAACATAATAGCAGCGAGGGCTGCAGCAGTGAGGGGTCCCAGTCGTCTTGCGCTCCATGCCACTAGACCCTGATTCCTATCTGTCAAGGACCGTGTGATGGCTACCCGTGCATCAGCCTCCCCATGTTCCAGCTGACTTGAATCTCCCACATGCCTTTTGGCAAACTCTAGCTGAGATTTCATGTGAATTTTTCTCCCCCACCAACAGTAATTTTCTCTTTGCCACTCTGCCATAAAGCTGTGACTGGTGAAGCACCCAGGCAACAGTTGTTGTATGCACAGTCTCTCCCATCTCAGCCACTGAAGCCTGTAACTCCTCCAGAGTTGTCATAGGTCTCTTGGTGGCCTCTGTCATTAGTCCACTTCTTGCACAGTCACTCAGTTTTTGAGGACAGCCTGCTCTAGGCAGATTTACATCTGTGCAATATTCTTTCCATTTCTTGACGATTGACTTCACTGTACTCCAAGGGAAATTCAGTGACTTGGAAATTTTCTTGTATCCATCTCCTGACTTGTGTTTTTCAATAACCTTTTCACTGAGTTGTTTGGAGTGTTCTTTTGTCTTCATGGTGTTATTTTTGCCAGGATACTGACTCACCGGCAGTTGGACCTTCCTGTCTGTCTGTGTCTTGTTTTACAGCGGTTGACACCCAGCTTAATGGTGCATTACCGCCACCTTCTGCTCCAGAGTGTGCAATAGACGCACATTCTAAACCCCTTCACCCAATCTCTCTCTCTCTCACACACACACACACACACACACACACACTAACGTATACTTTATCCTCCCACCTTTGGCCATCCTAGTACCCTATTCCTGTTTATCCGTCATATCCTATAAAAAAAACCCTGTACCCCTTAAGAAAGCTAAAAATACCCTAACCTGTGCCCTCTCACCCATGCCCAGCAACCCTTTTAATGTGAATTCTTGCACCCCCAATTCCCTTAGTTTAATTCTCATCATCTCTCTGTGTATCCCATACTTCCTGCAACTCAGAACTACATGTTCTACTGACTCCTCTTCCTGACATCCCTCACACAATCCGGTCTGGTGTTTCCCTATCACCTTCAATGTTTTTGTTTAATGCACAGTGTCCCAGCCTTAACCTAGCCCACACAGTCTCCTCTCTTCTGTTTCCACTACCTACCCTACCTGCAACACTCTTTTGTATTTGATATAAATGCCTCCCTTTCCCCTCCCTGTCCCATCTTTCTTGCCACAGTTGATTGATTTTTTCCCAGATTACACACTCAACCTCTGCTTTACTGATACCAATGTGCATTTCTATGTTTTCTTTCTTTAACGCCCTCTTTGCCAACTCATCCACCCTCTCATTCCCCTTCACCCCTACATGTGCTGGAACCCATAGAAATTTTACCTGACCTCCCTGATTTGCAATTCTTGCAACTAACTGAAGGACTTCATAAAGTTCATGTTGCCGACTGTTTGTGTGAAAAGACCTTAAACTTGCCAGAACTGAGGATGAATCTGAGCATATCAATGCTTTGACTTGTCTGGCTTTCTGCACCCATTGCAGCATAACCAACACTGCCAGTATCTCCACTGTAACACCCCTAACTTATTAGATGTTCTTCTGCTGATTCCAATTTCTTTTGCTGGTATAACCACTCCAAACCCTGTTACCCCTGTTTCAGGTTCCTTCGCACCATCCGTATAAATGTGAGTATAATCACTATACTTTTCCATCACGTGACAGTTAAATGCATTTACCAAATCAGTTTTATATCTTCCTTTCCTTTTTAATTGGACCTTCCAGATACAGGTGTATTTTTTCTACAGTCAGTTGAAACAACTTGACTGCACACAGGTGATCTCCATTCAACTAATTATGCGACTTCTAAAACCAATTGGCTGCACCAGTGCTGATTTGGTGTGTCATATTAAAGGGGGTGAATAGATTGGCAATCAGTTATTTTTTTTATATTTGTGATTCATTTGGATCACTTTGTAAAGATTAGTTTTCACTTTGACCTGAAAGAATTTTGATCTCTTGATCGGTGTCAAAAAAGCCAAATTAAATCCACTGTGATTCAATGTTGTAAAATAAGTCATGCAAAAAGATAGAAAAAAATTAGTGAGGTAGTGTTCATGGGTTCAATGTCCATTCACAAATCTGATGGCGGAGGGGAAGAGGCTGTTCCTGAAACATTGAATGTTGTGTCTTTAGGCTCCTGTACCTCCTCCCTGATGGCAGCAATGAGAAGAGGGCATAGCCTGGGTAAAGGGGATCCTTCATGATGAACACTGCTTTTTTTGAGGCATCACCTTTTGAAGGTGACCTCAGTGCTGGGGAGGTTAGCAGACACCCCACCCTGCAAAAACTCATTTCAGCGAGGTAGTACCCCCGCAACCCCATATCACACCCCACTCCCGGTCGATCTCCAAGGATGTATGTAATACTTTGTTTAGTGATTTTGTCTAATCTGTAAACCAAGTTGGGTGTATGCAGAAGATGTGACATTAAGATATGCACTTATATTATATTATATTATCATGTTTATTCTATTACAACTTTACTCAAGTCTACAGGGAGTTTGACCTCATCACGTGGGACATCACTAGAGTAGCTCCTTAGCAGATAGCCAGCTAGTTTAAATAATGTTAGCTATGCTAATGAACAAATGACACCTGTTAAACTCACCTCAACATGTCTTTTACATTTTCACCCACCATGGGCAATAGAAAAGTCACTGTTGCTAACAGTGCAGCGAGCAACACTCATTACTTTTGAGGTCAACTGTAAAGCCCGCCCACAGAGAAAACTGATAGGTCTACTTAGCACGAAGAGGGACCAATCAGGATGCTCGCTCTTGCTCTTGATCTCGCTCTCCCTCTCCCTCTCAAAAAAATCGATTTCTGGGATATTGTATATAATTTCCAGGCGTCAGGGAGCCACTATCAAGGAGGGGGCCACGTGTGTCTGGTAATTGTGGACAAGGCGAGAGGGGGTGTTGAGGGAAAGAGAGTGGAGAAGGAGCGGGATAGGGATTCGGGACCAGAGGTAGGCAGCTGAGGAGAAATGGATTATTGTGGAGGGAGAAATAAAGGGAATGAGGAGATAGTGAGGGGACAGAAGAATGAAGACCGAGAGAAAGGGAATAAAAGAATAAGAAATGTCAGTGGAAAGAGCTCTGAAAGTGAGGAAGATGAACAAGTTCAGTGAGAAGGTGTTGTCATAATTAGGTTTAATGAGGAGGCTCAAGGAAACATGAAGAAAATTAACCCGTTTGTGCTAACAACAACTCTGGCAAATAAAATAGGGGAAATAGTATTTGCAAAAGTCCTTAACAACGGCAACCTATTGGTAAGATGTGCGAATGAGGAACAACTTGAGAAAGCACTCAAGCTAAAAGAGATAGGAAAATGCAAGGTGGAATACACAGGGAGGGTGGGAGCACGAAATGGCGGTGGATGTAAAGGAGTGATCACGGGGGTACCAATGGGTATAAATATGGAGGAGTTAAAGAGGAATATCAAAGGAGGGAAAGTAATGAATGTTCAAAGACTGAAAACAACAAAGGAGGGAGTGAAAAAGGAAAGTGAATCAGTATTGATTGAATTTGAAGAAGAAAGAGTGCCAAGGAAGGTGTTCCTGGGTTTCATGAATTACCCAGTAAGGGTGTATGTGCCAAAGCCACTGAGTTGCTATAATTGTCAAAGGTTTGGACATATAGCTAAAAACTGTAAAAGGCAGAGGAGATGTGCTAGATGTGGGGGTGATCATGAATATGGAAAGTGCGGAACAGGAGTTCAACCAAAATGCTGCAATTGTGGAGGAGCTCATAATGTTGCATATAGTGGGTGTGAGGTTGTGAGACGGGAGACTAAAATTCAAGAAATAAGAGTGAAAAGAAAGATCACTTATGCAGAAGCTGTAAGAATGTCAAGAGAACAGAATAATGCTCCTAATGAACAGGGAGCAATAGGGATGCGGGAGATGCAACAAAGAACAAATGACAGGATTTATGTAGACAAAAAGGCTCTAGTAACATTCATTGCAGGAGTGATTAATAGTACGGCTGAGGTAAAGTCAAAAAGTGACAAAATTCAGCTGGTGGTAAAAGTAGCAGTAAACCATTTAGGGTTAGTAGGACTGACATGGGAGGAAGTGAGGGAGAACCTCACTAATCAGTCAAGCCAGGAAGTGTCATGGGTTGGTTAGTACTAATTATGGTGATTCTTTTGCAATGGAATGCAAGGAGCTTACTGGCCAATAGCCAGGAATTCAAGCACTTTATTAAAGAAATGGTTGTAAAACCGGATGTAGTGTGTATTCAGGAAACTTGGTTGAAACCAACTTTAGACTTTGTGGTATACGGGTATACAATGATAAGGAAAGATAGAAATCTAGGGGGAGGAGGGGGTTGTGCTATGTTAATCAAGCAAGGTATACCATATAGGGTACTGGAAAAAGGAGATGATCAGGAATACATAGTGGTGGAAGTGTGGGAGAGAGGGGAGGGAGTGGTTATAATTAACTACTACAATCCATGTAAAAGGTTGGATTTGGACAGCCTATTAAGGATACAAGGACAAAACAGACATAAAGTAGTGTGGTGTGCAGATTTCAATGCTCATAGCACAATATGGGGGGATCAGATTACAGATCCAAATGGAAAGGTAATTGAAGATTTGATGGAAGAAAGGGATTTGGTGTGTATGAATGATGGTAGCGGCACAAAGATAAACATAACAACAGGAACTGCGTTAGTATTAGATATTACTTTAGTGTCTAATACCTTGACTGAAGTTAGTAACTGGGGAGTTTGGACTGCCTCACTACCCAGTTTTGTGTTCAGTGGGTGAAAGAGTTGACCAGGTGGCGGAATCCCAAAGTGGGTGTTTGGAAAAGCAGATTGGGATATGTTCCAGAAGTTGAGTGAAGAAGCATTGACGAGGATTGGCATTACTGGAAATATAGATGAATTAAACAGTCAGGTGACTTCAGCAATTATTATGGCAGCAGAAGGATCTATACCCAGGAGTGAAAATAGGATGAATAGAAAACTGGTACCGTAGTGGACAGAGGAATGTTGTCAGGCTGTAAAAAACAGAAATAGAGCATTCAGGCTAGTTAAAAGAACCCATAATATGCAGCATTTGATTCAATATAAGAAAGCACAGGCAGTGGTGAGAAGAACTATACGTCAAGCTAAAAGGGCAAGTTGGAGGAGTGTTTGAAACAAAATAGGAAGAACAACACCTGTGGGAGAGGTATGGGGAATGATTAAGAGGATGGGGGGAGATAGAAGGGAATGGGAATATCCAGTAAAGATATCTGAGGAGGAAACAGCAGTCTCCAGTAAGGATAAGGCTGAGATCATGGCCAAGTCATTTGTACAGATACACAGTTCAGGAAATTTGTCTGAAGAAGGGAGAAGGAGAAGGGAAAGAACAATGAGTCAACACCCAGGTGTGTTAAACAGGAGGGAAGAAACTGATGATATAATTGATGATCCATTTACGTTGGCAGAAATGGTGAGACCAATAAGGAGATCGAGACCAACCTCCCTATGGTATGAATGATGGTAGTGGCACAAGGATAAACATAACAACAGGAACTGCGTTAGTATTAGATATTACTTTAGTGTCTAATACCTTGACTGAAGTTAGTAACTGGGAAGTTTGGACTGCCTCCCCAGAAAGATCTGATATGCTATGTTATGCTAAAAAATCTAGGAGAAGGAGCGCTCTTGAAGTTGCTGCATTTTTATAACAGAGTGTGGGAGGAGGGAAGATAACCAAGTGCATGGAAAGAAGCAGTAGTAATTCCAATAAGGAAACCTGGCAAGGACCCATCAAAACCCACTAGCTACAGACCAATTGCATTAACATCAAGTATATGTAAGATAATGGAAAGGATGATAAGAGAAAGGTTATCATATGAGCTTGAGAAAAGGGGAATGCTGGCAAGTTATCAGAGTGGTTTTAGGAAGGGAAGGAATTCCATAGACTCAGTGATAAGGTTAGAGACTGAAATAAGAAAGGCCCAGGCAAATAAAGAGTCAATAGTGGCAGTGTTTTTTGACATAGAAAAAGCCTATGATATGATCTGGAAGGAAGGATTGTTAATTAAACTGCACAAGATGGGGGTTGGTGGGAGAGTTTTTAATTGGATTAAAGATTTTTTGTTTGGTAGAAAAATTCAAGTTCGGATTGGATCAGAATTATCAAAACAGTACATAGTGGAAAATGGCACACCCCAAGATAGTGTGATTAGCCCATTACTTTTCATCATTATGACCAATGATGTCTTCACAAAGGTACCAGTGGATATAGGTAGGTCACTGTTTGCGGATGATGGGGCCTTGTGGAAAAGAGGCAGGAACATGGAGCATATAATCAGGAAACTACAAGAAGCAATTGATGAAGTGGTGGAGTGGGGTTATGATTGCGGATGTAGATTTTCAGTAGAAAAAACTCAAACTGTATTTTTCACCAGGAAAAGAATTGAAGTAGGGAAGAAGTTAAGAATGTATGGGATTGAATTAGAAAGAGTTGGATCATATAAATTTCTGGGAGTTATATTTGATTCATGATTAACATGGGCAGACCATATCATGAAATTTGAGGAGAAATATAAAAAAATAATAAATGTGATGAGATGTTTGACTGGTAGGGAATGGGAAGCAAGTTGTTCAGTGTTGAAGAGAATGTATGTGGCTTTAGTGAGATCTGTGTTGGACTATGGAAATATAGCATATGGATCAGCAGCTAGGTCTCTTATAAGGAAACTGGATGTGATTCAGGCTCAGACTTTGAGAATGTGCTTTTAAAACATCACCAGTATCAGCCTTACAGGTAGAAGTGGGAGTAATGCCTTTGGAACTAAGAAGGATGCAATTGATGGTAAACTACTGGGCTAACTTGCAGGGGCACAATGATTCTCACCCTACTAAAGGAGTGTTGCAGGAATGCTGGGAAAATGGGAGGTTTCAGATGGATAACTTTAGTCGGGTAGGGAATGATATTGCTAAAGAATGTGGAGTGTTTGATCTAAGGATAAGTCCTTCAGTAGTTTATCTGGTTGTAGCTCCATGGGAGCTTGTATGGCCTGACATAGACTGGCATTTGTTAGAGGTAAAAAGGAAAGGAAAATATAAAACTGATTTGGTAAGTGCATTTAACTGTCATGTGATGGAAAGTATAGTGATTATACTCAGATGTATACGGATGGTGCTAAGGAACCTGAAACAGGAGTGACAGGGTTTGGGGTGGCTATACCAGCAAAAGAAATTGGAATCAGCAGAAGGACATCTAATAGGTTAGGGGTGTTTACAGTGGAGATACTGGCAGTGTTGGTTGCGTTGCGATGGATGGAGAAAGCCAGACAAGTCAAAGTGTTGATGTGCTCAGATTCATCCTCAGTTCTAGCAAGTTTAAGGTCTTTTTACTCAAACAGTTGGCAAGATGTACTTAGTCATAGTATAGTCATAGTCATAGTCACACTTTATCGATCCCGGGGGAAATTGGTTTTTGTTACAGTTGCACCATAAATAATAAATAGTAAGAAAACCATAAACAGTAAAATAGTAATATGTAAATTATGCCAGTAAATTATGAAATAAGTCCAGGACCAGCCTATTGGCTCAGGATGTCTGACCCTCCAAGGGGGGAGTTGTAAAGTTCGATGGCCACAGGCAGGAATGACTTCCTATGACACTCTGTGTTGCATCTCAGTGGAATGAGTCTCTGGCTGAATGTACTCCTTGGCCCACCCAGTACATTATGTAGTGGATGGGAGACATTGTCCAAGATGGCATGAAACTTAGACAGCATCCACTTTTCAGACACCACCGTCAGAGAGTCCAGGTCCATCCCCACAACGTCACTGGCCTTACAAATGAGTTTGTTGATTCTGTTGGTGTCTGCTACCCTCAGCCTGCTGCCCCAGCACACAACAGCAAACATGATAGCACTGGCCACCACAGACTCGTAGAACATCCTCAGCATCGTCCGGCAGATGTTAAAGGACTTTAGTCTCTTCAGGAAATAGAGACGACTCTGACCCTTCTTGTAGACAGCCTCAGTGTTCTTTGATCAGTCCAGTTTATTGTCAATTCATATCCCCAGGTATTTGTAATCCTCCACCATGTCCACACTGACCTCCTGGATGGAAACAGGGGTCACTGGTACCTTAGTTCTCCTCAGGTCTACCACCAGTTCCTTAGTCTTTTTCACATTAAGCTGCAGATAATTCTGCTCACACCATGTGACAAAGTTTCCTACCGTAGCCCTGTACTCAGCCTCATCTCCCTTGCTGATGCATCCAACTATGGCAGAGTCATCCGAAAACTTCTGAAGATGACAAGACTCTGTGCAGTAGTTGAAGTCCGAGGTGTAAATGGTGAAGAGAAAGGGAGACAAGACAGTCCCCTGTGGAGCCCCAGTGCTGCTGATCACTCTGTCGGACACACAGTGTTGCAAGCACACGTACTGTGGTCTGCCAGTCAGGTAATCAAGAATCCATGACACCAGGGAAGCATCCACCTGCATCGCTGGACTTTATGAAGTCCTTCAGTCAGTCACAAGAAATGCAAATCAGGGAGGTCAGGTAAAATTTCTATGGGTTCCAGCACATGTAGGGGTGAAGGGGAATGAGAGGGTGGATGAGTTGGCAAAGAGGGCGTTAAAGAAGGAAAATGTGGAAATGCACGTTAGTATCAGTAAAGCAGAGGTTAAGTGTGTAATCTGGGAAAAAATCAACCAAATGTAGCAAGAAAGATGGGACAGGGAGGGGAAAGGGAGGCATTTATATCAAATACAAAAAAGTGTTGCAGGTGCTAGGGTAGGTAGTGGAAACAGAAGAGAGGAACTGTATGGACTAGGTTAAGGCTGGGGCATTGTGTATTAAACAAAACATTGAAAATGATAGGGAAACACCAGACAGGATAGTGTGAGGAATGTCAGGAAGACGAGTCAGTAGAACATGTAGTTCTGAGTTGCACGGAGTGTGGGATAGAGAGAGAGATGATGAGAATTAATCTAAGGGAATTGGGGGTGCAGGAATTCACATTAAAAGAGTTGCTGGGCATGGGTGAGAGAGCACAGGTCAGGGTATTTTTAGCTTTCTTAAGGGATACAGGGGTTTTTTATGGGATATGATGGATTAGCAGGAATAGGGTACTAGGATGGCCAAAGATGGGAAGATAAAGTGTAGGTTAGGGTATGTGTGTGTGTGATTGGGTGAAGGGATTTAGAATGCAAGTCTATTGCACACTCTGGAGCAGAAGGTGGCGGTAATGCACCAATAAGCTGGGTGCCAACTGCCGTAAAATAAGACAGAGAAGAAGAAGAGCCGTTATCAATATGCGGGAGACTCCCGGAACTTCCGGGAGAGGTGGGATGTCTGGGTTAGCACCCATGATGGAACTGGCTGAGTTTACAACTCCCTGCAGCTTTTTCTGATCCTGTGCAGCAGCCCCTCCATATCCAAATTAATGCTCTCCACAGTACATCTGTGGAAATTTGCGAGTGTCTTTTGGTGACATACCAAGTCTACACAAGCTCCTAATGAAATATAGCCAATGTTATGCCTTCTTTATAATTGCAATATGCTGAGCCCGGGATAAATTCTCATATCTGGAAATGTATCTGTATAAATCTTGAAACTCCCAATCTAACCTCACTTTTAGCATTATCTTGACCAAGTTGACCACTATAACTCCCCAGGAAGGGCTATTTAGAAATAGAAAATAAATGGTGATTTTGCAACACTCACAACACGCTGGAGGAACTCAGCAGGTCGGGCAGCATCCGTGGAAATAATCAGTCAACGTTTTGGGCCGGAACCCTTCGTCAGTCAACGTTTCGGTTCCAGCCCAAAACATTGACTGATCGTTTCCACAGATGCTGCCTGACCTGCTGAGTTCCTCCATTTTGTTGTGAGTGTTGCTTTGACCCCAACATCTGCAGAGTATTTTGTGTTTACGAAATGGCGACTTGTTATACTTGCAAAAAAAACCCTCAAATGTTCTTGCTGTTCTGAGCCAATATGACTTTCTGTCTGCATGGGCTGCCTGCAGCTTCAATTTCTTCGGAGCGAATGGTTCATAGCAACGGACGTTCTCCTTGTGCACTTTGTGACCTTCCGACGTTTAAAAGTGTGAAGAAAAGTTCCATTCTGCGACCTGACGATGTCAGAATTGTTTTCAAAAGATCTACACCACCTGAAAACGCACACTTAATAATCACTTCCGTTATCAGATATCTGAACGGTCCATGAACCTATGAACATTTGCCCATTATTATGTTTTTTGCACTATTTATTTATTTCGTAAATCATAATAACTATGCCCTTATAATTTTTTGCGGTCGCAAAACAACACTTTTTACGTCATATGAGACAGTGTTAATAATCATTCAGAAATAGTAAAGCTTCAGTTGATTATTTGTACTTGGATACTTAGTTTTAATTTTTTTAGGTTATTTTTTCAAGAGGAGACTTTCTTTTTAAGGAAAATGAAACTAGTTTATATTTTGCGGAGCAAGCCCCGCAGTTCAGACTAGAGTTGGTCATCAACCCCTCCCCAATCGCCCACCATTTATGGAAGGCAAAGAAGAAAGTATATGGACACTGTGAAAGTACTAACAGATCTAAGTGTGTGAGACATCATTCACGCTGCGTGGAGAGCCGAGCGTGTAACGCGCAAGGCACATGAAGGATAAGATTCCAAAGCGAAATTCGGAGAGGGGATCATCACTTCATTTAGAAACATGAAAAAAAGCAACGGAAACTTTGAATTTTAGAAGCATGGGTGTCTATTATATAAAAATATTTAGTTCAATGCGAATCTGTCCAGAAGGCACTGCCGTGGTGTGGCTGGCATGTACTTTGTACTCCGAACCCCTTCCGGAGAGATTGGCGCCTACTTCCTGGTAACCGCGGAGCGTTCGGTTGCTAAGCGACGCGGGGTTCGGTGGCGACGCGGGGTGAGACAGCGGCCGTTAGCCCGGCGTGAGTACGACTGTACAACTTATTGGATTTAATCCTCCCCCCGCCCCATGTCTCTCTCTTTCTCCCCCTCGCTCTCCCACACGCACTTTCTCAAACGCAGCTCCTCTCTTTCACACACGCTCTCTCTCCATTCGCTCACTAACATTTAGAATCATAGGGTTATCACAGAAATAGGCCCCTTGGCCCACCCATCCCCTACACCAATACTTTGTCCAAGCCTCCCGTACACTGACGAGGCAAGTGTTCGTCTGGATACTTCTTAACCGAAGTCTCTGTCTCCACCACCCCTCCAGGAGCTAGTTCCAGATTCCCACCACCCTCTGGTTCTTTCTCGGATATTTCCCCTTATCCCAAACCCATGCTGCCTAGTTTTACGTCACTGCTATGGGCAATTGCCCTTTTTAAGAGTTTACGTAAAACTGTGGACCAATCTGAACTGAAGAGGTTGAATCAGCTGGAAGGGAAAAAAACACGAATGGGAGTACATTCCAAATGTTCACATTTGGTCATTAAAACAAAGCAATGATATCGACTGAATTGCTCAGCACATGAATTTAAGTCACAGATTATTACTTTAGGCTATTCACCTGTGGCATTGAGGTCCAAGAAGATTTCCTGGTGACATTGGAAACCATTGGGCCAGAGAGCCTACAGTAGCACCCAAATATCCCACTTATTTTCCTGTATTCTTTTCTCCTTCTGGTGCTCATTAACTTTCCCTGATTCTCCTGCCACTCATACATATTAGGGGTAATTTATTTTATTTAGATGTTTAGCATGGTAACAGGCCATCTGGCCCAATGTGTCCAATTAACTGACTACCCCAACATCTTTAGAATGTGGGAGGAGACTGGAGCTCCTGGAGGAAACCCACATGGTCGTTACAAAATCCTTATAGGCAGTGGCGGGAATTGAACCCGCTTGCTGGTGCTGTAAACTATTACAGTAATTGCTGCACTACTGTGCTTACTACCCTAGGATGTAGGAGCACCACAGGGAGGAAGCAAAATCTCCACTTAGTCAGCACTAGAGATAAGGATCGAACCAAGTTTGACAACAGTACCTCTTATGGCACTCTGCCAAAATTGTGCCAGAGTCGAGATTTAATCCATACCGTAATTGCAAACTTCTATTCTATACATAAGAGTGACCCTAGGCTACCAACTTAGTTCTTCACTTTCATCCACTCCGACCTATCTGTGGCTGTCTACACTATTCAGTGAAGTGCCACATATGACAGAGGGGCAGCACTTTATTTATCGTCTAGGCACATTGTAGACGTTGGGAGACAATTGAAAACAAAATCAGGAAATTTGCTTTTACTGTTTGTTTCAGTACTGGAAAGTTCTAATGCAAGTTTATTCCTCTCTAATGTTAACTCAGCCTTTCTCTCTGCACAGATTTTGCCAGAGCATTTCCAGTATTTTGGTTCAGATGTACAACATAGAACAGTACAGTGTAGGAACAGGCCCTTCGGTTCAGAATCAGAATCAGGTTTATTATCACCGACGTGTGACGTGAAATTTGTTAACTTAGCAGCAGCAGTTCAATGCAATACATAATCTAGCAGGGAGAGAAAGAATAATAAATAAAATAAAACATAATAAGTAAAAAAGTAAATCAATTATGTATATTGACTAGGTTATTAAAAATGTGCAAAAACAGAAATGCATAAAAGAAAAGTGAGGTTGTGTCCAAAGCTTCAAAGTCCATTCAAGAATCGGATGGCAGAGGGGAAGAAGCTGTTCCTGAATCGCTGAGTGTGTGCCTTCAGGCTTCTGTATCTCCTACCTGATGGTAACAGTGAGATAATGCTGAAGCAAATTAATTTAAATCTCTTCTGCCTGTATATGATCCATATTTCCCCCCCCCCCCCCATTTCCTTCATATTCATGTATCTATCTTACATTCTCTTATAAGCCACTATCATACCCGCTACTACCCCTGGCAGTACGTTCCAGGTATTTACCACTTCCTTTTTTGGGATGATATTAGCACCAGGAAAGACAATGCGTCATTTCAAATGGAACCATCCATCTTTGTGTTTTAATGCCTGAAATCCCCAAATGATTCATGATTTTAATGATACATTTTGTGTTTAGCTGTACATATTGCCATTAGTATTTTGGCAAAAATACCCAAAATATTCACTGTAATTTTGGTGAAATCTCTCAGAGTGGAAGATCCAGAACCCACACCAACACCTGAACTTTTAGGTCAGCATGGGTGGGAATGGTTCTGGTATGCCAATCTCCAGGAGCCCAACTGAATGGGAATTTAACACTGCTCAGGTTACATCTGAATGTGTCTCTGCTGATACTGTCTAACCAATGATATCAAACAGCAGAGCTGTAATAATGAATAACAGAGAAATGTTAAATTTGAGTAACATTTCATACGTTCCGTTTTGTGTGGAGGAGGGGGGTTTTGGGGGATTGATTATTTGAATGCTGTTTTTTTAACGGGTGGGGGGGGGAGTGGGTTGATGTTCCTCTCTAAATGACTTTCATATTCGTTCAAGTTTCCATGGCTGGCTGGAGAATGCAAATTTCAAGTTGTATTGTTGTTGCTGTTGGCATCCATTTGTCTCAAAGACAATGGATGATGATGATGATCATCACAAGCCTGGGTGGAAGGTATGGGGATCCTGAGATGCCCAGTCATCAAGATCCCCCTCTCGGCCTCACCAGTGTAGTGCACAGGAAAGCTTATGAAGCAATACTTTTGACACCAGCTTGACTGCAGGAGCTGCCGGAAGGATGTTCAACGACGTCCAGCCGCCTTCGGGGCTCCACTCTGGATTTGCCGTCTGGGTTTACTCCTGTAGCCTTCATCTGTCCCGAGGCTGCCCACAAGGCACACAGCTGGGGATCTGGTTCACGAGCACCAGGGTGTGTCCACACACCGGTGGACCTGCGTGCTACGTGTGCAGGGACCAGACCTCCTCTGTAGTTCAGCCTGCATCTGAAAGGAGTTCAGTTTCTGTGTCTCACCAGCGAGGAGGCACTACATCAGCCTTGCTGTTGGAGAGGGTATATACTGGCAGGGAGAGACTTACACATTCAGCTCTCCTTTTTGCAAGACTGCTAGCTAGCGGTGGAAGCTGAAAGTGAGAGCGACAAGCACTACTTACTACACTGCCACACTAGGCATGTCACAACAACCATTTTGATACATATTGATACATGCTTTGGTAATATTTGAATCTTTGAACTTTTGGGTAGAAGCTGAACTAAGGTTATGGAGACACAAGAAACTGCAAATGCTGAAATCTGAATCTAAACTGCTGGAAGAACTTAATGGGTCAGGCAACATCTGTGAAGGCACAGTGAGGGTTGACATTTCTGGTTGAGGTCTTGCATCACAACCAAATTTATGCTATTACATTTATATTACTAAGAGAAAAATGAGTTTTGAGGAATACCAAAAGTGCCCTCTTCTGTTTAGATTTTTAAAAAACTTCCATAAACTGATAATAGGAGGAGCATAAACTGACAATATTGGATGTGTATGAGTAAGTCATAAAATGAATTTTTTGTGGAGTTAGAGAGCAACAGGAAAGTAATGAAATGAACATCTTGCCAAAATCCAGTGGCAGCGGTAAAATTTAATAGACAAACTATATGGTGAGACGGAACAGAAATCACACCCACGTCATTCACCTATTCCCGCGTCTAATACCTCTTAGCTGACTTCTCTTTTCCAAAACCATTTGGCTACATTTCCAAGGATTAAACCTATTTCTCATCTCAAGGCATAATCTGTAATTTTATTGGAATTACCCAGAAAGAGCATGGATTTCTGATCTCAAGTTATTTTTAAAGTTAGGTGGATAGAGCAAAATTTATAGTTTCCTTTTATAATTGAGGCATGGAATAGATCCAGATTTCAATATGTATAAAGCATATGTATGACTTAGTTACTACACTACATAAGTGGAATGAATGTCCCACGGTTCAGAATAGAGTATGAATGCTGGCATTGGCCAGATCAAGACGAGTGTTATGGCCATTCAGTACTGAATAATGTGCAATACTGTATATATAACATTCTTGACAAGGTTGATACCATGATACTTTTGCTGGCTGAGGTTTCTGAACAAGGGTTCATATTCTCAAATCAAGGAACTGAGGTAAGGAGAAATGTTGTCAGAGGGTGATTGAGGTGAGTCTTTCCAATCCTCAACCCAGGAGGTTTGTTATGGAGGTTCAATTACTGTGTTATGACACAGATCTACTGTTTTTTCCCACTGGATATTAAAGGGATCAAGGGGTCAGTGAAAGAGAATAGTAAAGGATCACCCATGATCCTAGTGAAAAAAAATATTGACGGGCTAAATGGCTTATCCTGTTTGTGTTGTATGATGCACTCTGCTGCTACTTTTGAAGGGTCAAAAGTCATTGAGGTTGATGGATCGAACATATACAATTGATATTTTAATATCTCATCTCTCCTCATTTCACTAAATATTCTTCATTATTATTAAAGTTTCTTATTGACACCTTACTTAGCTGCATCCTTCTCTCATCATGACCACTGTCTTTTGCCTTTTGCTATGGATCTCACCCGTCCCGCTAAGGAGCCAGACTCTGTCATTGCAATTGGTATTCCTAACTTCCATCCAGGTACTTTACAGAGGTAGAGAGTAACTAGAAATACAGGTTTCACACTGTGTGGCACACAAATGTATTGCAACCAAGTCAGAAGGCTAGGGTAACTTGTGTCAGATCCCTGTGAATGAGGGCACAGGACAGTCCTGCTCCAGGTCCGGACTAGAAAAGTATATAGAAACTCCCAGTTCAATGCTTGTTCTTTAGAAAGCTTGTAAGAAACTAAGTGTAACATGAGAGCACCTTCCATAAGGGTATTATCCCCATAGTTTAAGCATTGCACAAAACAGATGGGAAAGTGGAGAATGGTTCCTAAGAGAAGACAGCCAGAGTCATATCAATAGTACACACAAAATAATCTGCAGATGCTGTTGTCAAAGGAACACTCACAATGCACTGGAGGAACTCAGCAGGTCAGTCAGCATCAGTTGAAAAGATTAGTCGACGTTTCGGGCCGAAACCCTTCGTCAGGACTGAAGGAAGAACTTTGGGGATGGTTTGAAGAATGCTGGTAGTTGAAAAAAACAGTAATTTGAAAGACAAAGGGGTGGGGGGGAGGAAGCAGGGAGGTGATTGGCAGGAGAACAATAGTAGAAGGAGGCGGAACTATGAGGGAGGTGATGTGAAATAGGGATAGAGGAAGGGAGGGGGAAGGAATTACCAGAAGTTGGAGAATTCTATGTTCATACCAAGGGGCTGGAGCTTCTTCCTTCAGTCCTGACGAAGGGTTTCGGCCTGAAACGTCCACTAATCTTTTCAACTGATGCTGACTGACCTGCTGATTTCTTCCAGCGCATTGTGAGTGTTCCATATCAATAGTACTACAGGAAACTCTGCCTAAACAATAGGGATAGTATGGACAGGGGAGCTGTAGTCATGCATATTGCATGGAATAAGGGAAGATATTAATGAGCAGGACTTGGAGGTCTTGAATACTACACATCAGTGAGTATAGAAATAGTGCAAATCAACGTGGGTCTGATGCTATTGTGCAGACTGAGAGTTCTACAGTTATGGAGCTAATTTCTAGGGGAGATGTGACTTGTACAGGAGAACAGCTGGCATCCTAGCAAGACCAGAATCAATACTCTTGCTGACATATTTCCTAGTGTAATTGGGAAGAGTTTAAACTAGCTTGACAGAGGACTGGAATATTGTCAATGTATTTAAAAAGGGAGTAAGAAATGGAGTAACAAACTATAGCTGATATAGATAGAAGACAAAATGTTGAAACATAGAAAAAACACAGAAACCTACAGCACATTACAGGCCCTTCAGCCCACAATGTTGTGCCGACTACTCTAGAAACTACCTAGAATTTCTTTACTGCATAGCCCTCTATTTTTCTTAGCTCCATGTACCTATTTAGGAATCTCTTAAAAGAGCCTATCGTATCCGCCTTTACCACCAACGCTGGCAGTGCATTCCACTCACCCTCCACTGTGTGAAAAACTTACCTCTGACATCCCCCTTGTACCTACTTCCAAGCACTTTAAAACTCTGCCCCCTCATGTTAGCCATTTCAACCCTGGGGAAAAAGTCTCTGGCTATCCACGCAATCAATGCCTCTCATCACTTATATACCTCTATTAGGTCATCTCTCATCCTCCATCGCACCAAGGAGAAAAGATCAAGTTCACTCAACCTATTTTTGGTTGATGATTGAATGGCGGAACAGACTCGATGGGGCGAATGGACTACTTCTGCTCCTATATCTTATGGTCTGTTCTTGTAAGGCATTCTGTCCAATCCAGGCAACATCCTTGTAAGTCTCCTCTGCACTCTTTCTATAGTATCCTCATCCTTCCTGTAGTGAGGTGACCAGAACTGAACACAGTACTCCAAATAGGGTCTAACTAAAATCTTCTATAGCTGTAACATTACCTCACAGCTCTTGAACTCAATCCCTCGGTTGATGAAGGCCAACATACCATACGCCTTCTTGACGACACTGTCAACCTGTGCAGCAGCTTTGAGTATCCTGTGGACATGGACCCCAAGATCTCGCTGATCCTCCACACTGCCAAGGGTTTTACCATTAATATTACATTCTCTCTTAAAATTTGACCTACCAATATGAATCAGTTCACGCTTATCTGGGTTGAACTCCAGCTGCCACTTCTCAGCCCAGTTCTGCATCCTATTGATGTCGTGCTGTAACTTCTGACATTTCTTGAGACTATCAACAGCACCCTCAGCTTTTGTGTCATCAGCAAACTTACTAACCCACCCTTCTACTTCCTCATCCAGGTCATTTATAAAAATCACAAAGAGGAGGGGCCCCAGAACAGATCCCTGCGGAACACCACTGGTCACCGACCTCCATGCAGAATTTGAACCATCTGCAACCACCTTTTTCCTTCTGTGGGCAAGCCAATTCTGGATCCACAAAGCGAGGTCTCCTTGGATCCCATGCCTCATTACTTTCTGCATGCAGAACCTTATCAAATACTTTCCTGAAATCCATATACACTACATCCGCTGCTCTGCCTTCATCAATCTGTTTTGTTATATCCTCAAAGAATTCAATCAGTGTCGTAAGGCATGACCTGCCTTTGACAAAGCCATAGTGACTATCCCTAATCAGATTACGTCTCTCCAAATGCTCATCAGTCTTGCCTCTCAGGATCTTTTCCAACAACCTGCCCACCACTGAAGTAAGACACACTGGTCTATAATTTCCTGGGTATCTCTACTCCCTTTCTTGAACAAGGGAACAGCGTTTGCAACCTTCCAATCCTCTGGTATTTTTCACATCCCTATTGAACCTTGCCAGAACAACAATTTCCTGTCTTGCTTCCCACAGTAGCCTGGGATATATCTCATCCGGTGCTGGTGACTTATCTAACTTAATACCTTTCAAAAGCTCCAGCGTATCCACTTTCTTAGTGTCTATACACTGAAGCATTTCAGTCCACTGTAAGTCATCCCCACAATTACCAAACACGAGGAAATCTGCAGATGCTGGAATTTCAAGCAACGCACATAAAAATTGCTGGTGAATGCAGCAGGCCAGGCAGCAATTTTTATGTGTGTTGCCCACAATTACCAAGGTCCTTTTCACTGGTTAATACTGAAGCAAAGAATTCATTAAGTACCTCCACTACCTCCTCCGGCTCCATGCACATGTTTCCGCTATCACTCCTGATTGGTCCTGTTCTCACATGGCTCATCCTCTTCCTCTTCACATATTTGTAGAATGCCTTGGGATTTCCCTTAACCCTGCTTGCCAAGGCCTTCTCATGGCCCCTTCCAGCTCACCTAATTTCATTCTTGAGCTCCTTCCTGGCACCCTTGTGATTTTCTAGAGATCTGACAGTACCTAGTTTCTTGTACCTTTTGTAAGCTTTGCTTCTTAACTAGATTTTCTTTATCCTTTGTACACCATGATTCTTTTACTCTACCATCCTTTCCATCCCTCAATGGAACTTGCCTATGCAGGACACCATGTAAATGCTCCCTGAACATTTGCCACATTTCTGCCGTGTGTTTCCATGGGAACATCTGCTCCCAATTTATGTTCCCAAGTTCCTGCCTAATAGCATCATATTTTCCCCTACCCCAATTAAATGTTTTTCCAAATTGTCTGCTCCTATCCCTCTCCAGCGCTATGGTAAAGGAGATAAAGTTGCGATCACTACCTCCAAAATGCTCTCCCACTGAGAGATCTGACAACTTACCAGTTTTATTTCCCAATACCATATCAAGTACAGTCTGTCCTCTAGTTGGCTTATCTACATATTGCATCACAAAATCTTCCTGAACACACCTAACAAACTCCACCCCATCCAAACCCCTTGCTCTAAGGAGATGCCAGTCAGTATTAGGGAAGTTAACATCACCCATCACAGCAACCCTATTATTATTGCACCATTTCAGAATCTGCCTCCCTATCTGCTCATCAATGTCTCTGTTACTATTGGATGGGGTCTATAAAAGCACACAGTAGAGTTATTGTCCCCTTCCTGTTTCTGACTTTCACCCACAATGACTCAGTAGACAATCCCTCCATGACTTCCTCCTTTTTTACAGCCGTGATACTATCCCTGATTAGCAATGCCACTCCCCCACCTCATTTGCCTCCCTCCTTTGTCCTTTTTGAAACATCTAAAGCCTGGCACACTCAGCAGCCATTCCTGCCCCTGAGACATCCAAGTTTCTGTAATGGCCACACATCATAGTTCCACGTATTGATACATGCTCTATGTTCATCTGGCTTGCTTATGATACTCCTTGCATTAAAATAGACACATCTCAAACCATCTGGCTGAATGCATCTTTGCTCTATCATCTGCTTATTCTTCCTCACAAACTCCCTAGAAGCTGTCCCTACTCATGCGCCAACTGCCCCATCCTCTGCCTCTTCACTTAGGATTCCACCCCCCTGCAAATCTAGTTTAAACTCTCCTCAATAGCATTAGCAAACCTCCCTCCCATCATATTGGTTCCTCTCCAGTTCAGGTGCAACCCATCCCACTTGTACAGGTCACCCCTTCCCCAGAAAAGGTTCCAATGATCCAAGAACTTGAAACCTTCCCCCTCCCGCATTATGTCCTCAACCACTCATTCATCTGCGCTATCTTCCTGTTCTGACTTTCATTAGCTCGTGGCACTGGGAGTAATCTGGAGATTACCACCTTGGAGGTCCTGCTTTTCAGCCTGCTTCCTTGATTTACGTGCAAGACCTTTATCCTTCTCCAGCCTATGTCATTGGTATCAACATGTACCACAACCTCCAGGTGCTCACCCTCCTGTTCAAGAATATTCAGCAACCACTCAGAGACATCCTGGACCCTAGCACCTGTGAGTAACACGCTGTCCTGGTGTCTCTTCTGATGGCACAGAATCCCTATCTGTCCCCCTAACTATTGAGTCCTCTATGACTATTGCTCCACCTGACTCCACCCTACCCTTCTGAGGCTCAGAGCTGACCGCAGTGCTGTTGGTCTGGCTGCTGCTGCCATGTCCAGATAGGTCGTCCCCCTCAGCAGTATCTAAAGGGGTATACCTGTTGCTGATGGGAATGGCCACAGGGGGACCCACAACTGACTTCCTTCTCTCTTTACCTCTCTTGGTGTTCACCCATCTACTCCCCGAATTTTGCACTCTAGATTCTGAGGGATAAAATTTATCAGCACCCGTAACAACCCAGGCTAATCAAAGCCAAATAGCATGGATTTGTTAAGGGAAGGTTTAATGATTTTTAGGAATGATGATGAAAATTTTGTATAATTTACATGAATCAAGTAAAGCATTTGACAAAGCCCCAATGACAGTTTAATCATGATCCTAAGAGCCCAGTGGATCCCTGAGAAAGTGCAAACTTGAATTAAAATTTGATCCACTGGCAAACAGCAAGGGACATTCAAGTGAAGGAAATTTGTGTGTCGCTGGTGTCAGTATTATGCCATTTGCTTTTTTATGTGGACTATGGGAATGAGTTGGGGTCAAATGTAGGATCTACAATTAAGAAGTTTGCAAATGTTACAGTGTTTGATGGTGAAAAAGAAAGATTTGGGCGATGTAAGGCTATTAAGGTATTAGTTAGTTTGGCACAAAGGTGGCTAGTGGAATTAAATCTGGTAAAGAATGCATGGGAGAAAGGCAGGAAATACACAATGAATAATAGCATACTTAGAAGTATAAACAAACAGAGAGACCTTGGAGTGCATGTCCACAAAGCCCTGAAAGTGGCAAGACAGGTAGAAATCAAATGGAATGTCTACCTCTACTGGCTGAGCTACAGAAATGCAAGAGCAGGTAGGTCTTGTGAAAAAGAACAGTTAGGCCACATCCAGAATGCTGTTTTCTGTTTACCACACTACAGAACTGGCGTGATAGGTTTACAGAGGCTGCAGAGAAGGTTTACCTGCTGTCACCTGGCTGGTGGGCAGTATTAGATTTACGACACACATACCACTAAAAAAAAGCATATCCTTGCCCATAAAGACTTTGCAAAGTATCACTTAGAAGATAGTGTAAAGATTTGGAAGAAGGTTTTCTGGTCAGATGAGACTAAAGTGGAACATTTGGCATCAAAATTAATTGGTACATGTGGTGTAAATGCAATACTATGTATCAGCTAGGTAACACCATCTTTACTGTAAAGTATAGTGGAGGTAGCATCATGCTATGGGGATGCTTTTTAACAGCAGGGATTGGAAATCTGGTCAGGATTGATGGGAAGATGAATGCTACTAAATACAGAGAGATGCTGGATAAAAACCTGCTAGCTTCTACCAGAAAGCTTAAGCTGGGGAGGAAGTTCATCCTTCAGCAGCCAGTGACCGAAAGGATACTGCCAGGGCAACCGTGGAATGGCTTCAAATGCGCAAAATTGTCATCTTTGAGTGGCTCAGTCAGAGTCCTGACCGTAACCAGATCGAATATCTCTGGCTAGACCTCAAGATTGCTGTTCACCATTGCTTCTCAACTAACCTGGCACAGCTTGAGCGATTTTGCAAGGAGAAATGGGCAAATCTTGCTTCATCACATTATGAAAAAACTACTGGCTGTGATAACTGCGAGAGGTTGTTAACTAAGTACTGAGCAAAGAGGGGATGAATACTTTTGAACTGCTGACATTTCAGATTTTGAAATTTTAGTTTTTCATTCTTTATAATTTTCCCTGTTTTATTTGAGCTCTACTGTGAAAAAACATGTGATTCACAAATAAAAATCCTCAATTAAATTGATCAAAATCCCTGGTTGCAATACTCATGTGCATATGTGAAAGAGGGGTTGAGGGCTGAATACTTTTTCAAGGCACTGTATATCTCAAGATCATAAGCCCAAGCCTCTGATTACTAGTCCAGTATTATGCTGCTTCTACAAAACATGAAATTTTACCAGAAGATTTTCAACGAAATAGCCAAGAATATATTTGATTTTCTAGTTAGCATGTTCTAGAGTTCCACAGATATAAGAAGTGCAGATCATTGATCTTACTAATATTTTTATAATACACTAACTATTGAAATATTTCTTAACAACATTTGCTGTATCTTTCCATCTTTCTCAATAACCCATAATGGAAAGGACAGGAAGGCAAATGTAATGGATAAATATTCGTTGCTGTGTGTATGCATGTCAGCTATCTTGTACAGTACCAATACATTTACTCCTTTCCTTACAAAATCATGTAGTTCTACAGGCCACTGTGTCAGTTGGCTGATCATCATTTCCTGTTCTTTCCTCATCCCATTATTTTTATTATTTTAAGCTCATCAGTATTTTCTCTAAATCTATGATAGGGTCTCCTTCATTATTGTTCTGTTATTGTATTCTGTCTTCAAAGAAATTCTTAAGCTCTCCTTTTGTTCTTTCATTTTAATTTAAAATGTTTACTCTTTTAAATTGCAAATAAGTTTTCCTATTCGCTGTATTGAAACTTCTTATCAATTCAGACTCCTATCACTGTTCCACAGTCTTATTTTCAGTATTGTGTGTTGAGATAAATTATATGGCAATAATGTTATTGTATTTTATTTCAATTATTAAGTTCTGGTAAAGAATGGAAGCAAACAATAGAAAGAAAACCCCTCCCAGGAAGAAGTTGAAGTCATCTAAACCAAACTTACTAGATTCTAGAGCTTCAGTGAATGATGACCAGTCTGGCAGAAAATATCCAAGTATCACAAAAAGAGGCTTCTATTCAGATATCCTTGCTTCAGGGGCATTAACTGTTCTCGGGGTAAGTGCCATGAATGTCTGTAAATGTCTATTATGATCAAAATCAGGTCAAATGTTGTTGATTCAACAGGTGACTAACCTAACCAGTAAATGCACTTTACCTATCCAAATACTCCAATGAGCCACACTATATTGGGTGCTTCATCTATTTTGTGTGGGAAGGTGAAGAAATATTGGGAGGTAAACATCATAAACCGTGCAAGCTCAATGGTGGGACATTATCAAAGGTCAAATGGCTGCGAATCCATGAGTCCATTGGAGGCTGGAGGCTGAAGACTGAAGTTTCCAGTACAAAGTCCAGCCTGTCCTGGGGTTAGAGGACTGTATATATGTGTGGATGGGTAGGTAGGTAGGAGAGAAGGAGGAATGGGGCTTTGTTTTGTTGTTGTGGCTTTGTCACATAGTATGTTCTGTTTTGTTGTGTAACGTGCTGTGCTGATGAGCATGGTGCACATGCTATGTTGGTGCTGGAAGGCATGATGACACTTGCATGCTTCCTCCAGCATACCATTGGGCATGATGGTCGTTAACACAAACGACATATTCCACTTTGTGTTTTGATATACGTGATAAATAAATCTGAATCTGCTATCTACTCAGGACTTGCAGCAAAGAAGACTGCAGAGATTTTAGCACCTCCTTCATGGAAATGTTGAGGAATTGGAGAGGAGCATCAATGTTGCTGTAGATTTCCCAGTGATGCAAATAATTGATAGAATGGTATAACTGGATAATGGTGACCAAGCTACAGTTATCCAATTACAACATTACATTATGAATGGGGAAGCACCAAAGTCTGTTGAAAAAACAATGGGCTGGACATTGCTGATCTGTTAACTAGTAGTAAGATGCATATTAGTGCTTTCTGGATGCCTCCACTTTTGCATTATATGCAAATATGGAGTATGGAGTGCAGTGGACATCAGATGCAAGTAAATCTGACCTCTTGTGTCCCTTGGATGCACGGTTAAGTCCAGATTGTTCCATGATGTCCTGAGATTAGGGTCAATTAAACTTTGTACTGGGAACTTCAGTTTTGTTTCAGTCTTAGTGGAGGAGGGACAGGGAGCATCAAGCATAACCCTATTCATTTGAATGATGTTCAGCTACATGGTAAGAATAGTTAATAATTGCTTAATTTCAATGTTTTTGACTCACTTCTATAACCAATGTTTATATAGACCAACAATATCCAGGTATGAATCTGTACCTGAGTATGCAAGATTATCTAGACCTGAGTTAACATAAGGATCTATGCACAATCCCTATGAAGTCACATCAGTCAGTTCCTTCCTAGTTATGTCAGATGATGAGTTAATTTGCCAAAATCAAGAGTAGCCAAATCTTGTTGCTGCCAGGACAAACTGTACTCAATTCTGACAACCAGACAGTGGAGGTGGAGAGGATATTTCCCCTGGCTGTTGGTATGAAGAACCAGTGGTCACTGTTTCAGCAATGCTGGAAGACATTTAAGACTGACATAAGGTGAAATCCCTTGACTCAGAGGATGGTGAGCTTGTGGAGTTTTCTGCCATAGAAGGTATTGGTTCAAATCAAGTTTAATTATAATTCTGTCATGTGATTGGCAACAATGAATATCAATCGGTTTTATAAAAACAATCAAACATTTATTAAATTCTACTCAATATTAAAAAAAAACAAACAAAAATCTTAACCGGAAGTAAACTGCTATGCGGCCATTTAACAAACCGCCACTAGTACTAGTTCTTAAAGCAATAAATGCGAAAACAGTTCTTAAAGTGGTGAATTCAAAACCAGTTCTTAGAATGGTAAATTTGAAAGTCCAAGAGATTTATACAGTCAATAAGGAGAGACTTTCCTGTAGTAAAGAATTTCTCGAAGACACGATGTCACTGCCGATCCCAGCCGGAATCTGCCTTGTCTGCAGGATTCACGACGATGGAAATAAAACGGTTTAAAAGCACTGAGCTTTCCCTCTGGATACTAGATACTGCACAGCCTTCTCTGCTGCTTTTAGCAGAGGCTATCTCATGCAGGTCACTCTTTCTTGAACGAATTCAATAATGGTTGATCCTATCCAAAACCGCCGAACGACTCCTTCAGGTTCCCGTCTTCACTCTCCAATACTACTGAAAAGATACATCAACAAACCGGGCAGCAATTGGTTAAACTGCCGGCCCAACACTTTTGTACCTTACAACAGAACGTAAAACTCCGTTTTAAATCAAAACTGCGTCATAGGGCAAATACGTAGTGGAGCGGAGTATCTGGCTGACTTTCTAATTGGAAAATTAACTGTGTCACCCCAGGGGTCTCCTTTTATACCCGAGGTGAACATGTCATCACATGACCTCACATCGGCGGGATAATTACATCAGGTGACCTCCAAAAGACCATTACATCATGGTTATAAGACAGTCACAAGATATCCATGAGGTATGTAACAATTCAAACCATACATGGATACAGTCAAATGAGACAGTGTTCCTCTAGGGCTAAGGAGGATAATGTATGTCCAAAATAATGGAGAGAGAGAAAAAACACACATTGTTAAACAAGAAAAACACATGTATAGTCCAAATCCATGAGCGACATGCAAATGGATGGTACAGCTCCCGGCATTCCAGCCAGTCATACCACCAATTTGGAAGCCGGTTTACTGAAAATATCTTAGGAGGTAGACTGATTTCTAGATACAATAAAAGGATCAAAGAATGTAGGAGAAAATGGTAATTCTGCACAGGTCCTCTCCAGTTTAGGAATACCCAACCTATGCATAGCCCTTGCCTACAAACAAGCATTTGGGAGACTGGTGAGATAGATTTGTCAGCTAGTGTAGGGCTACAGGTGATCTTTCCTGATGCTTGCTGGAATTTTGCCACATCAAACCCAAGAATACTTTTTGGTTAACCATTTCACAAACCCTATCTAGAGACTCCTGCCTGAGTCAGCAGCAGTTTCCTTTTTAAAGCTGTCAAAAGCATTCAAAACTTTACCTGCTGAGATGTGCTGAGGCTAAATTTGTGTGAAGAATTGAAAATACACTTGGACTAAGATGTTAACTGTCCTGTGTTATCACCGGTGGGATCATCAGTTGATCTGCCACCTGTCTTCAGGAGATTCGGCCCTCTTATGATCAAGACTCCCTCAAGGTGGTGGGCCAGCAGTGCTAAAGCACCACCTCCCACTGGTGAGCTTAAAAACTTGGCATCTGCCTCTATCAGAGTTGTTGGTCGCTTCCATCCAACAGGTAGTCTACTCTTCAGGTATCTATGCAACTACTGAAGGGTTTGCAAAAGATGGATACACTGTCCAACTATCTGCCCCTCTGGACATACCTGGTCCACACCCATGATGATCCTGTCTCTGCTGCCTCAGCTACAGCCCTGCTGGTTGACTTGATCTCTCTTCTAGTGAAGCCAAGGTCACGCAGCGACTTCTGGAAAGTGAACGCAATAAAGCCATGGCAACCTAATTAGAATGGATAGCATGAGGCCTTCCACTCTCTGTCTCTGCACTCTGATCTTAATTCTGCATACTTGGTTAACTTGCGCTCATGGGCTTCATCGATGTTATCTTCCCAGGGGACTGTGAGTTCACCAATAACCACTTCTCTACTGGTGTCAGACCTTACGATTATATCTGGATGCAATGTGGTGAAAAATATTTGCTCCAGGAAACTGCCTTTCCCATCCAGGTCAGCCTTGACACACCAATCATTGGCTGAAGAAAGTATGCTGGATCGTGGGCCTGTGCTGTACACCCTTGACTTGGAGCCTTCTTTTACAAATGATATGCGATGTTCTGTGCAGCATGGGGCATGAGATAAGTTGTGTTGCAGTACTCTCTGCTCAACCACTTCTGTCACAACTTTGAGAACATTTTATGTCTCCAAGTGTACATGCCACTGGAAAGATTGACTCTGCATGCACTCAAAATATGTTGAAGTGTTCCCTTCTCACCACAAGCAGCACACCTGTCTGTCTTATCTTCATAGCAGGTGCTGAGGTTGGCAGGTGTTGGGAGCAGGTCGTACGCTGCTCTGCATAGAGAAGAAATGCGGAGCGGTTCCATCTGCCACTGAACATTCCAAGATAGATGTCGTTGTTCAACGCTTTCCCACCGGGTCCAAGCCCCTTGTTTGGCCAGGCCAGCTGTTTTAGCTAACCTCTTCTCCTCTTCTACCTCTTGTATTTCTTGTGTTACAAGCTCACGGCACTCCTCACCTGTAGAAGATGACCACCACTTGTGAGTTGTCCATCCAAGTCCCTGGTGGTCTAGCTGAGTAGCCCCAACCATCTCCTTGTGCTTCAATCTAGACTCTGCCTCATCAACTGCTACGTGGGCTGACCACTTCCTGCCTGATCTCACATATGCCTGGGTGTTCTTGATGACAGGGTCATTTGAGTCTCAAAGCATCAAGAATGATCTTACCTTGGCTACCTTGACCTCTTCAACAAGGGATTGCACTGGGATGGTAAGCTTTGTCTGGCTACTGTGGATTGCAACATTGGTGAGGCTACTCGGTACTCCAAGCCACTTCTTCACATACTTGTTGATCTTCTGTTCCATTGCCTCAACACGGGACATTGCCACTTCATAGACAGTTAGTGGCCACATTATCTGTAGCATCAGTCTGTACTGCAAGCACCACAACTTTAACTTGCCAGGCAAGTCACACTTGTCGACAGACATCAGACCTCTGCTGATCCGTTCTCCTGTCTTTTGAACCCTCTTGGTGTCTCTCAGCTCCTCTGTGTACTATCGCCCGAGGCTCTTAACTAGTTGGTCCTGAATAAGTTAGTAAGTTTTATTATAAAGAATAGCAAGGTTAGATTTAAAATGCTTGTCCAGACAGCCCTTTCATATGGAATGTCATTTCTGTAGGCATCTTCGGTCAGGTGGGAACTCAGTTTGCAGCCACATTTCCAACTTTGTGAACTGCTCCCGGTTACTGCTCAGAAATAGAACCCTGCCATAACCTGGGGAGGGCCTGCATTGAAATGGAAGGTCAGATATGATCATATTGAAAGATAGAGTAGGCTCAGAAGTAAAATGGTCTATCCTTCTTATGATCAATAAAGGCATTTGGAGACAGTGATTGTTGACTTTCACACAATAGAGCTTTCAGAAGACTATCAGAGTTGTCTGAGGACAGGGCTCTAATTTCTACTTCCTGTGGCCTTAACTCCACTTGTGGCTTGTCCCACTTCATTGAAGTTCTTTGGTATCAAAGGCAGGAAGATATTGGGAGCTGTGAAGCCACTGCCAGAGGCTGCTTATTGTGTATAATTAATCATGATGGTGGTAAAATTGGGCTTTGGTTTATTGTTATACTCACTGTCAACATTATTTTGGAGTGACTGACTGAGGAAACTTTATTGCGACTGGGCATGGAATTTTCTTTACCCATGCCTATCTGTATCATTTGGAAAGTCTGGAAAAATGAGAAGACTTGTGTCACAACTAAATCAGTAATTGCTTTGTATTTTTAAATAAGTTCACCTATTATCCAGTATGGCTCTTTATAGTATGTAAGGAAACTAGAGTAGCGTATTGGATTATGACATTAATTGTTACTGCTACTTTAATATCATAATTACCTTAAGGACCATTTCTGTCACAGGGTGAATCATTACCACATTGTTCCACTATGCTTGCAGTTTTAGTTAAAATTTAATAGCCACAAAAGCACATGTTCCCTACCCTCTTAGTCTGAGTAAATTATGCTAAAAGAAAATGAATACATTGCACCCTTTGTCTTAAATGAAACCTTACAATGGTTTTGTCTGGAGAGGCCAATCTTTGCATTTGGACAGAAAGTGCATGATTCTTACTTTTAACTTCACAAATGTTGATCTTCAGTCTTTATGACAGTTCTTTATAATTGGTTTTGGGATTGCTTTTGAGTCTATAGCATGTTGTTTTCATTTTCTTTTACTAGAATGTTCAAGAAGGCCCCGGTGTAATACGCCACTTGTTAAATCAGTCAGGTCAACTACACTATACTCCTGAAGGTAAGGACCTCCTGTTAATCATGGTTTAATGGAAACAAAAATAAGGAGAATGTAAAACAGCTTGCTGTCTCCCTATTTTACAATAAAGCATGAAATCAAAATTTACCCTTGGTAGTATTGAGAAACAGTAGTTGAACAAGTATTACATTCACCATTGTGGTTCAGTTTTTATATTTAATTTAGTTTTCCCAACTTACTTTAACTCTCTTCTGATCTGGAGCACCTGGACCATGATGCTTTCTCTCTCTTTTTCTTGCCTCAGTGGAAGGACTCAACCCTCTGCAGCTGTCTCGGTTTGAAACAAGTTTGTGGGTAAAACTAAAAGCTTCAATGAGTGTTCCAAAATATTTACATAAAGAATATTATTTGAGTTGCTTCCTCTTTCTCCTCTCTTGCATGGTTCATAGGTTTCACGTGAGCATGAAACTGAACTGTAGTCAATAGAATGAGATTACCAAGATGTAAAAGATTTGGGGAACCTAATTCAAAATGAACCAATTCACAATAAATAATATTTAATTCGCTGTGTGGAATATTCAAATTCTCTTTACTCACAGAGTCATACAGCACAGAGACAGGCCATTTGACTACACTGACTATCAAGCTCCTAATACTATTAATTTTATTTGCAGAAATAGCTTTTGTTTGCAGAAATGACACTCTTCCTGGTTTTGCTGGGTCTTTTACAGTTTCTTTATCTGTACAAAAAAACAATAATGCTGTAATTTCAGTCTCTGCTTTTC
This sequence comes from Mobula birostris, assembly GCF_030028105.1. Classification (NCBI taxonomy): domain Eukaryota; kingdom Metazoa; phylum Chordata; class Chondrichthyes; order Myliobatiformes; family Myliobatidae; genus Mobula; species Mobula birostris. Next base: position 58,050,501 of record NC_092385.1, read on the forward strand.
ACGGGCCTGAGGACATTGTAACACACCTGGAATCGCAAGTATATGGATCTGATACAGCACTTCATACAAGAACAGATTTTACACTGCGATCCTTTCAGCCAAAGGTGCAAATTCCATTTCAAGTGGCCCCAGGACAACGACCTCGTAAGCTTGAGATTGAAAGGTAATATTCTCTATTTCACTTTTATATTTCTTGTTATAATTTTGAATGTCATCTAGAAGATCTATATCTGTAGGAAGTTATAAATGTGGTTTGGTTTATTAGGTAATCTAATGATACTTTTCAGTAAAACAAAATGTTGGAATCACCAATCCAGGCTGTATCTGGAAAGAGAAATAGTTGATCTGGGATTCATCATCAAGATGGGAAAGAAAGAAAATGAGTTAATTTTAGTTATCAGAGAAAGTGAGGTGGTGGGGTGGGGAGGATATGTAGAATAACGGGAATCTATTGGGTAGAATGTGATCAGATGATTTAATGTGCTTTTTAAGCAGCATTTACAATCAAATTAAACCTGTTTGTTTGATTAATGTATTGCTAATGGTAAGGATGTGGCAAATACACAGCAGGCTATGAGATATATAAAAGGAAAAACTCAGCCAAAAGGATGATGGGCAAAAATCACTAGTTCTGATTACTTAAAATTGCTGAAGTTATCCTAACAGGCTATAGCATAGACTGATGGAAGATGAGGTGTCTTGGACCTTGTGCAGTGTATGAGGCCACAGGTAGAAAAGTTAGAGTAAGAGTAGCAGGGTCAATTAAAGAGACAGTTAACCAGAAATTCAAGGTCATCCTGTAGATGCTCTACAAAGCAATCACCCAATTTGTATTTGGTTTCTCAGTGTACAGTAGAGCACTTTGTGAACACTGAACACAGTATAGTAGATTCACAATATGGAATATACAATTCACAACGTATATTCATATGAAAGTGATTTTCTTCTTTATGTGAATAGGTTGTTTGGGTCTCTGGATGGTGTGAAAAGAAGAGGCATCCACCTCTTTCTGTCTAACAACCAGATCTTGTTTAGTAACAGCACTCTTTCATTTTGTAATGTTTTGTTTCTAACAGGCGAAGGCGACAATACCAGAGTCAGAATCTTAAACAGTTGCTTAAGCACGAAGGAATTAATTCAGACAAGTTGATACCACGTCTCTCGGGACCAGAAAAAAATCGTGCCAAGGGTGGAAAGAATCCAGCGCAATTCACTGTATATCTGCCATTAGAGGTATTATGCAGACCTTCCCGATATTAGTGTCAATGATTTATGGTTAATTCATTTGTACTATAACATGGTACAATCAGGGAAGTTAAACCACATATTTTAAGACAGGTTAATACATTTTTAAAATTATGAAATTATGAAATTTTATAAAGATATTATCTATATACTACTAAAACTCTCACACTCTGTCTGTCTGTTTGTGACCTCCAATTAGCGCAAACGGTGCATTACAACGGCACTTCTTTTGGCTAAATCGAATTAAAATGTGCCAACTTACAGAATGCAGGCAAATTTCAGGTTATATATTCATATAAAATTGCTCATTCGCCAAAAATCAACAGGCTGGCTTTCAGCTGAGACTCGATCGGCCATCGTGGAAATCGGGACGCGACAGCCCGACGCATGAGGGCAGGGCAGCTCTATTTCGAGGGGTCACATTCTGCTAATGACCATCAGCATGTGCAGGATTGGGACAGATCTAACTGCCACCCATCAATAAGAGATAATTAAATCTTATTGTAATGACGTACTCCGAGACACCCATCAAACCCCTTGCTGCAGTCAAAGGACAGTGATGACTATATCACATCCATTTAGGAGAGCGCCAACCACATCATCAAGAATAATCAGCATCCTTTGGTGTTAGTGCTTTGTATCTTCTATCCAGCATTAGGGTAAAAAAAATGGTCAGCCTAATTATGCCGCGTGGAAAGGGAAGGGGGACATTATGGTCAAAGAGTCAGGACAAAAAAAGATGAGAGGAGATGGACAGAGGAGGACAGGCATGCACATCCCCTGGATCAGAGACAAAGAACAAACAGCAGAAGAGATGAAGAGACGGGGGATGAAAGGGCTGCACGTCTCCAGAATGACAGCAAGAGGCACAAGGGTGGCAGAGCAACACGCACAACACACTGGAGGAACTCAGGGTAGCACAATGGGTAGTAGAAGGAGGCAGAACCATGAGGGAGGTAATAGGCAGCTGGGGGAGGGGGCCGAGTGAAATAGGGATGGGAGAAGGGAGGGGGAGGGAATTACCGGAAGTTGGAGAATTCAATGTTCATGCCCAGGGGCTGGAGACTACCCAGTCGGTATATGAGGTGTTGCTCCTCTGACCTGAGTTTAGTCTCATCATGGCAGTAGAGGAGGTCATGTATGGACATATCTGAATGGGAATGTGAAGCGGAGTTGAAGTGGATGGCAACCAGGAGATCCTGTCTGTTGTGGCGGACGGAGCGGAGGTGCTCGACAAAGCGGTCCCCCAATCTACGTTGGGTTTCACTGATGTAGAGGAGGCCGCACCAGGAGCACCAGATGCAATAGATGACCCCAACAGACTCACAAGTGAAGTGTTGCCTCACCTGGAAGGACTGTTTGGGGCCCTGAACGGTGGCAAGAGAGGAGGTGTAGGGACAGGTGTAGCACTTATGCTTACAAGGATAAGTGCCTGGTGGGAGATCTGTGGGGAGGGACATGTGGCCCAGGGAGTCGCGGAGGGACCGATCCCTGTGGAAAGCGGAGAGGGGTGGAGAGGGAAAGATGTGCTTAGTGGTGCGGTTCTGTTGAAGGTGGCGGAAGTTGTGGAGGATAATGTGCTGGATCCAGAGGCTAGTGGGGTGGTAGGTGAGGACAAGGGGAACTCTGTCCCTGTTGTGGTGGCAGGAGGATGGAGTGAGGGCCAAAGTGCGGGAAATGGAGGAGATGCGGGTGAGGGCATCATTGATGACGGCAGAAGGGAAACCATGATCCTTAAAGAAAGAGGACATTTGAGATGTCCTGGATGGCAGATAAGTCACAAATGATGCTGTCAAAAGTGTCCTTCGTTAAACGAGGAGGAGCTATATTTGCCTTGCTACACATCGTTCTTCTTTAATAATCTGAGGTTTTCTACTTCCAAAGCAAAGCGATACCAATACCATTCAGGAAAATTCAATGTTCTTTCTGGTCACTACCTTTCTCTCAAAGGGTGCCCCAACGGGTCACCCCGTTGTCTAGTAATATAATAGAATTCACCCTAAAGTTTGAAAGGGAGAAATTAAAATCAAATGTATCAGTATTACAGTGGAGTAAAAGGAACTACAGAGGCATAAGACTTCTGGTAAGACGGCCGTGCACTCAGACACAGTGTCCACTTGCGTGAAAACCAAAGGTGTTTTTTTTCTTTGTTTAATGCATTTTTAATGATTGCAAGACTGTAATATATGGATCTATTTCTTTTATAGCAATAACTCCCCTTTACCACTACGTTTGAACTGTTGTCTATGCATGCGCATTGATCTCTCTCTCTCTCTCTCTCCCCCTCTCCCTCTCCTTTTGTTGCTGCCTTCAAGTATTAGATTGGTGGAATGACAGGCTGGATTGCAGTGGCTGCCTTAATCACTATCATCCAGGAGCACTTACATCCACTGTGATGAAGTGTTTTGGAAGCATGAGCTTCTGCCTGAGAAGTAACTTGGATTCACTCCAATTTGCCTACCTTCTTAACAGGTCGCCAGATGGACTACACACAAGAGTTCTGAAAGAGGTGGCTGGGGAATTGTGTCTTTCAAAAATCACTAGATTCCAGCATGGTCCTGGAGGACTGGAAAATTGGAAATGTTGCTCCAGCCTTCAAGAAGGGAAGGGGGCAGAAGAAGGGAAATTATAGGCCAATTAGCCTGACTTCAGTGGTTGGGAAGATGTTGGAGTCAATTGTTAAGAATAAAATCTCAAGGTACTTTGAAGCACATGATAAAATAGGCCAAAGTCAGCATGGTTTTCTGAAGGGGAAATTTTCTGACAAATCTGTTGGAATTCTTTGAGGAAATAACAAGTAGGATAGACAAAGGAGAATTAATGGTTGCTTTGTACTTAGATTTTTAGAAGGCCTTTGACAAGGTGCCACACATCAGGCTGCTTAACAAGTTAAGAGCCCATGGTATTACACGAAAGATACAAGCAAGGATAGAGAATTGGCTTATTGGCAGGAGGCAAAGAGTGGGAATAAAGGAAATCTTTTCTGGTTGGCTGTTGGTGATTAACGGGGTTGGTGTTGGGACTGCTTTTTATGTTATATGTCATTGATTTGGATGATGGAATTGATGGCATCGTGGCCAAGTTTGTGGATGATATGAAGATAGGTGGAGGGGCAAGTAGTGTTGAGGAAGCAGGGAGTCTGCAGAAGGACTTAGACAAATTAGGAGAATGGGCAAAGTTGCAGTTGGATACAGTGTCAGGAAGTGTATGATCATGCACTGTGGCAGAAGAAATGAAAGCTAAGAAAACAAGTTTTCTAAACAGGCAGAATATTCAAAAATCAGAGGTGCAAAGGGACTTGGGAGTCCTCATGCAGGAATCCTTAAAAGTTAGCTTTCAGGTTGTGTCAGTGGTGAGGAAGGCAAATGCAATGTTAGCATTCATTTTGAAAAGACTAGAGTATAACAGCTAAGATATAAAGCCTCAGCATTATAAGGCACAGGTGAGGCCTCACTTTGAGTATTATGAGCTGTTTTGGGCCCCTTATCTAAGAAAGGATGTGCTGACATTGGAGAGGGTTCAGAGGAGGTTCACAAGAATGGTTCTGGGAATGAAAGGATTATCGTATGAGGAGGGCTTGCTGGCTCTGGGCCAGTACTTGCCGGAATTTAGAAGAATGAGGGGCGATCTCATTTAAACCTATTGAATGATGAAAGGCCTAGATAGAATGGATGTGAAGAAAATATTTCCTTTGGTGGGGGAGTTTAGGACCAGAGGGCACAGCTTCAGAATATAGGGGCATCCATTCAGAATGGAAATGAGGATGAGTTTCTTTAGCTAAAGGGTGGTGAGTCTGTGCAGTTCATTGCCACAGGTGCCTGTAGAGGCTAAGTCATTGGGTGTATTTAAGGGAGAGGTTGTTAGGTTCTTGATTAGTCAGGGCGTGAAAGGTTACAGGGAGAAAGTAGGAGAATGAGGTTGAGAGGGAAAATGGATCAGCAGAGCAGGATCAATGGGCTGAATGACCTAATACTGCTCCTACCTATCCTAGTCTTATAGTTCACTGACTCGAAGCAATCCCATAGTTACCCCTCTGTCTCCCATGACCACCTCTCATTGCCCTTACTTCAGGAGTCTTGTTCTTTAGCATCTGCTGTATGCAGGTTGGAGGAGGGCAACCAAGTGATCAGATTTCTCAAAATGCCATCTAGGCATGGAATGGTAGCAGTGTTGAGTGTGTTGGGAACCCTGTTGCTGCAGCTTATACGTTGATGATAATTCGGCAGAGAGATTTCTTCAAATGAGCCTGCCTGAAGTCCCCATCAGTGATTTGAAAGCCATCGTGGTAGGCTGTTTCTTGTTCGCTGATGGTAGCACTCAGTACCTCAAGTGTCTGTTTACCATCAGCCTTTGGCAGTATGTCATGGAGGAGATCTCTCTTGGTGAGTAGGATGGTCGGCACTTAATTATCAGTTGTTTCAGTTCGTGGGAACAAGAGTGCAACCAGATCACCGTGTTCATGCTCCACAGTGAGTATTCTCATAAAACACAGAACCCTACCTTTTGCCTTCTCCGAATCAGCAGTTCGATCCATCCTGTGTATTCAGAAGCCTTCAGGTCTGATCATCGAATATGGTATGCTGGAGTGAGCCATGTCTCCATGAAACACAGAAGGCAGCAATTCCTCATTTCACTGCAATACAGCAACCTTGCCTTAAGATCCTTAGTCTTGTTCTCTAGCAATTATACATTTGCTAGCAAAATAGCAGGGTAGTCATCTTAGTCCTGCGTCCCTCTCTTTTGGCCATGATGATGTACCTCCATCCGCTTAAAGGTGCTGTACCTGCATGCTTGAGAGTTAGGTCCACTGAGTCCTTCAGAAGATCATGACATCGTTAGTTTTCAAAGGTACTTTACTTAAAGGGAAATTACTGGATGCAGATTGCAGTAAAAGTAGTTCCAAAGAAATATATTTAGAAGTTTTGTGAGCTGCCTGCAACATGGCACCATGTTTAGAAGGAAAAATGGAAGATCAGATTATTATTTAAGTGGTAAAAGATTGCAGCATGCTGCTGTGCAGAAGGACTTGGTGGTGCTTGTTCATGAATTGTGAAAGGTTGGTTTGCAGGTGCAGGCTATCAAGAAGGCAAATAGAATGTTGGCCTTCATTACTAGAGGGGTTGAATTTAAGAGCAGAGACGTTATGCTGCAACAGTACAGGGTACTGGTGAGGCTGCACCTGGAGTAGTGCGTGCAGTTCTGGTCTCCTTACTTGAGGAAGGATATACTGGCTTTGTAGGCTGTGCAGAGGAGGTTCACTAGATTGAATCCAGAGATGAGGGGGATAGACTATGAGGAGAGATTGAGTCACTTGGGACTGTACTCGCTGGAATTCAAAAGAATGAGAGGAGATCTTATAGAAATATAAAATTATGAAAGGGATAGATAAGATAGAGGCAGGAAAATTGTTTCCATTGGTAGGTAAGACTAGAATGAGAGGACATAGCCTCAAGATTCGTGGGAGTAAATTTAGGATGGAGATGAGGAGTAAGTGCTTTTCCTAAAGAGTGGTGAATCTGTGGAATTCTCTGCCCAACAAAGCAGTGGAGACAACCTCAGTAAATATATTTAAGACAAGGTTGGATAGATGTTTGCACAGTAGGGGAATTAAGGGTTATAGGGAAAAGGCAGGTAGGTGGAGATGAGTCCATGGTCAGATCAACCATAATCTTATTGAATGATGGAGCTGTACTTAGCCTTACAGTCATAAGTATAAAGCGAATAAAGCAGGGGTCTAAGTACACGGCCCTGTGGTGATTGTGGAGAAGGTGTTGTTGCTGATCTGAACTGACTGGGGTCTTGACTGTCCATATATTCTAGGGTTGAATGAAGAGTCATTGAAAAGGCAGCTGCTGTTGACCTGTTGTGACAGTAGTCAAATTGGAGTGGATCTAAGCCACTCCTCAGGCAGCAGTTGATATGCTTCATCACCAACCATCAAAGCATTTCATAGCAGTGGATGATAGTCATTGAGGCAGGTTACCACATTCTGTTTGAGCACTGGTATAATTGAAGCCTGCTTGAAGCAGATGGATACCTCATGTTGCTGAAGTGAGAAGTTAAGGATACAGGTTGAATTCCCCTTATCCAAAATCTGAAAACCTCTGAAATTCAAATTTTTTTTGAGCTCTGACATGATGTCACAAATGGAAAATTCATCTAGATGCTGGGAAAGTTCCTAGGTAATGTGCAGGTCTCCGTGCACCACAGACAGTTCTGAGAACTGACCTCACATATGTAAATGAATAGAAGTTAATGAAAAATAGAAAAACACTGCATAAAGCGGAAAAGCAATTTAGATTAGATTAGATTATGAGGACACGCAGTCCTCTTTTATTGTCATTTAGTAATACATGCATTAAGAAATGATACAATGTTCCTCCAGTGTGATATCACAGAAACACTAGACAGACCAAGACTGAAAAACTGACAAAAACCACATAATTATAACATATAGTTACAACAGTGCAAGCAATACTGTAATTTGATAGAAGAACAGACAATGGGCACGGTAAAAAAAGTCTCGAAGTCTCTCGAAGTCCCAACATCTCACGCAGACAGTAGAAGGAAGAAAACTCTCCCTGCCATGAGCTTCCAGCACCACAAACTTGCCGATGCAGCATCCTGGAAGTACCCGACCACAGTCCGACTCTCAGTCCGTCTGAAAACGTCAAGCCGCCGACCAGCCCTCCGACACTGAGCACTGAGCACCATCTCTGCTGAGCAGCTTGATCCCAGCCCCAGCCGCCAGCAACAGGCAAAGCCGAGGATTTGGGGCCTTCCCTCCGGAGATTCTCGATCGCACAGTAGCAGCGGCAGCGAACTGGGCATTTCAGAAGTTTCTCCAGATGTTCCTCCATGCTTCTCACGTCTGTCTCCATCAAATCAGGATTGTGTACAAATAATATCTATTTAACAAATACGATATCAACAGAATCAACAAACTCATTCGTAAGGCCAGTGATGTTGTAGGGATGGAACTGGACCCTCTGATGGTGGTGTCTGAAAAGTGGATGCTGTCTAAGTTGCATGCCATCTTGGACAATGTTTCCCATCCACTACATAATGTACTGGTTGGGCACAGGAGTACATTCAGCCAGAGACTCATTCCACTGAGATGCAACACAGAACGTCATAGAAAGTCATTCCTGCCTGTGGCCATCAAACTTTACAACTCCTCCCTTGGAGGGTCAGACGCCCTGAGCCAATAGGCTGGTCCTGGACTTATTTCCTGGCATAATTTACATATTACTATCTAACTATTTATGATTTTATTACTATTTAATTATTTATGGTGCAACTGTAATGAAAACCAATTTCCCCTGGGATCAATAAAGTATGACTATGACTATTTCACTGGAGAGGCTGCACGCGCTGCGTCGCGCCGCCATCTTCTCCCTCCCTTAATTATTAATGGTATGTAATAATTTTTACTGTTGAACAAGTGTAAGACAGACTGCTTATATGTAGCACATAAATTCAGAGTTGGAAATTATGGTGATCCCAAGCTATCTCATTATATATTCCAAAATCCGAAAAAGTCCAAAATCCAAAACACTTCTGGACCCATGCATTTTGGATAAGGGGTACTCAGCCTGTATTATATTGCAATGTACTGCTGCTACAAAACCACAAATTTCACAACATATGGGACGTTTCCTTTGTAAAGGAATCTAAAGTAGAGGTAATTTTAGAAGTATAAAATTGCTAATTAACAAGATTGAGAGGCAAAATTCTATTTTTAAAGGGAGTTTCAAATGTTCGGTAACCCTAACTTTTGGAACTCACTTCCCCAAAGAGCACTTCAATTGAGAGATTAAACACTTTTTAGGCAGAACTAGTTAGATACTTGATAAGCAAAAGAGTGAAAGGTATTATGGGTGGATAGAACCTGGAGTGAGGTTACAATCAGATCCTCCATGATGTTGCAAATGGCGAGCAGACTCCAGAGTCTAAGTGGCTTTTTCTTACTCCCAATTTATATGTTTGTATGTAAAGGAGAATTTTACAGTCCTTGAACAACCAGGTATATATTTATTCTCGTCATGAGTCGTCATGAAAATTTCACATTTGAACTACTCTTTTCATTTATTTAGTTATTTGTTTCTGTTGCTGTTACCCTTCCTTGTGCTTGTTTGTTAGTTCTGTTCAAAACCTTTCTCATCCATTACTCATAGTCTCTTAATGACAATGACAATTTTTAACTTTGATGGTGTCCTTTTTTCTGTTCTGCAGAATAAGATTAATGGTGTAACTTCCTATATATCAGAACTATTTGCATTCGCTCCTCTTAGGACATCTTCCTACTATGAGAATGGTACATGGAGTAATGCAGCCCCCCCCCATGGTGATCAAGGTGCCCACCTAAGCTAAAACACAAACTAGAGAAAATCTGCAGATGCTGAAAATCCAAGCGACATGCACAAAGTGCTGGAGGAACTCAGCAGGCTAGGCAGCATCTATGGAAAGGAGTGCAGTCAATGTATTGGACCAAGACCCTTCACCAGGACTGGAGAAAAAAAGATGAGGTGTTACAGTTAGAAGGTGGGGGAAGGGGAGGAAGAAACAGCAGATGATAGGTGAAACCAGGAGGGGAGGAGGAGGGGTGAAGTAAAGAGCTAGGAAGTTGATTGGAGAAAGAGATACGGGGCTGGAGAAGAGGGAATCTGAGACGATAGGATAGAAGGTCAGGGAAGAAAGGAAAAGGGCAGGAGCAACCAGAGGGAAGTGATGGGGAGATTCAAACAAGAGGACACGAGTTGAGAGTTAAAGGGCAAAAGTTTAGGGGTAACATGAGGGGGAACTTCTTTACTCAGAGAGTGGTAGCTGTGTAGAACGAGCTTCCAGCAGAAATGGTTGAGGCAGGTTCGATGTTGTCATTTAAAGTTAAATTGGATAGATATATGGACAGGAAAGGAATGGAGGGTTATGGGCTGAGTGCAGGTCGGTGGGACTAGGTGAGAGTAAGAGTTCGGCACGGACTAGAAGGGCTGAGATGGCCTGTTTCCATTTTGTAATTGTTATATGGTTATATGGTAAGGAGATAATGTGAAAGAGGGAAATGGGAATGGTGAAGAAGAGAGGGAGGGCATTACTGGAAGTCTGAGAAGTCAATGTTCATGCCATCAGGTTGGAGGCTACCAAGATGGAATATAAGGTGTTGTTCCTCCAACCTGAGTGTGGCCTCATCGCGACAGTAGAGGAGGCCATCGACTGACATGTTGGAATGGGAATGGGAAGTAGAATTAAAATGGGTGGCTACTTGGAGATCCTGCTTTTTCTGGTGGATAGAGCGTAGGTGCTTAGTGAAGCAGTCTCTCAATCTGCATTGGGTCTCACTGATGTACAGAAAGCTACACTGGGAGCATAGGATATAGTAGATGATCAAATAGGCTTACAGGTGAAGTGTTACCTCACCTAGAAGGACTGTTTGGGGCCCTGAATGGTAGCGATGGAGTAGTTGTAGGGCAGGTGTAGCACTTGATCCACTTGCAAGGGTAAGTGCCAAGAGGGAGATCAATTGGGAGGGACTATACCTCTTCCCACCCTGTTACCTGTAAAAATGTCACCCCTCCTTTCAATTCCTCTGTCTCAGCTGTATCTACTGTGAGGATGAGGCTTTTCATTCCAGAACAAAGGAGATGTCCTCCTTCTTCAAAGAAAGGGGCTTCCCTTCCTCCACCATCAACACTGCCCTCAACTGCATCTCTTCAATTTTGCGCATGTGTGCCCACATCCCATTCTCCCGCCAACCCACTAGGGATGGGATTCCTCTTGTTCTCACCTGCCACCCCATCAGCCTCCGTATTCAGCATATAATTCTCCGTAACTCCCGCCATTTCCAATGTGATCCCACCACCAAGCAAATCTTTCCCTACGTAACTCTCTTGTCCATTCATCCCTCCCCACTGATCTCCCTCCTGGCGCTTATCCTTGCAAGCGGAACAAGTGCTATACCTGCCCCTACACCTCCTCCCTCACTGCCATTCAGGGCCCTAAGTAGTCCTTCCAGGTGAAGCAACACTTCACATGTGAGTCTATGGTACTGTACTTGATTAGATGTCAAGGGCATTGCTCTCAGCCATGCCTCTGTGCCTGACCCTTCTTACATATTTAGACTAAGACTGCAATGAGGTTTGAAGTTACTAGCCCTGGCAGAATCTAAACTGAGCATCACTTGGATGTCGTCAGTGAGTATGTGCCGCTTGCCACCACTGTTCAAAACACCTACCATTACCTTGCTGACAATAAGAACAGAAAATGCTGGAAAAACTCAGCACATGAGGCCACATCATTGGAAAGAGAAGCAGAGCTAAAGTTTCAGATTCAAGACCTTCTGTCAGAAATGAAGAGGGAGACCAAAGAAGCTTTTAAATTACAGAAAGATTGTGGTGGCTGGAGATGGTGAGGGTATACTGTATTCGATAGGGTAAAACCGTTGTGACCACAGGATTAGACTAAACAAAATTATGTGATCATTGAACCAATACGAGCATTTAGAGGGTGGGAACATAGGCAAAATATCCTGGACAAGAATGTAGGAGCTACAAAATGTAGAGCAGGAAGACGTGCCTGGCAGGTCAGTCTGGGTACATCCTTCGCTTTCAGAGGGAAGAAAAGTCATTGGAGGCTGCAGCATTAGCCTTGCATCCTGTGCTCATGAAGAACTCAATAGTTTCATTATTTTTGCTGTCAATTTTGTTCTATATTCACCTCACATGGTCACTCATTCTTCCTTTTCTTTTCTGGATCTCTCCATCTCCATCTCAGGAGATATACTAGCTACAGGTATTAACATCAGTTACAAGTCTACTGACTCTCAAAGCTGTCTCAACCACTTTTCATCCTACCACCCCACTCTATTCCATTGTCTCAGTTCCTGCATCTCTGACTTATTTGCTCTGATGATGAGACTTTTGGTATGGGTGTCCCTGAAATGCCTTCCTGCTTCCCCTCTTGTTGGATCATTGTTTTCCCTGTTCCAATGTTCACAAAGTCTTTGAATGCATCACATCCATTCTCCATGCCTCTATTCTGACACTCTGGGCCAAAACAAGGATAAAGTTTTCTTGGTATTCACCTTCCACTCTACCAGCCTCTGCATTCAACAGATTTTTCCCTCCAATATCCACCATCTTCAAAGAGATTCCACTACTAGACATATTTAACCCCTTCGCCTTTCAGCATTTTGCAGTGTCTGTTCCCTCGTGGCTCTATTGTCCACTCCTCTGTTCTGACCAGCCATCCCTCTTCTTATAGCACTTTCCCTTACATCAATAGGAAAACATTCTATTTAACAGTCATTTAGGTATGTTTTATCACCTTACATGTAGCCAGCTCTCTTTAGGGTTGCTTGAATGGCAATACTTATTGAACCAGGTTTTGGTGATCGGCCTAATGATCGCACCTGCTACTGAGATTACAGATTACGAGCAACTAAACTTGATATGAATCTACAATATACAATTTAGAACAAAAGAGTTACTACAGAATAAAATGGCATGTTTCCTCTTACAGTAATACTCATGGCCTTCTACAAATGCGCAGTTGAGAGAATCCTAATATACTGCATCACTGCGTGATATGGAAACTGCACTGCGGTGGACAGGAGGACTCTAAAACTGCCCAACACATCACCGGCGCTAGCCTATCTGCCATCAAGGACATATTGTATATCGAGAAACGTGCTGGAGAAAAGCCAGAAATATCATGAAGGATCCTACCCACCCTGCTCATGGAGTGTTTACACCACTCTTATCAGGGAGGAGGCTACATAGCATCCACGCCAGGCCCACTAGACTCAAGACCAATTACTTCTCCCAAGCTGTCAGGCTGATCAACCATTAACCCACCTCACTGCCCCCATCACCACTACATACACATCACCTTGCACCACTTAATGTACATACTACTCTATGTATATAACAGTTACTTGTACATTGTGTTTTATAGGATTGCTTTTACATTTATATTTACTGTGTTTTTATTGTGTTCTTTATGCTTATTGTATTATTTTAATGTTGCATCATATCTGAAGCAATAGTCATTTTGTTCTCCTGTACAATCTTGAATCTTGAAACCTTGAATCCTTAGTATTTGTGGTGACAGATATTGAAAGCATGCTCTTTCTGTCCTCAATGATAATTATATCTATTTATTAGCACAAGGAGAGAGATTGGTGATGATCAATAGAAAGTTTCTTTGGCTCTATTGACTTGATGCCAAAGATAATGTTCAGGTCTCAGGACCAATTCCTTCAGACTTGTACATGATTGTGCTAAAGCCTCTGGTGTGTCAGTCAGTATATAAATTGTAAAGGCAAGAGAAAAGTCAGAGGCATTGTCTTGTGTGGAAGTTTTCCTCAGAAAATAGGAACCCACAAGGTAAAATGGAATACTTTTCCTCAGCTCCCCAATTCTGTAAAGGGCAGAAAACACAGAGGGCATTAACTCAATTTCCAGCTAAGATTCAATTCCAAATAACATTAATGGACCAAGGCCCTTGATTCAGCAGTATTGTTGGCCAAATGAGCCTCTGTATTTTGAGTGCCATGCTCAGGTATCAAAGACAGTTGGGGTGAAAAGGTGATGGGACTGCAGGAAAATTGATTCATAAATCTGTTATTCTTTTTACCATCCATTTACCATCCATCTACCATCCATTTATTCTCTTATAAAACAGAAATTAGCTACATGAAATCATTATTCCAATCAAATACTTCCAGAGTTCAACAAGTAAATGTATTCAAAAATATCACTGTCTTCCAATTAACAAACATTAATAACTGATTTACACTTGATTTGCTATAGGTATTTGATGATGAAGAATTTGAAAGTCGGACTCCAGATGAATGGTTAGAACTTGGCTATGAGGAAGGATCTAATGATAGGAAGCCCATCCCAGGGTATGCTCTTCTACCCAAAGATGACAAGTTGGGGCATGGTATGGTATATCAAAATATTATATTGGCTGTATTTTGCATTAAATCCTTTTATTTCAGAATTTTAACATGCACACTATACATGTAATTTTAAATGCAACCTTGTTATTGCTACGAACAACCAATTTTGTTTCTAGCAACAACTAAAAGAATTGGTTGAGTCAAAGCAAAAACAATCACTACTGTCCCAGGTCTTTAAACAATTTTAAAGCATCGCAGATGATGAGGCAATTAAGTTATTTTCAACTATTCTTAAGATATCTTTTCAAATAATAAAAACATTCCCTTAGAATAACTTTAAACATTCTCTTAGAATCACTCTAAGTGATAAACAGAAAAGTAAAGAAAATATATAATTTATTTGTATTAGCCTTGTTGACAGATGAATAGGACAAATGTTATGCTAAATGATCAGTTTCCCCCAGCATTTTGTATGTGCTTCTCTGGATTTCCAACATCTGCAGAATCTCTTGTGTTTATGTTATGCTAGATGATCGGTGTTTCATCCACTGGACATGCAGGAGGTGAAATGTTCTGCCTCTGACTTCCAACACAGATAAGTTAAGATAATGAGAGTATCCCTTTGGCAGTTCTCTACAAAGATAAAATTTAGGACTATCATAAATTGTGGATGTTTAGATATTGCTTTAATGTCATTTACGTTCATTCTTCATCGGTGTAGTTGCTGAGTAAGAACACCATTAGGGACATTTTATTTTTTGGCCACACTTCTTAATGCAACCCAAATTAACCCTAAAATCAAGGTGAGTGCTCACTTGGCAATCCTTTCTTTAAGGTGATTCCTTTGCTGCATCATATTGATTTTCATTCTGTGGACTCAGTTGAGTTCAAGCAGCATTGCTGTCATTCTTTTATTCATTCTTTTATTAGTGACTATAAGTTGTGAGTTCCAGACTTGCTGAGCATGATATCTCATTATAGCTTTGTTTAGCTGTGGGCACAAGAATGAAAATTAGGTAGAATTTAGAGATGAGAGTGACTTCCCTTGGTGTGGAGGCAACACTTGAGTTAACAGGAGTTTAAACCTTTATTTGTCACATATACATAGTCATAGTCATACTTTATTGATCTCGGGGGAAATATACATTGAAACATGTAATGAAATACGTCGTTTGCATCAAGAACCACCCCATTCGGGATATGCTGGAAGTGCCTAGAAGTGTTACCATGCTTCTGGAGCAAGCATAGAACAACACTAACAATTTACTAACCCTAATTTGTACATCTTTGGTATGTGGGAAGAAACTGGAGCACCTGGATGAAACCCACAGGATCATGGGAAGAACGTACAGACTCCTTACAGACAGTAAGAAGAATTGTACCCTGATCGGTATCTCAGGCACTGCAAAACACTACACTAACTACTATGCTACCGAGTTGCCATACCATGCATACTTGACTAAGTGTGGCATCAAACATCCCAGTATCATCGATCTCAGTGGGGACCAAGGCAAACCTTCCTGTGGCCTGAAATCAAACTTAATATGTATTAACTGTAGAATGGTGGAAATAGTGAGTGGTCGGAACTACACCCACAATCAGCGTCTTTAGGAATATAGAACTGTGCCTGAAGGAAGGTGGTTTTAGTTGTTAGAAGTCGATCATCTCAGTTCTGCAAACTGTATCCTAGGCTCAGCTGCTTTATCTATTGTTTTCACTCCAATATTGTGCAAAGTGAGGAAGGCCTCTGATAATTCCACATGGTTCAACTCTATTAATAGTTCTTCAGTCAGCTAAGGAGCTCCACAAATCTTTGTACATTAGGTTCTACCCTTTAATCATAGCTCCCTGCTGAACATGAAACTTTCTGGATACTGCTTTTATGTCCAGAAGATGATTACTACAGGAAACTTACTGAGTATAGAGTATCAGAGTATCATAAGTTTAATAATTTCCCCCCAAATCCCTCATCTGATTTTTCTGCTGTTTCAATGTGAAATACTTTTAATGACTGGTAGAGACACAAAAGACTGCAGGTGCTGGATTTTTGGAGCAACACATAAAAAGCTGGAGTATCTCAGCAGATTAGGCAGCATCTATGGAGGGAAAAAGTCAATGTTTCTGACCATGACCCGCCATCAGAGTGATGGCTGATGAAGAGTCTAGACCCAAAATGTTGACTTTTCATTTTACTTTATACTTGCTGCCTGAGCTGTTGCGTTCGTCCAACTTTTTTTGTGTTGCTTCCTTTCATGACTGTTACACCAGAGAAAAATTACCATTTACTATTTTGGTGCTAGACCGGTATTACTTAAAAAAATGTAAACATTAAATTGAATCCTGAATGGATTGAAGTACCTTTAAGTATGATTAACCATCATTAATAAAGACTTGACACAAACAAGAATAAAATTATCTTTTACAGTCACTTTTACTCTGTCTTTCTAGAAAGTGAGAAGCAGAACAAAGATCAAAGTTGCTGGTGAACGCAGATCTTGCCAATCACCTGTCCAGCTCTTGGCTCCATCCCTCCCCCTCCTGTCTTCTCCTATCATTTCAGATCTTCCTCTCCCCCTCCCACTTTCAAATCTCTTACTAGCTCTTCCTTCAGTTAGTCCTGACGAAAGGGCTCGGCCCGAAACGTCGACTGTACCTTTTCCTAGAGATGCTGCCTGGCCTGCTGCGTTCACCAGCAACTTTGATGTGTGTTGCTTGAATTTCCAGCATCTGCAGAATTCCTCGTGTTTGAGCAGAACAAAGAGGAATGGAGAGGAAATTCCAGAGCAGAAGACCTAGAAAACCAAAGACATTGCCATTGATGGTGGAGAGAAGGAAATCAGAGATATGGAGTTTTATGGCTGGCATAGGTTACAAAGACATGGAAGAATGAGGCCATTGTATAGAGTGCCGATAAGAATAGATTTTATGTACCGATCAAGAGGCAGCTAGATAAATGGGAATTGGTGCAAGTTAAGATGTGGGAAACAAAACTTTAGAAGCGCTTAGGTGGGAATTGTGAAGTAGTTCAGGAGAGCTTAGAATAGTTGAAGTCTGGAGATTATGAAAGCATGGCTGATAACCAGAGGCAACAGTGGAAGCAGATGACATTATGGAGGAGGGCGAAAGTGGTCCATGTGATGGAGAGGATAACTAGTTAGACGATCCAATCAGGGTAAAATAGGACAGAGGTAGTGAACTGACTGGTTTAGTTTTGGAACATGATAAAGGAGATAGATGGAAATTGGTGAGTAGGGAATGGATTGTGATGAAGGTTAAAAAAATCTCAGATTTTATAAACATTTGAGTCGCCATGTTTAGGTTTATTTAATTTCCACTTCAGTGCTCGTTTTACTTAATAACTACAAAAAAAATCTGATTATAAAGTTCCTGATAGTGAAAATGTATCTTTATCTTGATAAATGAAATAAAATATAGAAAAGGCATTTTAAATGTTTTTGGATAACCAGTGCTGGTATTTGGTTCAATAAAATGTTTTTCTTAATCTTCAGATGTTCCCAAAAGTGACTCACTTGGCTACAGGTGGTTTTCTGTTGGAGTTTTGGACTATGACAAAGAAAAGAAACTATATCTGGTACAAAAAGCAAATAGTTATGGTTTAATCCGAGATGAGCAAAACAGAATAGTACTGAATGGAGGCATTACTGAAACTGGTAGGTACTTCCAATGATTTTGTTGTCTCAATGGACAGAATTGTTGCATATAGAATAAAACAGAGCAATACGTGAAATTAGCTTTCTGTAAATAAAACACGAAACTGTCTTGAAAGATGCATAATAAAGGATCTTTCCTAAAGTGGCATTATTTTTAGAAAGAAATTTGGATCAATTTCTGATTTTTATAAAATTAGAGTTTTCTCAACAATGTAAGATCTGATGAAAATATAGAAACCTATTTGCATTAAAACCTTGTTTGATGATCCATTTCAATGAAATTAAGGATTAGAAATTGGATTTTCTCATCTTTTCACTTGGTGGTAACAAAGCTAACCTCAATAACCGTGCTTTATCAAATCTCTCAAGTTTCAGTGGTGAACATTTTAGCAGTAAGTTCTCAAAGCTGTGATGGATTGTCTGATAGGGACAAGAGGACATTATTCATCACTTCAAGCTTGTTCCAGCCAAAAGAGCAGAGGAATACTGAATTACCTATCTTGATGTCCTTATCTATTATGACCATTTCTTGACCAAAGTCCATTGATCTCAGCTTTAATCTTTTTCAGTTGGACTTGCTGCAGTTTTGTTTTTGGAAAGTAAGTTCCTGAATTCCACTACCCTTCATGTGAAGAATACCTCCTGATATTTTTCACCATTCCCTTGTGGCAGAGAAGGAAGCCATTGAACCCACCAAGGTGTATGTCTGCACCCAGAGTGATTCAAATTAATCCCATTCTCCCACTTATTTACTTGTGGCTATTCTCTCTTAGATGCCATAAACTATCCCTAGTTTCTCCTGATACTTGCAGTAAGGATATTTTGCAGCATCCAGCATGGTGACCACACTTATACATTTTATTTGAACTAGGTGTACATAGTTACTATTATAATATTAGAAGCACAGCAGCTAGTTCATGCATCCCAAGGTCCTAGATACCACAGTGAAATAAATGACCAGATAATCTATTTTGTTCTAATATTGATTGAAGGATAAATATTAGTCCAGATACTGGGATCAGCTTCGGCTTTTGTTAGTGCCTTGAGATCTTTTCTATTCTCCTGAAAGGCAGATAGGGCCTCAGGATAGTACCTCATTTGAAAAAAAGGATAGTAGTCACTCAAAACTGCACTGAAGCATCAATCTAAAATGTATGTTAAAATCTCTGTAGTATAACTGGAACTACCACCACCACTAAGGGTGCTTCCATAGAGTCACAGCTGGCATCAGTTCTAAGAATCTTTTATACATTTTAGCAATTGGTGGAGGAGTTGAATAAAATCTTATGAAGATTATTTTTCTTCCTTGAATATTAAGCATGTTATCATTTTCTTTTCAGGTGAGAGATTGAAGTTACCCAATCAATATTGGATACCGCGGGTCCAGCTGATGTTTAGTGCAGAAGATCCTGTGGTCTTTGCAAAGCGTGTGGCACAAGCTCATTTCCTACGCCAGAAGACAGAAGCATTGCTGCTCTACAATCTGTACATTGACTGCATGCCAGTCGATGGGCTTAGGTTTCTAGATGAGAACAGTCTTAAAAACATGAAGAAATGGGCTTTCAGCACTCCTGGGTTCAGAGATAAATCTGCGTATGTATTTAATCAATTGACCCATATGAATTATGTTAAGATTCCCTGAATTCAATTCACATAGTTAAAATGAACAGAAACTTTCATCATACTAGTTTCAACTCTAATATAATCTGAGAATATACTGTATTTGTTTCTATAATAAGTTATCAAATCTACTTGAATAGTTTCATGTTGACTAATAAAACTTTTGGAGTTTCCTTTTACAAAAAGAATGTAACAATAAACCTCAAACATTATACTGAATTTAGAGACAGAAACAGAATGCTATAATTTCCAGTGTTTATGCTACAGCTCCCCCAACCATGAGATCTTATTTACCCTTTCATTTATTTTTCATTATTCAGTTATCTAGCTCCCTCTGAAAATGCATCTGTTTTTTTGCCCAAGTTACTCCATATGGTAAGCACAGACTGTTCAATTATTTCTCCAAATTCCTCATTGAATTAATTATCAACTACCATATATTAATGATCCGTAATGTTGTGGTTGCCTCCAAGTTAAGTTGGAACCACATCTGATTTGTAGATTTAATAAATCTACAAGTCATCTCTCAGCCATCTGATTCCTTGTGAAACTTTCAACCTAATTTGACTCTTCAGATATTAATTCAGGTAAATGATTACCTAAACACTGATTTTCTCCAAACATTTGACTTTGTCTTTTACTATCAGATTACTAGACCAGTGACATGACCACAATGTTACCCTACCTTAATGTAGCATGAGTGAAATAATTCAAAGCTTTAAATAAGAGTTTCTATGATATATTTTAGTTGTTCACTTTATGTTTTTGTAGATTGCCAGACTACTTTAAAAAGATAGAACAAGAAGTTCATCTGGATTATAATCGCACTATGAATAAAATTACCTTTGACAAAATTGTGTTGTCTGACCCCAAACATTTTTCTAACGTCACTCTTCCAGATAAAGAGGAAATTAAAGTGCCAAGCAAAGGTAAAACTTTCCTCTTCACTGGTTAACACTGTGTTTCTCATTTTATTCATTTAAATTTCCAGCATGTTAGGTAGGAACATTTTAAATTTGGCTGGTGCCTGGCAGTTGGAAGATATTTCAGCTTTGTAGAGATGTTTGGGGATTGCCATAAATGATAAGCCTGTACTACTTCACAAACACGAGGAAATCTGCAGATGCTGGAAATTCAAGCAACACACACAAAATGCTGGTGGAACGCAGCAGGCTAGGCAGCATCTATTGGAAGAGGTACAGTCGACATTTTGGGCGGAGACTGTTTTTTTATGGAGAACAGAGCGTTCGGAAGGAGTGAGGTTGGAGTGAGTTCTGACAAAGGGTCTTGGCCCGTAACGTCAACTGTACCTCTTCCAATAGATGCTGCCTGGCCTGCTGCATTCCACCAGCATTTTGGGTGTGTAGCCTGTACTACTTGACTACAATACAGGTAGCATTCCCCCTTGCTGTCTGTTCACTTCAATTATTTCAATGTTCAGCTGGCACAACAGCATAGTTCATTGGTTGAAGCTCTAGCAGAGGTCTAATATTGTGAGTACCTAGCTCCAGTTGAAGTTAGCCTCAACTGTTCAAAGATAACTTCTTAAATTCAGCTATATTGATGTTGGAAAAAGAACTAGCAGACTTGCAGAAAATGAATCCTGATTCGAAGTTTCACACAGCATGGCAGGAATCAGGCACCAAAATTTTTGTGCACAGGAAAACCAATCAAACTACAGTAGCTACGGTCTGAAACATAAACATAAATGCTGGAAGAACTGGAGGACTAAGTTCAAGAGCTGCAAGGAGTGTTGCAGCTATATAAAACCCTGGTTAGAACACGCTTGCAGTCTTGTGTTCAGCTCTGGTCATGTCATTATAGGAAAGGTGTGGAAGATTTAGAGAGAGTGCAGAGGATATTTACCAGACTTAGAGAGCAAGACCTGTGAAGTTAGGTTGAGCAAACTCGGGCTTTTTTCTTCAGGGTAAAGGAGGATGAGAGGCAACTTGATAGAGGTGTACAAGATGGTAAGAAGCATATATAATGTGGATAGGAAGAGACTTTTTCCCAGGGTGGAAATGACTAACATGAGGGGGCTTGATTTTGAGGTGACTGGAGGAAAATATAGGAGAGATGTCAGAAGTAAGTTTTTTACACAGAGAGTTGGGAGGGGCGGTGGTACATGCAACAAACATCCTGCCAAGGGTGTGGTAGAGGGAGGTACATTATGGACGTTTAAGAGTCTCTTAGATAGGCACATGGATGACAAAAAAATGGAGATTTATGTAGAAGGAAGGATTAGATTGATTTTAGAATAGATTAAAAGGTTGGCTCAACATAATCTCATAGGGGCCTGTACTGTGCTGAAGTTTCCATGTATGCTCTAACTCAGTCAACCAAGCAGCCGGAAAGAGAAACTAGTTAACATTTTGGGCCAGCAACCCTTCCTCATCGACGACTCCCTGAATGATCATCAGACCACAATCAGTAAGGATAGGCAGCAACACTTCCGTCACAATTATCCTCAATACTGACACCTCACAAGGCCACGTCCTCAGCCCTTTACTTTACTGTCATGGCCAGATTTGGCTCTATCACCATCTACAAGTTTGCAGATGATACCACTGTAGTGGGCCATATCTCAAATAATGATGAATTGGTGAACAGGAAGGAGATGGCCTAGTGGTATGGTGTGAGTACAACAGTCTTTCCCTCAATGTCTGCAAAACGAAAGAGCTGGTCATTGACTTCAGGAGCATGCTGCCCTTCCTGATTATAACAATAATCAAAATGTCAAAAAAAAGTTAAGAGCTTCAAATACCTAGGAACGAACATCATCCTGTCCTGGTCCAACCATACAGAAGGCACAGCCAACGAAGTTCACCCACATCTCTATTCCACAGGACACTAAAGAAATTTGGTATGTTCCCTTTGACCCTCACCAATTTTTATCGATGTACCATAGAAGGCACCTGATCTGGATGTGTCACAGCTTGCTATGGTAATTACTCTGCCCAAAACCACAAGAAACTAGAGAGTTGTGGTCACAACAGCACATCACAGAAAATAGCCGTCCCTCCAGGTACTCTGACTACACTTATCATTTCCTTGAGTGGACAACATAAGCAAAGATCCTACCTACCCCAGACATTCTCCCTTCTCATCCTCCATTAGGCAAGGATACAGAAGTCCAAAAGCATGTACTACCAGGCTCAAGGTCAGGTTCTATCCCATTGTTATAAGACTATTGAATTGATTTCTTAATAAAATAAGATGGATTCTATTTGGTCATAAGTCAGCCACCTTTCTCGAGGGAAAAGAAATATGTTCATCCCTTCTTAATTGGTATAAAGTTACTATGATTAGGCTACAATTGTCAGAATGCACCTATCCTTGTCACAATTATCTGCTTTGGTTTATTTTCCGTTACTGGATCTAATAAAAAGTGTTGTTGGGCATTTTACATGTTGGGTTAGAATATAAACATACGTGAAACTCCATCCCTTCATTTGTTTACTACATCATATGTCCAATTCATATTAAAGTAGTTGAAACTCCCACTTATAATCTTTTTTTTTTACTCATTTCCATTATTTTCTTCAAATTTGTTCCTCATTCTTTCTTCCAATATTAGATGGTCTGTAGCCTACACCTATTAATGTGATTGATCCTTTATTATATACCATGTATGTTCTAATGTTATTTCCCTTACAATTGCTTCATTTGTCCTATTTTCATTTTGTTATCCAAAATGTGTTGATACTGCACCTCTCTATTTTCCCTCTCTGTCTTTTTTTCTGAATATAAAATATTGGGACGTAGCAGCATGAATAATTTACTTGCCTTTGAAATCTGCTGTACTATTCAATACACTTTGCTATATTTAATTACTAGTTCTAATTTTTTTTGTAACCACGTCCTATTAACTCGACCACTTGTGATTTCTGCAAACATGTGATTGCCTTTTGTTTTCTTATTTTATTACAAACACTGTGTATATTGTACTATAGTTAGGTTAAATTAATTTTAATAGGATTTCTATCACTTAATAATTAGTCAACTTTTAGGCTACTTTTCAATGAATCTTTTGGTCCCTTGATCTGAGTATCAATTCTTTCCTATGTTCACTTT
Source organism: Mobula birostris (assembly GCF_030028105.1). Lineage (NCBI taxonomy): Eukaryota > Metazoa > Chordata > Chondrichthyes > Myliobatiformes > Myliobatidae > Mobula > Mobula birostris. The sequence goes on from NC_092385.1 coordinate 58,074,012, forward strand.
TTCTGTTCTATTTGTATTTAAACTATTTGCTAGATCCCTCACATATTTTTTATTGATTTCTATTTACCTATTCTAAAATGACATATCCCATCATGGTTCAGGTTCAGCTCTAACAAGTGATCAAACTTCTTCCCATCATAAACTTTCATAATGGGTGATAATCTTCAGTTTTCCATTTCCTATACCCATTCCCATGAGCCCTCCCCTTACAACGACAGGAATTGCCCACCTTTGTCTCTTCTTTCCCACTAGCTAGGATCACAATTGCAGTTTTCAGGTGAAACCATGGTTTACTTGGGTTTCTTCGAACTTAGTGTATTTTGTTTTCCTCATGTTGTAGTCTTCTAGTGAACAATCTAAATGCAATTGGGGAACCTCATTGCAGAGCATCCCTACGTATGAATTCAAGTTTCCTGTTGCCTGTCACATTAGTTCTCCATCCCATTCCCACACAGAATATCCGCCTTCATTGCGGCAACACAACTCAACTTCACCTTGAAGAATAATACCACATCTTTCTACTGTGTAATGAAAATAATGATGTTCTTTTCTCTCTTCAGGGCTTGTACAACTCCCAGATTATTCATTTAATCAAATGAAAAAGGCATTTTCCTTTAACACCCTGTTGACGAAACCGGAAGTGATAGTTGCCTTGTGTAAAGTGCATGCTGAATGCAACAAAGTGGCAGCCATGTCTCTTTTTTTTGTAACCTTCATTAAAACTGTCCGATTAGAAGAATTTGAACAGATTCAGTCCCAGGCACATGCACAGGTACTGGCTTAGGCAGCATCATTTCTTTTTGTTAGTTTTAGTAACCATTTGATTGATGATTGTTGAACAAAACCAAAGATACTAAAGATATCAAAGTCTGAGGGTCTTTGATATTGAAGTCTGGAAGTCGTAGCCCGATGCTCGAAACCTGGGGGCCTTTCCTGGAGATGGAGGGCCATCTGTGTGGGTGGGCGGGAGAGAGGAAAGGGGCCTGTTGTTGCTGTTTTGTTGCTTGTTGCATTCTGTGTTGTTCTGCCAAGCACTCTGGGCATGCTATATTGGTGCCGGAATGTGTGGCAACATTTGTGAGCTGCCCCCAGCACATCTTTGGGTGTGTTGAATGTTAATGCAAAAAACATATTTCACTGTATGTTTCAATGTATATGTGATACATAAATTTGAATCTGAATCAAAGAACACTATGTATTGCCTTTTTTCTTTTTGATAGTAGGGTGGCTAGAAATTGAAAATAAGTAAAACTTCAGATGCTGGATTCTGAAACAAAAACAGAAAAACTGCAGGAAGAGCTCAGCCAGTTAAGCAGCCTCTGTGGAAAGAGAAACCAGTTAACATTTTGGGACCCTTCCCCAGAAAAATGGTTGTTAGGGTCATAAAAATCTGGAGCAGCTTTCCAGTAACGTGGAAGTTCTATTGGCTAGATGTAAGAGGATGTTTATAGAGTTGCTGAGTGGGTGAGAAATTAGAAAATCAATTTCAATTCAGATAAATGGCAGAGGGAAAAGAACAGCATGAATCATGGAATTACTGCAAGTATTATTGCGGGTCACCAAGGTCCTGTTTATTTCTGTAGGTGAAGAAATGAAAAGCAGTTAAGTCTATATCTAATTTTGCATTAGATCACACTAATAGAAAAGGAAATAGTGAAGGCTGCTTCTCAGTGTTTTTAATACAGAATTCTAGTATTATTGATTTCCATTCACTGATTGGACATACTTTCTGAGGTCCTCCTGCACCTCTTTTGTGTTTTGAAATGCAGTTAAGTTAACCTATCACACCGCACCCCCCCCCGCCATTTGTTCCTCAACCCCAGCTAGCACCTGACAACTTTTGTCAAGTGGAATGGGCTCCAAGCAGTGAGTAATCATTGGGACAAAGACCTAATGTCTTGCTCTGAGGACATCCTGATAAACTTTGACCACTGTAAGAGTCACTTTATGTCAGACAATCGTATGATAAAGTGGGGCTTGTACAGAACATAAGTATTTGTTGTCACAGGTCTTCATCAGGAATGGTCTGTATCTGCACTTAAATTCCTGTGTAAAGTTGCTAAATTGTATAAGTCTCTGAAGATCAACATACTGTATATTTTGACAATAGAGCTAAAGGTAGATAGTAAATTTGAATCCTGTGCAAGCTTTTTTCATGTATTGCCTGTTCAAATGTGCATGATACATCAGACATCAAGGGAGATAGCAAACGCCAACCAGTGGAACTTGTTCACCGCTGGGGTAGGCCACCTGCACAACTCCTGCTGTAATGTAAACTTTCCATGTAATATAGTGTTTGGTCTCATAGCTTAGTTGTTCTATTTGAATTTCAGATACAATTATTTCTCAGTGATAGCTGGATCAACACATTGAAGAAAGTTCTACGTAGTAGCCTATGGGATGTTCGGAAAGGTTGGTTTAACTTGCGTGAATCTAACTGGGAGGTTTATCGCAAATCCAAGCTGCACATGATGATGGAAATGATCAAGTATAACCTCCAGGACTCCCTCCGATACCTTGTGCAAGATTCCTTGGTTAACTACACCCAAATGATCCTCGATGGCTGCTATAGTTTCCTCAACTGCTCCGAGGATATGAAATGGGGTGAAGACCTCATCAACAGCAATTTCAAGTAAGATTCTAAAAATAAATAGCATGTAAACTCTGCATTTTCCTGTTATTGCTAATGTGCAATACAAAATATACAGTTTAAGTATGGAAGCAATTAAATATCAATAATATTCTAACCATTTTTCTAAATGATAGTATTTGCTGGAGGTTTTTTTTGTTCCTTACTGTTATCTGTTTTCTTTGCAATGCTGCTTCTCTCTCTCTTTTGTTACTTCTGCACTTTGCTGAGAGAAGTTAGCCTGGGGACGCTGCAATGTCTGTATGTATATATATATATATATATATATATATATATATGCACACACATAGTTGAAGTGGTACATTAACTATAATATCCCTAAATGTAATGTGAGGTTTGATTTGGAGATGCCTCATTTTTTTTCCAGTAGTGTTGCCAATGCCCTTCTTCAATTGGTCTCTGATTCTCTCCAGTTGTTTCTTAAAATCTTGTTGTCATTTTGACTTTTTGTCCAACATCAAAGACTAAACTTTTGTCCTGTGCCTCGGTGTCTCCAGTGAGGTTCAGTTTACAAATTTTCGTTGCTACTGTGGTGAGCATTTGGTCCATGATGATAGACGAGAAAAGTTTGTTTAGCTCACCTGCCGCTTCTATTGTGACAAGCACAGAAACAGACCGAGCACTCTGACCTGGGGAGAGAACTACTCAGTCACATACAGATGGAGGATGGGGGGGAAGATTATTACACACCCTGGTTACAGTCAGGATGACCCACAAACACACGTGCGAATAACTGTATAACCCGAGCTAAAGTGGAACAATAAATTAACTTGAGCATTTCACCATAATTCCACGAATGCATTTTTAAACAAGAACAATAAATAGCACTGGCTGCTAGGAATGCTGCAGTGAGCTGACGACCATGACCCTGGAGTACCACACTGCCCCCACCTGGGTGGTCACCCATCCCTGGCAACCTCAGAATCCACAATAAAGTCCCAAATTCCCTATGGTGGTCGACGCCGCCGCCTGCAGTGCTGGAGGGTAACTGGAGCCCCTCCCGCCAGGGAGGCACTGTTTGGTGAGGTAAGAGGCAGGGCACCCAGAGTGTCACTTCCTTCTTTCAGCCTCTCTGGATCAGTGGTGACCAAGGACTGATACGGTGCCAGCTGGTGCCTGTGCAGCACGACTGACATCCGCTACTCAGTCAACTGCACTTGATGTACCACATCGGAGGTGTGGTCCAGCACCTTTCCCAGCCCCTTCCAGTGGCTTCCAAGCTTGGGGGATAGTCCCTTCTTCTGGGTGGAGCAGCAGACCCATACTTAGTGAAGTCCTGTCCCCGGCTGTGGGCATCATAAGCCCATTTTTGGCAGCTGTCAGCTGTGCTTTGTTTCTGCTGAGCCATATCACGAACAGCCCACAAGCGCCGCTGAGGTGCTGCAGGTACTCCAACCTGGCCTCCCCAGGAACCTCTGGCTCAGGAGCGGGGCCAGACACCAGATCCACCAGCATGTATAGTTCCCACCCGAACGTGAGCACAGCCAGCGGACACCTGCTGCTCTCCTGACCTGCTGTCCGGTATGACCACAATACTAAGGGTAGGTGGCAATCCAAATCGCACTGCTGCTGGCTAACAAGGATGGCAAGCTGCGTAGCTAGGGTGTGGTTAAAGCGCTCCACCAGCCCATCACTTTGCAGATGAAGCGGGGTGATCTGCGTTTTGGTGATTTCCAGCCACTTGCAGACCTTGCCAAACACCTGCGCCTTGAAGTTGCGGCTGTTTGCTGTGGAGTTCCTCAGGGGCACTGAAATGACAGAAGAACTCCACCATGAGTCTCTCAGCGCTGGAGGTAGCGCTCTGGTTCAGGACCACGTACGCCTCTGGCCACTTGGTGAAGTAATCCATGGCCACTAGAACATAGCAGTTCCTGGTGTTGGCGTGGGGAAGGGGTTCGGTGTATCCACCCCTACACACTGCATTAGCGCCTTAGACTGGCAGCCTGGCCCCTTCTGGAACGTGCACCCATTGCAGCGGTGCATGAAGAGCTCCACATCCTGCCTGCTCCCAGGTCAGTAGAAGCATTTGCACAGCTTGCCCAGCGTCTTTGCCACTGCGAAAATACCAGCCCCCTCCGTTTCACTGACTGCACCACTGTGGCGTCCTGGAACAGCAACTTGTTGCACACCTCCAGTGTGCCCCACTGAGAGTTTAGGGCTTTGTTCCCTGGATCCAGGGCAGTCATCTGTCCAGTCCAGCCGCTGTCTCACTCTCAGCCATCCCCTCACCTGGGCCAGCATGAGATCACTCTCCTGCTCGCCGCTCAGCTGCTGGTGTTCAATGGTGGGGAGGTCCCTGCCGGCTGCCACCTGAAGTGCTGCCTCCGCCTCTTGCTCCTGGCTCTGTTCCTGTAGCTCCAATGCCTTCCGATGCCAACATTGCTCTGATGCCTTCCGGTGTGATGCAGTATCTTAAAATCATAGTTCTGGAGAGTCCCCAGCCACCGTGCCAGCTGCCCCTTGGTATTGCGGAAGCTCAATAGCCAGGTCAGTGATGCATGGTCCATATGAAGCAGGAACAATCGGCCGAAGAGGAAGGGGCGGAAGTGGTGGGGGCTGGACCACAGCCAAGAGCTCCCAGCAGGTGACACAATAGTTCCATTCAGAGTGGCTCAGGGTGCGGCTGAAGAATGCCATAAAGAGTCCTCCTTGGTGCCCCTCCTGTGACAGCACTATGCTGAACCCCATTGCTGTGTCACCAATGAAGAGGCGTGCTGGATTAGGGTACGCCAGTACAGGGGCTTGGGGAGTGCAGCTTGGAGCTGGTCAAAGGCAGCAGCACAGGTGTCAGTTCAGATGATGGGCCTTTTCTTCTTCGTGTGCTGGTGCAGGGAACTGGTGACAGTAATATGATGCCAGACCTAGGAACCTGCGAAGTTCGGAGACATCGCAGGTGGGGTGGGGAGTGCGGGAGGATGGGTAGGATAGGCCAATCCTGACCGCTGCCACTTTCTCTGGGTCAGTTGCTACTCCTTCCGCACTCACCACATGCCCAGGAATTCTATCTGGTGATGTAGCAGGCAGCATTTTGCGGAGTTGAAGTGCAGGTTTGCCTAGCGGATGGCAGCAAAGACCATTTCCAAGTTCCGCAGAGCATCATCAAAAATGACGGCTTGTCCAGGACGTCGTCCAAATTGATGATACAGTGACTCCATGAAATGTGAGCCAGCACATCAGTCTCTCAAATGTGGCTGGGGCATTACCCAAGCCAAACAGCATTACCTGAAAGTGCCACTGCTCTTGACCAACGGCAAAGGCAGTCTTGGGCGGAGTCTCCAGGACCAGATCCACCCACCAGTAGCCACTGCAGATATCGAGAGAGCAGAACCAGGTCAAACGCACGATACGGTTCAGGGCATCATCAATTTGAAGCAGCAGGCAGGAGTCCTTTTGGCTCACCACACTGAGACGGTGATAGTCTAGGCAGAACCGCCACGACCCATCTTTCTTCCTGACCAACACCACTGGGGCTGCCCATGGGCTGTCAGAGGGCTTGATAATGCTAGCTGCTACGATTTCTTTGATCTGCTGCTCCGCTGCCTGGCATTTGACAAGGGGCTGCATGCAAATGGGCTGGGTGTCCCCAGTGTTAATGTGGTGTTGGACCAGCCCAGTGCATCTGCAGTCCTTGCTCCTGGCTGCAGAGATATAGAGGCGGTGGTCCAGGAGGTCCTTCAGATGCTGCCGTTGGTCCTGATCCAAGCCCTTGCCACAGTTCTCGCACTGCCTGGATGGCCTTGCTGGAGGATACCGCAGTAGTGCTGTCAATGCGGCTGCTGATAATGGGCATGGTGAGTTGCACTGGAGTGCCCGGTGGTGATTGTTGCTGTGCCCACCTGGTCTGTTTCCAGGAGCTGCCCTGCTGAAGAGCCATGGCTTCAGCAGTGAGGTAGAGTGTTGACCCCAGCACATCTCCTCACGCCCACGCAGCGGGACAGCAGGTCCAGGCCAATGATGCAAGATTCCCGGAAATCAGCTTGTGCTCCACTGTGTTTATCCCCATTGTGAGGCACTCTTTCCTCTCATCGCCACACAGTTGCCAGTGACCATAGCCAGCTGGACCGCCATTATGGGGATGGCTGGTCTGTGTTGGGGAGGACACCTGGAAGGTTGATGGTGATGGTTCACCAACACATGACATCTGATGCCCTCCACCACGCAGTCCACATATAGGACTTGCTCTTTACCCAAATGGCCCAACAACCAAGGGATTCTGCTGGAGGTCTTGAGCGCCATTTCCCTCATGGCACCACCTGGCTGTGAGGCTGTGGCATGGCGCTGAAGTGGGGCAGTTCAAGTCCACATGGCCAAGTGATTGCTGTGCGGCACGCTGCAAGGCCAGCACGCTGCTTGCCTGACCTGTCTCGCAGACTACTTCTTGTCAGTTTCCTCCTCACCTCAACGACACAAGCCCAGGCTCGTGGTGTGCGGGGCAACACAGAAGTGCCTCGGGGGGAGGGGAGGGGCTAAAATTGCTTCTGCCCTCAACTCATTTCCTGGGTCTTAAGGCGCTCCATCTGATGTCATAGCTCTTCAATTTTGCTGTCAATTTCTAATCCCATTCTTGACATCAATGTGGTGAGAATTTGGTCCATGATGACAGATGATAAAAGCTCGTTTAGCTTAACTGCTGTTTTTATTGCGATAAGCACAAAAACAGACTGAGCGCTATGATCTGGGAAGAGAATAACTCAGTCGCATACAGATGGGGGAGGTGATTATTACACACCCCGGTAACAGGCAGGGCGACCCACAAACACACAAGTGAATAACTGTATAACCCGAGCTAAAAGGGAACAATGAATGCATTTTTAAACAAGAACAATAAGTAGTGCTGGCTGCTGGGAATGCTGCAGTGAGCTGTCGACCATGACCCCGGAGTGCCACAACACTGTTCCCGAGAAATATCCTAGTGCCCTTAAAGGTTCTTTATAAATGAACGCGACAATGGAAATGATCAAGTATAATGCCCAGGACTCCCATCAGTAATATCTCAAGCACTCAGTAATTCTAACTCAGCTGGCCATAGAGTCTCAGACTTTACCATGGTCCTTTCTCCACTGATATCTCCTGCATCATTATGCATATCCTAATCCTCTCCTAGTTGGCTTTTCATGGCTTTTCTTCCATAATTGATCTCTTATCCATCTGCTGGTCTCTATTGTACAAAGTAACTAATCTATATTGGTTCCTGATTCCGCAACAGTTTGCTTAAAGTCTTATTCCAATATTCATATGGCCTTGGTCTTTTCTGTCTTTTTACACCAGATGGAAAAAATTGGAGAGCACAATGAGCTACAGGTTAAGGGGGCCTTCTGTTTCAATGAGTAAGATCATGTTTGAGATTCACTTTCCATCTTTCACCATATCCTTTAATACACCCAGTCTAAATGTCTATAGGTTTCTACCTTGTAAGCTTATAACTCAGAATCCCAATGATTTATTACCTTCTGAAACAATTCCCAATCTCAATCCCAAAAAGCTGATTCCTGCACCTGGGTTCCCTAAATTGGAATAAAATCCTGTCTGCATGTACCTTTCCACCCCTTTGAAGAAACTGATATATCATAGTCATAGTTATACTTTATTGATCCCAGGGGAAATTGGTTTTTGTTACAGTTGCACCATAAATAATTAAATAGTAAGAAAACCATAAACAGTAAAATAGTAATATGTAAATTATGCCAGTAAATTATGAAATAAGTCCAGGACCAGCCTATTGGCTCAGGATGTCTGACCCTCCAAGGGGGGAGTTGTAAAGTTCGATGGCCACAGGCAGGAATGACTTCCTATGACACTCTGTGTTGCATCTCAGTGGAATGAGTCTCTGGCTGAATGTACTCCTGTGCTCAACCAGTACATTATGTAGTGGATGGGAGACATTGTCCCAGATGGCATACAACTTAGACAGCATCCTCTTTTCAGACACCTCCGTCAGAGAATCCAGTTCCATCCCCACAACATCGCTGGCCTTACGAATGAGTTTGTTGATTCTGTTGGTGTCTGCTACCCTCAACCTGATGCCCCAGCACACAACAGCAAACATGATAGCACTGGCCACCACAGACTCGTAGAACATCCTCAGCATCATCCGACAGGTGTTAAAGGACCTCAGTCTCCTCAGGAAATAGAGACGGCTCTGACCCTTTTTGTAGACAGCCTCAGTGTTCTTTGACCAGTCCAGTTTATTGTCAATTCGTATCCCCAGGTATTTGTAATCTTCCACCATGTCCACACTGACCCCCTGGATGGAAACAGAGGTCACTGGTATCTTAGCCCTCCTCAGGTCTACCACCAGCTTCTTTGTCTTTTTCCACATTAAGCTGCAGATAATTCTGCTCACACCATGTGACAAAGTTTCCTACTGTAGCCCTGTACTCACCCTCATCTCCCTTGCTGATGCATCCAACTATGGCAGAGTCATCAGAAAACTTCTGAAGATGACAAGACTCTATGCAGTAGTTGAAGTCCAAGGTGTAAATGGTGAAGAGAAAGGGAGACAAGACAGTCTCCTGTGGAGCCCCAGTGCTGCTGATCACTCTGTCGGACACACAGTGTTGCAAGCACACGTACTGTGGTCTGCCAGTCAGGTAATCAAGAATCCGTGACACCAGGAAAGCATCCACCTGCATCGCTGTCAGCTTCTCCCCCAGCAAAGCAGGGCAGATGGTGTTGAACACACTGGAGAAGTCAAAAAACATGACCCTCACCGTGCTCGCTGGCTTGTACAGGTGGGCGTAGACATGGTTCAGCAGGTAGGCGATGGCATCCTCAACTCCTAGTCGGGGCTGGTAGCGAACTGGAGGGGATCTAAGTGTGGCCTAACCATAGACCGGAGCAGCTCCAGAACAAGTCTCTCCAGGGTCTTCATAATGTGAGAGGTCAATGCCACTGGTCTGTAGTCATTGAGGCTGCTGGGGCGTGGCATCTTCGGCACAGGGACGAGGCAGGACGTCTTCTACAGCACAGGAACCCTCCGGAGCCTCAGGCTCAGGTTGAAGACATGGCGAAGTACTCCACATAGCTGAGGGGCACAGGCTTTGAGCACCCTGGTACTGACACCGTCCGTTCCTGCAGCCTTGCTTGGGTTGAGACGTTTCAGCTGTCTTCTCACCTGTTCAGCTGTGAAGCCCATTGTGGTGGTTTCGTGTGGGGAAGGAGTATAGTCATGAGAGCAGGGTGGGGGACTGTGAGGAGGGGTAGGAGGGGAGAGTGGAATATGTGTTGGTTGGGGGCTGACAACAGATGACTCATGTGGGGGATGGGCAGGGGCCACAATATTTTGTTGACATCACCTTCAATTCTTCTAAACTTAATGGAATTTTTTCATCATTTCATAGGGCAACTCTCTTATCCTAGGAATCAATCTAGAGAGCTCTCATTGAAAGTATATTCTTCTTTCGATAAGGAGAGCTCCACATAGTGTTCATAGTACATCGAAGTCCTGTATAATTACAGCCAGACATACTTATACATCAACACCACCATGAAATAAAAGGTTTTTTTTTTGTCCAACAGTTTACTGCAATGGCACATTGAATCTTTTGGGGATTTCTCTGAATAGAAATATTTCTCATCTTTTAAAACATAATTTACATTTCTTCCTACCAAAGTTAAAAATGTCACCTCCACATTATATGATTGTAACAGGCACTTTGTTGAAACTCTGACGTCTTAGAACATAGAGCATAGGACAGTACAACACAGGAACAGGCCCTTCAGCCCACAGTATTGTGCTGAACCAATTAAATTAGGAATCAAATGGCGATCCAAACTAATCTCTTCTGCGTATACATGTTCATATTTTTCCATTTTCCTCACATTCATGTGTCTATCTAAACGTCTCTTAAAAGACTCTAATGCTTTTGCCTCTACCACCACCCTAGGCAGCTCATTCCAGATATCAGATATCCATCACTCTCTGTGTGAAAAAACAACTTGCCCCTCACATCTTCTTTGAAATTATCCCCTCTCACCTTAAATGCATGGCCTCTGGCATGAGACATTTCAACCTCTTGGATAAAGATATTGCCTGTCTACTCTATCTATGACTCTCATAATTTTATAAATTTCTATCAGATCTTGCCTCAGCCTCTGTTGCTCCAGAGAAGACAAATTAAGTTTGTCCAACCTCTCGTTATAGCACATGCCCTCTAATCCAGGCAACGTCTAACCCTTTCCAAAGCCTCAACACCCTTTCTATAATGGGAGACCAGTACTGAGGCCTTCCATTAATCGTGGTTGACTATGGATATTGCGTCTTATAGCAGTCTACATTGTCGCAGTCGGTCGATATGCAAGCTGGTATGCAAACCAGGAGAGCACAATATGGAGAGCAAGCTGTTACCAATGCAACAGGCTCCTCCTCGCCACACAGCTGATGAATCCAAAGGAACGGCAGAGGCCAATACAGGTTGGAACCAGCGACATCGCAGGAACTCAACATCAGCTTTGAACTCAATGTAGGGCAGCTAGGATATTGGTTCCTCTCCAGTTTAGGAGCAACCTGCCCCTGCCCCAGAAAAGGTTTCAATTATGAAAGAACCTGAGACCCTGCCCCGCACCAGTTCCTTAGCCAATCATTCATCTGTGCTATAAAACCATTCCTGTCTTCACTAGCACATAGCACTGGGAGTAATCAGAGTTTACTAGCTTGGAGGTCCTGTTCTTCAGCCTCTTTCCTAACTTTCTATGTTCACTGTGCAGGACCTCCTCCCCCTTTGTACCTATATCATTGGTGCCAATGTGCACCATGACCTCTGGCAGCTCACCCTCCCTCTTAAGAATATTTTGAAGCTGCTCTGAGGCATCATTGTCCCTAGCACCTGGGAGGCAACACAGCATCCTAGTGTCTCTTTCATGGCCACATAATCTCCTGTCTATCCTCCTAACTATCTTCCTAACTATTGTGACTATCGGGTCATATTCTGCATGGAGGCTAGTGACCAGTGGTGAGCCTTAGGGATCTGTTCTGGGACCCCTATTCTTCATGATTTCTATAAATGACCTGGATGAGGAAGTGGAGGGATGGGTTAGTAAATTTGCTGATGACGCAAAGGTTGGGGGTGTTGTGGATAGTGTGGATGGCTGTCAGAGGTTACAATGGGACATTGATAGGATGCAAAACTGGACTGAGAAGTGGCAGATGGAGTTCAACCCAGATCAGTGTGAGGTGGTTTATGATGGCAGAATATAGTATTAATGGTAAGACTCTTGGCAGTATGGAGGATCAGAGGGACCTTGGGGTCTGAGTCCTTAGGACACTCAAAGCTGCTACGCAGGTTGACTCTGTGGTTAAGAAGGCATATGGTGCATTGGCCTTCATCAATTGTGGGATTGAGTTTAAGAGCCAAGAGGTAATGCTGCAGCTGTATAGGACCCTGGTCAGACCCCACTTGGAGTACTGTGCTCAGTTCTGGTTGCTTCAGTACAGTAAGGATATGGAAACTATAGAAAGGGTGCAGAGGAGATTTACAAGGACGTTGCCTGGATTGGGAAGCATGCCTTATGAGAATAGGTTGAGTGAACTGCCTTTTCTCCTTGGAGCGACAGAGGATGAGAGGTGACCTGATAGAGGTGTGCAAGATAATGAGAGGCATTGATCTTGTGGATAGTCAGAGGCTTTTCCCCAGGGCTGAATTGGCTGAATTGGCTAGCATGAGAGGGCATTGTTTTAAGGTGCTTGGAAGCAGGTACAGAGGAGATGCTAGGGGTAAGTCTTTTACGCAGAGTGGTGAGTGCATGGAATGGGCTGCCGGTGGCCGTCGTGGAGGCAGAAATGATAGGGTCTTTTAGGAGACTCCTGGATGGGTACATGGAGCTTAGATAGATAGAGGGCTATGGGTAAAGCCTAGGTAGTTTTAAGGTAGGGACATGTTCGGCACAGCTTTGTGGGCCGAAGGGCCTGTATTGTGCTGTATGTTTTCTAAGTTTCTATGTCTCCTATCATTATCGCTCTACTTGACTTTATCCTTCCTTGCTGAGCCTCAGAGCCGGCTACATTGCCACTGCCCTGGCTGCTGTTGCTGTGCCCTGATAGGTCTTCCTCCCCCTCCCTCCCAGCAGTATCCACAGGGAAGCACTTGTTGCTAAGGGAAATGGTCACAGTGGAACCTTGCACACTCTCTTTGCTTACTCTCTTTGTTGTTTGAATTTCATTGAATGATAGCGTGGACCTGAGAAATATAATGGTATACTCATGTTATTATGTTCTTATGTTCTTATTCTGCATGTCTCATCAGTGTATTTATTGGAGTTTAATTCTCATTAATCAATAATATGTAATAATGTAAATACATGCTGAATATCATGGAGGATGTGGAAGGTCATCACATCAGTGATTGGTGAGCACTTCTGCCAGACTGGTTACCATCAGCTGCAACTACAAGTCTACAGATTTTATATTCCAATCTGTCGTGAAGAAACTCAGTACGTTTTACTATATTAGGAACTTCATACTGATAGAAATTATTTTTGCCTGCCAAAACTTTCTCACTCATCCTTGAATCAAACTTCAACATTTTAGCTTAGTTGCAGTAAACAGTCTTTCTCAGCTGCTGACACTTCACCATGGAACCACAGAAATGTGTAACACCTACCTTGTCCATGCCATCCATGCTCATCCCACTTGTGGGATTGTGCTCTCTGCTTTTGCTGTCCAAATGCCTTTTAAACGTAATTATTCTTGCCTCTGCTACCTCGTTTGGCAGCTCGTTCCAGTTATTCACCAATATCAGTGTAAAAGTTTTACTTCTCAGATCTCCTTTAAATTTCTCCTTTCTCAGCTTAATCATGTGCCCTGTACTTCTAGACTCCCCTGCACTGATATAAGGATTCAGGCCATCAATCCTGTCAATGCTTTAAATCTCGGTAAGGTCATCCCTGAGCCCCTTATCCTCCTATGGATAAACCTAGCCTATCCAATCTCTGCCTATAACTATAGTCCTCCATTCCAGGTAACATCTTGGTGAATCTCTTCACTCTCTCTGTTGCTACCACATCCTTCCTGTAGTGTAGCAACCAGAATGGTACACAATGTTTTAAATGCAGTGTAGCTAATGTTTTCTAAAGTTGAAATTTGTCACCCTAGCTGTTATACTCAATGCCTTGGCATAAAACGTCAAGCACATGCCCTTTTTAATTATCTTATCTACCTTTGTTGCCACTTCTAAAGAGCTGTGAACTTGTACCCCAAGGTTGCTCCGGTCCCTGCCATTACTCTCCCGCAGTCCACCACTTACAACAGATTTCCAGTCAGAAAAGAACCTATCCACCAGTACCTCTGCCTCCATCACCAATGCAGGCATACAGTCATAAAGCATATGTACTCTTGGCTATTGCCACAACTTCATTTGCCAGACCTTCAGCTGCTTTGTTACCTTGATGATGGATTAAGTGCTCAATGAGACTGCATACTTCAGAGTTATTAATCAGCTGCAAACTGGGAAGATAGTATAAAAGTGCTTCAAACAAGGCTGATATTTATTCATTTTTTATCTCTACAGATGGTTCAATATATTACTCCTAATCCCCAGTCATTAGAAATTTCAGTGAATTACTGTTATTTACTTCACAGTCAGTTGATTATAGTTGTCTTTAGAAGGTGATCAGATTTAGGTTTACAGTGGTCTCCGATTAAGTTGCAGGAAAAACAATGGACAATGGAGATATATATATATCTACACACACACATACATAGAGTATTTCAAACGGTCAGATGCCAGTCCTTATGAGAGTTGTGGAGTTGTCTGTTCATGTTTGTAGAACTTCACTAAACATTTTGGATTTAGTTTGTTGATTCCTTAAATTTTAGAAAATGTTTGTTCTTTTGTTTTACAGGCCCAAAAAGATGCCCATTTTTGTTCTGGACCTTAGTCTGGATAAGGGCAAGGTGCATTTTAGTACACCATTGGAAAGATTTAAGGCTGTTACACTGACTCTGTTTGACAAAGCCATCACAGCCACACAATTTGTTCCTCATATAGAAAAGGTAATATTGCCTTGTAATGTTTTGTATCAGAATTGAATGCTGAACTTTATTCTGAAAATTTAATAGGTATATATTCATGATGATGTAGACTACCTTCCCATCATCGATCTCATCTTCAAGAGGTGCCTCAAGAAAGTGGCATCCATCATTAAGTACCCTCACCATACGGCACTTGCCCTCTTCGCGTTACTACCAGAGCCTGAAGACCCACATCCAATAACTTAGGAACAGCATCTTTCCCTCCACCATCAGATTCCTCAAGTTCATCAGCATTACCTCATTGTCCTTTCTTTCTGCACTTTTTATTGCTTTTTTGTAATTTATAGTAATATTATGTTTTTACACTGTACTGCACAACAACAAATTTCATGTCACATCAGTGATAATAAATCCGATTCTGATTATGTCTGCGTGCACTTGGAGGCACTTTTTGCTTTCCACATTACTGTATTGATAAGAATGTATATTTATACAAGCATTCATCATAGAGGCAAACATCTTTGAATCTTATGGGAGTGATGGTGGTTGAAAATAGATGGGGAGTTGCAAATGTGAATAATGAGAGTAAGTTGACAGCATTATTAAAGAAATCTTTTTAAAAGAAGAAATATAAAGAAATCCATTGAAAGGCAAATTAGTGGCCCATGGTTTGACCTAGTGGTGGTGGTGCAGAGATAGGGAACATATCAATGTGACCAAGAGGATAGTGGAAGCTTTCCTAGGTAAGTTAGAAGAATCTGATACAAATAGATGAGGATGGTGATGTGGGACTTCATCACAGGAATCATTCATGCTTTACATTAGTTGGTAATAGGTGAATTAGGAAAAGATGATAAAAACAATTTAAAAAATATATCCTACAGGATCTAAACTTAATGTGAACAATGACTTTGCCTGAGTTAGGTAGCTTCTTGTTATAATGTTAAAAGTGAGGGAAGGTAAGAAATCCTGCACTCCAAGCTATCACAGACTTATGTTTCTTCCTTTCTTGAATTCCTGTTTCACACATCCCCACCCCCCAGCACCATTTATTTGGCTTTGTATGCCTAAAAGTTGGTTCATCTACAGTGTTTTCCAGTAATGTTTAAAGCCATTAATATGGAACATCAACTTTGTTTCTCTCCTCATAGATGGTGCCTTCCTGCTAATTCCGATGTTAAATGTATTTATTTATTATTACAAATATGATAGTTATCCTACAAATTCCATGATTACAGAAATTAGGTGCAGAGATGCACTTAATCTGTTGACTCATTGGATGAACATTTTTAGAGTTTCATTGTTCCTTAGCTGGGTTTACAAAACCTACATCATGAATCTTACAGAATACAGTTCCCATATTAACTTCTTTTCGTTCACTTGGAAAATTCTTGTTAATAAATTTCAAGTGGATGAAACTTGAAGTTAATTCATTACCTTAAAAGGCTAACCAAGTAAAAAAATTATCCTGAGATGCTCTTGTTAAACTATTGATGAATTTCGGTTCCATAGTTTAGTACTATTGGTCAGTTTCCTACTGCCCCCATGCACCAGCAGTAATTTACAATAGACAGTTAATCTTGTCTATCTGCATCATTGAACTCTAGCAGACAGAGAAAACCAATATAGTCACCGGGGGATTATGTAATCTTCCACATTGACAGCATTGAGGCTAGTGTTGAATATCTGGAACAGTAAGCAGCAGCACCCTTTTCTGCACCACAGTGGAATAATATTAAGTTTTCTCATTAATATATACTTGGAGCACTGTGAACACTTAAAGTGCTGTGAGCAAGTATCTGAATTATATTTATCCCTGACTGGTGTAAAATTTGTTATTTTGTAGCAGTAGTACAGTACAAAGTAATAAAATTACTATAAATTACAAAAACAAATAAGTTTTGTGAAAATAAATGGAATAATGAATAATGTTCATGGGTTCATGGACCATTCAAAAAAAATTAATAGTGGAGGGGAATAAACTATTTTTGAATTGTTGAGTGACCCTTTCATTACAGTCTGCCATTCCTCATGTTCTTCTATAGCTTTCCCCTCATTCCCCTTAGTGAATCTGTATACAGGCTCCTGGCATAACTTGTATTGATCAAATAAGTGAATGTATATGCAAGAGTGATGCCTGCGGTTTCCGAGTTCCCATGGTTGAAGCCGTAATATTTCAAAATTATGTTACTTAGTTTATCCTAGAGGAGATGTTTCAAAGTGGAACACCATTACTGGAATCTGTATGGCACAATGAGCCAGCTGTTCAGGAATTACGTAATACAATTAAAAATGCCATGGAAAAAGCTCTGATACCCATGAATAGCTACGCCAAGGAGTATGAGAAATTCATTGAACTCAATGAGTTGGTTATTGAAAAATATGTGAGGTCAGTAATCGAATATCACATTTATTTTATTAATAATGTTTATACTGTAAGGAGATATTTGCATTAATTTGTTTGGTATGCATGTGAATACTGGATCTTACATAGCAGAAAGATCCTTGGTTTCTATACTGACTCTTAGTGAAGCTGACTGCGCTTAGTTTGACATGTCCAAGTGAGGGAAATGGAAAATTGAATATACTAAATCTAATTTAAAGAGTTCTGCTCTGACGGTTATGGGGAAAATGTGCTCACAAGAGATTTATTGTTTAAATATATTTAGTATTAAAATATTCATTTATTAAAACATGAGGATAAGGACTGTGGAAACTGAGCAGCTGAAGGAAGCAAAAACTTTTGAATGCAGCAGGTGCTCTTAGAGTCATAGAGAAGTACAGCAGAGAAACAGGCCCTTTGGCACGTCTGTTCCATGCCAAATAGCATTTAAACTGCCTTCTCCCAACAACCTGCACCAGGAGCAAAGCCTTCATATCCCTACTATACATGTACTTATCCAAACTTCTCTTAGACGTT
Source organism: Mobula birostris (assembly GCF_030028105.1). NCBI lineage: Eukaryota > Metazoa > Chordata > Chondrichthyes > Myliobatiformes > Myliobatidae > Mobula > Mobula birostris. The sequence continues at coordinate 58,091,550 of NC_092385.1, forward strand.
GAAATCAAGCTTGCATGGACTATCGGTGCTGGCAGCTCATTTCACACTCTTGCAACCCTCTGAATGAAGAGGATTTGTGCAACTGGTTGCCTCGGGCTGTGGAAGCCAGGTTATTGGGTATATTTGGAGTGGAGGTTGATGGTTTCTGGGCATCGAAGATTAATGGAAGAGGGCAGCAGAATGGGATTGAGAGGGATAGTGAATCAGCCACGATGGAATGGTGGAGTGGACCCAGTGGTCTAATCCTTCTCCTACAGTGCCTATAAAAAGTATTCACACCCCTTGAAGTTTTCACCTTTTATTGTTTTACAAATTGTATCACTGGATTTAATTTGGCTTTTTTTGGACACTGATCAACAGAAAAGTCTTTTGTGTCAAAGTGAAAACAGATCACTACAAAGTGATTTAAATTAATTACAAATATAAAACATAAAGTAATTGATTGCATAAGTATTATGACACACCAAATCATCACTGGTGCAGCCAATTGGTTTTAGAAGTCACACAGGTAGTTAATGGAGATCACTTGTGAGCGGTCAAGGTGTTTCAACTGATTGTGGTAAAAATACACCTGTATCTGGAAGGTCCAACTGCTGGTGAGTCAGTATCCTGGCAAAAACTACACCATGAAGACAAAAGAACACTCCAAGCAACTCCACAAAGGTATAAGATGATTAGAGACATTAACCGTGTGGATAGTCAGAGGCTTCTTCCCAAGGCTGAAATGGTTAACATGAGAGGGCACAGTTTTAAGGTGCTTGGAAGAAGGTACAGAGGTGATGTCAGGGGTAAGCTTTTTTACGCAGAGAGTGGTGAGTGCGTGGAATGGGCAACCGACGGCGGTGGTGGAGGCAGATACAATAGAGTCTTTTAAGAAACTCTTGGATAGGTACATGGAGCTTAGAAAAATAGAGGGCTATGGGTAACCCTATGTAATTTCTGAACTAAGTACATGTTCAGCACAGCATTGTGGGCTGAAGGGCCTGTCTTATGCTGTAGGTTTTCTGTTTCTCTTCATGTTCCCCTTGAACTTCTCACCTTTTACCATTAAGTCATGACCTCTGGTTGGAGTCCCACCCAACTTCAGTTGAAAAAGCCTGCTTGCATTTACCCTATCTAGACCACTCATAAATTTGAATATCTCTATCAAATATCCTCTCAATTTTCTACGTTCTAAAGAATATAGTCCTAACCTATTAAATCTTTCCTTATAACTTAGGTCCTCCAGACCTGGTAACATCCTTGTAATTTTTCTCCGCATTGTTTTAACCTGGTTTACATCTTTCTTGTAGGTAGGTGATCAAAACTGCACACAATACTCCAGATTAGGCTTCACCAACGTCTTGTGCAACTTCAGCATAAAATCCTATCTTCTATACTCAATACATTGATTTATAAAGGCAAACGTGCCAAAAGCTTTCTTTACTACCCTATTTACCTGTGACATCACTTTCAACGAATGATGTACCTATATTCCCAGATCCCTTTGTTCTACCACATTCCTCATTGCCCTACTATTCGCTATGTAAGACCTGCCCTGGTTGGTGCTTCTGAAATGCGAAACCTTGCAGCTGTCTGCATAAAATTCCATTCTGCCATTTTTCAGCCCATTTTTCTAGCTGATGCAGATCTCTCTGCAAGCCATGATAACCTTCCTCACTGTCCACTACACCGCCAATCTTGGTGTCATCTGCAAATTTGCTGATCCAGTTAACCACATTATCATCCAGATCATTGACAAACAACAATGAACCCAGAACTGATCCCTGCAGCACACCACCAGTCACAGGCCTCCGGTCTTAGGCCTCAAGTGTTAGTCTTGGAACAGTGTGAGAAATGCACCAGAGCTTTCTACTTGCCTTCATCTCTACTCAGGATTTGATCCCACCTTGCCCACAAGCTGCAATTACTACAGTCTACCTGCAATATAGAATACACTTAACTTCCATTCTCTGAGAATCTCACTGATTTGCATTCTTTTCAAACTATCCAACGTTCTCCCCATATATCTGTCATCTCTTCAAACTTCTCCACTGTGAATTTTCATTCCACAAGTGTTTCTCCCAAGCCACAATCTCTCCAAAACCATTACTTCCCTTGACTTCTGATCTCTTCAGCCCTCATCTCGACCTCTTTGCTTATCTCCCTTTCATCCCATAATATATGGACAATGTGTAGTCTCTTCAGCTGTCTACAATTTCCCCATTTTCTGTGACCAGTAATTTCCTTTGACCTGCAATTTTTCAAATCTGCTATATTTTCAAAAAAGCAATTCCATTAGCCTAGGAATGACTCTCCCTTTAACAGGCCACCACACCCAACTGATATCTAGTCCTTTAACTAGCCAGATACTGTCTGGGAAACAGGGGGAATAAAAAAAACAAGCAATATGTGCATTTGCAGATATCCCAGCCTCAACTCTATCCTGCCTGTCCTGTAAGTTCATTGAATGTCCACATTTAGAAAACACATCATCAGAAATTTGATGATATAATTCATTTTTAAAGCACCGTGCCCAAATTGCTATATGTGTTGATCACGTTTTTCAGGTTATAGAGTGTCTTGTGCAAATTGAAACATTTCAAAGACAACATCAAAATCAGCCCGAATAAATTCAACATTACATCTGAAAACTGGAAAAACACTGCACTCAATAGATACACCTGGAAGAAATCTGTTCGAGGGAGCTGTGCTACATGAGATTGACCTCCACTGTGTCACAGAGAACGATCATAGCTGTGAAAGGAGTGAATGAGCAACAACAAGACCCAACCACTCACTGCAGCATCTGTTTTCTCTTGGCTACACTGCACCAGAATATGTAGATCCTTGGTTGGTCTTTACAGCCACCTGAAAACCTGCCAAAAGGAGAACATCTTATTCGACTAGAGTGCTTGCACCACCACTACTACAACAATTCATAACCTAGAAGAGATATCAATTGGCATTCAGTATATATTCTTTCCGTGTGCCTGTGGGTGCAATTGAAGTACATTGTGGCCATGATAGCAAATCATACCTAGACTTGAGCTATTTAAAGTTATTGATTGGTTAATTGGAGATCCAGTTAAAGGAGAACTGAACTCTGAATCCCAGGAGATACTCTAGAGCAGGGGTTCCCAACTTTTTCATGCCATCGGTTCCAGGTTGGGAACCCCCTGCTCTAGAGCAAGGCATATACACAGCAAGGATTCAACCTCCTACTTTGCAAAGGTGCAAGTCAGATTTTCAAGAGCTGCTCTCTTCAGCTCCATTGTTAGTGAAGGTTTACTACTAGCCTCCATTAATGCAATGCCAAAATCAGAAAAATGCTTCCCACTTACCTCTACGAATAGTTCTAAAGGCATTGAAGCTACTTGAACATATTCAGCACAAAGCAGTCTGATGAATTGACAACTTGGTTAATCATTTTGAACTCTCATGTGCTCCAAAGTCAACAAGGTCAAATTTGTGCCAGATAAATTATAACCTGGAACTACATATTTTCCATCACTATGAAATGCCTTAGCCTCAATTTGTGAAAACTATTGACTGCTTAGTCCCCTCATAGGTGCTATCTGACCTGCTGAATTCCTCCAGTATTTTGTGTGTGTCAGTCAGGATTTCCAGTATCTGCATAATCTCTTGTGTTTACTTTTCTGACTTTGTTGTTGGGAGGTACCTCATTGAAGATGACTGGGTAGGATACTGTCCTGAGAAGCTGCTGCATTGATGTCCTGTTACTGTCCTTCAACACCTATAATCACATCCCTTTGTGCAAGACATGACAATGGCCATTGTTTTTCCTTGATGCCCATCTTGGTTAAGTGCTATCTTGATGTCATGGACTCATTTCATCTCTGAAATTCAGATCTTTGTTGCATAATTAAGGCCAATGGTGTTTTAGGTCTTGGGAAAACCCAAACTAAACATCTGCTGTAAATAATACTGCTGTCAGTGACATCATACATCACTTTTCTGATCATTGAAAGGAAGACTGATTGGGCAATAATTGTTCAGATGGGATTTGTCCTGCATTTTGTGAACAGGACAAACTTCCACCTGCATAGATAGATGTAGTGGAATAACTTGGCTAAAGATATAGCTATGTTGCATGCTGTTTTTGTTTAGCAACCTACACTAATCAAATGCATATCCACTGTGCAGTTCATCCCATGCAAAAATAGGATTATATACAGGTTATGTTGATCCATAAAAGGTAACTTTATTTAATTATTTCATTTAGTAGGGCTTCTGATTTCAATATTTGTGCCTTTTGATTGTTTGTTGCATACTATTAGCACCTTTGGCAATCAGGATCCAACGGTTCAAGAGGTAAAACATGAAGTGGAAATGCACTTGAAGAAAAAAAGCCACATAGAAAAGTCAATTCCTAGTAATATTATTATTGGACCCTTTATAGTCAACGTGGAAGCATTACGAACCAACCTTGCCAAGAAATGCAATAGCTTGGCTCAAGCTGTATTAAAAACGTTTGCCAAAAAACTTCACAAGCAAGTGGAAGATGTAAGTCTTTTAAAAAGTAAACCTTTTAATTTACTCTGCTACTTTAACAACTGTTATCATTTAATTTCAGGCTGTTTATTAGTCTAATTCGAGGGTGATGAACCTATGGCATGTGTGCCCAAGAAGGCAGATTTAAGAATTTTGTTGTCACTTAGTATACAGTGTCACCATCAAACCTTTAAATACCCAGCTATAATAAAAAAACTTTTAAAATTGTCTTTTTAAAAGATTAATATTAATAATTTTAAACAGGTTTTCAAAAATGCTTCACTTATTTCAATCTGTCTCTGTTATACTTTTATTCATGGTAAGACAATGAATACACATAAATACACAATAGGACTCACTCTTTTTCCTTCAAAATTTTCATAATTATTGTTACTAATTCCTTAATGATCTCCGCTCAAATTGTCCATGGTTTGTGAGAGAAATTATTGGAAGGTTATTGCCAGTATTCTGAAAAAGGTTTGTCACCCTTGATCTAGTTTATTGAACTAACTATGTTATATCTCTCTTCTATTAATGCATTTCTGAATACAGATCTACTGCTGGTCCTTTGTCTTTGTGCGATCAAAGTTAAAAGCAAAAGTATAAATTCCACAGATTTGTACATGAAAAACTGATTTACAATTTGTTATACATTTGATGGAAAACAGATTATAGTGGAGTATAGATAGGAAGCTAATTAATGTGGTTATAAATATAAAATAACATAAAGAATGTGTTCAGATACATTCTAAGAATGGGTTAGGAATGATTTACCTATGAAAAATGGATGCTTGAGGTTTATAATTAATAATCTGTATAAAGTCCATCCTCCTATTAAAAGAAAATGAATATCAGAGTGGAGTTTTCTATTCAAAGTGCACCTTTGCTGTCCTAATAGAGTAATATTTTTTGGATGGAGAGTCCTTTCTATCCTCTCATGTAGGGTGCTATATACAATCTAGTTATTTCTTTATTTCCCCCCCCACCATAATATCCTAGACTAAGTTTAAAATTGAAGTGAGATATTTGACTCATGGTGGAGATCAACATTCAGAACTGATGTGCTTATGGTACTGATATACACTTGATAATAAGTTATTTAGTTTTTTAATTTTTTGAGATACAGCATGGAATAGGCCTTCCAGGCCCTTCGAGCCACACTAACCAGCAATCCCCCGATTTAATCCTTGTCTAATCATGGGACAATTTACAATGACCAACTAACCTACCAACTGGTACGCCCTTGTTGTGGTACTGTGGAAGGAAATTGGAGCTCCTGGAGGGGAACCAATACAGTCATGTGGAGAAAATACAAGCTCCTATAGGCAGCAGCGGGAATTGGACCCGGCTGTCCTGTACTGTAAAGCATTGTACCAACCACCACGCTTGTTTAGCTAAAAAAGACATTAGGAAGGCAGGAAACAGCAATTTATGAAATTGGCATGTAAATCTTTTGGAAAATTAGATTTTTTTTAATTTATTGAGATACAGCATGGAATAGGCCCTTCCAGTCCTTCCAGCTGCACTGCCAGGAACCCCCTGATTTAATCCAAGCCTAATCACAGTACAATTTACAATGACCAATTAACCCATGCCTTTGGACTGTAGGAGGAAACAGGAGCACCAGGAGGAAAACCACGCAGTCATGGCGAGAAAGTACAAACTCTTTACAGGCAGCAGTGAGAATTGAACCCATGTCGCTGGTACTGTAAAGTGTTTGGTAACCACTACACTACCATATTGTCCTATGAATTTGCGGTAAAGATTTTGTGTTCTATTTATTCTTTAGCTCAATGATGATTTCAAAATGATCAACAGAAAATTGTTTGAGAAGGCTAATACTATTGAAGACTTGACAGATCACCGAGAATGGATGAAAAAAATTCCTGAACTGCTGAAAACAAATGAGGTACAACTATACAATGGAACTAGAGGAGACGTTCCAGTCCGTCTGTCCCGTTCTTCCATGTACTATCTATCTCACTTTGGATTCTGTTCCACTCATTTAATTTCTAGGGAATTTCCAGGAAAAGTTCTACATGAAAATCTCTTTATCCAAAATGTAATTTAATTGAACCCCAGGTATTCACCATAATTTGCATCTCTTCTATTCAGGGTGATTCCATCGCTATAGACTGCAGTCCTCACCTTCTTCCAAAATCTAACCAGCAACACAGTAACTGGGTCATAGGAATAAGCAAAAGTCAAAGTCTGTCCCGAGCCCATCAAGCCGGTGCTTATGCCGGTTTCTGTGGCGTGAAGTGACTGAGAGTACGAGACCACCCCCCCTCCCCCGGATAGGATGCCAGTCTATCACGAGGTTAACCCCCAGCATTTGCTGGTACCCATTTTCAGCTGGGTGGACTGGAGCAGTGTGTGGTTAAGTGCCTTGCTCAAAGATACAACATGCTGCCTTGGCCGAGACTCAAACCTATGACCTTCAGATCGTGAGCCCAACGCCCTAACCACTTGGCCACGCGCCACATCATAGGAATAATATGTGTGATATTTTCACCTCTTTCAGTTTCAAATTAATGTCATCCTAAAATCGTTAACATAAATCTTACAGAAGTATACATTTATTTCACATTTATATGATTCATCATTACCATTCATTGAACTATAATACCTCTCACTGGATCAAGTAATAAAATAATGGCTGGAGGCAATGAAACTCAAGCTGTTCAGAGCAAATGGATTTGTTCAAAACCATTCTGACCTTATTAGAGACCTGTTAAGGATAATCAAGGCCAATATTTCTGGCTCTTTAAAGATGCTTGTTTCATTAGATCCATGGAAATGGGAAGTGATAAAAGTAAGTTATTAATTTTTCAGCTGTCAATTTCCCCTTGGCCAAAATATTTATGTGGCTAGTTCAGTTCTTTATTGTCATTGTTGATTCAAATTCATGTTGGTGGGGTACATGATGATTGAAGATTTGTTGATTTGCCCCTCTTTTGTAGGAGATACACATTACATGGCAATTGCACAATGGAAATATTTTCCAACTATGAGAACGTGCATGTCTTCCTTCCCCCTATTTTAATCCCTTTTACTCTCTTAATGGCAGACTATTCTAAACACTGTTTATTTTTTTGAATAAAAGGAGTAATTTGCCTTTCATGGGCATAGACTGGCTCTTGTGAATCAACCACCGACATATGTCAAGCGTCATATTCCTTTCCACGGACTTATGTGGAGCTAAAGGTTTACTTGATATATAATAGATTACAAAGCTGTAACTCTTAGTTTACCATTGTCACAATGTTTTTTTTCATTCTGTTTGTTTTAAATTTTGGGTATGAAGACATAGTCACGGAGTTGTACAGTACATCTTCAGCCCACCTGTTCATGCTGATTATCAACATGAATGCCATTTGTCCACATTAGGATTATATTCTTTTATGTCTTTTCTATTTTTTGTCTCTCTAAATACCCCTTAAACATCGTAAACATCGTTAGTGTATCTGATTCCACCACCTCCACTTGCAGTGTGTTCTAGATATCAACCACTTACTGTGTTTTTTTTAAAAAACCCTCAGATCCCCTTTAAAATTCTTTTCTGAGCACCTTAAACCCGTGCTCATTTGCTTTTGATACCTCTCCAATGGGAAAGAAATTTTGACTATCTACCCTATCTACCCGATCTATGCCTCTCATAATCTTATACATCTCCGTCAGGTCACCCATCAGCCTTTTTCAAACCAAGGAAAACAAAGTTCACAAATCCAAACTCTCCCCATAACCAAAGTCCTCTAATCCAGGCAATATTAGAACATAGAACATAGAATAGTACAGCACACTACAGGCCCTTCGGCCCACAATGTTGTGCCGACCCTCAAACCCTGCCTCCCATACAAGCCCTCAACTTAAGTTCCTCCATATAACCTGTCCAGTGGTGTCTTAAACTTCACTAGTGTATCTGCCTCCACCACTGGCTCAGGCAGTGCATTCCACGCACCAACCACTCCCTGAGTAAAAAACCTTCCTCTAATATCCCCCTTGAACTTCCCACCCCTTACCTTAAAGCCATGTCCTCTTGTATTGAGCAGTGGTGCCCTGGGGAAGAGGCGCTGGCTATCCACTCTATCTATTCCTCTTATTATCTTGTACACCCCTATCATGTCTCCTCTCATCCTCCTCCTCTCCAGAGAGTAAAGCCCTAGCTCCCTTAATCTCTGATCATAATGCATACTTTCTAAACCAGGCAGCGTCCTGGTAAATCTCCTCTGTACCCTTTCCAATGCTTCCACATGCCTTCTTATAGTGAGGCGACCAGAACTAGACACAGTACTCCAAGTGTGGCTTAACCAGAGTTTTATAGAGCTGCACCATTACATCGCAACTCTTAAACTCTACCCCTCGACTTATGAAAGCTAACACTGTAGCGGTGTGCTACACACAGCGCTAAAATAACCACACGTAGTCGGTAAGTTAGAGTTGCGATGAAAGAGCTTTATTCAAACTTCACGGCCTGCTTTAAAGCCTCCCCGTTCCCGCCGTCCCTGGGGCGGGACTGCTGTAGGGAATGCATATTCCCAGACCCTTTCCGCGCACGGGATTTTCCCCCTGCTCATGAAGATGGCCTGGCGCCCTTTTTGGGGCCGGCCTCTCTGCCTGCACGCGCTGTTTCGTGAGCCGATTCGTGTGTGCTAGAAAGTGGGTCGCACATAACCCCCCCCCCCCAGAACTGGCGATACCTCCCCAAGTGTCCACAGTCTGGATCGGCCTCTGTTTAGGAGGTCTGCCCCTGTGCCGCGGTGCCTGAGCCTGGACCGGCTGCGCCAAGTCCACATGGGCCAGTTTGAGTCAGTCCACCATGAAAACCTTCTCTCTCCCCCTAATGTCCAGCACGAACGTGGACCCGTTGTTCCTGATCACCTTAAACGGCCCCTCGTAGGGCCGCTGTAGTGCGCCTGGTGTCCGCCCCGTCGTACAAAAAGAAACTTACAGTTCTGCAGGTCTTTGGGTGCGCAGGTCGGGCTCTGTCCGTGCTGTGAAGTGGGTATGGGGGCCAGGTTACCGAGCCTCTTACGTAGTCTGTCCAGGACTGCTGCGGGTTCTTCCTCTTGCCCCCTTGGGGCTGGTATGAACTCTCCTGGGACTACCAGCGGTGCGCCGTACACCAACTCGGCCGACGAGGTGTGCAGATCCTCTTTGGGTGCCGTGCGGATTCTGAGCAGGACCCAGGGAAGTTCATCCACCCAGTTAGGCCCCCCCAGGCAGGCCATGAGAGCCGACTTCCGGTGACAGTGGAAATGCTCCACTAGTCCGTTCGACTGTGGGTGATAGGCAGTTGTGTGGTGTAGCTGCAATCCTAAAAGGCTGGCCATAGCTGACCACAGGCTGGAGGTGAACTGGGCGCCACTGTCGGAGGTAATGTGGGCCGGTACCCCAAAGCGTGCTACCCAGGTTGCGATCAGTGCTCGGGCGCAGGAATTGGCGGTGGTGTCATTGAGCAGGACCACCTCTGGCCATCTGGTAAACTGGTCTATCATAGTTAGGAGGTACCGCGCTCCTCGCGACACTGGCAGGGGCCCCACGATATCCACATGAATGTGGTCGAACCTCCGGCAGGTGGGTTCGAACCGCTGCGGCGGAGCCTTGGTGTGCCGCTGCACCTTGGCCGTTTGGCACTGCATGCACGTTTTGGCCCATTCACTGACCTGTTTACGAAGCCCATGCTACACGAACCTGTTGGAGACCAGCCGGACGGTTGTCCTGATGGAGGGGTGCGCTAAGTTGTGAATGGATTCAAAAACCTGCCGGTGCCAGGCTGTTGGGACGATGGGGCGGGGTTGGCCGGTGGCTACGTCACATAGTAGGGTCCTCTCACCTGGGCTTACGGGGAGGTCTTGAAGCTGCAAACCGGAGACTGCAGTTCTGTAACTAGGGATCTCATCATCTGCCTGCTGTGCCTCCGCCAGTGCTGCATAGTCCACCCCCTGGGACAGGGCCTGTATGGTAGGTCTGGAGAGTGCGTCCGCCACTACGTTGTCCTTTCCCGAGACATGCTGGATGTCCGTCGTGTACTCAGAGATGTAGGACAGATGTCGCTGCTGGCAGGACGACCAGGGCTTGGACACCTTCGTGAACGCAAAGGTAAGCGGTTTGTGGTCTGTGAACACAGTGAAGGGCCTACCTTCTAAGAAGTACCTGAAGTGCCGGATTGCCAGGTATAGTGCCAATAGCTCCCGGTCGAAAGCACTGTATTTGAGTTCAGCTGATCGTAGGTGTTTGCTGAAGAACGTCAGGGGTTGCCAGCGACCCTCGATGAGTTGTTCCAGCACTCCACTGACTGTTGTGTTGGATGCATCCACCGTGAGGGCAGTAGGAACATCCGTTCTGGGGTGCAGTTGCATCGCGCCGTTTACCAAGGCTTCTTTGGTTTTAACGAAAGCAGCTGCGGCCTCTTCGTCCCAGGTAATGTCCTTGCCCTTACCCGACATCAGAGTGAACAGGGGGCGCACGGTTCGGGCTGCTGAGGGGAGGAAACGGTGGTAGAAATTCACCATACCCACAAATTCCTGCAGACCTTTGGTTTTGTTGGGTCGGGGGAAGTGACGGACCGTGTCTACCTTGGCAGGCAGCGGGGTTGCCCCGTCTTTAGTAATTCTTTGGCCCAGGAAGTCGATGGTGTCACGTCCGAACTGGCATTTGGCTGGGTGGATTGTAAAGCCGAATTCGCTCAGGCAGGAGTAGAGCTGGCAGAGGTGGGACTGATGCTCCTGATGACTACTGCTGGCTATGAGGATGTTGTCCAAATAGATGAATGCAAAGTCCAGGTCGCGTCCCACCACGTCCATTAGCCGCTGGAACGTCTGTGTGGCATTCTTCAGAACAAACGGCATTCGGAGGAATTTGAAAAGTCCGAACGGGGTGATGAGTGCTGTTTTGGGGATGTCGTCTGGATGTACTGGGATTTCATGGTATCCCTGGACGAGGTCTACCTTGGAAAAGATCCTTGCTGCGAAATCTTGAATGTGCGGCACAGGGTAGCGGTCTGGCGTTGTAGCCTCGTTCAGTCTGCGGTAGTCACCGCATGGTCTCCAGCCCCCCGTTGCCTTGGGCACCATGTGCAGGGGGGAGGCCCATGGGCTGTCGGACCGTCGTATGATCCCCAATTCCTCCATCTTCTTGAACTCCTCCTTCGCCAGTCGGAGCTTGTCTGGGGGAAGCCTTCAAGCACGGGCGTGGAGGGGTGGTCCCTGGGTCGGGATGTGGTGCTGTACTCAGTGTCTGGGCATGGCTGCCGTGAACTGTGGTGTCAGTACTGATGGGAAATCCACCAGGACCCCGGTGAATTCGTCGTCGGACAGCGTGATGGAGTCCAGGTGTGGGGCTGGCAACTTTGCTTCACTCAGGGAGAACGTTTGAAAAGTCTTGGCGTGGACTGATCACTTCCCTTGCAGGTCGACCAGCAGGCTGTGGGCTCACAGAAAATCTGCCCCCAGGAGTGATTAGGCCACGGCGGCCAGTGTGAAGTCCCATGTGAACCCGCTGGAGCTGAACTGTAGCCGCACCGTGCGGGTGCCGTAGTTTCGTATTGTGCTGCCATTTGTGGCCCTCAGGGTGGGTCCCGGTTCTCTGTTGCGGGTGTCGTAACTCGTTGGAGGTAAGACGCTGATCTCCACTCCGGTGTCGACCAAAAAGCGGCGTCCTGACTGCTTGTCCCAGACGTACAGGAGGCTGTCCTGATGGCCAGCTGCTATAGCCATCAGCGGCAGCTGGCCCTGGCCTTTCCCGGGAATTTGCAGGGTGGTCTGCAGCGGCGGGCCTCTGTGCCCCACCGCTGGTGGTAGAAGCACCATTGTTCGTTGGGCTCCTCACTCCCTTCGCCGGGTTTTGTAGGCTCTGCTGCCGGGCCTGGTCTGGTCTGCTCTGCTGTTGGGCACGCGGCTTGGTGATCCGTGCGACGGATGCCCCTCTCACTTCCCTGGCATTCCACAGCACATCTGCCCGGGCCGCCACTTCCCAGGGGTTGCTGAAATCTGCGTCGGACAGCAGCAGGCATATGTCCTCGGGCAGTTGCTCTAGGAACGCCTGCTCAAACATGAGGCAGGGCTTGTGTCCTTCAGCCAGGGCCAGCATCTCGTTCATTAATGCCGATGGCGGCCTGTCTCCCAAACCATCCGGGTGCGTTAAGCGGCGTGCTCGTTCACGCCGTGAGAGTCCGAAAGTCCTTATGAGCAGGGCTTTGAATGCTGTGTATTTGCCGTTCTCCGGGGGCGACTGTATAAACTCCTCAACTTGTGCAGCCGTCTCGTAGTCGAGGGAGATCAGCACGTAGTAGTAGCGAGTGGACTCCGAGGTTATCTGCCGAATGTGGAATTGAGCTCCTGCTTGTTCGAACCACAGACGGGGTCGCAGCACCCAAAAGCTTGGCAGTTTTAACGAAACTGCGTGAACAGATGCGGTGTCAGTCATCTCTGGTCCAAATATCGTTTGGGCCGTCGGGGTCACCAATTGTAGCGGTGTGCTACACACAGCGCTAAAATAACCACATGTAGTCGGTGAGTTAGAGTTGTGATGAAAGAGCTTTATTCAAACTTCGCGGCCTGTTTAAAGCCTTCCCGTTCCCGCCCTCCCTGGGCGGGACTGCTGTGGGGAATGCATATTCCCAGACCCTTTCCGCGCGTGGGATTTTCCCCCTGCTCGTGAAGATGGCCTGGCGCCCTTTTTGGGGCCGGCCTCTCTGCCTCCGCGCACTGTTTCATGAGCCGGTTCTTGTGCGCTAGAAAGTGGGTCGCCACAACACCCCGTAAGCTTTCTTAACTACCCTATTCACCTGTGAGGCAACTTTCAGGGATCTGTGGACATGTACCCCCAGATCCCTCTGCTCCTCCACACAACAAGTATCCTGCCATTTACTTTGTACTCTGCCTTGGAGTTTGTCCTTCCAAAGTGTACCACCTCTCACTTCTCTGGGTTGAACTCCATCTGCCACTTCTCAGCCCACTTCTGCATCCTATCAATGTCTCTCTGCAATCTTTGACAATCCTCTACACTATCTACAACACCACCAACCTTTGTGTCATCTGCAAACTTGCCAACCCACCCTTCTACCCCAACATCCAGGTCGTTAATAAAAATCACAAAAAGTAAAGGTCCCAGAACAGATCCTTGTGGGATACCATTAGTCACAACCCTCCAATCTGAATGTACTTCCTCCATCACGATCCTCTGTCTTCTGCAGGCAAGCCAATTCTGAATCCACCTGGCCAAATTTCCCTGGATCCCATGCCTTCTGACTTTCTGAATAAGCCTACCGTGTGGAACCTTGTCAAATGCCTTACTAAAGTCCATATAGATCACATCCACCGCACTACCCTCATCTATATGCCTGGTCAGCTCCCCAAAGAACTCTATCAGGCTTGTTAGACACGATCTGCCCTTCACAAAGCCATGCTGACTGTCCCTGATCAGACCATGATTCTCTAAATGCCCATAGATCCTCTCTCTAAGAATCTTTTCCAACAGCTTTCCCACCACAGACGTAAGGCTCACTGGTCTATAATTACCCGGACTATCCCTACTACCTTTTTTGAACAAGGGGACAATATTTGAACAATATTCTCATGAATCTTCTCTGTATTCTCTTCAGTTCAACCACGTCCAATCCCAACTTGGTATTGTTCCACTGAAGCCCCTTCTATTTGCAGAGATTGAATGTTGGCAGGCTATTTAATTATAGAGGAAAATATCAACCATACTGATCCTGACTTACTGTAGATTGTTCAATGCAAAGCCTGTTCATTGGAAGCCAAATTTATTATTTTTCTCATTAACATAAAGCATATTTTAAGGGGTAAAAATGGGAAGTGTTTGAAATACTCAGTAGGTCAGACAGCTTCTGTGGAGAGAGAAAGAATTAACATTTCTGTTCAAAGGTTCTTCACCAGAATAAATTATTTCAGGGAATGCAGCTTGGTCAAAATATCAATCAAAATCTTTTAAATTCACTTTTATTTATTTATTGTCCTGGACTTTTATATGGTTAAGTATTTTTAATTATAGAGCCTTTGTCATATTTTAAAATAGAGTTTGAGTTTATCCCTGCATACCTATTCCCTGAGTATAAGAACATTTTCCAGAAGGAAAATCAGTGGCAATGGCCCTGTCCAGTTCCTCTCATTCAGATTTAAAGATGAAGGTGATTATAGCTTCATGATGCTACCTTAGCAGAGAATTTACTCAAAGAAGACCAGTCTTTAACCTAGGACCTTCCAGTGGTTTGATTTAGTAACACAGTAAGATAATACCTTAATTCCTATCCACCAGAGGCTAATTTTATGTGTTTATCCAAGTGAAGGAATTAACTTTGTTCTTTGTAAGCTTCAGAAAGTAACATGATGATTTTATCATTTTTATTTATTGTTCCACTGTAGGAAATAACGAACAAAATCATGGTTGAGTATGATATTTTTGACGAATTCCTGTACAATCTCACAGATGAAGATTTTGCAGATAAGTAAGTATAACAAGTTTAAAATTATGTAAAGCTCCACATCTTTTGGAGTTGGTCCTTTAATAAATTCGCACCCACCTGCTAGTAGCAACATGGTAGGATTTCACCAAACAATGCCAGTAAAAAATATACCACAGTTATTCCTCCTTCCCACAGTCTCAGTAAGGTCATCTTCCCACTCTCTGAAAGCATTACAGAGGGTAATGAAGTGTGGGAGACAATTGTTATATGTTAAAGAAAAACATGATTTGATTGTTGATCCCGTGTATGATCTGACAGCTGCCAGTGTTGGATGGTGCACAGATACATCTAAATTCAAAATCCAGGCATATTAACCTGTTTAGGTGACAGGAGTCTGCTACTTATTGCTGGGTTGTGTGGAAAAGGCTATTGTCATGAAGCATCAGAATGAAGAACAGCCAACTGTGCTGTAAAAATACACATCATTATAGCTATTTCAAAGTTCAAAGTAAATCTATTCTCGAAGTACGGTACATGTATCTCACCATATACTATCCTGAGACACATTTTCTTGTGGCCATTCACAATAACTACAAATAAGAACAATAGAATCAATAAAAAGGTGCACACAAACAAAGACTGACAAACAATTCAGCATTTGTTGAGTGCCTTGATTAAGCTGGGAGGACTTACACATGCTTGCTGTGGACTGAAAATCACACAAAAAGATATATAAGATATTGGAGCAAAGTTAGGCAATTCAGCCCATTGAGTTTGCTATTCCATCATGGCTGATTTATTATCCCTCTGGACCCCATTCTCCCGTTTCTCCCCTTAAACTTTGATGCCTTTACTACTCAAGAACCTATCAACCTCCACTTTAAATATACCCAGTGACTTGGCCACCGTAGCCATCTGTGGCAATGAATTTCACTGTCTCACCAACGCCTCGCTAAAGCAATTCCTCCTCATCTCTATCCTAAAGGGACGTCCTTGTATTCTGAAGCTGTGCCCTTCTGGTCCTAAACTCCCTCACCAGAGGAAGCATCTGCTCCATGTCCACTCTATCTAGAACTTTCAATACTTGATATGTTTCAATGAGATCCCACCACGACCCCTCCCCCATTCTTCTAAACTTCAGCAAGTATAGGCCTAAGGTCATTAGACACTTCTCAAATATTAACCGGTACGTTCCTGGGATCGTTCTCATGAACCTCACATTCTAAGTTCAAGTTCATTATCATCTGACTATACATATGTACAACCAAGTGAAACAATATTCCTTCGGACCATGGTGCACCCACAAAACATATTTCAAACACAGCATATTAGCCAAAATGTTACCATAAATAAGCTAATAAAAAATCTCCTCTGGACTCTCTCCAATCCCAGTATATCCTTTCTTAGATATGGGGTCCAAAACTGCTCACAATAGTCCCAAGTGCAGTCTGACCAATGCCTTATAAAACCTCAGCATTATATCCTTTTATATTCTCATCCTCTCAAACTGAATGCTAACATTACATTTGCCTTCCTCATCACTGACTCAGATTGCAAGTTGACTTTCAGGTAATCCTGCACAAGGACACACAAGACCCTCTGCAACTCTTATTTATGAATTTTCTCCCCATTTAAGTAAATAGTCTAACCACAAACAAGAAAATCTTCAGATGCTGAAAATCTAAGCAACACACACAAAATGCTAGAGGAACTCAGCAGCCAGGCAACATCTATGTTGAGACCCTTCACCAGGACTGGAGAGAAAAGATAAGATGTCAGAGTAAGAAGGTGAAGACCCTGATGAAGGGTCTAGCCCTGAAATGCCGAATGTTTACTCTTTCCCATACTCTTGCCTGTCCTGCTGAGTTCCACCAGCGCTTTCTGTGCGTGTTGTTTAGAAAACAGTCTAAACCTTTATTCCTTCTAGCAATGTGTATGTCCTCCACTTTCCTCCACTAAATTCCATCTGTCTATTCTTTGTCCATACTTTTAATCTATTTAAGTACTTCTGCAGACTCTCTGCTTCCACAACACTACCTGCCGCCACCTATCATTGTTTTGTCTGCAAACCTGACTACAAAGCCATTAATTCTATAATCAAAATCATTGATATATAATGTGAAAAGAAGCGGTCTCAACACCAACCTGTGTAGAACACTGCTAGTTACCACCAGTCAACTAGAAAGGGCCCCTTTTTTCCCAGACCTCCCGTTAGTCAGCCAATCTTTTATCCGTGCCAGCATTTTTCCTGTAATACCATGGACCCTTATCTTGTTAAGCATCCTCATGTGTGGGCACTTGTCAAAGGCTTTATGAAAATCCAAGTACACACATCCACTGACTCTCCTGTCTGTTATTTCCTCAAAGAATTCCAACAGATTTGCCAGGCAAGATTTCCCCATAAGGAAACTATGCTGACTTCAAACTATTTTATCATGTGTCTCCAAGTATCCCGAAAATTCATCCTTAATAATAGACTAAAATATCTTACCAACCAGTGAAATCAGGCTAACTGGCCTATGATTTCCCATCTTTTTCCTCCCTCCCTTTCTGAAGAGTGTAGTGACATTTGCAATTTTCCAGTCCTCTGCAGCCTCTCCAGATCTAATGATTCTTGAAAGATTACTACTGATGCCTCCACAATCTCCTTAGTAATAGCAACTACACTCACTTATGCTCTGGCACTTTCTAATTTCAGGCATACTGCTGGTGTCTTCCACAGCAAAGACTTGACGCAGAATACTTAATAAATTTGTTCGTTATTTCTTTGTCCCCTATTGCTATCTCTCAGAGTAATCTTCCAGCAGTCCAATATCCACTCTGTCTTCTCTTTAACTCTTAATGTATCTGAAAAAACTTCTGTATCCTTTGTTATGTTATTGGCTAGCTTACCTTCATATTTAATCTTTTCTTTCTTTTTGGCTTTCTTAGTTGCCTTATTTTGGTTTTTAAAAGCTTCTCAGTCCTCTAACTTACCAATAATTTTTGCCCTATTGCCTTCCTTTTGCTTTGATGCCATCTTTGTCAAACAAGACATGATTCATTCTCCCTTCAGAATATTTGTTTGCTGGGTAGTATCTATCTTGCATCTTCCGAATTGCACCTAGAAACTCCAATCATTGTTCCGCTGTCGTCCCTGCTAGTATCCACTTCCAATCAACTTTGGCCTGTTCATGCCTCTGTAATTCTGTAATACAGATACATCTGATTTTAGCTTCTCCCTCTCAAACTGTGGAATAATTCTATCATATTATGATCACTGCCTCCTAACGGTTCCTTTACCTTAAGCTCCCTCATCAAATCGGGTTCATTGCACCCAATCCAGAATTGCCTTTTCCCTAGTGGGCTCATCCACAAGCTGCTCTAAAAAGCCACCTTGTAGGCATTCTACGAATTCCTTCTCTTGGGATCCAGCACCAACTGAATTTTCCCAATCTACCTACATATTGAAATACTGTACCCCATAACTATCGTAACATGGACCTTTTTACTTGCCATTTCTATCACCGATTGTAACTTGTACCCCGCATCCTGTCTACTGTTCAAATACTTGTATACAACTCCCATCACAGTATTTTACCCTTGCAGTTTCTTAACTCTACTCATAAGGATTCTACATCTTCCAACCCTATGTCACCTCTTTCTAAGGATTTGATTTCATTTTTTACCAACAGAGCCAACCCAACCCACTCCCCTTTGCCTACCTGCCTGTCCTCTCAATACAATGTGTATCCTTGGATGCTCGGCTCACAACTATGATCTTCTTTCAGCAGCAGCTCAGTGATTCCTACAATGTCATACCTGTCAATTTCTAACTGTGCTATAAAATCATCTCCCATATACTGTGTGCATTCAAATATTGTTCCTTCAGTCCTGCATTCATCACCTATTTCAATTTTGCCCCCAGGTTACCGGAAGTTAAATTCTTATCCCTTTCTAAACTTATTGTCTTTTTTATTTACTCTGGAGACTTTCATCACCTCTCCCTCATACTCCTTCCCTTTTACTTTATCCTCACTTTTCCAATCTAATGAACCTACTACTTAGTTTAAAGACACACTTCAACTCATCCCACTGATGCAGTTTTGCCCTATTATCTGCCTATCTTTCCTCACAGTCTCAGTACACACCATATCTACCTTGCATACCATCTTCCTCTGCCCTATCATTGTGTTCCCTCTCCACAGTAAAATTAGTTTATACCCTCTCCAACAGCTCTAGCAAACCTGCCCACAAGGATATTGGTCCCCCTCGAGTTCAGGTGTAACTTGTTCTTTTGATACAAATTATACCTTCCCCAGAAGAGATCCCAATGATCCAGAAATTTGAAACCCTGCCCCTTGCACCAATTTGTCAGCCACACATTCATCTGCCAAAGCATCCTACTATGGCCCACAGCGGTGTGTAGTACAGGCACCAATCCAAAGATCACTACGCTTTCAGGTCCTGCCTTTCAGCTTTCTTGAGTAGAAAGCTTATATTCTTATATTTTCTCTACAGAACCTCATCCTTTTTCCTCGCAAAATGTAGCACAACTTGTGGATGTTCACCCTCCCTTTTTAGAATCCTGTGGATTCAATCCAAGATATCTCTGAAGCTGGCATTTCGGAGGCAACATCCCATCCAGATGTCCCTCTCACAGAATCTCCTGTCTGTACCTCTGACTATGGAATCAACTGTCACTACTGCCCTCCTCTTTTATTGCTTTCCCTCTGAACCACAGTGACAGAGACATGGTTGCTGCGGCTTCCCTCCAATGGGTCTTTTCCCCTCCCTCCCCCTGCCCCCGTAACAATATTCTCCAAATCAGTATACTTCTTATTGAAGGGAATGGCCACAGGGGTACTCTGTGCTGATATATCCTTCTATATAAAGGTGAAAGATCCAGTGGTAGGATTTCAAATGCAAAAAAAGAGATATAGTGATCAAATTTTAATTATGGGATTTTTGTGGTTGGATTTTATTACCCACTTTTCATTTATGCCACCTGCTTTCTGATGCTGATGTTCAGAGGGAATTAAGTGTGCTTGTACAAAATCACTAGAAACAACAGAATCCTAATTATATGAAGAATATGGAAGTTTTAGAGAGGGCGCAAAAGGTGGAATGGTGCCGCAGCAACAACCTAGCACTCAATGTCAGTAAGACGAAAGAGCTGATTGTGGACTTCAGAAAGGGTAAGATGAGGGAACACATACCAGTCCTCATAGAGGGTTCAGAAGCAGAGAGAGTGAGCAGCTTCAAGTTCCTGGGTGTCAAGATCTCTGAGGATCTAACCTGGTCCCAACATATCGATGTAGTTATAAAGAAGGCAAGACAGCAGCTATATTTTATTAGGAGTTTGAAGGGATTTGGCATGTCAGCAAATACTTTCAAAAACTTCTATAGTTCTTCAGTGGAGAGCATTCTGACAGGCTGCATCACTGTCTGGTATGGAGGGGCTACTGCACAGGACCGAAAGAAGCTGCAGAAGGTTGTAAATCTAATCAGTTCCATCTTGGGTACTAGCCTACAAAGTACCCAGGACATCTTCAAGGAGCGGTGTCTCAGAAAGGCAGCGTCACCAGGGCATGCCCTTTTCTCACTGTTACCATCAGGTAGGAGATACAGAAGCCTGAAGGCACACACTCAGCGATTCAGGGACAGCTTCTTCCCCTCTGCCATCCGATTCCTAAATGGACATTGAATCTTTGGACACTACCTCACTTTCTTTAATATAGAGTATTTCTGTTTTTGCACATTAAAAAATATATTCAATATACATAATTGATTTTTCAAAATACAAATACGAGAAGATCTGCAGATGCTGGAAATTCAAGCAACACACACAAAATGCTGGTGGAACGCAGCGGGCCAGGCAGCATCTATAGGAAGTACAGTCGACGTTTCGATTTGAGACTCTTAGTCAGGACTAACGGAAAAAAGAGATAGTAAGAGATTTGGGAGGGGGAGGGGGAGACCCGAAATGATAGGAGAAGACAGGAGGGGGAGGGATGAAGCCAACAGCTGGGAAGTTGATTGGCAAAAGGGATACAAGGCTGGAGAAGGGAGAGTTTCATAGGATGGAAGGCCTTGGAAGAAAGAAAGGTGGAGGGAAGCACCAGAGGAAGATGGAGAACATGCAAGGAGTTACTGTGAGAGGGAAAGAGAAAAGAGAGAAATAATAAATAAATAAATTAGGGGTGGGGCAAGAAGGGGAGGAGGGGCATTAATGTAAGTTAGAGAAATCAGGTGACCCAGACGGAATATAAGGTGTTGTTCCTCTAACCTGAGTGTGGCTTCATCTTGATAGTAGAGGAGGCCATGGATAGACATATCAGAATGGGAATGGGATGTGGAATTAAAATGTGTGGCCACTGGGAGATTCTGCTTTCTCTGGCGGACAGAGCGTAGGTGTTCAGCGAAACGGTCTCCCAGTCTGCATCGGGTCTCACCAATATATAGAAGGCCACACTGGGAGCACCGGACACAATATATCACCCCAGCCGACTCACAGGTGAAGTGTCACCTCATCTGGAAGGACTGTCTGGGGCCCTGAATGGTGGTAAGGGAGGAAGTGTAAGGGCATGTGTAGCACTTGTTCTGCTTACAAGGATAAGTGCCGGGAGGGAGATTAGTGGGGAGGGATGGGGGGGATGAATGGACAAGGGAGTTGCGTCGGGAGCAATTCCTGCAGAAAGCAGAAAGTGGAGGGGGGGGGGAGATGTGCTTGGTCGTGGGATCCTGTTGGAGATAGTGAAAGTTACAGAGAATTAAATGTTGGACACGGAGTCTGGTGGGGTGGTAGGTGGGACGGACCACTGGGGAAGACGGTTGGAGGAGCACATCCTCCTTGAGGAGCTGTCTGTGTTGCCCACATGTCCAAGACACATTTTGCAAGGTCAAATAGAGTGGCTGCTGTAAAGTACAAGGAGTTCACCAGCAGAGTCCCAGAGCAACTTCCACCAAACAAACAGGATGGCATCAAGCTGTAGGAGTCAGGTACTTCAGGCACCAACCGGGACTTCCTTGAGTGGTGGAAGTAGGATAGTACTGGCGCAGCATGCGAGCCAGAATGCTGGAGTTGCCACTGTGGAAACTGCCAGCCGGGCAGCAAAGGAGTGACCCTTGCTGAGTCATGACGGAGTGGCTGGAACCTTGCTCAAGATGAGAAGAAAGGCATAAGGGGAAGGAAAATTGTCCAAAAAGTTGTCGATGGCTGCATGCTCTGCAGGAAGGCAAAAGCAAGGAAATGTCAACATGTAATGGGTGACTTGCAGCCAGAAAGAACTGAACCTGCTACACCATTCCAGTTCACAACGGTGGACCTCTTCGGACCCTACCAAATAAAAGATGACATCAAGAAAAGAGTAACACTGAAAGTCTGGGGAGTGGTCTTTTGCTGCATGGCCAGCAGAGCCATCCACAAAGAGTTGGTAAACACCCTATCAACCGAAGGATTCCTGATGGCCTATCAAAGGTTCACAGCAATCAGGGGACATCCAAGAAAGATCTGGTCAGATCCAGGCACCAATTTCATTGGAGCAAAATCAGTCTTGGAGGAGCTGTACAGATTCTTGGATGGCTTGAACGAAGCAGCCCTGCAGGAGACCATGGCAAAAAATGGAACGGAGTGGATGTGGAAAATCCATGCGCCTGATTCTCCACACAGGAATGGTGCTGCAGAAGCCGCTGTACGCATTGTAAAGAGAGCGTTCCAGAGTCTTGGGAAGGAGTCTGGGCTCAGTTACAGCGAGTTCCAGACAACTCTTCACATAGCAGCCAACCTTGCCAATGCACATATAAATAATAAATAAATAACGGATGGGGTACAAAGGGGAGGTGGGCATTAAAAGTCAATGTTCATGCCATCAGGTTGGAGGCTACCCAGACAGAATGTAAGGTGTGGGTGGAGGAACAACACTTTATATTCCGTTTGGGTAGCCTCCAACCTGATGGCATGAACACTGACTTCTCTAACTTACGTTAATGCCCCACCTCCCCCTCGTACCCCATCCGTTATTTATTTATTATTATATATATATGTGTGTGTCTGTGTATTTTTTTTCTCTCTCTCTCCCTTTTCTCCCTCTGTCCCTCTCACTATACCTCTTGCCCATCCTCTGGGCTTCCCCCCCCCCTTTCTTTCTCCCTAGGCCTCCTGTCCCATGATCCTCTCGTATCCCCTTTGCCAATCACCTGTCCAGCTCTTGGCTCCATACCTCCCCCTCCTGTCTTCTCCTATCATTTCGGATCTCCCCCTCCCCCTCCCACTTTCAAATCTCTTACTAACTCTTCCTTCAGTTAGTCCTGACGAAGGGTCTCGGCCTGAAACGTCGACTATACCTCTTCCTATAGTTCTTTTGTTTTGCTGACATTGAGTGAAAGGTTGTTGTCATGACGCCATGTTACTAGGTTCTCTATCTCCTTCTTGGACTCCAAATCATCTTTATTTGAGATATGGCCCACTACTGTGGTATCATCTACAAACTTGTGAATAGAACGGACTCTGGCCATGCAGTCGTGAGCGTGCAGGGAGAAGAGCAGGGCTGAGGATGCAACCTGTGGAACACCAGTGGGAGAGGTGCTGCTGCCTATCCTTCCTGATTGTGGTCTATTGGTCAGAACGTCAAGGATCCAGTTGCAGAGGGAGGCGTTGACTCTCAGTTCTCAGTGTTTGGTGATGAGTAGTAAACTATTGAAAGTGGAGCTGTAGTCAGTAAACAATATATGAATGTAGGTGTCTTTACTACCCAGACACTCCAGAGGTGAGTGTAAGGCCAGGAAGATGGTGCCTGCCATAGACCTGTTTCAGTGGAAGATGAATTGCAGCGAGTCGGGTTTGTCTAGAAGGCTGGAATTAATGTGTTCCATGACAGCCACTTGAAGCACTTCATGATGGTAGATGTCAGAGTTATTGGGCAGTAGTTACTCTTTGGTATCGAGATGAGAATGGTCTTCTTAAAGCAGGTAGGAACCTCAGATTAAAACAGGAAAAGATTTAAAAATGTCTGAAAATACCCCTACAAGCTGATCCACGCAGGATCTAAGGAAACAGCCAGTCCCCATCCTGGCCTGATGCTTTCTGCTGGTTCATTCTCTAGAAGAATGATCTTATGACTGCAGTGATGATGGTGGGTTGGAGGCTGTCAGGGTGGATGGTGACATACCAATCCCTTTCTGTTTAAAATGAGCATAGATTGCATTAAGTTCATCAGGAAGGGATGTTCTGTTGTTGGTGATGCTAATTTTGTTTTGTAGCATGCAAATCCTGCCACAACTGATAGCTGGTCTGAGACTCTGTTTTGGAATGGTATTGTTTCTTGATATTCCTGATAGCTTTATGGAGGTTGTATCTTGCTTGTTTGTACAGATCATAATCACCTGATTTGAATGCTGCATTCCTAGACTTCAGTAGTGAAGAATCTCCCAATTTATCCGTGGTTTCCAGTCTGGGAACACTTGGATTGTTCCCTTTGGTACACAGTCTCAACACACTTGCTGATAAAGTTGATGATGGTGCTAACATTTTCTTCTAGGCTGGCAGCTGAGTATTTGAACATGGACTAGTCCACTGACTCAAAGCAGTCGTGTAGAAGCTCATGTTTCCTCAGACAAGCACTGTATTAATTTCGGAACTAGATTCTCCTGTTTCAGCTTTTGTTTGTACGCAGGGTGAAGGAGCACAGCCTGGTGGTCTGATTTACCAAAATATGCATGCTCTTGGCTTGGTATGCATCTTTATTGGTTTGGGTCGCTGGTGGGATAGGGGACATTGTGGTAATAGCAGCAGTGGGGGGTTAGCAGTAAGTGGTTTTGAAAGAAACCTACAATGATGCTCAATTTTGTTTTTACTGGGGGGATGGGGAAGATCAATTTTCCAAGTCATTTCTGCCTTGTCAAGCAGGAGCCATATTTCAGAACCATGTTACTTTTGGGACATCTGCTCTAGGTAATTACAGATAAAAGAGTGGGAAGTGTTTATGGCTCACCACCTTCCAAGACAGAACATAAAACAATTTAGTGCACAATGTTGTGCCAACCTTTTGACTTACTCCAAGATCACTCTAACTCTTCCTACCCGGTGCCTATCTGAGTCTCTTAAATGTCCCTAATGTATCTGTTTCAACTACTACCCCTGGCAGGGCATCCCACACACCCACCATTCTGTATAAAAAAAAATCTTCCTCTGACATCCCCATCCTTGCCCCCAATCACCTTTAAATTAAGCCCTCTCATATTAGCCTTTTCTGCCCTGGGAAAAAGTCACCAACTGTCCACTTTACCCATGCCTCTTTAATCTTATGCACCTCTATTAATTCCCCTTTCATTCTCCTTTATTCAAAGAGAAAATCCCTAGTTTGCTCAACCTTTCCTTATAAAACATGCTCTCTTGTAGGCTCTACAAAGCTATTCGCTGTCCCACCTCGGATTCCCAGACTACATATCCATTTTGCTACTCCCTGCAATCAGACCACTGGTTAAGTGAGTCAAACCAGTTCCCAGGGAGATCAGGACCTGGCCAAAAGGTGCCAGCTCAGCACCGCAGGACTGCTTCGAAAGTATGAACTGGAGCATATTCAGGGAGGTGACTACCTACGATTATCATATCGACGTTGATAAGTATGCAGGATAGATGACTGGCTACATAGAGGACATTACCATGATTGAATACGACACTGCCAGGAAAAAGCAGAAACCATGGCTGATGGCAGAGATTAGCGCAGTGTTTAGAGATCAGGATGCTGCCTTCAGCTTGTTTGACAGAATGACTAAGGTCGGCAAGAGCCATCAGGAAGGCAAAGCATGAGTACACACAGAAAATCCACAGATGCTTTTGTGACAGCTAGGACATTTTGCGCATGAGGCAAGGTATACAAACCATAACCGATTACGAGTCCAACCTGCATGTCAACGACGGCAATGCTTCCCTTTCTGATCAGCTGAATGCTTTCTATGCATGATATGACCGTTGGAGGAAAGTCCCTCTTCCCATGAGGAACAAGTACCCTGTCTGGCCAAAGCTGAAGTGAGGAGGACCTCAGCCAGGGTAAGTCCATGCAAAGTTGCAGAGCTGGACAACATACCTGGTCAGGAGCTGTGGGCTTGTTTCATTTGGTTGTATATATGTGTATCAGATGAAAATAAACTTGAACTTGACCTTGAACTCTAATCCAGGAAGAATCCTGGCGAATCTCCTCTGTACCCTCTCTAAAGTTTCCACATCCTTCCTATAATGAAGTGACCAGAACCGAACACAATACTCCAAGTGTGGTCTAACCAGATTTTTATAGAGCTGCAACGTTACCTTGCAGCCCTTGAACTCAATCCCCCAACTAATGATGCCCACACTCCATACACCGCCTTAACCACGCAGCAGCTTTGAGGGATCAATGGAGATGGAACCCAAGATTCCTCTGTTCCTCCACACTGCTAAAAATCCTGTCATTAATCCTGTACTCTACAATCAAGTTCCATCTTTCAAAGTATATCACTCCATACTTCTCCATATAGAACTCTATTTGCCACTTCTCAGCCCAGCTGTGCATGCTCTCAATGTCCTGTTGTAACCTACGGCAACTTTCTGTAGTATCCATAACACCACCAACCTTTGTGAGATCTGAAAATTTACTAACCAGCTCTTCCACTTCCTCACCCAAGTCATTTATAAAAATCATGAAGAGCAGGGGTTCCAGAACAGATCCATGCAGCACACCACTGGTCACCAGCCTCAAGGCAGAATACACTCAATCTACCACTACTTTCTATGTAGCAAGCCAATTCTGAATCCATACAGCCAAGTTTCCCTGAATCTCATACCTCCTAATTTTCTGACTGAGCCTACCAATGAAATCAGCTTCATTGACCACATTTAGAAATGTCCCTATTTGTCTTTTATTACCTTGTCTGTGAAATCCTCAATAAAGTACAACGGGAGATTTCCTCATATTAAATGTATGGTGTTGCTATTGTAAATTATGGTTACCCTTTCCAAAATCCATCTACACCCCATTGATTACTCCATCTTCCTCAAAGAATTCAATCAGGCTTGTGAGGTACAGATGGGAACACTGCGATCAAGTTTGACTTTCCAAAGTATAACACTTGATACTTTTCTGATTGAACTCCATCTGCCACTTTTCAGCCCAGCTGTTCACTCCGGTGAATCAGGAGCTGTTCTGAGGCAAAATTAAATAAAAACAGAAAATACTGGAAATACTCAACAGATCAAGCAACATCTTTGGGGGTAGAAACATTGTAAACATTTCAGATCAATGACAAAGCCAAGTTTCCCTGGAACACATGCCTTTCAGATCAATTACCTTTCATCAAAAGGAGGAAAAGTAAGAAATCAAATGTATTTTAAGTTGTCAAGGAAAGATGGAGAGAACAGAAGGAAACTCTGTGATAGGGTGTAGATCAAAAGAGACTGAATGTTACACATAGTGATGTTGCTGTATCTGCTGATAGGCTGATTAATTGTAGCTGTTCTGTCTGGAGGAGACAAATAGAAGATGAATAAGACCAGAAGAAAAACAAAATAAGGCTGAAACTTTGAGATATAAAACACTACTGTCAGCAGGTCAGGCAGCATACGTGGAGAAAATTTTTTGTGGACTTCATGAATGGGAAGTTGAGGGACCAGCTCTCATCAAGGGATGAACAGTGGAAAGGGTGAGCAGTTTTAAGTTCCTGGCTATCAACATCTCTGAAGATCTATCCTGGGCCCAACATATTGATAGAATTACAAAGAAGGCATGACAGTGGCTATTTCATCAGGGGTTTGAGGAGATTGGGTATGTCATTGTGGGGAGCATTCTAACTGGTTGCATCAATGGAAGGGTCACTGTACAGGATCAGAAAAAGCTGTAGAAAGTTGCAAACTCAGCCAGCTCCATCATGGGCACCAGCCTCCCCAGCATAAAGGACATCTTCGAAAGGGAATGCCTCAAAAATTCAGCATTCATCACTAAGAACCCCTATCGCTCAAGGCATGCTCATCAGAGAGGAGATACAGGAGTCCAAAACACACACTCAATGTTTTAGGAACAACTTCTTCCCACCATGACATTAGATTTCTGAATGGACCATGAATCCATAAACCTTACTAATTTTACTTCTCTCTTTTTGCAATACTTACTGAATTATATATATATATGTGTGTGTGTGTATTATTGTAATTTATAGTTTTTTAAATTATTGGATTAGATTAGATTATGAGGACACGCAGTCCTCTTTTATTGTCATTTAGAAATGCATGCATTAAGAAATGATACAATGTTTTTCCAGAATAATATCACGAAAACACATGACAAACCGACTTAAAAACTGACAAAAACCATATAATTATAACATATAGTTACAACAGTGCAAAGCAATACCATAATTTGATAAGAACAGACCATGACACGGTAAAAGTCTCAAAGTCTCTCGAAAGTCCCATCATCTCACGCAGATGGTAAATCTCCAGTGCCGCCAACTTGCCGATGCGGCATACTAGAAGCATCCGACCGCAGTCTGACTCCGAGTCCATCCGAAAACTCCGAGCCTCCAACCAGCTCTCCAGCACCGAGCACCATCTCTACCGAGCGCTTTGACCCCAGCCCCGGCAACAGGCAATAGGCAAAGCCAAGGATTTGGGGCCTTCGTCTCCGGAGATTCTCAATCGCGCAGCGGCAGCGAAGCAGGCATTTCAGAAGTTACTCCAGGTGTTCCTCCGTGCTTCTCACGGCTGTCTCCATCAAATCCGGATTGTGTACGGCCCCCTAGTTACACATACGATATTTATTCGGAACAGCCGTGTGTGCTGCGTCTCGTCGCCATCTTCTCCTCCCTCCTTTGATGTATTGCGATGCAACAAATTTTATGATTTTTGTCAGTGATATTAAACCTGATACTGACTCTGAAAAACTGAGCTGCTAATGGATTGGTTGGATTAAATTATTGATGCATTTAATCTATTTCTGAAAAGTTGTTTTGCATTTTGTATATGTGTAAATATTCTACACCATGTCATTCATTCTGAAGGGTAGCCCTCTTTGTTTGTAGGTGGGCTGCAATTGCTGCGCCCCACATGATCACTACACGGGTGGAGGTAATAAAAACTCAACATATTGAGGAGGAAGAACATTTCCGAAAAATACAAATATCAGACCAAAGTGCTTTGCAGGAGAAGCTTGAAGGACTGCAGGTACGTCTTTCATTTTCTGTAAGGATCCATCAAAGCTGAATGTTGGAACACTCAGACTGGTCTTATATAAGTTGAGCTCCATGGAAAAATTTGATCATTTTATGTCTTTTGCTGCTTTGATTAGAACTCTCATCCACCCAAGGAAATATATTTTGTCAAGTAATTACATCAGTCAGATGACCTACCATCGGAGCTAGGCAAAGTTAAAACTGAAATCAAACATATTTTAATTTGTAGAGAAAGAGAGAGGGCGTAGAGATCAAAGGGAATGTTTGTGATAGGCTAGTGACTAAGAAAGAGTAAATGACACAAGTAACTGGTGGTTTTGGCTAAGAGAGGTTAGTGAAGACTTATTAAATAAAGTTGATATTTCTAGAGAGATATAATGAAAGGAAAAGATAAATAAAAAAGCAGTTGAACTGTGCAATATAAAACACAGCAGCTATTAGAAATCTAAAATAAAAGAGAATGCGACTCTGTAACTTAAAACATGTTTAATTTCTAACTTTTCTTTGTTTTGATAAAAGATCCCATGTCTTGTGTATTTGAGGGAATGTTTTGTGATTTTCCTTCAAATATTCTTCGTAAAACCTGCTTATAAAAGATTTGATGAGTCTTTTTTTCAGATGGTAGAGTTACCAAGGGTTTTGAGAACTTTTTAGAATTTTTAAAACTTCTTTCCATTTTAGAACGAGCATATAAAATTCTGGTATCCTCCTCATTTTTATCTGTTCAAAGAAAATTGCTATAATTACAATCGCAACAACATACATTTAATATTAGGAAATTTCCCTAGGTACTTCACTGAAGATTTAACTGACAATGCCAAACAATGGATATTTCTAAATGTGGTCAATGAAGCAGATTTTAAGTTGTATTAAGTTAAGCTTGGAAATTTCAGGATTTAGACCTTGATTTCCTGTGATGCAGTGAAAGGATTTTGGCATATTTAAGATAACAGGGTTTATGAAATGTTGATGATAAAGTTTGGAGGAAAAGATTTAAGAGTCCGAAATGATCCTCAGCTGAACTTCTTCAACACAAAGTTTATGTATTTCCCTCTTTAATGTCACCTGTCTACCTGTCTATCCAAATCCCCTGCTTGATTATTCCGTGCTCTCATCTGGTCTCCTTAAGGTTGTCATACTGGGGATGTTAGTCGGGATAAGCTCCCACTACCTATTAAATGCTCCTAAAATCATGCATTGCAAATAGCCTCTGTCTACCAGATCTAGCTCCAGGCCCTCACATGTGCCTAAGCAACTAAGCCCGGCTGAATGGTTTCTACTGGCAGGAGAAGGGGCAAAACTGGGTTACTGGTGCCTTAAAACCAATTGCTTTGGGCAGATGCAACTCATCAGCTGTGGCTGGCAGCTCATCCAGGAGTTATACTCACTCATGGGGAAGGCTTTAGGAGTAAACCCCGAAGAAAAATCTGGACTGCCTAAGATTCCAACTATGTTAAGTTCGATGCTGACTGGCAATTCCTGCTACATTGTTGGTGTCAAACTGTATCAGTCTCTGCCGTTCCTTTGGATTTATCAGCTGTGTGGAGAGAGGGAGTCTATTGCATGGGCAACAGCTTACTCTCCATGTCATAAGACATAGGAGCAGAGTTAGGCCATTTGGCCTATCTAGTCTGCTCCACCATTCAGTCATGGCTGATCCTTTTTTCTTCCCTCTTCGGCCCCCCTCCCCGGCCTTCTCCCTGTGACCTTTGATGCTGTGTCCAATCAAGAACCTATTAAGTTCTGGCTTAAATACACCCAAAGACCTGGCCTCCACAGCTGCATGTGGTAATAAATTCCACAGATTCACCACACTCTGGCTAAAGAAATTTCTCTGCATCTCCGTTTTAAATGGACGTCACTCTATTCTGAGGCTGTGCCCTCTTGTCCTAGACTCCTCCACCATGGGAAACATTCTTTCCATATCTACTCTATCTAGGCCTTTCAACATTCGAAAGGTTTCAATGAGGTACCCCCTCATCCTTCTAAGTTTCAGCAGTACTGACACAGAGCTGTCAAACGTTCCTCGTATGATAATCCTTTCATTCCTGGAATCAACCCTCTGAACCCTCTCCAATGCCAGCCCAGAACTATTCACAGTACTCAAGGTGAGACCTCACCAGTGCTTTATAATGCCTCAGTATCACATCCCTGCTCTTGTAATCTAGACCTCTTGAAATGAATGCTAACATTGCATTTGCCTTCCTCACCACTGACTCTACATGCAAATTAACCTTTAGGGTGTTCTGTACAAAGACTCCCAAGTCCCTTTGCATCTCAGATTTTTTGGATTTTCTCCCCATTTAGAAAATAGTCTGCACACTTATTTCTTCTACTAAAATGCATGATCATGCGTTTTCCAACATTGTATTTCTTTTGCCACTTTCTTGCCTATTCTCCTAATCTGTCTTAGTCCTTCTGCAGCCTACCTGTTTCCTCAACACTACCTGCCCCTCCACCAATCTTGTATCATCTGCAAAATTGGCAACAAACCCATCTATTCCATCATCTAATTTATTATATGCAGCATAAAAAGAAGCGGTCGTAACACCGATCCCTGAAGAACATCACTAGTCACTCGCAGCCAACCAGAAAAGGATCCTTTTATTCCCACTCACTGCCCCCTACCAATCAGCCAAAGCTCTAACCATGCCAGTAACTTTCCTGTAATACCGTGGCCTCTTAACTTGGTGTAGCACCTTGTCAAAGGCTTTCTCAAAGTCCAAATATACTACATCCACTGCATCCCCTTTATCTATCCTACTTGTAATCTCCTCAAAGAATTCCAACAGGTTCGTCAGGCAAGATCTTTCCTTAATGAAATCATGCTGACTTTGTATGATCTTGTCCTGTGTCTCCAAGTATTCCATAACCTCATCCTTAACAATTGACTCCAACATCTTCCCAACCACTGAGGTAAGGCTAACTGATCTATAATTTCCTTTCTGCTACCTTCCTCCTTTCTTAAATAGTGGAGTGACATTTGCAATTTTCCAGTCCTCTGGAACCATACCAAACACCAATGATTTT
Organism: Mobula birostris; assembly: GCF_030028105.1. NCBI lineage: Eukaryota > Metazoa > Chordata > Chondrichthyes > Myliobatiformes > Myliobatidae > Mobula > Mobula birostris. The sequence continues at coordinate 58,123,681 of NC_092385.1, forward strand.
TGAAAGATCATTACTAATGCCTCCACAATCTACCTCTACCTCCACTACCTCTTTTAGAACCCTAGGATGCAGTTCATCTGGTCTGGGTAACTTATGTACCCTTAGGTCTTTCAGCTTTTTGAGCACCTTCTCCCTTGTAATAGTAACTGCACTCAGTTCTCTTCCCTCAAACCCATTCAACATCTGGCACACTGCTGGTGCCTTCCACAATGAAGGCTGATGCAAAAATCTCATTTAGTTCATCTGCCATCTCCTTGTCCCCCATTATTATTTCTTCAGCGTCATTTTCTCGCAGTCCTATATCCACTCTCATCTTTATTTTTTACATACTTGAAAAAGCTTTTACTATTCACTTTGATATTGTACTAGTTTACTTTCAAATTTCCATCTTTTCCCTCCTAATTGCTCTTTTAGTTGCTCTCTGTAGGTTTTTAAAAGCTTCCCAATCCTCTGTCTTCCCACTAAATTTTGCTTTCTTGTATGCACTCTCTTTTGCGTGCACATTAGCTTTGACTTCCCTTATCAGCCTAAGTATTGCTTTGTTTTTGGAATACATCTATCCTGTACTTTAACAACAGGAATTCTGCAGATGCTGGAAATTCAAGCAACACACAAAGAAGGTTAGTCCTGACGAAGGGTCTCGGCCTGAAACGTCAACTGCACCTCTTCCTAGAGATGCTGCCTGGCCTGCTGCGTTCACCAGCAACTTTTATGTGTGTATCCTGTACTTTCCTCATTTTTCTCAGAAACACACACCATTGCTGCTCTGCTGTCATCCCTGCGAGCATCTCCTTCCAATTTGCTTTGGCCAGCTCCTCTCTTATACCATTGTAGTTTCTTTTGCTCCACCTGAAATACTGCTATGTCAGACTTCACTTTCTCCCTATCAAATTTCAAGTTGAACTCTATCATGTTGTGATCACTGCCTCATAAGGGTTCTTTTACCTTAAGCTCCCTAAGCACCTCTGGTTCATTACATAACACCCAATCCAGGATAGCTGATCCCCTAGTAGCTCAACAACAAACTGCTCCAAAAAGCCATCTCGTAGGCATTCTACAAACTCACATCGTACTACCCTGGCTTGTTGACTGGCTTGCATATCACATAGACAGCTCGGATGCAATATCCACGGCCAACCCTGACCAACAGAGGGCCTCATCTGCTGTCCAACATTGAACCCATTATATATCTATGATTATCCAACCCTCTGTGGCATGATTCCTCACACTTTCAGGCATCACCATTTCACCTGTTAGTTTGAATTAGCTCCCGTCTACTATGTCTAAAGTTTTAATTCTCAAGTTTCTCTATAAAATTCTGAATTTTTCTAACTTTTAACGCAAATTAGACTTGTAACTAAGCAATATGAGCATCAAATTTCATAGATATTCCTACACACAAACACTAATGGCATTTGTACCACTGACACAGAGTTTCCATGGGTAGCTAACTCCTATCTGTAACTTCTATATTACAGATTGTTGTAGCTGGATTTTCTGCTTATACTGACATGAGCCGTGCACATGAAACCGCCAATGAAGTCAGACGGATCCACAAACAGTTAATGGAATCACAGAACCAAGCACAGCTCTACAACAGTCGAGAACGCCTCTTCGAGATGCCAGTGACCAATGTTAGTATATTCAACTAAATACAGGGGCAGGAATAATGAGTATAAACCTAACGGTAATCTATTCTGTGCCTTCAGTTATTCACTGTATATTCTCATACAGATACCACAGGAGTGATCTTTGCTGATGACAGTTTAGCGATAAACATAGTGCAGGGAGTAGAGTAAATTTACAAAAAATGCTAGGGAAAATCTTTAATGGTAGTGCCAATATCTGTTGGGAATTACCACATATCCATGTGGAAGTTCCAAAATGGTGCTTTGATGTCTTAATACAATGATGCAACTTCCACCATGCTGTTTTTGCTGCTGGTTGTCCTTTTGTTTCAACTAAGAACTCTCTATATACGTCCATGCTGAGAGACTTCTCTGCTGTGACAACTCTGGCACTGGCGTGAGAGGACTTTTTCAGCAATAAGGAGTAATTTGCACGGGCTTCCTGGGGGAGAGATAGAGTAGCAGGGCTGAGGTGGACAGGATATTGGGGACATTGCTGTAAATTTTCAGTCTGACATATCAGGACCCTTTCTCTTGGTAAGTTCAGGAAATAATTTTTGAATCTGTGACTGATAAGATTTTAGGAGACAGATTATTAAGTAACATGGAGCCAAGGCAACTAGGTAGATTTGATCTTAGTGAATGTCAGAACAAATCTGAGGAAAGTGTGGTTATTCATGTCCCATATTTCTCTGCTGTCCACCTCCACAGACATAGTACAGACCCAGATCTTCCCAAGTAGCAACTTGTGCAAGTCTTACTCATATGCTAGTATTAATGAATGAGCCTGGGTGGTCAGTGTCAGCAGGAAGGTTGACCAGTCTTAATATTTAATTGAGTACAGTCAGTCCTCCTGCTGAAATTGACCATCCCACGTTCATTCATAAATAATGGTCCATGAATGCAGATAAATATCTTGTTCGTTGTGGAGGAAATATATAACGGGCATTGGCTTCTAGAGTCATGTGTTAACCATTGTTACTATATCAGTATGACAGGCTTTACAAAATGTCCAAGGAATTCCAACCGTATAGGGATCTATGGACAACTACATCTGACTGGTTACGTTGGTATGACAGTTGGATGAGTGATCCATTGAATACCATTGACGCAGAACAAGTAGAACGGAATGTAATTGATGCCTACAAGACAGTGCATCGGTGCACCAAGTACTTCAAGGACATTCCAGGTAAATAGTTGTTTTGGTTTTCATCCCAAAATGCCTATTCTAATCATTTCAAAGGTGTTTAATCTTTTTTTCTAGGAAATACATTATTATTCAATGTTAGTATTTCTGTTGTTGCAATCATAGAATTATACAATTGTTATGTACCCTGTAACTGGGTTGCCAAACCAGCAGAAATGGACCACTTAGTTGGAGTCTGGATTACTGGAACTAAGAAAGTTGTATTAAAGACATAAGTGACACAGTACTCTAATCGTAAGGATATAAATGCAACAGGTTAGCAATGATAAAACACACGTGTACACAGAACTAGGGTAATAGGAATCAAACAAGCTCTATCGCAGTCTAGGGGTAAAATGATCAGTCTCAAGTGATGCAGAGTTCAGTTCAGCTTAGTACAGTTCACAGTAATCGCTGTTGTGCCATTAGAGAGAGAGAGAGAGGGAGATATGCAAATTCTGATTCAAACAGACCTTTGTTCTTCGCAGTTAGCTTTTGGGCCAACCCTTTTACGTCTTCTGTGGTCACCAACTGTGACCCCTCCATTCCAGATACGACCATTCTTCCGCGGTGAACCTGGCACCCAGGCAAGAGCGGACACACACGCCAGGTTCCTGCCAATCGTACCTTTTCACCCTGTGCATCTATGGTCGGTTCCCACGATCAGACCTCCAAACTCCCACCAACTTGTGGGGGCACACCGCTTTTCCAGGGTCTCATTATCTCGTGGTGTCTGTCGTGCCTTAGCGAACCTGTTCTTTTTATCCCCCTGCTGGGGTATTGCCTGTCCATCAAACTTAAAACAGTTCAGGTTCAAAGCAACCGGTCTGTCAATACTCTTAATTGTGTTTCTTTTCCGTTATCTCTCTCCTCTCTTATTAACATTTTGAAAGCTTCTCCATTGCCTCCCTTATCTCTCTCATCAGTATCAATCTTCTGATAACTTAGTTTTTCGTCACACAATCAAGGAAAGAACCATTTAGCTCAACTCATCCATGCCAACCACAGTGCCTTCCTAAGCTAGTTCTATTTGTCTGTATTTGGTTGATATCTCTCTAAACCTTACCTGTTCATGAACTTGTCCAAATGTCTATGAAATAGTAATTATAACTACCTCTACTGTTTTCACTGGCAATTCCCTCATACCACCCACTCTGAGAAAAATCATGCCCCTCAGCTTCCCTTTAAATATTTCTTGTCTCTCTGTTCTCTGATTTTGGACTCACCAATGCTGTCTAATTTTGGAATCCCCCTACCTTGGTTAAAAGGTTGTGGCCCCTCACCTTATCAATGCTTCTTATGATTTTATAAACCACTTGGACTTCTTCACTACAAGGAAAACGGTCTCTGCCTATCCAGTCTTTCCTCATAACTCAAGTACTCCATTTCTGACAACATCCTTGTGAATCCTTTTTGTAACCTCTCTAGGTTAATTGGAATTAACCAAAATTGCACATAATACTCTAGGTGCAGTCTCACCAAATCAATATGCTGAGCAGTTATGCAATAATGTGCATTCTGCTGCAAAGTTTAGCAAGGGCAAGGTTTCAGAACAGAGGGTGAGAAGTTGAAGGCTAAGAATCAAGGCTGGAATTGAGTTGGTGTGCAGTTATATCCTTAGGTGTAGGAGTTAAAAGATTATGGCCAAATTGGGGGCATACAATTGCCATTTTCTTTTGTAAAGCTATGTTATACATTGTTTCAAATGAGCAAGGAATGGGACAGCCACAAGTGATGAGTGTCTATGCATCTGTACATTTGTTACCAGATAATGTCACTTGCTTCAGCATCATGGATCAGAAAGATTCACCTCTCATCTGCTAGTTACATAATACTATGAAAAAACTATGTTGTATTATGTGTGAAATGTTGCAATTTGTATATATAAATTTTAACAAGTTTAAAACTAGCTCTTGGTTTTAGAAATTCTAATAATAGTCTGAAGAGAAATGTATTTAGTCAAAAAATTGAGCTCGTTATCATATTTGGATGAGAAAAGTATCTTTAGTGGTTTTATAAAGAAAGCAAACCAATGCATGAAACAAAAATGAACAGACAGGTGCAGTGAATGGTTGAGGTGGGAGAGTGGAATTAGGGAGTGGAAACACCGACAATATCAGGATAAATAATCTATTTCTAACTCCCGTGTCGTCTTCTATGTAATGTTCATTAGTGAATGTAAATGACTGACTGAATGTGCATCAGTATTAATGAACTCTCGTGTATAAAAACAAATGAGAATATTGGATATTTTGAAGATTAATTTCCATAACACCAAAGAGGTTAAATGGAAACTCATTTTGCTTTTATTCTAAGCATACTATAACTCGGATACTATGGACCAAAGGTAGTGAAAGATTTGTTCCTTTTTGGCAAATTTCTGAAATTTGCTAATTATTCCTTTTTATTTATGGATTACAGGACTTTCAGAGGTTGCAGTAAAAATCCGATCAATGATTGAGGAATTTAAGCCGTATATCCCCCTGATTCAAGCACTGCGAACTCCAGGCATGCGAAACAGACACTGGGAACTGCTATCAGAGCAGATCCAAACTCCCATCAAGCCAAAAGCTAATCTGACATTTGCACGATGTTTAGACATGAATCTTCAAGACCACATAGAGGCCATTGCCAAGGTAGCAGAAGTTGCTGGAAAAGAATATGCCATTGAACAGGTACGTCTTCAAAACTTGGATTTAAACTGTAAAACTGCTGTAAAGTACTTGTGCCTAGTGAAGCTTGGAAGAATGATGCAAGTGATGTTCTCGAGGGACTAGTCCTGTGCCTGTGTTTATCCATTGCCTTGCATAATGACTGGAGGAAGTTCTTCATACCATTTCAACCTGAACTGACATTTGTCTCGAGCCCTGAGCACCCGGTGGATCATAGGCCATTGATGATCTCCTATCTCCATAATCCAAAGTCGACAGTATGGTTGGAGCTCATTAATGTTTCTGTAATCCATTGTATCCACTGTACAGGGGATTGGTCTATGCATCTTCAACAGAGCCCCTGTTGGCTGGCGTTACCCATAAGACATAGCAGAATTAGACCATTTAGCCCATCGAGTCTTCTCTGCCATTCCATCATGGCTGCTTCCGGAATCCACTCAACCTTGTACACCTGTCTTCTCGCCATATCTTTTGATGCCCTGACCGATCAGGAAATGATCAATTTCTGCCTTAAATATATGCACGGACTTGGCCTCCGCCACAGTCAGTGGTAGAACATTCCACAAATTTACTACTCTCTGGCTAAAAAAATTTCTCCTTACCTCTGTTCTGAAAGGTCAACCCTCAATTTTGAGGTCGTGCTCTCTAGCTCTGGATACCCTCACCACAGGAAACATCCTCTCCACGTCCAGCCTATCTAGTCCTTTCCACTTTCAGTAGGTTTCAATGAGATCCCCATGCATTCTTCTAAATTCCAATGAGTACAGGCCCAAAGCTGCCAAACACGCCTCATATGTTAACCCCTTCATTTCTGGAATCATCCTCGTGAATTTTCTCTGGATTCTCTCGAATGACAACACATCCTTTCTGAGATATGGAGCCCAAAACTGTTGACAATACTCTAAGTGCGATCTGACTAGTGTCTTATAAAGGCTCAGCATTATCTCCTTGCTTTTATATTCTATTCCCCTTGAACTAAATGCCAACATTGCATTTGCCTCCTTCACCACAAACTCAACCTGTAAATGAACCTCCTGGGAGTCTTGCACGAGGACTCCTAAGTCTCTCTGCACCCTGATGTTTGAACCTTCTCCTCATTTAGATAATAGTCCGCACTATTGTTCCTTTTACCAAAATGCATTATCATACATTTCCCAACTCTGTATTCCACCTGCCAGTGTTTGCCCAGTCTTCACATTTGTCTTAAGTCCTGCTGCAATCGCATTGCTTCCTCAGTACCACTTACCACTCAAACTATCCTCGTATCATCCGCAAACGTTGCCACAAAGCCATCAATTCCATTATCTAAATCACAGACAAACAACGTGAAAAGCAGCGGTCCCAATACTGACCCCTGAGGAACACCATTAGTCACTGGCAGCCAACCAGAAAAGGCCCCTTTCATTCCCACTCGCTGCCTCCTGCCTGTCAGTCATTTGTCTATCCTTGCCAGTATCTTTCCTGTAATGCCATAAGATTTTATCTTGTTAAGCAGCCCCATGTATGGCATCTTATCAAACACCTTCTGAAAATCCAAGTAAATAACATCCACTGTCTCTCCTTTGTCCACCTGCTTGTTATCTCCTCAAAGAATTCTAACAGATTTATCAGGCAATATTTCCCTTTACAGAAACCATGCTGACTTTGACTTATTTTATCATTAGTCTCCAAGTACCTCAAAACCTCATCCTTAATAATAGACTGCGATATTTTCCCAACCACCGAGTTTAAGCTAACTGGCCTATAAATTCCTTTCTTTTGCCTTCTTCCCTTCTTAAAGAGTGGAGTGACATTTGCAATCTTCCAGACCTCCAGGATCATACCAGAATCAAATGATTCTTGAAAGATCATGACCAATGCATCCATTATCTCTTCAGCAACATCTCTCAGGAATCTGGGATGTAGTCCATTTTCTCCAGGTGACTTATCCACTTCAAGACCTTTGTTATAGCAGTGGCACACACTCCTACTCCCTGACACTGGCGGACCTCTGGCACACAGCTAGTGTCTTCCACAGTAAAGACTGATGCAAAGTATTCATTAAGTTCATCTGCCATTTATTTGTCCCCCAGTACTATCTCATCAGCATCATCTTCCAGTGGTCCAATATCAACTTTCACCTCCTTTTTACTCATTATGTAACTGAAAAAAACCTTTGGTATCCTGCTTTATATTATTGGTTAGTTTGCCCTCACATTCCATCTTTTCCCTTCTTATAGCTTTCTTAGTTGCCTTTTGTTGGATTTAAAAACTTCCTGATCACTTCCACTCACGCTTGCTACCTGATATGCCCTTTCCTTGGCTTTTATGCAGTCCCTAACTTCTCTTGTCAGCCATGGTTACCTACCCCTGCCATTTGAGAACTACTTCTTCTGTGAGACATATCTATCCTACACCTTGTGGACTATTTCCAGAAACTTCTGCCATCATCCTCACCAGTATCCTCCTCCAACCCACCCGGGCAAGTTCCTCTCTCATGCCTCTGTACTTCCCTTTATTCCATTGTGATACAGATACGTATGCTTCTCCCTCTCAAACTGCAGTATGGATCAAATCATATTATAATCACTTCTTCCTAAAGGTTCCTTTATATTCAGCTCCCTAATAAGATCTGGGTTATTACACAACACACAATCCAAGATAGTCTTTCTCTGAGTAGGCTCAAACACAAGCTGCTCTAAAAAGCCATCTCGTAGGCCTCAACAAATTCCCTCTCTTGCGATCTGACATCAACCTGATATTCCCAGTATTGAAGTCCCCCATTACAATTGTGTCATTACTCTTATTCTCGACTATACCTCTTCCCACCCCGCCACATGCAAAAATGCCATTCCCTATTCCCAGTTCGTCCGTCTCCACCGCATCTGCTCCAAGGATGAGGCTTTCCATTCCAAGACATCTCAAATGTCCTCTTTCTCTAAGGATCGTGGTTTCTGCCGTCATCAATGATGCCCTCACCCGCATCTCCTCCATTTCCCGCACTTTGGCTCTCACCCCATCCTCCCGCCACCACAACAGGGGCAGAGTTCCCCTTGTCCTTACCTACCACCCCACCAGCCTCCGGATCCAGCAAATTATCCTCCGCAACTCCTGCCACCTTCAACGGGACCCCACCACTAAGCACATCTTTCCCTCTCCACCCCTCTCTGCTTTCCGCAGGGATCGGTCCCTCCACAACTCCCTGGTCCACACGTCCATCCCCACCGATCTCCCACCCGGCACTTATCCCTGTAAGTGTAAGTGCTACACCTGTCCCTACACCTCATCTCTTGCAACCATTCAGGGCCCCAAACAGTCCCTCCAGGTGAGACAACACTTCACTTGTGAGTCTGTTGGGGTCACCTAGTGCATCCGGTGCTCCCGGTGCGGCCTCCTCTACATCGGTGAAGCCCGACGCAGATTGGGGGACCGCTTCGTTGAGCACCTCCGTCCACCACAACAGACAGGATCTCCCAGTAGCCATCCACTTCAACTCTGCTTCCCACTCCCATTCAGATATGTCCATACATGGCCTCCTCTACTGCCATGATGAGGCTAAACTCAGGTTGGAGGAGCAACACCTCATATACCGTCTAGGTAGTCTCCAGCCCCTTGGTATGAACATAGAATTCTCCAACTTCCGGTAATTCCCTTCCCCTCCCTTCCCATATCCCTATTTCACTCCACCCCCTCCCCCAGCTCCCTCATGGTTTTGCCTTCTTCTTCTACCACCCATTGTTTTCAGGGCTATGATGTCAATGCTTCCCCTCCCCGACACCTTTGTCTTTCAACTGAAGCTACAAGCATTCTTCAAATCCTTCCCCATCTTTCATTCTTCAGTCCCGACGAAGGGTTCCGGCCCGAAACGACGACTCATCATTTCTGACTGATGCTGTCCGACCTGCTGAGTTCATCCAGCGTACTGAAAGTGTTGCTTTGATCTTTTACAGCATCTGCAGATTATTTTGTGTTTACCCTTATTACATGCCTTTTCCAGCTCCCTTTGCAATCTCAACCACACATTTTGGCTACTATTTGGAGATGTATATAATTCCCAAAATGGTTTTTTACCCTTGCAATTTCTTAACTCCACCCACACAGATTCCGCATTCTCTGACCCTCATGTCACCTCTTTCTAAAGATGTAATTATTTCTCTTACTAACAGAGCCACACCACTGCCTATGCCTTCCTGCCTGTCCTTTTGATAAAAAGTATATCCTTTGATGTTAAACTCCCAATTATGGCTTTCTTTCAGCCGCAACTCAGTGATGCCCACAATGTCATACCGACCAATCTCTAATTGTGCCACGAGTTCATCCACCTTATTCTAAATGCTATGTGTATTTACATACAGCTCCTTCAGTTCTGCATTCTTTGTCCTTTTGAATTTTGCCTCAATGGTGCAATTTAACTCTTTGATCTGTCTTTATTTGTATCCAATCATTGGCTTGTCCTTCCTTACATTCAGGTTAAAACTGCTGGCTGATCCTCAGCTCTATCATCCTAGTTCCCATCCCCCCACCATATTAATTTAAACCACTCTCAACAGCTCTAGTAAATCTGCCCGCGAGAATATTGGTCCCCCTCGGATTCAAGTGCAACCCATCCCTTTTGTACAGGTCCCACCTGCCCCAGAAGAGGTCCCAATTATCCGGAAATCTGAATCCCTGACCCCTGCTCCAATTCTTCAGCCACATATTTATCTGCCACCTCATTCTATTCCTAATCCTCACTGTCGCGTGACACAGGCAGAAATCCCAGGAATATTACCCTTGAAGTACTGCTTGTCAGCTTCCTTCCTAACTCACTATATTCTTTTTTCAGGACCTCTTCCCTTTTTCTTCTTATGTTCTTGGTACCAATATGTACCACAATTTCTGGCTGCTCACCCTCCCTTTTCAGGATATTGTGGACACATCCAGAAACATCTCAGACCCTGGCACCTGGGAGGCAAACTACCATCCGTGTTTTCTTTTTGTGTCCACAGAATCATCTATTGTCCCCCTGACTATAGAGTCTCCTATAACTGCTGCCATTCTCTTCAGTTCCCTACCATTCTGAGCCATAGGGCCAGGCTCAGTGCCAGAGGCATGGCTGCTGTTGCTTCCCCCAGGTAGGTTATTCCCCCCAACAGTACTCAAAATGAAGTACTTATTGTTGAGGGGGACGGCTACAGGGGTGCTCTCCACTGTCTGTCGTTCCCCCTTCCCTGTCCTAACAGTCACAACATTTATATGTCTTCTGTAGCCTTGGGGTGACTCCGTCCCTGTAGCTCCTGTCTATCACAGCCTCACTTTCCCTAACAAGCCAAAGGTATTTCCACCTCTCATAACAAGGACGTAAGGTTGAACTTTGAGAGGCCCTGAACTGATCTAGGTGGGGTAAAACTAGTCAAGATTCACTGAGCATTACAAGCCAGAACACCTTGTTACAATTTATCAAAAGTGTGAAGGCAACTAGTCTAACATTACACAATATAACTGCAAAAGAAGTACATGATAAAAATATGCCTCTGTGCTCCAACAATCTTACGTAGGTCATATGGCCTTATGGTTTTAACTATTGACTGTAACAGAGGATGTCGATCCTAGTTCTAGATGCAATCACCCCATTCACAGTTCTCTTGCAATTTGTTGACGTTTTCCTCCAAATACGCCTTTGTTTATTGCAAATATCAAGCTAGTGATAACTGACTCATCTATTGCTTCCCTCTTGATCTGTAAGAAAGCCATTTATATCCATAGATTGCTTGATTTGATGTGGTTTTTCACAGATAAATTGTTTTGATGGAGAAAGATTCTTAGTTTATCAGCACCTTGAAAAGTCCTTTAACTATTAATTTAACTATTACTTTAACTGTTAATTATTTATCTATTAATGTGGACAACCATATTATGAAAGATCTAACAAGGAATCAATGATTAACTCGTGTGTTTGGGCTTGTTTTGTTTGTGTTTCAGAAAGAATTGTTCCTTTTGCAGAGTGGAAAATGCCCAGTTAGTTTTAAAAGTTTCTTTGAATAACAAAAAGGACGTGGTAATAGGGATATAAGGACAGTGATGTTAGGAGCATGAAGTTTATACGTAGATGACACCAGTGCAGAGAGCAATATACTGGATTCAAGTGAGAAGAGCGTGGACCACACAATCACAAGTTATACTTAATCAGTAAAAATATATAGAAGTGCCTTGCATTTTTGTAGAACTAACATAGAATGTTCATTTAATTTCAAAGAAAAATATTGAAAGTGGCTGAGAGAGAGAGAGAACACAAAAAAACCCAATAAGCTAAGTGCAGTGGTAGGGCACACTGACCCTCAATTTGTGCCATGCCATTCAGTATAATTATGGCTAATCTACACTGTCTTCAACCCATTTTATGTGGCAATTCTCTATAGACCACAATTCTTTGATCTTTCAAAATGTACCTTCCTCTTTGTTAAAGACCTCTGTCTTCAATAACCCTATAGAGCAGAGAATTCTAAACATTCGTCAGCTTCTGTGAAAACTCCTTTTTACATCAGTTTTAAATGACTGTCCCTCTTATCTTGTAACCATGTATCCTCCTTCAAGACTCCCTTACTGGGAGAAATATCACAATACCTACCCTGTCCTACCCCATTAGAATCTGATGTTTCACTAAGAATGTTCCTCATTTCTCTCAACTCAAAAAAAATTCTTTATATGCTCACATTTGATCAATCTTCTCATTTCAGTAATTAGCACAAGGAATATCTTTTGGACTGCCTTGAATGCTAGTATGTTCATCTTCCTTTGGTAATTGTAATTTAGAAATGACTTTTTTTCTGGATTAAATAGTCCAACATCTTGGTAACAACAGGCATTAAACAGAAGTCCTGCCGAAGGGATCCAGCCTGAAACATCGACTGTACTTTTTTCCATAGATACTGCCTGGCCTGCTGAGTTCCTCCAGCATTTTGTGTGTGTTGCTCGATTTTCCAGCATCTGCAGATTTTCTCTTGTTTGTAATTCAACAAAATGGCTTATAATTATCCATATTTTCTCTTTCTCTCTTCTTGATCGAGGTTTTATGATTTTCCATTCCATTGGTAGCCTCCCAACTCCTCATGCCTTTTCTTAGCATCCTACAACACCATACTCTCACTTTCCAATTGAATCACACAGTGATTAGTCTTAATCAAGAAGCAAAACTGAGAAGGATTCCAGTGTTAATAAGAGAAATCAAAATTCGCAAACACGAGGAATTCTGCAGATGCTGGAAATTCAAGCAACACACATCAAAGTTGCTGGTGAACGCAGCAGACCAGGCAGCATCTCTAGGAGGAGGTACAGTCGACGTTTCAGGCCGAGACTCTTCGTCAGGACTAACTGAAGGAAGAGCTAGTAAGAGATTTGAAATTGGGAGGGGGAGGGGGAGATCCAAAATGATAGGAGAAGACAGGAGGGGGAGGGATGGAACCAAGAGCTGGACAGGTGATTGGCAAAAGGGATATGAGAGGATCATGGGACAGGAGACCCAGGGAGAAGGAAAAGGGGGAGGGGGGGAACCCAGAGGATGGACAAGGGGTATAGTCAGAGGGACAGAGGGAGAAAAAGGAGAGTGAGAGAATGAATGTGTGTATATAAATAATGGATGAGGTATGAGGGGGAGGTGGGGCATTAGCGGAAGTTAGAGAAGTCAATGTTCATACCATCAGGTTGGAGGCTACCCAGACGGAATATAAGGTGTTGTTCCTCCAACCTGAGTGTGGCTTCATCTTTACAGTAGAGGAGGCCGTGGATAGACATTGTCAGAATGGGAATGGAATGTGGAATTAAAATGTGTGGCCACTGGGAGATCCTGCTTTCTCTGGCGGACAGAGCATAGGTGTTCAGCAAAACGATCTCCCAGTCTGCGTCGGGTCTCGCCAATATATAGAAGGCCACATCAGGAGCACCGGACGCAGTATATCACCCCAGCCAACTCACAGGTGAAGTGTCGCCTCACCTGGAAGGACTATCTGGGGCCCTGAATGGTGCTAAGGGAGGAAGTGTAAGGGCATGTGTAGCACTTGTTCTGCTTACAAGGATAAGTGCCAGGAGGGAGATCGGTGGGGAGGGATTGGGGGGTCAAATTGACAAGGGAGTCGCGTAGGGAGCGATCCCTGCGGAAAGCGGTGGGGGGGGGAGGGGAAAATGTGCTTAGTCGTGGGATCCCGTTGGAGGTGGCAGAAGTTACGGAGAAATATATGTTGGACCCAGAGGCTGGTGGAGTGGTAGGTGATGACCGGGGGAACCCTATTCCTAGTGGGGTGGCGGGAGGATGGAGTGAGAGCAGATGTGCGTGAAATGGGGGAGATGCATTTGAGAGCAGAGTTGCTGGTGGAGGAAGGAGGACATCTCCCTCGTCCTGGAATGAAAAGCCTCATCCTGAGAGCAGATGCGGCGGAGATGGAGGAATTGCGAGAAGGGGATGGCATTTTTACAAGAGACAGGGTGAGAAGAGGAATAGTCCAGATAGCTGTGAGAGTCAGTAGGCTTATAGTAGACATCAGTAGATAAGCTGTCTCCAGAGATAGAGACAGAAAGATCTAGAAAGGGGAGGAAGGTGTTGGAAATGGACCAGGTAAATTTGAGGGCAGGGTGAAAGTTGGAGGCAAAGTTAATAAAGTCAACGAGCTCAGTTGCGTGCAGGAAGCAGCACCAATACAGTCGTCGATGTAGCGAAGGAAAAGTGGGGGACAGATACCAGAATAGGTTCGGAACATAGATTGTTCCACAAAGCCAACAAAAAGGCAGACATAGCTTGGACCCATGTGGGTGCCCATAGCTACACCTTTAGTTTGGAGGAAGTGGGAGGAAGCAAAGGAGAAATTATTAAGAGTTAGGACTAATTCCGCTAGACGGAGAAGAGTGGTGGTAGAGGGGAACTGATTAGGTCTGGAATCCAAAAAGAAGTGGAGAGCTTTGAGATCTTCCTGATGGGGGATGGAAGTATATAAGGACTGGACATCCATGGTGAAAATAAAGCAGTGGGGGCCAGGGAACTTAAAATCATCGAAAAGTTTAAGAGCGTGAGGAGTGTCACGAACATAGGTAGGAAGGGATTGAACAAGGGGGGATAAAACCATGTCGAGGTATGCAGAAACAAGTTTGGTGGGGCAGGAGCAAGCTGAGACAATAGGTCTGCCAGGACAGGCAGGTTTGTGGATCTTGGGTAGGAGGTAGAAACAGGAAGTGTAAGGTGTGGGAACTATAAGGTTGGTAGCAGTGGATAGGAGATCCCCTGAGCGGATAAAGTCGGTGATGGTGTGGGAGACAATGGCCTGGTGCTCCTTAGTGGGGTCACGATCGAGGGGTAAATAAGAGGAGGTATCTGCGAGTTGTCGCTGTGCCTCGGCAAGGTAGAGGTCAGTGCGCCAGACTACAGCAGCACCCTCCTTATCAGAGGGTTTAATAGTAAGGTTAGGATTAGTGCGGAAGGAGTGGAGAGCAGAGCGTTCGGAAGGAGTAAGGTTGAATGGGAACAAGGTGCGGTTGATGTCCCGTCGGCAGTTAGCAATAAAGAGATCTAGAGCAGGCAGAAGACCAGAGCGGGCTGTCCATGAAGAGGAGGAGGGTTGAAGACGGGAGAAGGGGTCATCGGTGGGGGTGGAAGAGTCCTTGCTGAAGAAGTAGGCTCGGAGACGGAGACGGCGGAAGAACAGTTCCGCGTCATGGCAAACGCGGAACTCGCTGAGGTGTGGGCGAAGGGGGACAAAGGTGAGGCCCTTACTGAGGACAGAACGTTCTGCCTCAGACAGTTGAAGGTCGGAGGGGATGGTATAGACCCGGCACGGATGACAGCTGGGATCAGAGGGGGGAGGGGGGAGGCTGGGGGTGTCAGTGGAGAGGGGAGGGTTGGGGTGAGAGGAAGGTGGAGCCTCTGAGGGCCCAGGAGCTGACGGTGGGATCTGAGGGAGATGGGGTCGCAGAGTGCTAGTGGGGGAAGGGGAGACGGGAGTCGCAATGGCAGCACATAAAGACCCGGCCTGGAGTTCAAGGCTGGAATCGCAGTGAATCAAAATTCACTATTTTGATGCCATAGCATCATCTTATTAGATCTTAATTGGAGTATCATATGTCATGTTGTCATCTAGGACAAATATTAATACCTTGACAATGCTGTAAAAAGAGCAACAGGAATTGACTTCTGGCTGGAAGCATCTCATTTATTTAAACATGCTTAATAAGTGACTTGTTGAGTAGAACTAACCTAATTTATAAAATAAATGAAGTGTTGTCGCCTTTGTCTATTCAGGGAATATTTAAGTATTACTGAGTAGGGAACATGCCTAATTTATGTAAATATACTGATTATTATGCATATCTTATTTTCCTAGAGAGTAGTCTCTAGCATATGTTGCTGATGGACTTGTTTGTAGCTTCATGAGGGAACTATACTAATTCTTCATTTGCTAAAAAAAATTATTTCATGCAGAAATGAGCATCTTTCTAGATTAACATTTGGTACTTTTCTGTGCAATTTTTCAGCGATGGGATGGTTTTGATTGGCTGAAGTATTTTCCTCGGTATTTTTTCCAATTTATTGCTGCAGTTTTCTCTGTTCTTCTTTTGCTTTTCATAGAAGATCAAATTACTGCAGGGATTGGAGGGAGTTTGAAGTTATGGAATGATGGACAGATTGTAGTGGGGTTGCAGAGAGGTGTAACAATTTGGAAAGTTGGTATGACATATATTGTCAGGAAGATCCTGCCACATGGTGTGCCTTTTTTCCCTATTAATTTCTTGTGTTTATATCATTTGAATCAAATAACTTTCTCTGGCAGCAATCTGTGATATCAATCACTGCAAAAGAAAAAAGGCATGATAAATATGGGGCATAATATATATGCCAATGGAGGGATTAGACTACCTTGATGAGATCTTTTCCTTGGATGGGCAGACTTTATTCTCTGTAGAAATGATTATTGGTAATTTTCTTTATGTTCCTCATCATGTGCAGCATAGAGCATTATCTTGATGGTGAACTAGTGCTCCATTAAGTATCATAAGTTATTGGCCCACACTTCTGTCCAAATTTTGAGGTTTTCAGGAGCTATGGCTATTAATGATAATGTTACTGTAAGTGTGTATTTAATCATCCCAGTTAGCATACCAGATAAAAGTATATTGGTCTTTGTTCTGGGGCCTCCACCATGGTAGTTGTAGGAGTTGACTCTGGGACTGTAGGAAATTATTCTGACAGCTCTGGATACCTTTTTTCTCTAACGATTGACGCTACTGTCTTCAATTGATCAATATATCGAATCCAAATGACACTAGATGCAACCTCTACTGTGTAGGAGAGTGGTCCAGTTCTGTCCTTTTGCCTTCGGGTATCCACCACTGCTTGAATTATCTCAGCACACTCATGTAATCTTTGTGCGTTCATGGTGTGACCAATGTAAGTGATGCTTGGCTTAAAGTATTCATATTTTTCTCATCATGCTCTAAGTCCATATTCCTCTAATCTTTTTAACACTGTCTTGAGATTTTGGAGATGTTCCTTGTTATCCTCACTGGTAACAATGATGTCATCCAAGTAGCACTGATTGCCTGGATAGCCTTGGAGCACTTTCTACCAAAGTGCAGGTACAGAGGCTACTCCAAAACTAAGCTTATTGTAGCAATAAAGCCCTTTGTGGGTGTTTATGATGAGAAACTCTTTGGACTCTTCTTCTATCTCCATCTTTAGGTAGGACTCATCTCAGTCCACTTTGCTGAATTGTTTCCCTCTAGAAAGGTTTGCAAGATATCTTCTATCCTGGGCAGAGGATATTGATCTACTTTCAGTTTTGGGTTGATGGTGATCTTAAAATTACCACAGAAACTGATGGACCCATTCCTCTTGGCTCCTAGGACCACTGGCATTGCCTATGGGCTCCACTCAACCTTGGAAAGAATACCGTCAGCTTCCATGCAATTGATCTCACTGGCTACTTTATGATATAAGGAATCAGACAGGCTTTGTAAAACTTGGATGTGGCATTTTCAGTTAACACTATTTTATTCTTGGTATACTCGAGTTTTCCAATGCCATCCTTTAACACTGCTATGGCATTATCTAGTAGCTTTCTTAATTTGCTTTCAGTTGACTGTATTACAGGGGATGTAGCATGCATATGCTGGATGGATCCCCAATCAAGTTGTTGTTCTCTCAGCTGATTTCGGCTCCACAATTTTGGCCCCCCTGTTTTTGCCACGTACAAGCCCAATGTGACTGGTTGGTTCTTGTACTTCACCAGTACCAATGCCATTCCCACTGGAGGCATCTTCTTTCCAGTATAAGTTCTTAGCCGGATATCTTCAGGCTTCAGTTCAGTGTCTTTAAGATACCATTCAAACTCATTTTGTGGAATGAATGAAACAGTCAAATCAGTGTCCAATTCTATTTCGGTTAATTTGTTGTTCACTTCTGGTGTAGGCCATATTTCTTGTCCCTTGTTAGTTTTCACATTGTAAATCTTAAGACTACTCAGTCCAGTGTCACACTCATCATTTTCAGATATTTAATCAACAGTATGCAGATTAGTGCTCTTTTTAAAATTACAATTTCACTTTTTATCATTTTCACTTCCCTGTGCAGTCCATTTATTTTTGTCTACCCAACATGCTCTTCACATGTGTCCTACTTTGTTGCACTTTCTGTAAGTTTTGCTTTTAAACCTACATTGGTCTAATGTATGAGAGCCCCTGCCACAATAGTAACACAATTTGTTCATCCAGGCATGTTTCTGTTTAGATGTTAATTTTGTCTAAGCTCACTTCCTTTCCTGACTGCAACTCAATGGCATCTCTGGCTGCTGTTTCCATTAATACGGCAATTTCAACTGCTCTTTTAAATGTGAGTTGTGGTTCAATCAGGAGCATTTATGAATGTTTCTTGTAAGATTCCTCAAACTAAATGATCACTCAGTGCATCATTAAGCTAATCACTGAACTGACAATGCTCAGACAATTTACTCAATTCAGCCACATAAGCTAAAATAGACTTCCTTTCCTTTTGATTCTGCTTATGAAACTTAAAGCATCCTGTAGTCCCCAGTGGTTTCCATTCTAAACTTTCCTGCATTATGTCAAGACATCAGCAAAGCTCAGTTCATCTGGTTTGGAGCAGATAAACTTCTAAGCAAACTGTATGCTTTTCTACCCATGCACTCATTTTCAATCAGCTATTTAATTTGCTTAAAAATACTGTTGGATTCATTCATCATCCAGTTATCTGTTATGCATTTGAACGCAGTAGCGAATGGACCGATAGTGAAGTCATCCAGGAACTGAACGTGAAGCAACTGCGTGAGATTTTCGCTGCAATGATTGCAGAGAAGAACGACTTTAATTTTGAAAGGGTACATAGGCTTAGGGCATATTTGCAGGATGGTTTGAGTGCTTGCAAAGAACTGTATGATAGAAAAATGTGTGCGGCTAAGCAGTCAAGCATACTGTCATTTTTCAAGCCTTCCACATCAGCCACAGCATACGACGAACCTCGACCTTCGGCATCAAGGCAGGCCGAAGAAGAAGATGACCTGCCTGCCCTGATGCAAACAGACGACAATGAGATGACACCCCAGTGACCCACCACCATAACCTCCGGACCGTGGACTGATACATTGCTGTGAAGAATGCAGCGGTAGCTGGGACGCACCCAGCACATCTTTACAAAAAAAAAGCCGAAATAAATAAGTCTGATCTGGGCCGACATTTACCTGCTGGGTGGCACCTAATTAATTAGCTTGTTTATTTTGGCTTTTTTCTTAAAGATGTGCTGGGTGCGTCCCGGTTACTGCATGCTTTGCGGATCGGTATCGGTCCATGGCCTGGAGGTTAGGGACCACTGCACCATCCCAACCTCTGACAACTCAGCCTAACGCACCATCATCAGTGTGCTTGGTGCTGTCTTCACGATTCCAGTAAGTGATACTACACATTATTTCTACTTTATATAGGCTGTGTATTTTTATGTGTTATTTGGTATGATTTGGCAGCTTCATAGCTTAAAGGTTACTGGAGAGTGTTTCTGCCGAGAGCGCTTGCGTGAGATTTTTGCTACAGTGGACAGTGCGGCAATGATTGTAGAAAAGTATTTCTACTTTATATAGGCTGTGTATTTATCATATCATTCCTGCTTTTACTATATGTGACTGTTATTTTAGGTTTTATGTGTTAATTGGCATGATTTGGTAGGTATTTTTTGGGTCTGCAGACGCTCACAAATTTTTCCCATATAAATTAACGGTAATTGCTTCTTCACTTTACGACATTCTGACATACGAACCATTTCATAGGAATGCTCTACCTTCAGATGGTGGGGGAAACCTGTAATCACGTATGTCATTCACATACTTCTTACATGTAATACATAATGAATTCTGTAAACAAATAAAGAATGCTTAATCAAGCAATATATTAATAGATTCAAGATTCAAAGTACATTTATTATCAAAGTACGCATGCAAAATACAATGCTGAGATTCGTCCTCCTGCAGGCAGCCATGAAACAAAGAGTCAACGTGCAAGGGAAAAGAAGAACAAATTCTGCCAAGTGAACAACATATAGAATATCAAACATTAAACCAGTGGTATTCAGATTAGTTCAGTTCAACATTGTGCCACTAGCCAATGCAGACTGCGGAGCATTTCTTCGCCAAGGTGCCGCAGTCCACATCGATTCCCTGATCAAACCACTTAAAACCAGCAAAAAAAAAGAGTAACCAGAATCCAGGAACACATGCAACATGAACCTCAAAATACCCCCAAAATGAGTCCACGGCCTTGCCGATCAATCCTGGCAATATGGATTCCAAGACTCCTACACTTCCCTTTGACAGTAGCTAGCAATGGGGAGAGGAAGACCGATCAAATGCAGGCAGGCAGTGCCGAACACCTGCCTACCTTCCACTCTCGCCCTCTTCAACTTCCACCTTGCTGAACACCTCAATCAAAGAGAATCAACGGAACCGACCATGGGCTTGCAGCCTGTCTCCAGGCTGCACATTCCACTCCAAACCTCATCAAATTCCCTCGGAGACCGCTAAGTGCCATATCACTCATTCGTCCCCCAAAACACACCATCAGAATGTAAATCACAGGTTCCAAACACACACAGCTTAGTGGAAGAATCATATTTGAAAGAATAAGTAAAAGAAGAAATTTTGTGAACTGTCAGTGGGACTTTGCCATTGGTCATATTGTTCACTGTGGCAATTTGACTGTATCTATTTACAATAATACTCAAATATTACTGAAATATTAAATACACTACAGTCTCTGTAATCCTGAAGAAATTTCATTGCATAAGTTTTTTTTATTTGCCAGAAAAATAGTTTGCAATTTTTTTGTGTTTTATAATTTTATAATACAGATCCAAAAAGCAATCTAACAGGTTTATATTGCTATTTATATTTTATATGAACTCTCTCTCAACCTATTTCATACCTTTGATCTCTTTCCTTCTATTTCATTCTTTTTCATGCCATTGACTTCAACCACTTCATGTTGTAGCTAGTTCCGTTTTCCAACCACTCAATAGGTAAAAAGGTTTCTTTCGAATCCAGTTTGATTATGTGAATGTTGATGTTCGTAGTGTTTATTATACCATTAGGAGCTAGTTGAAGCTCAAGTTTGAAATCCAAAATTGATCTTGCATGTTGTAAAAGTAAATGGTTTCTGCTGACGAATATCTTGGTATAGAAAATAGAATATGTCTGAGAGTACTAAGTTCAAAATTTTGTCATTGGCAATACGGTTGTAGAAGAAAATGATATTATGCTTCCCATATGGGTATTGCTTCATGTAAACAGCCAGTAATATTTTTTAAATATTCAATGGTTTATGGTTAGTGTGCTTAACTGCTATGTACAAAGTTATAGCAGATGAAGTACAAAGAAAAAGATGTTGGAATGTGGAGCTTTGTGAACACCGAACTATCTTGAGTGTTTCTGGGCCCACACTCTGGAGGGAAATATTAACCTTTGTAGAAGTGTATCATTAACCAACCTACTTCCTGTACACTCAGGTTTCCTTATGACATACATGAAGTGGTATTCCCTGAAAATTGATATGATTCTTTAAGACATTGAGAAAACCAATAGGGTAAACAGAGAGAAACTGTGTGTCAGGAAGTTGGGATTATGGGGTAAACTCTAAAAATTAGCCAGACCTTTGAAGGGTAAAGAGTGAAATTAGGAAATATTTCAAAACGCATAGGGTGGAACACATTTAGAATTCTGCAGCAAACATAACTGGATACTGGGTCTATTGGTAATTTTCAATCTGAAATTGTTAGATTATTTTAAAATCTACTAAAGGAATATGGAAAAAGGAGTTATATTACCAATCAGCCATAGTACTGATATATATACAGTATAAACTAGAATTCCATTAGACCTTGAAGAAGGTCCATTCCATTACAGTCCTGAAGAAGTGCCTCAGCTCTAAACATCGACTGTTTGTTCATTTCCATGGACGCTGTCTGACCTGCTGAATTCCTTCTGTGTTCTGTTTGTTTTGCTTTGGATTTCCAGCTCTGCAGAATCCCTTGTGCTTTTGATTATTTTCTGTAAATGTCAGAATACTTTAATGATTTATCTTCTTCACAATCAGACTTTTGAACCAACCATTGCTTTCACATCCCTTCCCCAGTGGTATTGAATCAGAAACAGAATCAGAATAAGGTTTACTATCACTGGCTTATGTCATGAAATTTATTCTCTTGTGGCAGCAGTGCATTGCAATGCGTAATAATTTTTTTTAAACTATAAATGACAATAAGAAATGTATACACTGTAAAAACTTAAGTAAGTAGTACAAAGAGAGAACAAACCAGTTGTGAGGTAGTGTTGATGGGTTCATTGTCCATTCAGAAATCTGATGGTGGAAGGAAAGAAACTGTTCCTAAAACATTGGGAGTGTATCTTTAGGCTCCTGTATCTCCTCCTTGATGGTAGCAATGAGAAGAGGGCATGTCTTGGGTGATGGAAATCCTTAATGATGGATGCTACCTTACTGAGACATCACCTTTTTAAAGGTGCCCTTATTGCTAGGGAGGCCAGTGCCCTGACGGAGCTGGCTGAATTTACAACTTTCTGCAGCTTTTTCCGATCCTGTGCAGTGGCCCCTCCATACCAGATGTTGATGCAGCCTGTTAGAATGCTCTCCACGGTACACCTGTAGAAATTTGTGAGTCTCTGATGACATGCCAAGTTGGTCCCAGGATACGTCTTAAGAGATGTTGGCACCCATGAACTTGAAACTACTTACCCTTTACACTCTGATCCCTCAATGAGGAGTGGTGTGTGTATACTTGACTTCCCTTTCCTGAAGTCCACAGTCAAGTCCTTGGTGCTATTAACACTGAGTACATAACTGTTGTTGTGACACCGCTCCACAAGTTGATCTATCTCGCTCATATATGCCTCCTCGTCACCATCTGAAATTCTGCCAACCATGGTTGTGTCGTCAGCAAATTTATAGACGGTGCTTGAGTTGCGACTAGCCACACAGTTGTAGGAGAGAGAGAGTAGAGCACTGGGCTAAGTTCACATCCTTGAGGTGTGCCAGTGTTGATTGTTAGTGAGGAAGAGATGTTATTTCTGATCTGCAGAGACTGTGGTTTCTTGGTGAGGAAGTCTAGGATCCAGTTGCAGAGGGAGGTACAGAGGCCCAGGTTTTGGAGCTTGCTGATTAGAACTGAGGGTATGATTGTGTTGAATGCTGAACTGCAGCCTGAAGCAGGTATTGTCTATTGTCAAGGTGATCCAAGGCCAAGTAGTGAGCCAATGAGATTGCACCTGCTGTAGACCTAATGTCATGTTAGGCAAATTGTCCTTCTTTAGGCAGGAGTTGATTTTGGCCATCACCAGCCTCTCAAAGCACTTCATCACAGTAGATATGAGTGGGTGATAGTTATTGAAGCAGTTCACCCTGTTTTTCTTGGGTACTGGTGTGCTTGTTGCCCTTTTGAAGTAGGTAGGAACCTCCAACTGCAGCAGTGAGATATTGAAGACATCCTTGAACACTCCCGCCAGTTGGGTGGTACAGGTTTTCAGAGCCCTACCAGGTACACCATGAAGGCCTTGATGCCTTGCGAGGGTTCACTGTCTTGAAAGATGTTCTGATGGCGTCCGTCAGGACAGAGATCACAGGATCACCAGATACTGCAGGGATTTGCACTAGTGTAGTTTTATTCTTCTTTTCAAAGCATGCATAAAAGACATTGAACTCATCTTGGAGTGAAACATCACACCTATTCATGATGTTAAGTTTCATCTTGTAAGATGTAATGGCTTGCTAACCTTGCCAGAGCTGATGTGCATCAGATTCCACCTCCAACGTAAGTTGGAATTGTTTCTTTGCTCTTGAAATAGCCTTCCATAGGTCATATCCCGACTTCTTGTCTTGGATCACCAGACTTGAATGCCATAGATCTAGCCCTCAGTTCATCCATGGCTTTTAGTTTGAGAATATCCAGTATGTTTTGGAAGGCAAACACTCATTCACACAGGTCTTTATGAAGTTTGTGACAACTATGGTGTATTCATACAGATTTGAAGATGAGTTCCTGAGTATTGTACAGTCCACTGACTCAAAGCAGTTCTGTAAGTGCTTCTCCACTTCCCTTGACTATACCTTATTGGTCCTCACTACAGGTGTTACGAACTGTAACATTTTAGAAACAAACCAGCAGCAAGGGATTTCACGCTGAGTCAGGTTTTAATGTTAAAACCACTATCTTTATTAGTATCTACTTATAGTAACTCAACCAAGATAAAACCAAAAGTTAACAGTGTTATGTGTATATATGTGTGTAAATATAACTCCCAAACTATTGAGCTTGGGGGAACAAGGCTTAGAGTGTTGAGATGGTAAAGTAGGAAAGTTCAGTAATCCACAAAATAAATGATGGGAGAGAGATATTTGTAATCCACGTTGTAATGGAGAGAGAAAGTATGTACAAAGTATTCCACAGGCCCCACATCAGGTAAACGAAGTAATAATCACCGAAGATCTTATCTGTAGAATCCGTCCACATACGAATTATCACCAAAAGTGACCTAACGCAGGAATATCGTCTTCCACTGGTTACTACACAACATACCCAGGCAAGGGCTACACAAGTGATCCTACAAGATATCCCAAGATCCACTCCTATGGATTATACGAAGTGACACTCGCACATCCGTTATGCACTGCGTGCTGATGATCAACCCACCCTTGTGGGCATAGGAGAGTTCCAAGCCTCGGCTGCGACAAACTGAAGCTACCGGCTTCCCCAGAGTGTGTGTGTGTGTGTGTGTGTGTGTGTGTGTGTGTGTCCCTCCCCACCTTCTCCCACCCACTCTCCCTCCTCTCCCCCACTCCCTCCCCTCCCAAATCTGAAGCAAACTCCTTCAGCCTGTGACTGACGTCATAGTCCCACCTCACTCA
Organism: Mobula birostris; assembly: GCF_030028105.1. Classification (NCBI taxonomy): domain Eukaryota; kingdom Metazoa; phylum Chordata; class Chondrichthyes; order Myliobatiformes; family Myliobatidae; genus Mobula; species Mobula birostris. Next base: position 58,148,577 of record NC_092385.1, read on the forward strand.
GGCGCTTAAGGCGACAGTCCACAGTAAACGAAACCCGTGGGTTCATAACACAGGTGCTGAAGTCCTTAGTCTCTGCATATATGCCGATAGTAGAAGTACAGCCAAGTGATTGGACTTTCCATAGTGTGGCATGGTAAACATTCTTAGAGATGGTATTACAGTGGTCAAGTGTGTCGGCTTCTCTGGTTCTACAGGTGATATATTGGCAAGAGTTGTTCAGGGACGACTTCATGCTGGCCTGGTTGCAATCCCCCACAGTGATAGGGAAGGCAGTTTCATGACTGCTGATCACTGTGCTCATCTCCTCTAGATCGGTTCTGAGGTTGGCCAGAGATGGAATGTATACCACTACCAGGATGATGGTGGAAACCTCGCTTGGCAGATAAAATAGACAACACGAGATTGTTCCAGGTTGGAGACAGAACCATCACATGTGTGCATCACAATGAGTTAACTATAAAGCACACTCCGCCTCTTTTACCTTTAAAAGACTGAGCTATGTTGTCTTTGTGGGGAATGGTGAATGCATCAGGCTGCAGCACTGTCACTTAAATGCCATGTTTCAGAAAAGCAAAGTCCCTGATGTCTCTGGTCTGAGGTCTTCAATGTTCTGTTCCAGAGATTGTACATTCACCAGCAGGGTAGCAGGGAGGACTGGCTAAAGGTTCTGTGTTTCATTTGTATCTGTGGACTGGCTGGGCATCTGCACTTCCATTTTCTTAAAGGGGAAACGCACTCAAGACCTGAATCTGCAGTCTGGGATCTGCCAATATAGCGAAGTTTCAATATCAATGGATTTTGTAAACATCTTAAAACAATGTTGCTTACTGAAGTACTGATGGCTGTGTCTGTGGATATCAGCTGTAGTAGTCCTAAATGGGAATATTTGGTGATACCCATTAGAACTGCACACAAGGAATTGTCATTTATTAGTGGCAGCTTGTGTTGCACTCCTGTATTCTTAAATCTATCTCTTTTGCTTATTCTGTTGTTGTCACTTTAACATTTCTTATTGCCCTACTCCAGTTTGCACTTCAATGCTGTTTTGCAGTTGTTGTATTCATGACTTTTTATTGTTTACTCTGTGAGCTTCATGCGAGCAAAGAATTTCATTGTATCCCTGATTTTATGACTATAAACTAGTCTGTAATATGTAGCAGAACAGGAATGAGGAACTGAGTGGCAGAACAGGCTCAGCAGACTAAATAATCTACATCCATACCTGTGTTTCAATGTGGCGACTCTCTGAGCTGTCATCATTTAGAAATATATTGTTGGAGAACAACCTTCACAGTGTAACCAACCTGAAATATTTGCATCTTTTAATGCACCAACCTTACTCTACACATCTAGACTTTTATATAAAATAATATGCTTTCACTTTAGGTAAGATTTCTGTGATACAAAATTTGTTGTAGGAGTGTATTCACCGCAAGGACTTGCAAGTAACACATTCTGCAAATTAGCTGAAAATAAATAAGCCATGTTTGTTTTAGATACTTTTAGATAGTATTTAAATAGCATTCTAGGTTTCAAAATATATCAGATCTTTGCTAGACTAATTTTAAACCAAAAAAGTCTTCACCGATGAAGTTGCAAATGTTTCAGTCCAAGGAAAGAATCTTCATATGGTAATGTCTGAAATCTTATTTATAGGCCCTGGATAAGATGGAGGCTGAATGGGAAAATATCTTGTTTGATGTAATGCCATACAAAGAAACAGGAACATATATCTTGAAAAGTCCAGATGAAGCTTCTCAGTTACTGGATGATCATATTGTCATGACACAAAGCATGTCTTTCTCACCTTATAAAAAGGCTTATGAAGCAAGGATCAACAGTTGGGAAAGCAAACTGCGGATGACCCAGGTGAGATTTGCACGCATCAGTTGCCTCTTTATTAGGTACTGTACACCTGCTTGTTAATGCAAGTATCTAATCAGCCATCAATAATTCAATGCATAAAAGCATGTAGGCATGGTCAAGATGTTACTTTATTGTCGGACCAAACATCAGAATGAGAAAGAAATATGATCTAAGTGACTTTGACCATGGAATGATTGTTGATGCCAGAATATTTCAGAAACTCTTGGGATTTTCCACACAACTCTGTCTCGAGTTTACAGTGAATGGTGTGGAAAAACATAAAACATCCAGTGAGTGGCAGTTCTGTGGGTGAAAATGCCTTGTTAATGAGAGAGGTTTGAGAAGAATAGCCAGACTAGTTCAAGCAGACAGGAAAGTGATGGTAACTCAAATAACCACACATTGCAACAGCGATATGCAGAGGAACATCTCTGCATGCATAACATGGCAAACCTTGAGGTGGATGGGCTACAGCAGCAGAAGACCACAGCCAGTTCCATCCTGTATCGAATGAAGTGGCTACTGAGTGTAGGCAAATAATGCAATAAGGGTTTCTGAATCCGAACTAAATCAGCTTGTCTTGCCCAATAATCAATAGAAAAGGAAAAAAATCTTGTCCTCTATGCTATATACTATAAGTCACCATAAGTAAGAACAGATAATGTTAGACATAGTGAGCAGATCAGGAGCATCTATGTTGAGAAAGAAAGTGAGTTTACATTCCTTTCAAGAGGAACTTAATGGATCTCTACTTTCCTTAAAGACCTGCTTAACATTATAAACCACAGCTAAGACAAATAAGCAATTATACTTAGAGATGCACTTTCCATTATGTTTGTGTTACTTCAGGATGTCCTGGAAGAATGGCTGCAATGTCAGAGATCTTGGATTTACCTGGAACCTATCTTTTGCTCTGATGATATTAACAGACAACTGCCAGTGGAAAGTAAACGATATCATACTATGGAACGGCTGTGGATAACTATAATGAAAAATGCAAATGAAAATAGACAGGTACAGTTGCAATTACGCTTTTATTGCTGATAAAATGCTGATTATTTTTGATTATCTAATTTTAATATTGATTTTGTTTTCTTGCCCTAAATCAATATCATGGAGAAGCCTCCTGCTCTGATACCTTTTGCTACCTTGTTATCAAACCAGCTACATTTAGAGCAACATAGTAGCATAATGGTCAGCACAATGCTTTACAGTACAGGTGACCTGGGTTCAATTTCTGTTGCTGCCTGTAAGGAGTTTGTACGTTCTCCCTGTGACTATGTGGTTTCCTCCAGGTGCTCCGGTTTCTTTCCAGAGTCCAAAGGTGTACCAGTTAGCAGGTTAGTTGTCCCATGATTTGATTAGGCTAGGATTAAATCAGGGATTGCTGGCGCAGCACAGCTCAAAGGGCCGGAAGGGCCTATTCCACACTGTATCTCAATAAAATTTAAAAAATGAGACTGATTGGAGTGGTATTGATTATTGTCTCCTAATAAAGAAATGCTTTGCTACCTCCAGATTGCTTTATCAGTTTATCAATCTGCAAAGCTGATTAGACTTTCTTCAGCTGTGCCATCTTCTGCCAAGATATACATATCCCAATCCTGCTATGTAATTTGGCTTAATTTAATTTGAGCTTTCCACAGGCCTGTTCACATGTGCCTCTTAGCAGCTGTTCCAAGTCCACCACGTCTACTTCCATTAATTTTCTGTTTTGTGTTTTACCCTATCTCCTTCCTGTGCCAATTACCCATACCAATGCTGATCCTGCAAACTATACAGATGGTTAATTATCACAATCCTGTATGCATTTCCCTTTGGTGTACTTTTGGGTTAAGAGGAGACTGCAAGAATCTGTGAGCTTATTGTAAGAGATTGAATTGATAACTTGACCTGGATGGAAACTCAGCTAACCATGTCCCACTAAATGAAGAGTACCTTCCTGTTTATTGCTTCCACCATTTGCCTGCCAGAGAAAGAAAAACACAATGAAATGGGGATCTTTTCACCAGATCACAGCTTGGCCAAGTATCTCTATTTCTTTTGCACCAATTTCCCCCTCCCCCCCCCCCCACCGAGCTCATCAGCTCGTGCCAGTTTCCAAACTTTTCATTTTAAATCCTCACTAACTACTACCCACCCAAATGTCATGCCAACTATTTTATTAATAAGTGTTTAATTTCCTTCCCCATTACCTGCATCAATAAATTTCAATCTTGGTGATTCAGCTTCCAACTAAGCTTATTATGCTTTCACTCCTCTGAGTTTAGAGCCTTACATTATGTTTTCATTTCCCTACTCCACACCTCTCCAAGTAAGCCCTTGTTTTTCCCTTGGCTCACTACAATTATCAGGTCAATCACAGATAAAGTTTTTTCAGTTTACTTCCTTGTTATGCTGTCACCTACATCCACCCATCTTCTTCTTTTTACCCCTATTTTCTTCCATGTTCATCTGTGAAAAAGAATCTGAATATATTTACATCTACACTTTCAAATTTCTTTCATAACATTTTGGTAGCTACTTACCTGCTGGACCTTCACCTTCAAATTTGTCCCAAACCCAACTAAAATTATTGCTTTCTGACCCCTGACTCGTCTCTACAACGTAACCTTTATTTCTGTTCTGTTAGGTTCAACAGCATGTATAGGTAAGATGTCGGGTTTTGATTTTAATCAAATCTAGGAACATAATATAAACACTATTGTCTCTGCTTTCCTCTGCCTTTGTTGGAGGTTGCTGGGGCGACGTGACTCGAAAGATCAGAAGGCCTTCTCCACGCTGTATTGCTAAACAAAATTATCCTGCAATGCAAAAATAAAACCTGGGCTCTTTCATCTGCAGTCCATCTTCTTCAACCTCTTGACCCAGCCTCTTCCACCCAGAATGTGCAGGAAGCTCACTGATTTTTTTTTGTCACTAACATTAAGAGCAGCAACTGAACTATTTCTGCTGTTTCTCTATTTCCTCTTATTGTTCAGGTCAGACCTTGATGATTGTCCAGAGACCCATCTCCTTATCTACAATTACACTAAACGGTTCACTTGTTTGAGTTTTGTTCCTGGCCACCATGTAAATTGGCAAATATTTGAATTAGTTTATTATTTTCTCATGTACCAAGGTATTGTGAAAAATGTCTTGCTTACTATCCATTCAGATCATTTTAATTACAACAGTAATTTGAGATAGTGCAAGGTAAAACAATAGCAGAATGCAAAATAAACTGTTATGAGTATGGAGAAATTGCAGTACCATTAGATAATAAGGTGCAGGGTAGATTGTGAGGTCAAGAGTTCATTTCACTGTTCTAAGGTCCATTCAATAATTGACAGTGGGATAGCAGCTACCCTTGAGCCTGGTGGTATGTGGTTTCAGGCTTTTGTATCTTCTGACTGATTAGAGGGGGGAAAATGGAGTACATCCAAGGTGGGTGGGGTCTTTAATTATTTTGGCTGCTTTACTGAGGCAGAGTCCATGTTGGACTTAAGTCAAGTACTTAACATCTGAGTATATGGCGCCATTATGTGGTGACTGTTTGCGCACAGCTCTGATGGGAATCATCAAATATTCTCATTTAAGACTACTATATCTGAAATGCACAGTCACAGCCATGGATACTTCAGTGAGCAGCATCATTTTAAGACATCTTAAGTAATTATCAATACTAAAATCATTGAACTGTGGACAGCAGACCCAAGTCTTGAGTGCAATTCTTCTTTAAGAAAATGGAAGCAGGGATGGCATGCAGTCTTAGATACGCAGAGGCCTCAGACTTCCACTCCTAACTATCCTGTTCGTGAATTTACAGTCTCTGAAAAATAAGACTTCAGAGCAAGATTGCTGTACCAGAGGGACATCAGGGACTGCTGTGTACTTTGCTTCACAGAAACGTGGCTATCCCCGCCATTTCAGTTGCAATGCTGCAGCTTGTTGGCTTTATCATTCTCCGCAAAGACAGGGCAGCTCAGTCTTTTAAAGCTAGAGGAGGTGGAGTATGCTTTATGATTAATTTATCATGGTCCACAAATCTAATGGTTCTGTTTCAGTCCTGTTCATCCAACCTAGAACATCCAGCGGTCAACTGAGTCCATTTTATCTGCCGAGAGAGTTTCTCACCATCATCCTGGTAACCATTCACATTTCACTTCAGGTCACTATCTGGCAGGCACTGGAGAGTCTGAGCAATGTAATTAACAGGCACGAAACTGTGCACTCATTGTGGGAGATTTCAACCAGGCTTGCGTGAAGAAGTCTCTGAACAACTACCACCAACATATCGCCTGTGGAACCAAAGGAGTCAACACACTTGACCACTATCAAAAATGCTTACCATGCAACCCCATGCCCACAGTTTGGAAAGTCTAATCACTTCACTGTACTTCTGCTCCCAGCATGCAGGCAGGGACTAAAGACGGCAATTCCAGTGGTGAGGGCCAAGAAGGTTATTGTCAAGGGAGGCAAAGGAGCGCTTAGAGCACTGCTTTGAGTAGATGGACTGGACAATATTCAGGGATTCTCTTCATGTCATCATGTTCTTGGGTGTCAGCATCTCTGAGGATCTATCTTGGGCATTTTCCAGTTATATCATGGGCACTGGCCTCCTCGGCATCTAGGACTCCTTCAAAAGGCGACGCCTCAAAAAGGCAGCATCCGTCATTGAGGACTCCACTCCCATCACACAGGACATGCCCTCTTCTCATTGCTACCTTCAAGGAGGAGATACAGGAGCTTAAAGACACACAATCAATGTTTATGGAATAATTTCTTCTCCTTCACCATCAGATTTCTGAAAAAATGATGAGCTCATGAATACTACCGCAGTACTTTTTATTTCCTCTTTTTTTCCACTACTTATCTGATTTACTTTTCTTTCTTTATGTGTACTTGCTGTAATTTCTAGTTTATACTATTATGTCTTGTAATGTACCTCTGCTACAAAGCAACAAATTTGATGGTGTATGCCAGTGCTATTAAGCCTGATTCTGGTTCTGATTCAATTGTCAGCCCTCTCCTCAAAAACTACTTATTCACCTAACTGGAAAATTACTGAATCTTCCTTTCCTAAGCCTTGAATGTACTGACACAAGGCAAATCCATGCCCATTTTTCCTTCAGCCCTTCCAGTCAGATTTCTTCCCGAGCATGATACCAAACTTGCTCAGAACAAAATTACAAATAGCAGCAATGTGGTTGTTGTTATGGTAAACCATTCCTCCTCAACCTTTTCAGTTTGTCGCAAACCGTTGTATGTGCGAACATGAGTGAATTATCCTCATGCAATATCTCCCCTCTGCCATCTGGATGGGTGAGATACCTATCTGGCTTCATAATCTTTTCTATGGTAGCCAGTGAGCCTCTTACAATTACTTCCATTTCTGCTCCCACAATGTCTCTTAACTTCCTTCTTTTCTCCTCTCCAATTCCTCATATTAAGCCATACTTTGGCAATGTCATGCAACATGGAACATAGAATAACAGTACGGGGTAAATAAAAGCCCTTTGGCTCACAATGTTTTGCCAAATATGATGTCGAATTAAACTAAATCTTCTGCCTGTACCTGATCCGTGTTGCTCTATTCTCCACACATTTATGTGCGTCTAAAAGCCACTATCATATCTGCTTCTACTACTACCCTCATCAACCCTTTCCAGTACCTACTATTCTCTATGTAAAAGATTTTACCCCACACATCTCGTTTATTCTTTTCTCCTCTCACCTTAAACGGACATCCTGTAGTGTTTGACATTTCTACCTTGGGGCAATTGATTCTAACTGTCAACCGCATCCATGTCTCTCATAATTTTTACACTTGTCAGGTCTCTCTTCAACCTCTGAAGTTCTAGGGAAAACAACCCAACTGTGTCCAACCTTTCTTTATAGTTCATACCCTCTAATCCAGGCAGTATCCCAGTAAACCTCCACATCCTTCCTGTAATAGGGCAAACAGAAATGCACACATTTTTTCAAGTATGGCATAACCGATTTTTTAACATAAATGTAACATGACTTCTTTTTATACTTAGTACTCCGGCCAATGAAGGCAACTATGTCACATGCCTTCTATATTACCAGAAAACATATTGACAGGTCCTGTATCTTTGTTGATGACTCTTAACTGTATTGAACTATCATCTCTTTTGATGTTCCACTGTTTTAAAAATTAGCTGGTTCTTTGCCTGTTATTCAGCACTACATGTGTAGAAATCTAAGTATCAGAAGGCCACTGCTGCAAGCTCTGTCCTGAGCCGCTGACAGCATTCTATTCCATGGCAATTCTTTCAAGATAGTTTGGACTGTTAGAAAACGTAATGACATAAACTCAAGTGAGATACTGATCACATACCTGTCACCACTAATGCCTCCAACTCAATAACTCTTCCTTTGTCTCTGAAATTCTCAACCATGTTTTTATTACCATTCACAATTCACTTGATCATAAGACCATTCGACATAGTAGAATTAGGCCATTTGGCCCATTGAGTCTCCTCCACTATTCCATTATGTCTGATTTATTATCCTTCTCAACTTCATTCTCCTGCCTTCTTCCCGTAACCTTTGCCACCCTTACTAATTAAGAACCTATCAACCTCCACTTAATCTATACGTAATGACTTGGCCTTCACAGCTTTCTGTAGCAATGAAATCCACTGATTCACCACCCTCTGGCTTAAAAAAAACTCTTCCTCATCTACGTTATAAAGGGACATTCTTGTATTCTGAAGCTGTGCCCTCTGGTCCTAGACTCCCCCACTCCTGACTGCCCTCAATCTTTAAGTTCATCGAAAACTTTGCTGTCTTTTTACCGATAAGATCTTTTGTGGGATGCTCACTATGGTATTGGTACCAATACAATCCTTCCTGAAAGTAATTTAACCCACTTAGTTAAGTAATTTAAGGAAGGATCTAACTGCATTGGAAGCAGTTCAGAGAAGGTTTAGAGACCAAAACCTGGAAAGGGTAGATTGTTTTATGAAGAAAAGTTGGACAAACTAGATTTGATCCACTGGAGCTTAGAAGATTGAGATAGATAAGATCCTTAGAGATCTTGCAGAGTGGATATGGAGAGAATGTATCTTCCTGTAGGAAAACCTAGAAATAAAAGTCAGTGTTTAAAAATAATCAGTTGTTCATTTAAGACAAGAGGGACCTAGTTTCTTTGAGGTTTGTGAATCCAAATCTCTTCTTTGATGAGGGTCAGAAGCCTATATATTTTTAAAGCAGAAATACATGGATTCTGACTGAGCAAGGGGTGAACAACTACCATGAGTGGTATGATCGAGGAATGACTGTGCAGGCACGTGGACATCAGCGAGTTAGACTGGTGGGAAGAGTATAAAAAGAAGCCAGCTTTATAGAGCAGGCATCAGAGAAGATATAGACAGAGTAGGAGGGCTTTGGCTCTACTGGGCTTCGGCGATAACAAGTCGAGACAAGGTAGGTTACCTGTGAAGAATAGAAACACTGTCTGTGAAGCTGGTGTTCTGTACTGCGTGTCAGATGTGGGAAGTCCAGGAGACTCCCAGCCTCCCGGAAGGCCACATCTGTGCCAGGTACATCAAGCTGCAGCTCCTTAGGGACCGCGTTAGGGAACTGGAGATGTAGCTCGATGACCTTCGTCTGGTCAGGGAAAATGAGGAGGTGATAGAGCGAAGTTATAGGCAAGTAGTCGCACCGGGGCCTCGGGAGACAGATAAGTGAGTAACAGTCAGGAGAGGGAAGGGCAGGAGTCAGATACTAGAGAGTACCCCTGTGGCTGTGCCCCTTAACAATAAGTACTCCTGTTTGAGTACTGTTGGGGGGGACGGCCTACCTGGGGGAAGCAACAGTGGCCGCAGCTCTGACACAGAGTCTGGCCCTGTGGCTCAGAAGGGTAGGGAAAGGAAGAGGATGGCGCAGTGATAGGGGACTCTATAGTTAGGGGGTCAGACGGGCAATTCTGTGGATGCAGGAAAGAAACATCGATGGTTATTTGCCTCCCAGGTGCCAGGGTCAAAGGATGTTTCTGATTGCGTCCGTGATCTCCTGAAGTGGGAAGATGAACAGCCAGAGGATGTAGTACATATTGCTACCAACGACATAGGTAGGAAAAGGTAGGAGGTCCTGAAAACAGGCTACAGGGAGTTGGGAAAGAAGTTGAGAAGCAGAACCTCAAAGGTAGTAATCTAGGGATTACTGCTTGTGCCATGTGACAGGAGTACGGGAATAAAGTGAGGTGGAGGATAAACGCATAGCTGAGGGATTGGAGCAGGGAGCAGGGATTCAGATTTCTCAATCATTGGGACCTCTTTTGGGGCAGGCGTGACCTGTACAAAAAGGACGGGTTGCACTTGAATCTAAGGGGGACCAATATCCTGGCAGAGAGGTTTGCTCAGGTTATTGAGGAGACTTTAAACTAGAATTGCGGTGGGGAGGGGGGGGGGAAACCAAACTGAATAGATGGAGGAAGGGGCTGTTGGCTCACAAATAGAGAAAGCTTGTAGACAGTGCGAGAGGGAGGAAAGGCAGGTGATAGAGAAGGGACGCGCTCAGACCGATGGTTTGAGATGTGTCTATTTTAATGCAAGAAGCATCATGAACAAAGCAGAGTGAGAGAGTGTGGATCAGTACTTGGAGCTATGATGTTGTGGCCATTACAGAGACTTGGATGGCTCGGGGGCAGGAATGGTTACTTAAAGTGCCAGGCTTTAGATGTTTCAGAAAGGACAGGGAGGGAGACAAAAGAGGTGGGGGCGTGGCACTGTTAATCAGAGATAGTGTCACGGCTGCAGAAAAGGAGAAAGTCATGGAGGGATAGTCCACTGAGTCATTGTGGGTGGAAGTTAGGAACAGGAAGGGGTCAATAACTCTACTGGGTGTTTTTTTATAGCGCACCCAATAGTAACAGGGACATCAAGGAGCAGATAGGGAGACAGATTCTGGAAAGGTATAATAATAACAGGGTTGTCGTGGTAGGAGATATTAATTTCCCAAATATCGATTGGCATGTCCCTAGAGCGAGGGGTTTAGATGGGGTGGACTTTGTTAGGTGTGTTCAGGAAGGTTTCCTGACACAATATATAGATAAGCCTACAAGAGGAGAGGCTGTACTTGATCTGGTATTGGGAAATGAACTTGATCAGGTGTCAGGTCTCTCAGTGGGAGAGCATCTTGGAGATAGTGATCACAATTCTATCTTCTTTACCATAGCATTGGAGAGGGATAGGAACAGACAAGTTAGGAAAGCGTTTAATTGGAGTAAGGGGAAATAAGAAGCTATTGGGCAGGAACTTGGAAGCATAAATTGGGAACAGATGTTCCCAGGGGAATGTACGGCAGAAATGTGGCAAATGTTCAGGGGATATTTGCATGGTGTTCTACATAGGTACGTTCCAATGAGACAGGGAAAGGATGGTAGGGTACAGGAACCGTGGTGTACAAAGGCTGTTGAAAATCTAATCAAGAAGTAAAGAAAAGCTTATGAAAGGTTCAAAAAAAACAAGGTAGTGATAGAGATATAGAAGATTATAAGGCTAGTAGGAAGGAGCTTAAGAATGAAATTAGGAGAGGCAGAAGGGGCCATGAGAAGGCCTTGGCGAGCAGGATTAAGGAAAACCCCAAGGCATTCTACAAGTATGTGGAGAGCAAGAGGGTAAGATGTGAGAGAATAGGACCAATCAAGTGTGACAGTGGAAAGGTGTGTATGGAACCGGAGGAGATAGCAGAGATACTTATTGAATACTTTGCTTCAGCATTCACTACGGAAAAGGAACTTGGTGATTGTAGGGATGACTTTCAGCGGATTGAAAGCTTGGCCATATAGGCATTAAGAAAGAACATGTGCTGGAACTTTTGGAAAGCATCAAGTTGGATAAATCTCTTGGACAGGAGATGTATGCCAGACTATTGTGGGAGGTGAGGGAGGAGATTGCTGAGCCTCTGGCAATGATCTTTGCATCATCAATGGGGATGGGAGGGGTTCCGGAGGATTGAAGGGTTGCAGATGTTGTTCCCTTATTCAAGAAAGGGAGTAGAGATAGCCCAGCAAATTATAGACCAGTGAGTCTTACTTCAGTGGTTGGTAAGTTGATGGAAAAGATCCTAAGAGGCAGGATTTATAAACATTTGGAGAGGCATAATATGATTAGGAATAGTCAGCATGGCTTAGTCAAAGGCAGGTCATGCCTTACAAGTCTGATTGAATTTTTTGAGGATGTGACTAAACACATTGATGAAGGTAGAGCAGTAGATGTAGTGTATATGGATTTCAGCAAAGCATTTGATAAGGTAACCCATGCAGGCTTCTTGAGAAAGTAAAGTGGCATGGGATCCAAGGGGACCTTGCTATGTGGATCCGGAATTGGCTTGCTCACAGAAGGAAAAGAGTGGATTGCTTGCAGAACTGGCTTGCTTGCAGAAGGCAAAGATAGGTAATATTCTGTTTAGAAGTCAGTGACCAGTAGTGTGCTTCAGGGATCTGTTCTGGGACCCCTACTCTTCGTGATTTTTATAAATGACTTGGATGAGGAAGTGGAGGGCTGATGACACAAAGGTTGGGGGTGTTGTGGATAGTGTGGAGGGCTACAGAGTCAGCGGTTACAGCAGGACATCGATAGGATGCAAAACTGGGCTGAGAAGTGGCAGATGGAGTTCAACCCAGATAAGTGTGAGGTGATTCATTTTGGTACATCAAATATGATGGCAGAATATAGTATTAATGGTAAGACTCTTGGCAGTGTGGAGGATCAGAAGGATCTTGGGGTCTGAGTCCATAGGACACTCAAAGCTGCTACGCAGGTTGACTGTGTGGTTAAGAAGGCATACGGTGCATTGGCCTTCATCAACCGTGGGATTGAGTTTAAGAGCCGAGAGGTAATGTTACAGCTATATAGGACCCTGGTCAGACCCCACTTGGAGTACTGCGCTCAGTTCTGGTCTCCGCAGTACAGGAAAGACGTGGAAACTATAGAAAGGGTGCAGAGGAGATTTACAAGGATGTTGCCTGGATTGAGGAGCATGCCTTATGAGAATAGGTTGAGTGAACTTTGCCTTTTCTCCTTGGAGCGTTGGAGGATGAGAGGTGACCTGATAGAGGTATATAAGATGATGAAAGTCATTGATTGTGTGGATAGTCAGAGGCTTTTTCCCAGGGCTGAGATGTCTAATATGAGCGGGCTTAGTTTTAAGGTGCTTGGAAGTAGGTACAGAGGAGATGTCAGGGGTAAGTTTTTTACACAGAGAGTGGTGAGTGGTGCATGCAATGCTTCCCTTGACAAAAGTAAGTATCAAAAGTGTCTTATCATTGTCATGGGAGTTGTGATTACTCTACTTGTTTATTAACATTTTGATTCCTTTCCACAGATTATTGAATTATGCCCTGATGGAAGGCTGCTAGAGAACTTGCGTGAATGTAACAAACAACTTGAACTTGTGCAGAAAGGTCTCAGTGAATATCTGGAGACAAAGAGAGGCTCTTTCCCAAGGTACCCAGTTTTTTGTCATTCTTAGAACTTATGAGAAAGAGTTTGTTCTTCTTTCTGACATAGATATAAGAAATGTTGTAGAGTAGATCTCCTGGATGCTATATAGTGTCTTTGGAAAAAAGAAGATCTCTCATTTGGTTGCATAGATTAGTAGAAAGACCCATCAAAAATTTGACTCTTAAGTAAAATTGCTGTATTTGATTCAGCCATGGAATTCCATGGACTATAATAAAACAATTGCTCAGAACAATCCTAGCAATCTCTACAAAGACAAGCAGTTGGGTTATAAATCATCCATCCAATGATTCAGCCTCATAACTACATAAGATGCATTTTACCAACTAGACCTGTGAGCTCATGTGATTTCAAACACTAGCTCATGGACTCTTATCATTGTTGAAGTCAAGGTCACTGACACCCTTAGCTTCCAGGCCGCTGATCTGTGCAACACCTCACTATGTGCTGTTGCATGCTGTACTAACTCTATTCTCTCGGAAACAAGGCTTCAATTACTTTACTTCAGCCAGAAGATGATGCTGACCAGGAACTGATTATGCAAAAGATCTTAGTCCTAGCAGAGATCTCTAGAACAACTGCTTTCCAGGGCTTCCTAAGTTTAGGCCTGAAAGATTTCTGTGGACCCATGCACCCATTTCTTCTCCTAAATATATATTCCACTAGGGTCCTCAAATCCCTTTCATGCTTGCTCTCCTCTCTGAGTTGTATTTTAGGTAAACTAGATAAGGCACTATTCTGTGCACGTTTTATGTGTGGTGTGCTCCTTTATGGGCTGGATCACAAGGTAGTGTGACGTCACTGATGCTGGCAGCTGTGCATCAGTGATATAGGGCAGAATATTTGTGAGTGCTGAAGTAAGCAAATATTAACTGTAAACCTGGAAGTGCTTGAGGTGATAAAGATTCCACCTGCACAAACACCATGATAGAGGGGCAGAGCAGAGTCGATAGGCTGAATGACCTAATTCTGCTTCAGTGTCTTATGGTAATAGCAGTGTTAACCATGTTATGCTTTTTCTGTGCTTCCAAATAGGAACAGGAAGATTTTTAGGTTAGTGATAAAATTTACATTGAGACAAGAGGAAAGTAATTGTATTGGTCAACCAGATTCCATTCTTTGTTATGAATGGGGATGGGGGAAGGCAGGAGATTGGGGGTGAAAGGAAAAATGGATTAGACATGATGAAATAGTGGAGCTATTAGAACGGCCCAATTCTGCTTCTATATCTTATGGTCTTATAACAAAGTCTGATGACAGAATTTTGAGGATCAGTTAATCTAAAACAGATTATTTAGTCAATTACCTTGAGGCCAATTTTCTGGCACGTTTCCTGATGATGATACATTATGGATTTATTGGCTTTAAAGCACTTTTGTATGTCATCAGATTGTGGGAGATGCTATATAATTACAAATTTTATTTATTCTTTGAGGAATAATATTAACTTATTATTTTGATATAGTCTTCATTGCCTGCTATATTTCTAATGTACCTAACCTTCTCTTCCACACTTTTTTGTAAAAGCACTTTACTTTTTGTTTTGAGGAAAGGCACCAGGTTGCACCAGTCTGTTGACTTCTTCATTAATTTAAACTCTCTAACCCATTTTCTCATGCACTGAGGTTTCTTGAATCAACTTCATCCACTTCTTCCTATATCATCTAATTCTGTATTACTCCACAATTCTATTATTTGTTGGATGAAAGTATATTTCCCTTCCTACCCTTGGCTCTGAAATCTTTTAAAGTATGGTCCCTAGCGTAGAGTTCTTCAAACTGAATGATTTGAGGAATGTACTGTTCTGGAAAAAGATAATGGCAGCCTCAAAGTTAATAAATACCACAATTCTCTGCCTCAATCAATTATTACACAAAATAACTACTCAACTTCATCTTAAGCATGTCATCCTCCTGTATCTCTTGATGCTTTTTCAATGTTCAAGATAAATTTATTATTAAAGTACATATATGTCACCATGTACAACCCTGAGATCCATTTTCTTGCAGGCATTCACAGTAAATACCAAGAAACACAATAGAATCAATGAAAAACTGCACACAACATGTTGGACAAACAATGTGCGAAAGACAATCTGTGCAAATACATTCATACATAAATAAATAAATAAATATTGAAAACATGAGATGAAGAGTCATTGAAAGTGAGTCTATAGGTTGTGGAAACCGTTCAGTGTTAGGGCTAGTGAGATTGAGTGATTATCCCCTTTGGTTCAAGAACTTGATGGTTGAGGGCAATAAATGTCCTGAGCAAGGTGGTGTGGGTCCTGAAGTTCCTGTACCTCCTTTCTAGTGGCAGCAGCGAGAAGAAAGCTTGGCTTGGATGATGGGAGTCCTCGATGATAGGTGCTGCTTTCCTGCGACACTGCTCAGTGGTGGGGAAGGCTTTACCCCGATGGACAGGGCTGTATCCACTATCTTTGGTAGGCTTTTCCATTCAAGGGCATTAGTGTTTCCATACCATGCTGTAATACAATCAGTTAATATACTATGTATCCATAAACTTCTAAGAAAGTAGAGGTTCTGCCATGCGTTTTTGTAATGGCAATTACGGACTGGACCCAGGGCGGATCCTCAAATGATAACGCTGAGGAATTTAAAGTTGCTGACACTCTCCGTCTCTCATCCCCCAATGAGGACTGGTTCAGGGACCTCTGGTTTCCTCCTCCTGTAGTCAATTATCAGCTCTTTGGTCTTGCTGATATTGAGTGGGTGGTTGTTGTTGTGCCATCACTCAGCCAGATTTTCAATCTCCTTCCTATATGCTGATTTTTCAGCACCTTTGATTCGACAAATGATAGTGGTCTCATCAGCATACTTAAATATGGTATTGGAGCTGTGCTTAGCCTCACAGTCACGAACGTTTCTGGGATTCCCTTTGTTTATTTAGGACGCTATGCTGCTTAATTGGGGCTCACACTGTTGCCAAACTGTGCTTCAAGCGAACAGTTTTTAAATAGCATCAGTTGTATTCAAAAAAAGCAGTAATTTTTGTCACTGATGGTTGGCAAGAAATAAGGAGCAAGGCAAGTCCCAATTGCTTTGCTCACTGCGGTTTCAAGGATTCAGGCTTGGAGACAATGTTTCCTCTAATTTTTTTTTTACAGCTGCATTGTCTAACCATTGCTTTAAGTGGGAAACTTGGCCTGAAAATTGAGTGGCACTTTAAATACTATTTTGTAACAATTTTTAATTTAAAAATTCTTATAGATTATGATTTTTTGGAAGATTACTTAACTATATCTCATGTTGAGTTCAAGATGCCTAAACCACAGTAATGATTTCATTGTTCTCTCTATATTCTCCAAATAAAAAATATCTTTACTTCTGGATGGTGACCCAATTATACAAAGTGTCTTGGGTAGAAACAAACCATTGTTCCATAATGATGCTGAGACACATCATAGGCGCACGTCAGTGATGTAACTTGGGGTCATCGGGTGTTTCGGGTCTTTCAACATCAGTCACTCTCACTCATTTGGGGTTGATCAGGTCCTGGCTTATGTCCCAGCAGCACTGGTCCACAGGTTATACCTTTGATCCATAGCCAGGTGAAGGCATGCTCAGCAGCCTCTGACAGTCCTGACGGCTCTTTTCTTTGCAGCCCCTAGAACGCCGCGGAGAGAGTAGGTTTTGCAGAGTGAGCAGCCAGCAAGACCTCTACATCCCACATCTATAGGCTCACATTGTGTCTTCCACCCCTGTCCCTGACACTGCTGTACCAGCTCCTGGTCTTTGGCTTTCTTATGCACACACGTCACTCAATCTGGACTTCCCAAAGAACTGTCAGTTCTACCACCTGCTTTGAGGTTTCTAACAGAATGACAATGCCAGGCCTCAAGGATGAAGATGAAATAAGATCAGGGATCTTTAATTGCCTGCCAAGATCGACATTCACTTGCCAGTCAGTCGCTGTGGCGAGCAAGCCTACTGGTGATCTGAGCTGAGGCTGTGGTTGGTCTCCAGCTTCTGCAAAGTCTATGTGGTTTCTGGGTTGGCAGAGGTACCTAATGTTGTTAAAGGCTGAGGAGATACTTTTTGCCACTTCCTTCAACACCTGGTCATGGCGCCAGCAGTAGTGGCCTTCTCCCAGGGCGTTTGGACAGTTGATGAGGATATGTACCATGCAGAGAGGACATGATGGTGCCTCCAAGCAAAAAGGTTCACTGGACTAGGCAGGACGTCTTACGCAGCCTGGATTATGAACTTGATGCGCTGGGGTTCTGCCTGCCAGATATTGGACCAGGAGATCTTATGTTTCAGCACACCCTCCCACCATGTCCAAGCTCCCTGCTGCCCCATTCCTACCATCCTGGTGGTACACATTTCCTCTTCAGCTGCTTGCACCTTCTTCTAGACAAGTTTGCATCTATCGCTACTCTGAACCCTGTCAAAGTGGGTTGAAGGGAAGCTGCCCAGCCTCACCTGACCAGATGTCATTGTCCCTACTGGATCCCTGTACCTCCTTCATGATTCAGCCATTTCCACTGCATCCTGCCTGGACCTCAATGCCTGCTGATGAGACTTTGGGGTGGCTGGAGTCTCTGCAGAGCTGAGATCAATACTACTCTGGGTTTCCCCCACTAATTAACCCTCAAGGGCTTGTTTGCACTCCCTTTTTCTCTTTGTTCCTGTATTGATGGTTTCCACAAGCCATCTTGCAGTACCACCATATTCTTTCCCTAAGCTGTTTTCTAGTATCTGCTATTATTTCTCATATTGAAGCTGTTTATTATACTGCATTACATCACCTTTATGCACTTCAGCAGCATCTGACATTTACATGACCAACTTTCCTAATTACTGTATCCTAATCTCTAGCCCTGACTGCCTCATTTTCACCATGGATGTCCAGTCCCTATATACTTCTATCCCCTATCAAAAAGGCCTTAAAGCTCTCTAAGTCTTTCTCAGCAAAAGAACCAACCAGTTCCCCTCCCCCACCACCACCCTCCATCTGGCAGAACTGGTCTTTGCCCTCAACAATTTCTCCTTCAGAAATGGAAGAGATCAGTAGTGGAGAAGGGAAACCCAGTTCTTTGAAGGAGGATCCCTTTGGCTCCTTTCACTTTTTCCAGACTCAGGGGGTAGCCATGGTCACCCACATGGGCCCCAGCGACACCTGCCTTTTCATTGGCTATGTACAACAGTCCATGTTCTAAGCCTTCTCTGGTAACGCTGCCCAACTCTTCCTTTGCTGCTCTGATGGCTGCGTGGGTGCTGCTTAATGCACCCATGCTGAGTTCATCAGTTTCTTAAACTTTGACTCCAACTTCTACCCTGCCCTTAAATTCACTTAGTCCATTTCTTAAACCTCTTTCCTCTTTCTTGATCTCTCTGTCTCCATCTTGGGAGACAAACCGTCTTCCAACATCTTTTATGAACCCACCGATTCCCATGGCTTTCTTGACTATAACTTTTACCACCCTATGTCCAGCAAAAATGCTATTCCCTTTTCTCAGTTCCCTTGTCTCCAATGCATTTATTCCCAGAATAAAGCTTTCCTTTCCACATTTGATGCTGTGCTCTTCTGTATCCCTTCCATTTCCTGACATCTGCACTCTCCCCATCTTCCCGCTGCCTTAACAAAGGATAGAGTTCCTCTTGTCCTAACCTACCATCCCAGGAGCCTCTGCATCCAACAAATCATTCTCCACAACTTCGGCCATCTCCAAAGGGATCCTACCACCAAACACATCTTTATCTCCCCCCGACTCTCCGCTTTCTACAGGGATCACTCCCTCCATGATTCTCTTGTCCATTCATCCTTCCCCACTAAGCTCCCTCCTGGCACTTATCCCTTTAAGTGTCCAAAATGCTAAACTTTTCCATTCACTTCCTCCCTCTCCTCCATTCTGGGTCCTAAGCAGTCCTTCCATGTGAGGCAACACTTCATCTGCAAATCTGTTGTATCTGGTACTCCCAATGCGACCTCCCCTACATTTGTGAGACTCATCGTAAATTGGGAGACCGCTTTGCCAAGCACCTCTGCTCCAGCCACCAAAAATGGAAATTCCCAGTGGCCAAACGTTTTCATTCCGATTCCAATTCCCATTCCAACATATCCGTCCATGGCCTCTTCTTTTGCCATGATGAAGACACTCTCAGGGCGGAGGAGCAACACCTCATATTCCGTCTGGGTAGCCTCCAACCCAATTATATGAACATCATTTTCTCCTTCCAGTAAAAAAAATTCCCTCCCCTTCCCTCTTCTTCTATTCCCCACTCTGGCCCCTTACCTCCTCTCATCTGTTTATCACCTCCTCCTGGTGCCCTGCCTTCTTCCCTTCCTCCCATGGTCCACTCTCTCCTCCTAGTAGATTCCTTCTTCTCTAGATCTTAACTTTTCCCATCTACCTGGCTCAACTATGACCTCCTAGCTATCCTCCTTCCCCGACCCACACCTTTTAACTCTGGTGTCTTGCCCCTTCCTTTCCAGTCCTGAAGAAGTGTCGTGGCCCGAAATATCAACTGTTTACTCATTTCCATAGATGCTACCTGACCTACTGAGTTCCTCCAGTATTTTGTATGTGTTGCTTCGGATTTTAAGCATCTGCAGAATTTCTTGTGTTTAAAAAAATGACTAACATTTATTGGTGATTTTTCTGCTGTGTTGAACACGAATCCATTCTTTTTGATACAGGTTCTACTTTCTATCAGATGATGAACTGCTCGAGATCTTGTCTCAAACTAAAGATCCTACTGCTGTTCAACCTCACTTGCGCAAGTGTTTTGAGAACATTGCCCGTGTAAGTCATAAAGGAAGGCCATAAAAAGACAATGTTCTAAGCTTATGTGCGTTAAGCATTGATTTTCCACCACTTGTACCATAAAGAATTCTTTATACTGTATTTAACATGAATCTGAACTTACTATACATAGTGAAAACTACATTAAGGCAAAATTATTTTCATGATCATAGACCCAATCATTTCTCCTCAAAGCTTGCATCTTTCCAAATAAGAATATTTAGTCCTCATAGTGTGTCCTAGGAACAGAGGGAAGTCAAAGCAGCTACCTAGTGCCCCTGTTGTTTGAGGGATGAACAGCAGTGACAATTTCAAACATAGTCTCCAACAAATAGTTAAGTACTGTACAGTGCAAAAGTCTTAGGCACGTATATATACATATAGCTAGGGTGCCTAAGACTTTTGCACAGTACTGTAGTAATTTTATGTTTTGCATTGTAATATGCGACAAAAAAAAATTCCATGACATATGTGAGTGATGATAAACCTGACTCTGATAAGGGTCTGTATCGTGGACTAAGAGTAGGAGAGGGGGTCAGGGAGAAGGGAGCAAGCGGGAAGAACCAGAGAGACATTCTGTAATGATCAGTAAACCAGCTGTTTGGAATCAAGTTACCCTGCTTGGTGTCTCAGGGCTGGGTATGTTGCACCTGTGCCAACCCCGCCCTGGCATTCCTTCCCTGCCACCTGTCCCGCACCCCTCCTGTGGCCATCCATCCCCTCCATTCCCAACATCCTTTGTTCCCACCAGATTTACAAACTCACTCTCCACTCCATGTTGACAAATGCTGTACTGTGCAAAAGTCTTAGGCATCCTAGCTATATATCTATGTGCCCAAGACTTTTGCACAGTACTGTAGTATAATATTTCTTAATTCTCAAATCCTTTGCTTTGCAGTATTCTTACAGAGCTGGTCACAGATCTTTACTGAACTTGCATCTTTAGTTCCTTCCTTTATTCATCAGCATTGAGCCATTATGCTTAGTTGTCGCTACATGCTCCTTCCAAGTTTATATTAAAAGAAACCCCCCAGATATGGAAGACATCAAATCAACTTGTGTGCATCTTGTTCATTTGGAGATCTGCAGATTATTTTGACAAGCTTTTGTGCTGAATGATAATAGATCAACATCTCCAGCTTTAATCCTTTTACAGGCCATGGTTACCATAATGAGTGATTTTTGTGTACTTTACAATTAACGGACAAAACTAACTTATGGATGTGTGTAAAATCAGAACCTACCCTGTATTGAGTTCCACAAGTGTTTGGTTGACAGACTAAGCCTCTACTGTTCATAACTACTCTTGCTTTTAAGAAAGCAACTGGTCCCTCATTTAGCTCAAAATCTTCCAAATCCAGTTATTGTGAAATGGGATGAATTAAGACTTGAATTTACCTAGAGTAGATTGCAATAATTGAGGAATAATTATTTCCGGGCATATTGTTGTCATAATGAAATTGATTTATATTCGTGCATATGACTTGCTCCAAGCACTTGATATACATGTGACATCACAATCATGTAATGCACAATTCCAGCCTTCCTGACATAATTGGACTTAAATATGCAATCTACAACTACATGCAATCTGCATGGAAAAGTGTCATTAAAACAAAAAAAAAGCCAGTATTAATCTGTGGCTTGCCATGATGTTTCATGATTTACAGAGACATTATGCTAATAAGAGCAACATGAGAAAACAGCTTCAGAGCTTGCTGAAGTCTGCTCAAACACCTTTCAAGGTTGACTGTATTCTAAACTGTGAGTGTTTGGTCCAGGATTTAGCAATTCAGATATTCATCCAGTGGACCCTCATTAGTGACAGTGTGGCCAGTGCACAATAATTGGAGGGATTGGGAACTTGCCAGAACTCACCATTCAATGTCACTTGAGAACATTAGGGCAGGAAGCAAAGACACATTAATCTGCAAAAATCTGCCACCAGAGACTTTAGAGATACTACCCACTAATTAGCCTCTTTGATTAGAATATGTATTTCCATTCGTATGATTTCAAAGGTTGTTAACACTGAGTTATTTGCAAAGCTGTAGGGAGACACTTGGCCGCCTTCTCATTCCAGGACTGTCCTCTCTATTGAGGTCAGTCACCTTGACTCAACCTCCTCATCATAGATCTTTCCAAGCAGGCACAACAGATCTGTACCATGTTTCCCAATTTGCTGCTCACTGCAGCATCGAAGTGATGTCTTATGGGCTTACAGAGAATTGGTTTCATCTACATTGATTTTAGTGAAGAACAGGTAATGCCTTGAAAATTGAAATTTGCCATCATTGACAGCATCTCATGACTACAGACAGCCAGTAATAAGTCAGACCTTTTCTTTGACAGGATAGGGTTCCACTCCATCAATGTTCAGATGACTATGGATCATCAAAACAATATCCTCATAGTCAATACCATGTTTCTGGAAGCATGCCTGAAGACTGCATCCTCAGGAAGACCTCATTTCTGAATGTTGTCAGCAGCAGCTGGTTAAATGTTTGAACAAGGGGTTAAAGCCTAACCCCTACTTGCCCTGGCTCCTCACATCAATTGACCTCCCACCATAGAAGCTGAGTATTGATTCAGTATAAGCATCAAGTTCATCATTGAAAGCTACAGTGGGCATCTAAAGATGAGAACTTGTGGGCTGCATTACTGTGGGGATGCCCTAAAGCACATGCCTTCTAGATGTGAAAACTTCAATGTGGCGTTCTTATCGTCGTATAACTTGGACAATCCAATAACTGTTGCTAGATCAAGAAGAGCATGCAGTCCCAGATTTAATGAGTCTATCTCTGTTTATTTTGCAGTTACATTTCCAAGAGGACCTGTACATCACTCATATGTACTCAGCGGAAGGAGAGGAGATTAAACTCTTCAAAGATGTCTATCCCACAGGAAATGTGGAAGACTGGCTACTGGAGGTAGAAAAAATAATGAAGGCAAGTGTGAGAGATAACATCCAGAGATCATTGAAAACCTATCCAGAGGTAAGAATCTGTACACAACCTGTCTATATTAGTGAAAGAAACTGTTTCTGCAAGATTATAAATATATCTACTTTAGCACTTAAGTTTCTTTTAACATATTATCAACTGTCTCTTAAAAGAAGAAAATTACAAATGTCTAAAGTGAAGAATGTAATACAAAGGTTATACCAAGAGAAAAGAATGAAAATGCCAGAAATAGCAGGCAGACAACGAGGAAATAGAATTAACGTTTTATGTTGATAACCTTTCAAGAGAATGAGGAAAGGTAGAAATTAAATGTACTTTTAAGTTACAGTGAAGTGGGAAGTTCCACATACAGTTGTTAATTAATGAAATAAGCATTCCAATTAATGGCCAACAAAAAAATATCATTCTCCAGTTGTGCCTAACTCTCTCTCAACTAGACTAAACTGCACTAACTAAGACAAAGCGGGAATACATAACTATACTCGTTTACTCCTACAACATACCAACCCACGTGACAATTACCCATAACAAACACGCAACACGAGGTACAATACAGACAGAAAATAGAGTGATCCAATATCTGCTTACAGGAGAGTCATCGAAACCAAGAAAACGGTCTGAAAGTTACTATGTCTCTTTGTCATCCCCTATTTTAGCTTATGTCATTCAGTGACTTTCTCTGTTTTCATGGATTTGGTATCTCTATGCTTATTGACAAATGCAGTTCTACCTCTTTAACGTAAATTTAATTTTATCTCGGCCAATTCATGGATGTGTTAGATCATTTAAATAGAAAGGAAAAAAGCTATGTGACTGCATTTCAAGCAATCAACTCTAATTTAAAAGCAGATTTATTTACGATATTGAAATATACAGTAAAATATGTTGTTTGCATTAACAACCAATACAACTAAAGGATGTGCT
This sequence comes from Mobula birostris, assembly GCF_030028105.1. Lineage (NCBI taxonomy): Eukaryota > Metazoa > Chordata > Chondrichthyes > Myliobatiformes > Myliobatidae > Mobula > Mobula birostris. The sequence goes on from NC_092385.1 coordinate 58,172,573, forward strand.
AAGGGCAGCCCACAGATGTTGCCACACATTCCCATGCCAACATGGCATTTCCACAATGCTCGACAAAACAACAGAGAACACAACAAAACATAACATAACAAGCAACATAACAAGCAACAAAACAACAACAGCAGAACAAACCCCTCTCCTCCCACCCGCCCACACACACAGGCGGTCCTCCAAATCCAGGACAGGCCTCCAGCTTCCATTCTCCAAGCTTTGGCTATCAGCCTTTGTCTGTTATGAATCAGAACCTGTTCCTTTTCCCTTAAGTGCTTGACTTTTTTAGTATTCCACTGTTACCTACAGAAAATTCGGGTAATATCACCCATATTTTTAATAGGAAACTTACAGAGGTTAGCCGAATATGTAAATAGCAGGCTTTTACTCACCATTACCATAGTGCAGGCATTATAATTATTTTATGGGACAGTTCCAATTCTCTTTGCTGTCCTCCTACCATCCCATCACATACCTTTCTTCTGGAACACTACGTCAATCAAATATCCTAACCTTCACATCATAAATGATAATTCAAAGTACACTTAATACAAAAAGAGATGTCAAACTGTTTATTTAATTACTTTTGAGGAACTGCTCTGTAGTTGTTCTTGCAGAAACATGGCTCCAGGACAGCATCCCACGCACCGTCAATCTCCAGGCCATGCCACTCAGGGACTTGTGCTAGTATTATTATTGTGACTGTATGTGCTATTGTTACTATCTGTGCTGTGTGCTGTGTGTGACTGTATGTACTATGTTTTGCACCTTGGCCCCAGAGGAACACTGTTTAATTTAGCTGTATGGTTGAATGACAATTAAATTTGAAATTGAACTTGCAAGATGGAATGCAAGATATTTCACTAAGTATCCTGGTAAAGAGCCAATATACAGAGACTTCTGAAGAAAGCTGTTTAGAGTGAATTTGACAACTTAGTTGAACTTAAAGTACAGTGTGTTAACCGTATGCATAATAGAGGCATTAGATTTGCCACCGCAACTGTAACTTCAGTTGTGTACAATGTCTGATAAGTGAGTAGGGTCTAGAAATTCATCTTTGCAATTCCCCCCAGAAAAAGCATTGCATAAACAAAAATAGTATAATTTGGCATTAATCAATATTTTAAATGTTTCTACATGAGTTTACATGAATTATTAATAAGGTATCAACTTCTTTTCAGTATCCTAACTTTGTTTCTCCAGCATTCACTCGTCTAAATAATGTTAACAGTTGTACAAAGCATATCTCATGAGACTTTTAAGTGGTCTGAATCACAGCTTGTATTAATCACTCACAGAAAAACCAGCTTTATTGATTTTAATGATAGGCCCCAAACAGTCCTTCCAGGAGAAGCGACACATCACTAGCAAGTCTGTTGGATGCTTGAGGTGTGGCCTCCTCTAGATCAGTGAGATCTGATGTAGATTGGGTGACTGCTTGGTCAAACATCTTCATTCCATGTGCCACAAAAGGCAGGTTTTCCCAATGGCCACCCATTTTACATTTACTTTCCATTCCCATTCCAACATAGTAATGTTAGTCAACGTGCCAGGATGAGGCCACACATATTGTTAGCGAAGAAACACCTCATATTCCATCAGTGTAGCCCCCATCCCGATGACATCTTCTTCTCACCCTCCCATCACCTGCCTCTGATGCACCTCCTCTTTCCCTTTCTCCCATGACCCACTGTTCTCTCCTATCGGATTCCATCTTCAGCGCTTTACCTTTTCCACCCATTAACTCCCAACTTCTTACTTCATTCCCCCTGTGCACCTACTGCACAGACCTTCCCCCTCACCTGGTCACACCTGCCAACTTGTACTCCTTCCCTTCCACCTAAATTCTTGTTCTGGCTTCTTCCTTTTACTTTCCTGTCCTGATGAAGGATCTCTGCCTGAAATACCAACTGTTTATTCCTCTCCATGGATGCTGCCTGGACTGCTGAGTTCCTCCAGCAATTTGTGTGTTGCTGTGAATTTCCAGTATCTGCAGAATGTCTTGTGTTTAGAAATACTGATTGCTGAAACTGAAAATTAATTAGACATGCATTTAATTTTAGACAAATTAAATAGACATTTCCCTTGTCACACTCCGAGGATGGTTGCCAGTAATGTTTTAGAACTGATGCAAATGACTTTTTTGATAAGTTTAGAGCCTTTTGGAATAGTATTAGGTTGATTGCTAGACAAAGTGCAAATTTTCAGGCCTAGGAAATTTTGTGATTGAAAAGTATCTGACATCAGAATAAAATTGACAAATATACTGAACTAACAAAACATTGAAGGTCTTAACCTAAACCCTATGATTTGTGAAAGCCTTAGCATAGAGATTGAAGACTCTGTACCTATTTATATTAATCTTCAATCACAATCATCAAATGGTATTATATTCATGTTAATAATTATAAATTTCATTTTTACACCAAACCTATTAGCAGCATATGAAAATAAAAATAGCTATTTGAAGAAAAACCTGCCATTTTAGTTTTCTTCTAGGAGTCTAATAGTCTGATGGTTCAGTGACAATGCAGTTGTTATTGCATTTGATCTTCATCAATTATTTTTGCATGTAATGAGAGTTTTAGAAACTACACAGCAGCATGGTAGCGTAGTGATTAGCACAATGCTTTACAAGACAGGCAACCCAGGTTCAATTCCCACCGCTGCCTGTAAGGAGTTTGTACTTTCTCCCCGTGACCACGTGGGTTTCCTCTGGGTGCTCCAGTTTCATCCACAGTCAAAGACATACTGGTTGGTAGGTTAATTGGTCATTGTTAAGTGTCCTGTGATTAGGCTCAAATTAAATCAGGGGATTGTTGGGTGGTGTAGCTCAAAGGGCCTATTCTGCGTCGTATCTCAATAAGTAAAATAAATACAGTATATCTAAAATCACCTGTTCCTCTTGACCAAGTTACAAGTCATACCTCACTTCTTGTTCTCAAATATTATTTTCCAAAGAAATTGAATTTACAAATGTAACTACTATTTGCTTCTAGTGCTCAGCTATAAAATTGATTCTGTAGATTAGCCACTTATGAAATAATATTTGCAGAATTGTCAAAATTAGAGATATGTTTAAATGTTAGATCAACTTTTCATTCTGTTAGTTTCTGATAATTACTTTCATAACTATGGTGGTGGTTGGCATCCGTCTGCCTTGAAGAACAATGTGTGATGATCATCACCACAAGCCTGGGTGAAAGGTACGGAGATGCTGAGATGCCCAGTTGTAAAGATCCCTCTCTCAGCCTCACCAGTGTAGTCCAAAGGAAAGTTTATGAAGCAGTTCGTTTAGCACCAGCTTGGCTGTAGGAGCTGCTGGAAGGATGTTCAATGACGTCCAGCTGCCTGAGGGGTTCCACTCTGGATTTGCCATCTGGGTTTTCTCCCGTAACCTTTGTCTCTCCTAAAGCTGCCCACAAAGCAGTGGGACTATTTACCCATAGCTGGGGATCCGGTTCATGAGCACCAGGGTGTGTCCACACACCGGTGGGCCTACATGCTATGTGTTTGGGCCAGACCACCTCCCTGTCCTCTGTACTCAGCTGAATCTGAAAGGAGTTCAGTTTCTGTGTCTCACCGGCGAGGAGGCACTATATGAGGCTTGCTGTTGGAGAGGCTATATACTGGCAGGGAGAGACTTACACATTCAGCTCTCCTTTTTGCAATGCTGCTAGCCAGCCGTGTAGGCTGAAAGTGAGAGCAAGAACCACTAGCCACTACACTACCACACTACCACACTAAACGCGTCACGACAACCATTTGGACACCACTTTCATAATTAACACTACATAATCAAATGTATTCTGCTTTGTGTAGACTCCTCGTACAGAGTGGGTTGTGACCTGGCCTGGCCAAGTTGTTATTGCGGGCTGCCAAACCTTCTGGACCATGGAGGTATCTGAAGCATTACAGACTGGAGATCTGGAGAGCAGACTCTTCCCAAAGCTGGGCAGTCAGGTTAGTATGGCAACACTGAAGTCTCATCCTACCAGGTATTTTCTCTTTGTCCTGTTCAGCATCTGCATCAGAATCAGGATTACTATCACTGCCAAATGTCGTGAAATTGTTGTTTTGCAGCAGCAATACATTGCAATACATAATAAAAAAAACTTAATTACGATAAGAAATATATGTTAAAAATTAAATACATAATGCAAAAAGAGAGCAAAAAGAAACACTAATGAGGTAGTGTACATGGGTTGATAGTCCATTCAGAAATCTGATGAGGGTAGGGAAGAAGCTGTTCCTAAAATGTTGAGTGTGTGTGTTCAGGTTACTGCACCTCCTCCCTGGATGGTAGCAATGAGAAGAGGATATATCCTGGGTGATGGGGGTCCTTAATGATGGATGCCACCTATTTGTGGCATTGACTTTTGAAGATATTCCCGATTCTGGGGAGGCTAGTGCCCATGATGGAGCCTGCTGAGTTTGCAACTTTCTTTTTTTTTTGCATCTGCGTGCGTGCGCGTGTGTGTCCGTGCGTGTGCGATGTTGGCGGGACGATGTCATTTTCATGCCTTTACGAGAGAGAGAGAGAGAGACTGTGTGGTGCGCCACTCCTTACACAGACATTTCGCAGTATTATTCCCTCTATTTTACGAGGTCAAGTTGCGATCTCAACACTCAACCCAGCACGGATGGAAAGCATACTCGGGAGCGGCCTCAACTGGGTTCAAACCTGGGAACCTCCATTCCAAAGTCCGGTGCTGATGTCATTGTGCCACCAGCTGGCCCGAGTTTGCAACTTTCTTTCACTTTTACTGATCCTGTACAGTGGACCCTCCATACCAGGTGGTGATGCACCAGTTAAAATGTTCTCCATGATACACCTGTAGAAATTTGTGAGAGTCTTTTGTGACATACCAAAGCCTTATTAAAGTCCTAATGAGACCACTTTCATAATTACAATTTAACTGCTGTCAGCCTTAGTTATAAATATTTTGGGCGAAGGGCAGATCATTAAAGATGTTGACACCCAGGAATTTGAAATGGCTCACCCTTACAATGCTAATTCCTGGATGAGAACTGGTGTGTGTTCCCATGACTTCCCCTTCCTGAAGTCCGCAATCAATTCCTCTGTCTTACAGACATTGAGTGCAGGATTGTTGTTGCAATACCACTCAACCATTTAATCTGTCTCATTCCCATATGCCTCCACGTCACCATCTGAAATTCTGCCACAATAGTTGTGTCATTGGCAAATTTATAGGTGGCCTTTGAACTGTGCCCAGCCATACAATCAGAGATGTAGAGAGAGTAGAGCAGTGGGCTAAGCACAAATCATGGGGTGTGCTAGTGTTGATTGTCAGTGAGGAAGAGGTTTTGTTTCTGATCCACACTGACTGTGGTTTCTTGATGAGGAAGTCAATGACCCATTTGCAGAGGGAGGTACAGAGGCCCAGGGTTTGGAGCTTGTTGATTAGTACTGAGAGTATGATGGCGTTGAATGCTGAGCTGTAATCAATAAATAGCAGCCTGATGTTGGTGCTGCTGTTGTCCAGTGATCCAAGGCCAAGTGGAGAGCCAGTGAGATTGCATCCGCTGTAGTCTTTTTGCGGCAACAGGCACAATGTACCAGGTCCAGGTACTTAGTTAGGCTTGATTCTGACCATTACCAACCCCTCAACGCACTTCATCACAGTAGATGTGAGTGCAATTGGGCGATAGTCATTGAGGCAGCTCACCCAGCTCTTCTTGGGCACTGGTACGATTGATGCCCTTTCAAAGCAGGTGGGAACTTCCAACTGCAGGAGTGATAGAATGAAGATGTCCTTGTACACTCCTGCCAGTTGGTTGGCACAGGTTTTCAAACCCTAACAAGTGCACCATCAGGGCCTGACCCTCTTGAATGATGTTCTGATGTCAGCCTCCGAGATGGAGATCACAGGGTCACCAGATGCTGCAGGGTTTCACACAAGTGTAGTTTTATTCTCCCTTTCAAAGCCTGCATAAAAGATGTTAATCTCATCTGAGAGTGAAACATCACAGCCACTAATGGCCTACAAACCCTGTCAGAGCTGGTGTACATCCAGTTCCGTCTCTAACTTCATTCGGAATTATTTTTCTGCTTTTATAATAGCATTCCATAGGTCATACCTGGACTTGTATGATTCTGGATCACCAGGGATGCTCCTGTTTACATCAATGATGCTGAGGTTTAGAGGGTTGAGAGCTTCAAGTCCCTAGATGTGAATATCACAAATAGCGTGTCCTGGTCTAATTGCGTTGATGTCACAGCCAAGAAAGCTCACCAATACCTCTACTTCCTCAGGAGGCTAAAGAAATACAGGCTTGTAAATGTCGACTCTTCCCAATTTTTATCAATGTTGAAAGCATTCTGTCTGAATGCATAACGGCTTGATATTGCACCTGCTCTGTACATGACCACAAGAAACTGCAGAGATGTGTAGATACAGCTCAGCACATTGCAGGAACCAGCCTCCCTTTTATGGATTCTGTCTGTACAAAAGCCTGAAAGCACCTACCATCAGGGGCAAGGACAGTTCTATCCCACTTTTATCAGACTCATGAGTGGATCGCTTGTACAATAAGATTGGTTGTTGGCCTGACAATATACCTCGTTATGACCTTGCATTTTATCGTTTACCTGCATTGTATTTTTTCTGTAGTTTTTACACTTTATTTTGCATTGTTAATGTTTTACATTGTTCTTCCTCAATCGATCTATATGAAGAGTATGCAAGCTTAGCTTTCCACTGTATCTTGGTACGTATGACAGTAATAAATCAATGTCATGCACATGCATGCATGTGAACATAGACATCATGCACAGGCCCACCTTCCTAAAACTTTAACCAGGGCAACCAATATTCTGAATTAATATGGCAGCTGGCTCCCTCTCTCCTGCAGCTAGAAGGGAAAATAGGCTAATTGGTAGGAAATTGTCTTAAGGTCATCATTATAGCAACTCTCAGCCTACTGAGGCACCACAGGAAGTGCTTCTATCACACAACTTCAGTAATCCAGACTCACTCCTGGCCTTGGATCATTAGATGGTGGAAAGTCGCTGGAAAGTCAGGAGATGATCTATTCTCTTTAGGATGCCCAGCTGTTGACCTGCTCTTGCAGCCATTGTCCTGTCCAGTTGAATTTTTGGTCAATGGTGACCATAAGGCTAACAATGGTGGGGCACTCAGAGATGACAATGGTTGTTGAATGGAAAAGGTGGGTGGTTAGACTCTACTTATTAGAGATAGTCATTCTAAGTACATGGGTGGTGTGAAGGTTTTCTGCAGCTCATGCGTGAATATTGTTTAGGTCGTGCTGTGCATCAAGATGGATTATTTCATGTCTTGAAGAGTTGAGAATTATATTGACTGATCATTAGCAAATATTCCAACCTCTGAACTTTTGATGTAATATCATTGATGATGCAGACAAAGATGGTTTGGCATAGAACATTGTCTTACTGAATTCCTGCAGTGATATCCTGGGACTGGGATGACTGACTCCCCGTAAAACTATAACAATCTTCCTCTATGTAAGATATGATCAGGCAGTGGGGTTCTTCCCTCATGAATTCTAACGATTTCATTTTTACTAATACATCAGGAAACAATAGATTAGTCAAAAGATAGAAACATAGAAACATAGAAAATAGGTGCAGGAGTAGGCCATTCGGCCCTTCGAGCCTGCACCGCCATTCAGTACGATCATGGCTGATCATCCAACTCAGAACCCTATACCTGCCTTCTCTCCATACCCCCTGATCCCTTTAGCCACAAGGGCCTTATCTAACTCCCTCCTAAATATAGCCAATGAACTGGCCTCACTGTTTCCTATGGCAAAGAATTCCACAGATTCACCACTATCTGTGTGATGTAGTTTTTCCTCATCTCGGTCCTAAAAGGTTTCCTCTTTATCCTCAAACTGTGACCCCTCGTTCTGGACTTCCCCAACATCAGGAACAATCTTCCTGCATCTAGCCTATCCAATCCCTTTAGAATTTTATACGATTCAATAAGATCCCCCTTCAATCTTCTAAATTCCAGAGAGTATAAGCCTAGTCATCCAGTTTTTCATCATATGAAAGTCCTGCCATCCCAGGAATCAATCTGGTGAACCTTCTTTGTACTCCCTCAATGGCAAGAATGTCTTTCCTCAGATTAGGGGACCAAAACTGCACACAATACTCTAGGTGTGGTCTCACCAAGGCCTTGTACAACTGCAGTAGTACCTCCCTGCTCCTGTACTCGAATCCTCTTGCTATGAATGCCAGCATACCATTCGCCTTTTTCACCGCCTGCTGTACCTGCATGCCCACTTTCAATGACTGGTGTAGAATGACACCCAGGTCTCGTTGCACCTCCCCTTTTCCTAATCGGCCACCATTCAGATAATAATCTGTTTTCCTATTTTTGCCACCAAAGTGGATAACCTCACATTTATCCACATTAAATTTCATCTGCCATAAATTTGTCCACTCACCTAACCTATCGAAGTCACCCTGCATCCTCTTAGCATCCTCCTCACAGCTAACACTGCCGCCCAGCTTCGTGTCATCCGCAAACTTGGAGATGCTGCATTTAATTCCCTCGTCTAAGTTATTAATATATATTGTAAACAAGTGGGGTCCCAGCACTGAGCCTTGCGGTACCCCACTAGTCACTGCCTGCCATTCTGAAAAGGTCCCGTTTATTCCCACTCTTTGCTTCCTGTCTGCCAACCAATTTTCTATCCACATCAATACCATACCCTCAATACCATGTGCTTTAAGTTTGCACACTAATCTCCTGTGTGAGACCTTGTCAAAAGCCTTTTGAAAATCCAAATATACTACATCCACTAGTTCTCCCCATCCACTCTACTAGTTACATCCTCAAAAAATCCTATGAGATTCGTCAGACATGATTTTCCTTTCACAAATCCATGCTGACTTTGTCCGATGATTTCACTGCTTTCCAAATGTGCTGTTATCACATCTTTGATAACTGACTCCAGCAGTTTCCCCACCACCGATGTCAGGCTTACTGGTCTATAATTTCCCGGTTTCTCTCTCCCTCCTTTTTTAAAAAGTGGGGTTACATTAGCCACCCTCCAATCTTCAGAAACTAATCCAGAATCTAAAGAGTTTTGAAAAATTATCACTAATGCATCCAATATTTCTTGGGCTACTTCCTTAAGCACTCTGGGATGCAGACCATCTGGCCCAGGGGATTTATCTGCCTTCAATCCCTTCAATTTACCTAACACCACTTCCCTACTAACATGTATTTCCCTCAGTTCCTCCATCTCACTGGACCCTCTGTCCCCTACTATTTCCAGAAGATTATTTATGTCCTCCTTAGTGAAGACAGAACCAAAGTAGTTATTCAACTGGTCTGCCATGTCCTTGTTCCCCATGATCAATTCACCTGTTTCTGACTGTAAGGGACCTACATTTGTCTTAACCAATCTTTTTCTTTTCACATATCTATAAAAGCTTTTACAATCAGTTTTTATGTTCCCTGCCAGCTTTCTCTCATAATCTTTTTTCCCTTTCCTAATTAAGCCCTTTGTCCTCCTCTGCTGGACTCTGAATTTCTCCCAGTCCTCAGGTGTGCCGCTTTTTCTGGCTAATTTGTATATTTCTTCTTTGAAATTGATACTATCCCTAATTTCCCTTGTCAGCCTACCTTCCCTGGTTTATTCTTTTGCCAAATTGGGATGAACAATTGTTGTAGTTCATCCATGCGATCTTTAAATGCTTGCCATTGCATATCCACCGTCAATCCTTTAAGTGTCATTTGCCAGTCTATCTTAGCTAATTCACGTCTCATACCTTCAAAGTTACCCTTATTTAAGTTCAGAACCTTTGTTTCTGAATTAACTATGTCACTCTCCATCTTAATGAAGAATTCCACTGTATTATGGTCACTCTTACCCAAGGGGCCTCGCACGACAAGATTGCTAACTAACCCTTCCTCATTGCTCAATACCCAGTCCAGAATGGCCTGCTCTCTAGTTGGTTCCTCGACATGTTGGTTCAGAAAACTATCCCGCATACATTCCAAGAAATCCTCTTCCTCAGCACCCTTACCAATTTGGTTCACCCAGTCTATATGTAGATTGAAGTCACCTATGATAACTGCTGTTCCTTTATTGCACGCATTTCTAATTTCCTGTTTAACGCCATCCCCAACCTCACTACTACTGTTAGGTGGCCTGTACACAACTCCCACCAGCGTTTTCTGCCCCTTAGTGTTATGCAGCTCTACCCATATCGATTCCACATCCTCCCGGCTAATATCCTTCCTTTCTATTGCGTTAATCTCCTCTCTAACCAGCAATGCCACCCCACCTCCTTTTCTTTCATGTATATCCTTCCTGAATATTGAATATCCCTGAATGTTGAGCTCCCATCCTTGGTCACCCTGGAGCCATGTCTCTGTGATCCCAACTATATCATATTCATTAATAACTATCTGCACATTCAATTCATTCACCTTGTTACGAATGCTCCTTGCATTGACACACAAAGCAACTGGTCTTAGCCCTTATACAATTATGTTGAAAAGTGGCCCTTTTTGATTTTTGCCCCGGATTTGCCAGCCTGCCACTTTTACTTTTCACCTTACTACTTTTTGCTTCTACCCTCATTTTACACCCCTCTGTCTCTCTGCACTTGTTCCCATCCCCCTACCACAATAGTTTAAATCTTCCTGAACAACAGTAGCAAATGCTCCCCCTAGAACATTGGTTCCAGTCCAGCCCAGGTGCAGACCGTCCTGTTTGTACCGGTCCCACCTCCTCCAGAACTGGTTCCAATGCCCCAGAAATTTGAAGCCCTCCCCCTTGCACCATTTTTCAAGCCACGTATTCATCCTCCTATTTCTACTCTGACTAGCACGTGGCACTGATAGTAATCCAGAGATTATTACCTTTGTGGTCCTACTTTTTAGTTTATCACCTAACTCCCTAGATTCACCTTGTAGGACCCCATCCCGTTTTTTACCTATATCGTTGGTACCTATGTGCACTATGACCACTGGCTGTTCACCCTCCCACTCCAGAATGTCCTGCAGCCGCTCAGAGGCATCCTTGACCCTTGCACCAGGGAGGCAACATACCCTCCTGGAGTCTTGTTTGCGGCCGCAGAAACGCCTATCTATTCCACTTACAATCGAATCCCCTATCATTATAGCTCTCCCACTCCTTTTCCTTCCCTCCTGTGCTGCAGAGCCACCCATGGTGCCATGAACTCAGCTGCTGCTGCCTTCCCCTGATGAGACATCTCCCCCAACAGTATCCAAAACAGTATACCTGTTTAGGAGGGAGATGACCTCAGGGGACTCCTGCGCTACCTGCCTACTGCTATGCTGTTTAGTGGCCACCCATTCCCTTTCTGCCTGTGTAGCCTTTACCTGTGGTGTGGCCAACTCACCGAACGTGCTATTCACGACTTTCTCAGCATCGCGGATACTCCAGTATGAATCCAATCACAGCTCCAGCCGCTCAATGCGGTCTGCCAGAAGCTGCAGCTGGACACACTTTCTGCACACATAGTCATCAGGGACACTGGAAGTATCCCTGATTTCCCACATACTGCAGGAGGAACAAACCACGGGTCTGATCTCAGCTGTCATGACCTACCCAATATGCTACAGCCTTGCCGCCTTCGTTGCTTCAAATAAAATACCACTGCAGACCGTTCTCCTTTTAAAGGAACTTACCCAGCCTTGCCTCACTTGGAGTGAAGCTCGTCCTCAGCCTCTGCTCGCCGAAGCCTCTTGAGCCAAAGCCTTCCTACTCCATCTCCCTCTACTCCGTCGCCCGCTACAACGTCCCCCACTCCGTTAAAGTGCTCTCTTTTAAATACTCCCGCTGACTCACGGACTGACTTGCACGTGCTTGCGCAGTCCTGTCCCAATCAACCGCCGAGAAAAAATGGCTTGGTGTAGCTTCAGTAATTCTCATCTCTGGACTTTGAGTCTTTGATCCATGTTTGAACTGAGGCTGTGTTGAGATCTCCAGTCCAGTGGTCTTGTCAAAGTCCAAGATGGCTTTTGGAAGGTGATTGCCATTGAAAACACTGAGAACAACATCCTTCAGTATTTTAGTCATGACTAGTTTGGGCAACTATTACCTGAATAGGATCCGTCTTTATTGTGGACACTTTTATGTGTCCAATTTAAATTAGCATTTCTTTAAATCCATGTGAATGGGAATCGATGATGGCAGGGCTTCAGAGGAAAGCTAAGATAGATGATCCATTCAGGATTTCTGTGGAGAAGCATTCATCCATTACAGTAGTTGAAATAAGGTGGGCACAAGACATTGCCCTAGGATAAATGTGTCTTGCATTCTTCCCAGAAACATGGAAATAATTATTGCTATTGATGACATACAACACTTGTAGGTTCATGGAGTGACAATCATTGCATTCATGAACCGATCTGGATTTACGTGCAACTCTGAGTGCTACTTGAATACATCATTTTCAGGACCTTCCGTAAGCTTTAAGTCATTGCAGATCTGAGCTCCCACTATTTTTATTTCTCTCTGCTCAAGGAGAAGGGTGAATATCCTTTAACCAGGAAATGCTTGCAGTCTGGATATACAAGAGGTAAGGTACAAAGCTGGCAATGTGACATACTGTATATGCTAAGCACGAGAAAGTCTGCTGATGCTGGAAATAAAAAGCATCCACACAAAATGGTGGAGGAACTCAGCAAGTCAAGCAGCATTTATGAGGATGAATAGACAGTAGATATTCCAGTCCAGAAACCCTTCTTCAGGACTGAGAAGGAAGGGGAAAGATGCCAGAATGAAAAGGCGGGGGGAAGGGGAAAGGGAGCTAGCTGGAAGGTGATAGGTGAAGCCAGGTGGACAGGAAAGGTCAAGGGCTGGAGAAGCTGGAGAAGAAGGAATCTGATAGATGAGGAGAGCAGACCATAGGAGAAAGGGAAGGAGGAGGGGACCCGGGGGAAGAAATAGGCAGGTGAGAAGAGGTAAAAGTTCAGAGTGGCGAAGAGAGGAAGGGGATGGGGGTGGGGTGAAATTTGTTTACCAGAAGGAGAAATCAATATTCATGCCATCAGCTTAGAGGCTACCCAGACAGAATATAAGGAGTTGCTTCTCCACCCTGAAGGTGAGCTCATCTTGGCACAAGAGGAGGCCATGTTCCAACATGTCAGAACAGGAATGGGAATCAGAATTAAAATGTTTGGCAACCGTGAAGACCCAATTGTGATGGATGGTGCAGAGGTGCTCAACGAAGCACTCCCCCAGTTTATGACAGTTCTCACCTATCTAGAGGAGGCTGCATTGGGAGTGCCGGACACAATATCTGAATACCACAGCTGATTCACAGGTGAAGTGTTGCCTCAACTGGAAGGAGTGTCTGGGACCCTGAATGGAGGTGAGAGAGGAGGAAAATGGGCAGGTGTAGCGCTTAGACCACTTTCGGGGATAAGTGCTGGGAGGAGCAAATGGACAAGGGAATCACGAAGGGAATGATCCCTACAGAAAACTGGGGCAGGGGAGGTAAAGATATGCTTATGCTGTATATTCTGCTGCTTTTAGTGATCTAAAAGCTAAGGCAATCAGGGTGACAGATCATCACCTTCATAGATTTGAAGTTAACAGACCTCTGTAACTGCTGACTTAACAGATTATAGCCACTCTGCAAAATGAAGGTGGCTCCCAGAAAGATATTAGGGAAAAATTTCTCCTGGCTAGAGCTTTTCTCCAATCTCATGCTATCAGCATCAATAGAAGAAACCTTGAACTTATTCAAACTCTTGACTTGAATTCTAAATGTGGAGGAGATGAATGTTTAGGATGGTGTGGCATTAAAGGGGGTTGCTTGGTCCTGTATGGTGTCAAGCTTCCAGAGTGTTGTTGGTGCTGCATTCATGCAGGTATTCTGTAAGTGTAACCACCTATCACTTGTAAATGATGGAAATCTTTGCTGTGTCAGATGGTGAGTCATTTGAAGCAAAAGCCTGGCCTCTAATCTGTTATACTAGCCACAAAGTTTATGTGGCTGGTTAGTAAACTCTCTGGTTAGCAGTGACCAGCATTATGTTGGTTGAGGATTTGGCAATGGGAATGTTAGTCAATGTCAAAAGTAAGTAGTGAGCATGGTACTTTAATGTTGTGTACAGTATGTTATTTCCCAGTTATCAGCCAGACTTAAATGTTGTCTGCATCCTAAATCATTTAGAAATAGCCATCTACTTGCTGTGTAGTTGCAAACAGAATTGTGCAATAATCAGTGAACCTTCACAATGTTGACCGTATGATAGAAGGAAGGTTATTGATGAAGCCACTGAAAATGGTTGAGCTTAGGACACAAGGGCTTGAAGAAATCCTGCTGTGATGTTATGGAGATGGGATGACCTCCAAATCTATAGATATCTGAGAGATATGTTTCTATCTGTTATAATAGTTTTGGTTTGGTGCCAATTGATTTAATTTTTAACAAGGCTGTTTGATGCTACGCTTGATCAAATGCTGCTTTGGTGTCAAGGTCAGTCATTTTTATATTTGTCCTCTGGAATTTAGCTCTTTGGTCCACACAAAAATAATTGGGCATTGGTTAATTGGTTATTGGTATGTAAGTGCTACTTGATGGCAATAATAGTGACACGTTCCATTAGGTTTCTAGTGGTTGAGAGTAGACTGACTGAGCAATAATTAATCAGAATAGATTTGTTCTTCTTTTTATGAGCAGGATACTCTGGGAAATATTTCACATGGTCAGGTAAATGCAAGTGTTGTAAATAAACTGGAACAATTTAGCTATACGTGCTAGCATTTCTGGCGTGTTAATCCTCTGCATTTGCAGCTGGGAGATTGACTGGTCCCATATCCCATACTCTCATCAGTTATTTCATATCATGTAGTGTGATCTGAATTGGCTGAGGACTGGAGGAAACAACTATCCATTTGACACATCTGGATCAACATGTTCACCAATGCTTCGGTCTTCTAAATTGCTAGATAGTTATCTAGTTAAAAAATTATTACCACTCATGACTAGATGTATCAGAACTTTTAAAATGTACACATTACATAATTGAATTTCTAGGCCGTCTATATTTGTAGTTCACCTTAATACATATTACTAATTTACAAGGAGCTTCAATACCTTTCTGTTTATCTCTTTATCTGTTCATTGTCATTTTTCACAATTCAGTTAATTAAACCCATTTGACTCTGATTACTAATTTTATCAAAAGTTGCGCCTATAATAGAGGTAATAGTAACAACCATCTAGTTTTGCTACCTTATTTTCAGAAAATGTATAACTTGCCATTATTCTTTGACACAACGCCTACTTTGTGTCTTGGCAAACTTCTATAGATATGTGATGGAAGGTGTGCTGAATGGCTGCATTACGGCCTGGTATGGGAACACTCTTTGAGCAGAAAATCCTTCAAAAGGTGGTGGATTAGGCCCAGTACATCACGGGTAAAATCCTCCCAACCATTGAGCACATTTACCTGAAACATTGCCACAGAAAAGCAGCGTCCATTATCAAAGATCCTCACCACCCAGGCTATGCTCTTTTCTCGCTGCTGCCATCATGTCGAAGGTGCAAGTGCCTCAGGACTCGCACCACCGGGTTCAGGAACAATTACTACCCCTCATCTATCAGGCTCTTGAACAAAAGGAGATAGCTACACTCATTTAAAAACTCTTATATTGATGGATGTTATATTGTTATTTTATGCTCATTATTTATTGCTATTTATTTATAACTGCATTTGTACAGTTAGTTTACAGTTCTATAAATTTGCTAAGTATGCCCACAGAAAAAGAATCTCAGGGGTGTGTATGGTGACATGTACGTACTCCAATAATAAATTTTATTTTGAACTTTCGTCTTCACCCTCAATTCCAACTTCCTTCAACCCTCTGGGATCATACCGACTTCCTCTGGTGCCGCCTTCTTTTGGATTGGTTAACATTTTCTTTTATGTTCTTTTTGTGTATTTATTTTCAGTAATGACTCTTCAATACACCTTCAGGCATACCAGCAATAATAAATGGTGATGAATACAGATTCTTCTTTTTAATCACTTTTATTGTCCTTGTATTTTGAACAAAAGCTGAATGATTTGGTAACTCTTGTGCGAGGGAAATTGACAAGAATGCAAAGATCAATTCTATCAGCACTGATTGTAATTGAGGTCCATGCCAAGGATGTGGTGGCTAACCTGCTGGAGGAACATGTTCAAAGTGTGAATGACTTTGAGTGGATCAGCCAGCTCAGGTAACAATCTGTTTTATCAGTGGAAAAGACTGAATTGCATGCAGGATGAAACAATGTTTCCACCATTATCTCATTAATATCTAGATACCAATATTAATTTACCTACTTTTCTAATTAAGAAATATAATTATAGGTTTTTTTATTTGATTAGTAATTAGTTGACACTGTATTATGGTGAAGCTAATTTTTGGAATTGATATGGTAAGCTGGTTAAAGGAGTAGGCATTATATGGTTTGCTGCTTGTTGGAACATTACCCTGCATTGCTGATTATTCCAACTCCCAGTATAATATGTGTATTTTTTTCATGCCGTATACAAGCATTATCTATGCTGTATTAATACTTTCAAAGCAGATCAATATTATTAATTATAATTTTGTGCACCACTATAACCATTGTGCTGGAGGAAGTGCTGTACCCCACTTGTGCTCTAAAACAATTTCCAGAGAGACCACTGAGTCACGGTATAGATATCCAAGTACATTTCTATCTACCTTGTGCACAAGAACTGACATAACCATAAGCTATAAACACTCATGCTATTCTTGACATTATCTACATTTCTGAATTTTGTTTCATTTTTAATCCTCGAATTTATGCCATCCTTACCAGTCTGAATAACAAGTTGATAACATTTATCAAAAATTAGCAACATTGACTGCAGAGAGAAATGATCAAACACTATATTTTAATCTGAAGACAAATATTCTTATTCTGCTTTCTCTAGCCAATCTGTACATTAATAACACCTTTAATTCTATTTTTTTTCCGACTTTGCTCATGTCCAAAACTTGGTACTTTAGCAAAATGTATTTTGAAATTCTGTATATGCATCAAGTACATTGTTATTTGTTTTCATTGTTACATTATTTAAAAAGCTTAAATGTCAAAAAAGTTTAGTTAATAGATCCCTCTTCACTGATGTTACACTAAATGAATTGCAGTTGAACTTAGCCCTTTCCACATTTTGAAGTTCAATGATTTTAGTCCTGTAGTCATTGGCAATAATTTAAAGAGATTGAGAGGTTTTGGCAGAACTTTTGTAGAAGGTCAGAAACTATAGGCCGACCAGTCGGATGAGGAGCCTTGACCTGAAATGTCAACTGTCCAAAGACACTGTCTAAACTATTCAGTTCCTCCAGCATCGTGTGTTTCTGCAAAAGCTTGTCCCTCCCTCAGTCCTTTCTGAATCTGTATCTCCTCCCTTACGCATCATGCAAATACTCCAATCTCACCAAGTTAGTTCAAATAATTCCCTATAGTCCTAAGAATATTGATAAGAGCCTAGATAAAGCCCATTTTCCAGAACTTACTCCATGGTCGAGGTGTGCAGATTTTCCCTCTGTACTTCCATCATTATGTTTACTGTAATAAACAGTGCTTTAAAGTTCTAAATTCAGTGACCCTTAGAACAATTTCGAAGATAGAATAACAAAATGGAAACAGGACCTTCCACCCAACTGGTCCATACTGTCTAGCGCATCCACCCTGCTTGTCCCAGTTGCCTGTGTTTGGCCTATAACCCTCCAAACCCCTCCCCTCCATGCCTCATAAATATTGCTATTATACCAGCCTCAAATGCTTCCTCTGGCAGTTCATTCCATGTCTTCACTACTCTGTGTAAAGAAGTTACCTCTCAAGTCGCTCTTAAATCTTGCCTCTCTCATCCTGGACTTTCCAACCCTGGGGAAAAGACTACAACCTTCCACTTTCTTCATATGCCTTATGGTTTTATAAACTTTTCTGAGGTCACCCCTCATTCTCCTGTGCTCCGAGCAATAAAGATCCAACAAGGCCAATCTCTCAGTCTAACTCAGGCCCCTTAGTCCAGGCAGTGTTTTCATAAATCTCCTCTGCATCTCTTATTTGTCTGTAGGATGCTTGAAATGTGAGGTACTCAGCTAAATGTTTGCCCTCCCTATATCAAATCTGGATGTCTAACTTTATTAGTAAATCTTTGGATAATCTAGTGGAGATTTAGTGATTTTGTGTGTGGGGAATCAGTATATATACTGGAGAAAAGTAGATGAATGTTCATTTTGAACTGGTGAGAAAGCTGGGTGAAATAAGTAAATGGATCATGCAATGTATGCCTTTGCACACTAGCATTAAAGCATGGAAAACTTCTTTCAGGTACTATTGGGCACGAGATGATCTTCGTGTATGTGCAGTCAATGCTGAATTTCTCTATGGTTATGAATACCTAGGGAACACTGGTCGTTTGGTCATCACCCCACTTACAGACAGGTAAAATGGCTTTCCTGTTTGTTTCATTTCACAGATTTTTGTTAAGTAATCTTTTTGTTGATGATATTCAACTATTTTAATTACCAGATAAAAGGCTGCATTTATTTTGCTGAGGTATTTACAGTTCAAATTTTGTTGCTGTACTATGGGTTAATAGTCATGGAACAAAAGTGCAGATAAGGCTTTAGTTAATAAATACATTAAGTCTTTAAATGTAAGGCTTTTGATTTAATTTTCTACATGTCATGAGTTTGTACTGTGTTTTCCAACAAACCTCCTCAAGGGCAGACTGAGTGTGTTTCCTCTCCCACTGATGCCACACACCTTAAAGGTGTTTGTAATAGAGTTATAGAACACTGCAGCACAGAAATAGGCCCTTCAACCCATCTAGTCTGTGCAAACCATTAATCAGCCTAGTCCCATTCACAAGCACCCGACCATAGCCCTCCATAACCCTCATCCATGTACCTATCTAAATGTTGAAATCGCTCCCACATCCACTATTTGCACTGTCACCACCCTCTTAGTGAAGAAGTCCCCCCCCTCCATGTTTCCCTTAAACATTTCACCTTTCATCTTCAACCTATGGCCTCTAGTTGGAGTCTCACCCAACCTCAGTGGAAAATGACTACCTGCATTTACCCTATCTATAACCCTCATAATTTTGTAAACCTTTATTAAATTTTCCCTCAATCTTTTATGTTCTAGGGAATGAAGTTCTAATCTATTCAACATTTCCCTGAACTCAGGTCCTTAAGTGCTGGTAACATCCTTATAAATTTTCTCTGCACTCTTTCATCTCTCCTGTAAGTAGGTAACTAAAACTGTACATAATACTTCAAATTAGGCCACAACAACATCTTAAACAATTTCAACATGACATCCCAACATTTTCATCCAGATCATTGATGTAGATGACAAACAACAATCTCTGTAGAACACCACTATTCACAGGCCTCCAGTCGGAGAGACAACCATCTACAACTACTTTCTGGCATCTTCCATGAAGCCAATGTCTAAACCAATTTACTACCTCATCTTAAATGCCAAGTGACTGAACCGTCTTGACCAAGCTCCCAAGTGAGACCTTGTCAAAGGCCTTCCTAAAGTCCATGTAGACAACATCCATTGCCTTGCCTTCATCAACTTTCCTGATAACTTCCTCAAAAAACTCTATAAGATTGGTTAGACACGAATTAATACAACAAAGTCATGCTGACGATCCCTAGTCAGTCCCTATCTATCCAAATACTTACCGTATATATCAGGTCCTTTACAATGCCTTCCAAGAACTTTATCACTGCTGTTGTCAGGCTCACCAGCCTATAATTTCTGGGCTTATTTTAGAGCCTTTCTAAAACAGCAGAACATTAGCTATCCTTCAATCCTCCGGCACCAGACCAGTGACTAGGGATGTTTTAATACCTCTGCAATTTCTGCACTTGCCTCCTTCAGGGTGCAAAGGAACACCTTGTCAGGCCCTGGGGATTTATCCACCCTAATTTGCCACAAGACAGCAAACACCTCCTCCTCTGAAATCTGTAGAGGGTCCATGACCTCAGTGCTGCATTTCCTCACACCTATAGACTCTATGTCTGTCTCCTGACTAAATACAAAGGCAAAAAATACCATTTAAGGTCTCCCCCATTTCTTTTGACTCCACACATAATTACCAATCTGATCTTCCAGAGGACCAATTTTGTCCTTGATATCCTTTTGCTCTGTAGAAGCCCTTAAGATTCTCCTTCACCTTGTCTGTTAGAGCAATCTCATGCCTTCTTTTAGCCCTCCTGATTGTGTTCTCTTGCATTTCTTAGACTCCTCAAGTACCTCATATATTCCTGCCTGCCTATATCTGCTATGCACCTCCTTTTATTAAACCAGGGCCTCAATATCTCTCAAAAACCAAGGCTCCACTAACCCGTTAAACTTGCCTTTTAATCTGACAGAAAAGTACAAACTCTGTACTCTCAAAATTTCACTTTTGAAGACCTCCCACTCACCAAGTACACATTTGCCAGAAAACAACCTGTCCTAATCCACACTTGACAGATCCTTTATGATATCATCAAAATTGGTCTTTCTCCAATTCAGAATCTCAACCTGAGGGCCAGACCTATCCTTTCCCATAATTACCTTGAAACTAATGGCATTATGGTCACTCGATGCAAAGTGTTCCCCTCCACAAACTTCTGTCACCTATCCTGTCGCATTCCGTAGTAGGAGATCTAGTATCACACTCTCTTGTTGGGACCTCTATGTACTGATTAAGGAAACCTTCCTGAGCATATGTGCCAAACTCTTTCCCAACCAGCCTTTTTACGGTATGGGATTTCCAACCAATATGTGAAAAGTTAAAATCACTTACTATCACAACCTTACGTTTCTTGCCACAGTCTGATCTCTACAAATCTGCCTCTCTAACTCATGTATACTATTTGGTGTTCTATAATATGATCCCATTAATGTCCTCATCCCTTTCTTATTCATCAGTTCTACCCATAAAGCTACACTAGACGAGCTCTCCAGACAGTCCTGACCGAGCACTGCTGTGACATTTTCCCTGACTAACGATACCACCTGCTTCTTCCTTAATCCCTCCCACTCTATCACATTGACAACAATGGAACCCCTGAATATTAAGCTGCCAGTTTTGCCCTCCCTGCATCCAAGTTTTATTAATGGCTACTGTGTCATAATTCCACATGCTGATCCATGCCGTAAGCTTGCCTGCCTTTCCTACAATATTCCTTGCATTGAAGTAGATGCAACTCAGAACATTAGTCTCACCATGCTCAACCTTTTGATTCCTGACCAAGACAAAGCCTGGGCACCTCACATTTGTTGCATTCCCATTTAGACTTTTTCCCTGCCTACTTGGTGCTGTCAGTGACAAGCGTGGTGAAAGGTTTTACCAGAATGCTTCAGAGTGAGTGGGAAAAGAGTTAACAGCGTGAGTGTTGATCCGGTAAATATTAAGACTGGGGAATTACTAATGGAAAGCAGGGAGATTACAAGTGGCTTAAACATGTATTTTTAACTAGTTTACCCAATAGAGAATGCAGGTAATATTGCAGAAAAAGGACTAACTTGGAAACTGGAAGGGATGAAAGTGGTGCTGAGCAATGGTCTTAATGAACTTTATAGTAGGCTTTTAAAAGAAGTTACTGGTGAGATCAGAATCTGATTTATTATCACTTATTTGATATGAAATTTGTTGTTTTGCAGCAGCAGTACAGTGCAAAGAAATAGAATTACTAAATGAATAGACAATGATCTGGAAATGGAGTATAAATAAGAAATTGTCAGGAAAAATATAATAGAATCATTTTATCTAAATAGTTTGTGCATAGATTTTAATCTTCCAAAATTACCTAATTCAGAAAAGCTTCTCTCTGAAAAATAGAAACATAGAAACATAGAAAATAGGTGCAGGAGTAGGCCATTCGGCCCTTCGAGCCTGCACCGCCATTCATTATGATCATGGCTGATCATCCAACTCAGAACCCCGCCCCAGCCTTCCCTCCGTACCCCCTGACCCCCGTAGCCACAAGGGCCATATCTAACTCCCTCTTAAATATAGCCAATGAACTGGCCTCAACTGCTTCCTATGGCAGAGAATTCCACAGATTCACCACTCTCTGTGTGAAGAAGTTTTTCCTAATCTCGGTCCTAAAAGACTTCCCCTCTATCCTCAAACTGTGGCCCCTCGTTCTGGACTTCCCCAACATCGGGAACAATCTTCCTGCATCTAGCCTGTCCAATCCCTTTAGGATCTTATACGTTTCAATCAGATCCCCCCTCAATCTTCTAAATTCCAACGAGTACAAGCCCAGTTCATCCAGTCTTTCTTCATATGAAAGTCCTGCCATCCCAGGAATCAATCTGGTGAACCTTCTTTGTACTCCCTGTATGGCAAGGATGTCTTTCCTCAGATTAGGGGACCAAAACTGCACACAATACTCCAGGTGTGGTCTCACCAAGGCCTTGTACAACTGCAGTAGTACCTCCCTGCTCCTGTACTCGAATCCTCTCGCTATAAATGCCAGCATACCATTGGCCTTTTTCACCGCCTGCCGTACCTGCATGCCCACTTTCAATGACTGGTGTATAATGACACCCAGGTCTTGTTGCACCTCCCCTTTTCCTAATCGGCCACCATTCAGATAATAATCTGTTTTCCTATTTTTGCCACCAAAGTGGATAACTTCACATTTATCCACATTAAATTGCATCTGCCATGAACTTGCCCACTCACCCAACCTATCCAAGTCACCCTGCATCCTCTTAGCATCCTCCTCACAGCTAACACTGCCCCCCAGCTTCGTGTCATCCGCAAACTTGGAGATGCTGCATTTAATTCCCTCATCCAAGTCATTAATACATATTGTAAACAACTGGGGTCCCAGCACTGAGCCTTGCGGTACCCCACTAGTCACCGCCTGCCATTCTGAAAAGGTCCCATTTATTCCCACTCTTTGCTTCCTGTCTGCTAACCAACTCTCCACCCACACCAATACCTTACCCCCAATACCGTGTGCTTTAAGTTTGCACACTAATCTCCTGTGTGGGACCTTGTCAAAAGCCTTCTGAAGATCCAAATATACCACATCCACAGGTTCTCCCCTATCCACTCTACTAGTTACATCCTCAAAAGATTCTATGAGATTCGTCAGACATGATTTTCCTTTCACAAATCCACGCTGACTTTGTCCGATCATTTCACCGCTTTCCAAATGTGCTGTTATCACATCCTTGATAACTGACTCCAGCAGTTTCCCCACCACCGACGTTAGGCTAACCGGTCTATAATTCCCCGGTTTCTCTCTCCCTCCTTTTTTAAAAAGTGGAGTTACATTAGCCACCCTCCAATCCTCAGGAACTAGTCCAGAATCTAACGAGTTTTGAAAAATTATCACTAATGCATCCACTATTTCTTGGGTTACTTCCTTAAGCACTCTGGGATGCAGACCATCTGGCCCTGGGGATTTATCTGCCTTCAATCCCTTCAATTTACCTAACACCACTTCCTTACTAACATGTATTTCGCTCAGTTCCTCCATCTCACTGGACCCTCTGTCCCCTACTATTTCTGGAAGATTATTCATGTCCTCCTTAGTGAAGACAGAACCAAAGTAATTATTCAATTGGTTTGCCATGTCCTTGCTCCCCATAATCAATTCACCTGTTTCTGTCTGCAGGGAACCTACATTTGTCTTTACCAGTCTTTTCCCCTTTACATATCTATAAAAGCTTTTACAGTCCGTTTTTATGTTCCCTGCCAGTTTTCTCTCATAATCTTTTTTCCCCTTCCTAATTAAGCCCTTTGTCCTCCTCTGCTGAACTCTGAATTTCTCCCAGTCCTCAGGTGAGCCACTTTCTCTGGCTAATTTGTATGCTTCTTCTTTGGAATTGATACTATCCCTAATTTCTCTTGTCAGCCACGGGTGCACTACCTTCCTTGATTTATTCTTTTGCCAAACTGGGATGAACAATTGTTGTAGTTCATCCATGCAACCTTTAAATGCTTGCCATTGCATATCCACCGTCAATCCTTTAAGTGTCATTTGCCAGTCTATCTTAGCTAATTCATGTCTCATACCTTCAAAGTTACCCCTCTTTAAGTTCAGAACCTTTGTTTCTGAATTAACTATGTCACTCTCCATCTTAATGAAGAATTCCACCATATTATGGTCACTCTTACCCAAGGGGCCTCTCACGACAAGATTGCTAATTAACCCTTCCTCATTGCTCAAAACCCAGTCCAGAATAGCCTGCTCTCTAGTTGGTTCCTTGACATGTTGGTTCAAAAAACCATCCCGCATACATTCCAAGAAATCCTCTTCCTCAGCACCTTTACCAATTTGGTTCACCCAATCTACATGTAGATTGAAGTCACCCATTATAACTGCTGTTCCTTTATTGCACACATTTCTAATTTCCTGTTTAATACCATCTCCGACCTCACTACTACTGTTAGGTGGCCTGTACACAACTCCCACCAGCGTCTTCTGCCCCTTAGTGTTACGCAGCTCTACCCATATCGATTCCACATCTTCCCGGCTTATGTCCTTCCTTTCTATTGCGTTAATCTCTTCTTTAAACAGCAACGCCACTTCACCTCCCCTTCCTTCATGTCTATCCCTCCTGAATATTGAATATCCCTGAACGTTGAGCTCTCATCCCTGGTCACCCTGGAGCCATGTCTCTGTGATCCCAACTATATCATAATCATTAATAACAATCTGCACTTTCAATTCATCCACCTAATTATGAATGCTCCTTGCATTGACACACAAAGCCTTCAGGCAAATAACAAATGTAACTCCTTTATTCAAAGAGTGAGTGAGAGAGAAAGCAGGAAACTAAAGTGAAAATGTCACCCTAGGAAAAATAATCAAGGTAATTGGGGAAAGTCAGCATTGTTTTGTGAAAGGAAAATTATGTTTACCAATTTATGAGAGGTCTTTGAAGAAGTTAGATACAAGGGAAACCAGTTTTCCAGGTGCTGCATCAAATATAACTTTGGAGAAACATGCTTTTGATATAGGAGATAACATCTCAGCAAAGGCAGTAGATTAGTTGAACAATGGTAGGTATCACTAGGTCTTTTACTGGTTGGCAACGTGAAACAAATGATGTACCGCAGATATTATTTCAGGGGCTTGAACTTTTTATGAGGATTAAACAACTGATAGAATGGTTATTGAATTTGCTAGTGACAAAGGCAGCTGTGAAAGGAATATAGATGAGTTAATCAAGTAGATAAAGATCTGGTAAATGGAGTGTAATATGCAAAAGTGTGGAATTGTCTATTTTGTCAGAAAAAAATAGAATGGAAGCATTTCATCTAAATGGTCAGAGATTATAGAGCTCTGAGATTCAGGGGGATCTGGTGTCCAAGAGCATGGTTTGTGAAAACTTAGAATGTAAGTGCAGCATGAAATGGAAAAAGACAGTGACATTTTATCATTTATTACTAGTGCAATTGAATACAGAAGTATGAAGATTATGTTTCAGTTAAATAAGGCATTAGTGAAACACAACTAGAATGCTATGTGCAGTATTGCTCTCCTTATTTAAGGAAGAATATTAATGCTTTCAACAGAAGTTGATTTGTCTTATGTGGAATGATCTGACAGGCTAGCCTCACTCTAGGCTGTGAGTTACTTCCCCCTTCCCTTCCTAACGACAATATTCTGTGTGTTCCTCTCCAAGTTTCCTTCCGGAATTGAGAAATAAGGGTCACTGCTTAAAACTATGAGAAGTTGCCCATTTAAAACAGAGACAAAAACAATATTCTTTCTCATGCAGTGTTGTGAGTCTTCAGAAGTCTCGTACTTAAAGCCAGTGCAAGCAGAGTAGAACCTTTGAATATTTTAAAGCAGAAATATCCTTGATAAGCAGGGGGATAAAAGAGTACCCCAGACAGATAGAAATATAAATTTGAGGTTGTTCAGTGAAGATTATGCTGAACAGGGGTAGCTATTATGGACTATAGCCTATTGTTATTTCTAATTCAAATATTGGCATTAATTGTGGCCAGGTCCTTATTACCAATATTTTATAGGGCACCATTGACCAAAAATTTAGTTGGACCAACGACATAAATGCTGTAGATGTAAGTGTAGGTCAAAGGCTAGTGATGCATGTCCTAGTTCTTCAAAGCTATTCTACCAGCTAAAAGGCAAAAGGCAGGAACGCGATGAGTACTCTTCACTTGTCTGGATGAATGCAGTGCCAATATCATAAAAGAAGCCCTTCTGATATAGCAACCGAGGTGATGACACTCAATTTAAACAAGCACAGTATTAACACTAGTATACACAGCTCATTGACCTTCTTGATAGCACCTGCCAAATCCCTCTACCACCTGGAAAGACAACGGCAGCAAGTGTATGACACTTCCACTCCATTCAGCTTTATCGTCAACAGTGGCTTAAAATTCTAAAGTGGTTCAAGAAAGCAGATCACAAGGTCACAACCACCTTCTCAAGGTGAAATAAGAATAAACAAGCCAGCAATGCCCATCCCTTACTTACTTACTTATTTCAAAGTTTCACTTATTATCAAAGAATACAACTCTGAAATTCTTCTTCTCCAGATAGCCATGAAACCAAGAAATAAAAGAACGGCAGCAGATCATCAACCCCCAAATCTCTCCTCCCCGCACCAAAAAAGGACAAATATGGAACAGGCACATTAACTCCCAAATCCCCCTCCCCTGCACATAAAAAAGAGAACGATCAGGTGAAAATCAGCATACAAAAAATATAAGACTGAAAGAAAGTATATAGTTCAAGTCTATGTCCAAAATGCAAAAAACCTGGGTAATATTCTCTGGGCACAGCGGCAGGCCTTTCTCTCTCCAGCAGCACAGCAATCTCACCAGCAATAAAAAGTGAGTCTCCCCTCTCCAGCAGCAGAGTGATCCCACCAGTGATCAAAAGGCAAGCCACCAGCGCTTAACTTCCACTTTCGCCTCAATGTTTCAATCTCCCTCATCACTTTAATTGGTGAATCTTTAATCAGCAAAATGAAGTCAAACATTGGCTCGCACACTGTCCTGCAGCCTTCTCACCATGAGGTTCCCATGCTCTACCTCTGTCTTCACTGCAGAGCGCTAAAACACCCAAACAATCTCCACACTGCAAATCCCAGGCTGCAGCATTTCCAAAATCACATTCAAGACAAAAAACAAATGTAAAAGACATAAAAGAAATTAAATATGTGGTTTCATGATCTATCCGGAAGATGTTGACCGAAGGAGCACTGTAGACAGTCAATATGTTGACTGGAACACTGGGGCTCTTTGCTCCTAAGTGAAGAATAGGCCTCCCATCTTCATCATCCTCTGAAGTCGAAGGTATAGTTGGAGTTCATCAACAATTCTGCAATCTGTTGCATCCACTATACAGGGGATTGGTCTGTACAGCTTCACCAGAGCCCCGTTGGCCAGCCTTACCAATTTCCACCTCTCACCTATGGACAAAGGGCAATGACTATTCCTAGAGGATGGATAACAATAAAATACAAAAGGGAGTTTCACTGAATGTGTAGTAATATCCCAACTCATTCATGCTGAGTAATGTGCCTACCTCAGTTAGCCAGCCCTATTTAAGACCATATGACATAGGAGCAGAATTAAGCCATTCAGCCCATTGAGTCTGCTCTGCCATTCCATCATGGCTGATCCCAGATCCCACTCAACCCCATACACCTGCCTTCTCACCATATCCTTTGATGCCCTGACTGAACAGGAAACAATCAACTTCCACCTTAAATATACCCACAGACTTGGTCTCCATCACAGTCTGTGGTAGAGCATTCCACAGATTCACTACTCTCTGACTAAAAAAAAAATTCTCCTTACCTCAGTTCTAAAAGGTCGTCCCTCAATTTTGAGGCTGTGTCCTCTAGTTCTGGATACCCCCACCACAAGAAACATCCTCTCTACATTCACCCTATCTAGTCCTTTCAACATTCTGTAGGTTTCAATGAGATCCCCATGCATTCTTCTAAATTCCAGTGAGTACAGGCCCAAAGCTGCCAAATGCTCCTCATATGTTAACCCTTCTTTCCTGGAATCATCCTCATAAACCTCCTCCGGACTCTCTCCCATGACAACGCATCCTTTCTGAGATATGGGGCCCAAAACTGTTGACAATACTCTAAGTGCAGCCTGACTAGTGTCTTATAAAGTCTCAGCATTATCTCCTCGTTTTTATATTCTATTCCCCTTGAAATAAATGCCAACATTGTCTTTGCCTTCTTTACCACAGACTCAACCTGTATTAACCTTCTGGGACAGGCATATAGATGAAAAAAAAATAGAGGGTTATGGGGTAGTGTGGGTTTAGTACTTTTTTTTAAGGGAGATATGGGTCAGCACAACATGGAGGACCGAAGGGCCTGTACTGTGCTGTAGTATTCTAGTGTCTAGGGAGTCTGGCATGAGGACTCCTAAGTCTCTCTGCACCTCTGATGTTTGAACCTTCTCCCCATTTAGATAATAGTCCGCACTATTGTTCTCTTTACCAAAATGCATTATCATTTGTCTGCATTTGGTCCATATCCCTATGTAACTACAATGCAGATGACCTGTAGACTGTATTTTTTGATTTTCTTTCTCTAGTTATATTCCAATTTCATGACAATTTTTTCCGTTGTATTGTTCTAATGGAATTCATGATGGAGTTAATAACTTTTTTACTTGATCCTAGATGCTACCTCACATTAACTGGTGCTCTTCACCTTAAGTTTGGTGGAGCACCAGCTGGACCTGCTGGCACAGGGAAAACAGAAACTACGAAAGATCTGGGTAAAGCCCTTGCAATACAGACTGTCGTTTTCAACTGCTCTGACCAACTTGACTTCTTAGCAATGGGCAAATTTTTTAAAGGTTTGGCCAGGTAAGGAATAAGATAAGCTCTGGCACAGGACATTGGTATTCCTACACTCTATTGTGGATGTGGTTCATTTCATTCACCTTATAATATAAAACATGTGTTGGCACGTGGCCAAGTGGTTAAGGCGTCGGTCTAGTGATCTGAAGGTTGCTAGTTTGAGCCTCAGCTGAGGCAGCATGTTGTGTCCTTGAGCAAGGCACTTAACCATACATTGCTCTACGACGACACCGGTGCCAAGCTGTATCTGCCCTAGTGCCCTTCTCTTGGACAACATCGGTGGCGTGGAGAGGGGAGACTTGCAGCATGGGCAACTGCTGGTCTTCCATACAACCTTGCCTAGGCCTGCGCCCTGGAAACCTTCCAAGGCACAAATCCATGGTCTCACGAGACTAACGGATGCCTATAAAAAATAATATAAAACATGTATATTCAACAAAGAAATTCATTAGCAGAGCTTGAGGAGGGATTATTAACCTTTTCATATGAATTTTCATTGAATTTTTAAAGTCAGTATAATAAATCTATTTGATACTTGTATCCACCTCAAAAGGTGGTTATAGCTGAAGCCTGGGCCATGATCAATTTCTGATATGATCTTAGGGTCAAGAATCTCTGTACATGTTAAAGTTCTCAACCTGTAACATTGAAAGAAATTTCCTCCAGCCAAATACTGGAAAGACCGATACTTTAAATCACAGCCACAAATTCCTAGTTACTATCTTCATTCCTTTCCCTAACATCTGTTGCTGGAACCTTTAGTCATACCGTGGTTATCTCTGAACTTGATCATTTCAACACTTTTCAACCCATTCTAAGCCCTGCCATACAGATCAAAGTCAAAGTAAATTTGTTATTGAAGTATGTAAATCTCACCATGTACTACTACCTTGACATTCATTTTCTAGCCCTTCAGGAGGTTCGTCATCTGCTGAGGGCTAGGTCTCTAGTATTGAAGTCTGGTGACCCAGGCCTGTACAAGAAAACCAAATATGACTTGTGGGGTGCCCTTTCAAGAGCAAAGAAAAAATTTTGAGTGAGGTTGGAGGTGACATTGGATGCATGTCAACTCAGGCAGGGTTTGTGGGACATTACATCCTACAAAACAAAACCCAATAGCATGAATGGCAGCAATGCTTTGCTACCAGGCAAGCTCAACACCTTCTATGCCCACTTTCTAAGGGAGAATACAACTACAGCTGTGAAGAACCCTGCTGCACCCAGTGACCCTGTGATCTCTGTCAGGCTGTCTTTCAGGAGGGAGAACCCTCGCAAGGTGGCAGGTCCTGATGGAGTACCTGGTAAGGCTCTGAGAACTTGTGCCAACCAACTGGTGGGAGTATTCAAAGATAATTTCAACCTCTCACTGCTATAGTAAGAAGTTCCCACCTGCTTCAAAGGGGCAACAGACAAGCCTTTGCCCAAGAAGAGTAGCGTGAGCTGCCTTAATGATTATCATCCAGTAGCACTCGCATCCATGGTGATGAAATGCTTTGAGAGGTTGATCATGGCTAAAATCAACTCCTTCCTCACCAAGGATCTGGACCCGCTGCAATTTACCTATCGCCACAATAGGTCTATGGCAGACGCAGTCTCAGTGGCTCTTCACATGGCCCTAGTTCACCTGGACAGTACAAACACCATATCAGGATGCCCTTCATTGACACTATCATTCCCACAGTTCTGATCAATAAGCTACAGAACCTGGGCCTCTGTACCTCCCTCTGCAATTTGATCCTCGACTCCCCAAATGGAAGACCACAATCTGAGCGATTGGTAATAATATCTCCTCCTTACTGACGATCAACTCTGGTGCACCTCAGGGATGTGAGCTTAGCCCACTGCTTTACTTTCTCAATAGCCATGACTATGTGGCTAGGTATAGCTCAAATGCCATCTATAAATTTGCTGATGATATAACCATTGTTGGTAGAATCTCAGATAGAGACAAGGCGGCGTACAGGAATGAGATATACCAGCTGGTTGGGTGGTGTCGCAGCAACAACCTTGCAGTTAACGTCAGTAAGACCAAGGAGCTGATTATAGACTTCTGGAAGGGTCAGACAAGAGAACATGAACCAGTCCTCAGAGGGATCAGAAGTGGAGCGAGTGAGCAGTTTCAAGTTCTTGGGTGTCAAGTTCTCTGAGGATCTAACCTAGTCCCAAATATTTATGAAACTATAAAGAAGGCAAGTCAGCAGCTGTATTTCATTAGGAACTTGAGGAGATTTGGTTTGTCACCTAACACACTTGAAAACTTCTACAGATGTACCATTGAGAGCATTCTAACAGGCTGTATTACAGTCCAGTATGGGGGGTGGGGGTGGGGAGCTACTGCAGAGGATCGAAAGAAGCTGCAAAGGGTTATAAATCTAGTCAGCTCCACCTTGGATGCCTCTGTAGTACCCAATACATCTTCAAGGAGCAGTGCCTCAGAAAGGCGGTGCCCATTACTGAGGACACCCAAACCCAGGACATGTTACCATCAGGAAGGAGGTACAGAAGACTGAAGACACATACTTAGTGATTCAGGAACAGCTTCTTCCCCTCTACCATCCAATTCCTAAATGGACATTGAACCCATGAACACTACCTCTTTATAAAATATTATTTCTGTTTTTACACAATATTTAATTTAACTATTTTCTTTTATAGGCATCCGTTAGTCTCATGAGATCATGGATTTGCGCCTTGGAAAGTTTCCAGGGTGCAGGCCTGGGCAAGGTTGTATGGAAGACCAGTAGTTGCCCATGCTGTAAGTCTCCCCTCTCCATGACACCGATGTTGTCCAAAGGAAGGGCATTAGGACCCATACAGCTTGGCACCTGTGTCGTCACAGAGCAATGCGTGGTTAAGTGCCTTGCTCAAGGACGCACACGCTGCCTCAGCCAAGGCTCGAACTAGTGACCTTCAGATCGCTGGACGAACACCTTAACCACTTGGCCACGCGCCAACACTAACTATTTAATATACACGTATATACTTAGTATAATTGACTTATTTTTTCTGTATTATCATGTATTGCATTGTACTGCTGTTGCTAAGTTAACAAACTTCACAACATGCCAGTAATATTAAACATGATTCTCATTTTCTAGCAAGCATTTACAGATCCTAACTTAAATCAAGCTATGTTCGACCTTCACACCTAAACTTGCTTGCCTACACTTACTTGTGATTTTGAAATACAACAGTATTAAATTTTACATACTAACTTTTAAAAAATCTTCCTTTTCTTATCTCAGTAGCTATGTCCAGTCTGGAAGTCCCCTATTCTGACTTTTTCCCTATCCCCTTTACTGCTCACTCACCCTTCATCAGCCATGTTTTCAGCTGCCTTGGCTCTGAGCTCTGAAATACACATGAGTGCATTAAGTAGAAGGGCTCACCCCATTATGTCTGCTGCATCATGCTCCAAAGGCTCTGCCACTTTCCCTAACTCTCTAATCTTATGACCTTTTGCAATGAATATACCCATTCACTGAGTCTCTACTGTCTTCATGGATAGTGAATTAAAAAGATTTACCATCTTGTGGGTCAATATTTTTATTCATCTCTGTCGTGAATGGCTGATCCCTTATTTTGAGATTGCGTCTGCTGGTTCCAGACACCCATCCAGAGGAAACAGCAACCATCCCTACCAAAGTTTGCATATTTTATTCTTTATGCTTCTGAACTCCAGGTAGTATAGGTATAATCTGATTTACCATTTGGCTGGGTGGATAAAAAGATTTTAAGAGATGATCATGGTTAAAATCAAGTAATCAGGGAGTAACTATTTCCAATATTGATATGTCTTCTTGTTCCTGAAGTGGTACTTAATTACTCCATCAGAATAAGATCTGTAGCCTACAGTGTTTTTTTTATTTTCAACCTGCGGGCTGTGTTGCCAATACACAGAATATACTGCACTAGTGAGTGAGACAGTACAGGCATGAATACCATAATTGTGCATATAACAATATAATTCTCTACTCATTCTTGAAAAATCGTTTATATCCCCTTTTCTTTAAAAAATATATTCTGTATGTTTATTTTGAGCATTGCTCATCTCAAATAGTCAGAGGATAATTTTGCATGCTTGTTGTAGAGTGGCTACACTTCATTCAAGCATCAGTCAGTTATTGTCTTTCTTCTCCTTGGCAGCTGGAGGATGTCCCATCCTTCACAAATTTATCCTGCATTTTCAGTTATTCGGTAGCTCGGACAGTGATCTTACGTCATTCTTGAACATTGCAACCTGCAAGTGACAATGAAGTAAATGGTGTTTCTGTCTTAGAAGTGATATGACGTTGCATTCCTACATTGAGTCTGGTGACTGTGGGTTTATTTCACACTCTTTCTCAGATCTGTATGGTAGTGTGAATTTCATATCTCTGTGACCTACCAAATCCAGTCGTTCCACACAGATGTGTTTAGTATCTAGCATGTCCTCAATGGATCACCTTCCATTAAATGGGTATCCAGATTTTTGTTTCATTCCCATTAGTCCTCTTCTTTTTGCACTGGCATTTCTTTAAGCTTTTATTTTTGGTCTGTGTGTCTTCCATCACAGGGCTTTTTTATGTGAACTCCAGTGATTGTCCACAGCTCCTACATAGCATTACTTGCAGACTGATTTTCAAGTTTTGTTTTTATCCTTTAACTACATTATTACCTCTTCTTTCCCATGACTGAACTGCAGCCTGCCTGTTCAAGTAGTCAATATATATTTTTTTTACATACTGTGCAATTATTAGCAGTATCATTTCCTATTCATTCTTACAATTAAAGAACAATAATCAGAAAATACTAATTTAAAATGATTGTCAGAAGAATAAGAGATAACAAGAAATACATTTACCCTTTTGCAAGCATAGTACTCCAGACTGCATTAGCTAAAAGAATCAAATTTAAAAGAGAAATTGAATAAATATTTGAGGGGAATAGATTTGCGTAGCCTATCTGGAAAAAGAAAAGGAATAGAAGTAATTAATTGATCTTTCAAAGAGTCATCACAGGAAAGATAAGCTGTTTGGTTTCCCTCTCTGTTGCATTGTTTCATTTGCCTCTAATACAGTTATGAGATTTGGTTATGCACCCACCTCTCGTACTTGGAATAAAGATATACCTCTAATTTCAGCTTGGATTTTGCAGGCAGTAGTATGAGAAATCCATACTCTACATCCTTGTCACTTTGTTCTTAAAATTTGGATAGACTATTAATTATATTTCTTACAAATTAGTATGAACATAGAATAGTACAGCACATTACAGGCCCTTCGGCCCACAATGTTATGCCGACCCTCAAACCCTGCCTCCCATATAACCCCCCACCTTAAATTCCTCCATATACCTGTCTAGTAGTCTCTTAAACTTCACTAGTGTATCTACCTCCACTACTAACTCAGGCAGTGCATTCCACGCACCAACCACTCTGAGTTAAAAAAAGCCTTCCTCTAATATCCCCCTTGAACTTCCCACCCCTTACCTTAAAGCCATGTTCTCTTGTATTGAGCAGTGGTGCCCTGGGGAAGAGGCGCTGGCTATCCACTCTATCTATTCCTCTTATTATCTTGTACACCTCTATCATGTCTCCTCTCATCCTCCTTCTCTCCAAAGAGTAAAGCCCTAGCTCTCTTAATCTCTGATCATAATCCATACTATCTAAACCAGGCAGCATCCTGGTAAATCTCCTCTGTACCCTTTCCAATGCTTCCACATCCTTCCTATAGTGAGGCGACCGGAAATGGACACAGTTCTCCAAGTGTGGCCTAACCAGAGTTTTATAGAGCTGCATCATTACATCGTGACTCTTAAACTCTATCCCTCGACTTATGAAAGCTAACACCCCATAAACTTTCTTAACTACCCTATCCACCTGTGAGGCAATTTTCAGGGATCTGTGGACATGTACCCCGAGATCCCTCTGCCCCTCCACAATACCAAGTATCCTGCCATTTACTTTGTACTCTGCCTTGGAGTTTGTCCTTCCAAAGTGTACCGCCTCACACTTCACCGGGTTGAACTCCATCTGCCACTTCTCAGCCCACTTCTGCATCCTATCAATGTCTCTTCGATAATCCTCTACATTATCTACAACACCACCAACCTTTGTGTACTCTGCAAACTTGCCAGCCCACTCTTCTACCCCAACATCCAGGTCGTTAATAAAAATCACGAAAAGTAGAGGTCCCAGAACAGATCCTTGTGGGACACCACTAGTCACAATCCTCCAATCTGAATGTACTCCCTCCACTATGACCCTCTGCCTTCTGCAGGCAAGCCAATTCTGAATCCACCTGGCCAAACTTCCCTGGCTCCCATGCCTTCTGACTTTCTGAATAAGCCTACTGTGTGGAACCTTGTCAAATGCCTTACTAAAATCCATATAGATCACATCCACTGCACTACCCTCATCTATATGCCTGGTCACCTCCTCAAAGAACTCAATCAGGCTTGTTAGACACGATCTGCCCTTCACAAAGCCATGCTGACTGTCCCTGATCAGACCATGATTCTCTAAATGCCCATAGATCCTATCTCTAAGAATCTTTTCCAATAGCTTTCCCACCACAGAAGTAAGGCTCACTGGTCTATAATTACCCGGACTATCCCTACTACCTTTTTTGAACAAGGGGACAACATTCACCTCCCTCCATTCCACCATTCCCGTGGACAACGAGGACATAAAGATCCTAGCCAGAGGCTCAGCAATCTCTTCCCTCGCCTCGTGGAGCAGCCTGGGGAATATTCCGTCAGTCCCCAGGGACTTACCCATCCTAATGTATTTTAACAACTCCAACCCCTCCTCTCCCTTAATATTAACATGCTCCAGAACATCAACCTCACTCATATTGTCCTCACTGTCATCAAGTTCCCTCTCATTGGTGAATACCAAAGAGAAGTATTCATTGAGGACCTCACTCACTTCCACAGCCTCCAGGCACATCTTCCCACCTTTATCTCTAATCAGTCCTACCTTCACTCCTGTCATCACTTTGTTCTTCACATAATTGAAGAATGCCTTGGGGTTTTCCTTTACCCTACTCGCCAAGGCCTTCTCATGCCCCCTTCTTGCTCTTCTCAGACCCTTCTTAAGCTCCTTTCTTGCTTCCCTATATTCCTCAATAGACCCATCTGATCCTTGCTTCCTAAACCTCATGTATGCTGCCTTCTTCCACCTGACTAGATTTTCCACCTCACTTGTCACCCATGGTTCCTTCACCCTACCATTCTTTATCTTCCTCACCGGGACAAATTTATCCCTTACATCCCGCAAGAGATCTCTAAACATCGACCACATGTCCAGAGTACATTTCCCTGCAAAAACATCATCCCAATTCACACCCGCAAGTTCTAGCCTTATAGCCTCATAATTTGCCCTTCCCCAATTAAAATTTTTCCTGTCCTCTCTGATTCTATCTTTTTCCATGATAATGCTAAAGGCCAGGGAGCAGTGGTCACTGTCCCCCAGATGCTCACCCACTGAGAGAACTGTGACCTGACCCGGTTCATTACCTAGGACTAGATCTAGTATGGCATTCCCCCTAGTCGGCCTGTCCACATACTGTGACAGGAATCCGTCCTGGACACACTTAACAAACTCTGCCCCATCTAAACCCTTGGAACTAATCAGGTGCCAATCAATATTAGGGAAGTTAAAGTCACCCATGATAACAACCCTGTTATTTTTGCACCTTTCCAAAATCTGCCTCCCAATCTGCTCCTCTGTATCTCTGCTGCTACCAGGGGGCCTATAGAATACCCCCAATAGAGTAACTGCTCCCTTCCTGTTCCTGACTTCCACCCGTACTGACTCAGAAGAGGATCCTGCTACATTACCCACCCTTTATGTAGCGGTAATAGTATCCCTGACCAGTAATGCCACCCCTCCTCCCCTTTTTCTGCCCTCTCTACCCCTTTTAAAGCACTGAAATCCAGGAATATTGAGAATCCATTCCTGCCCTGGTGCCAGCCAAGTCTCTGTAATGGCCACTACATCATAATTCCATGTATGTATCCAAGCTCTCAGTTCATCACCTTTGTTCCTGATGCTTCTTGCATTGAGGTACACACATTTCAGCCCTTCTACCTTACTGTCTTTACAGCATTTATTCTGCTTCTCTTTCCTCAAAGCCTCTCTGTATGTTAGATCTAGCTTTACTCCATGCACTTCTTTCACTGCTCTATCGCTCCAGGTCCCATCCCCCTTGCAAATTAGTTTAAACCCTCCCGAACCACGCTAGCAAACCCACCTGCAAGGATATTGCTCCCCCTCGAGTTCAGGTGCAACCCATCCAATCTGTATAGGTCCCACCCTCCCCAGAAGAGATCCCAATGATCCAAAAATCTAAAACCCTGCCCCCTGCACCAACTCCTCAGCCACGCATTCAACTGCCATCTCCTCGAATTCTTACCATCACTGTCATGTAGCACGGGCAGCAATCCTGAGAACGCCACCCTTGAGGTCCTGTTCTTCAGCCTTCTCCCTAGTTCCCGAAACTCTGCTAATAATGCTCTGGCTAATAGTTTTTTTTCCTGTGGTTTTTCAGCTCTGGAGCCTGGGCTTGTTTTGATGAGTTTAATCGAATTGATATTGAAGTTTTGTCTGTAGTGGCACAACAGATAACAACCATTCAGAAAGCACAGCAACAACGGGTGAGTTTGGGTCCCTGATGATTTTTGCCAGTTGTTTTATATGACACTTTAGATTTCAGACTTAATGGTGTCAATAAAGAGTCCAGGTCAACTACACCTCTCAAGCAAATTACAATCAGAGGTTCATTGAATCGCAGTGGGCAAATGTACACAGTACTAAAATCATTATATATATAATGCAATTCATCCAGTATTTGTTATGACATGCACCCGACTGCACCAGCCTCTGGGGTTTGGACACTCAAACTCCCTGTAATATGGATAAGTGGTGCTCCTCCTTTAAAGATTCAGGCCCATCCACTAATTGGTGGCCATATTTTGGTGCCAGGATCTCAGGACTTTAATACTTAAAGAGCACTTGAACAGAGATTTGGTGCTTAATCGTCAGCTGAACTCTGGATTCTCGTCTAGTTTAGAACCCTGACCTTGTTTCTATCTCTGTATCCTGTCTCAATTCTAGTCCAGCACCTGGGTCCTAACCATCCTCGCCTAGGTCTCTTGTCATAGTACAACTGAGCCTAACATGGACCCAGGGAGATATCAGAGCCTCCTATCAGCTGTGGCTAGACATAGTGAAAAAATTTCTAGACAGAGCTTGGAGATACACGATCTCCAGACACCAACTATCACAAGGAGGAAGTCAGAGCCGCTCAGGCAAGGATGTCAGTTGCTCTGAGGAGTCAGTCCATCTTCTGACCCCAGAGAGATCCGGTGGTGACCCAGGGTGGGGCCGCAGCTTCCTCACTCAGTGCCCACTGGTGTTTGAACTCTAACCATCCTGGTTCACTATGGAGCTCAGAAAGGTGGCCTTCATGATCTCTCTCCTGATTGGGAGAGCCCTGGCCTGGGCCACCGCACATAGGGAGCAAAGGTCAAAGATTTGCTTGGATTCAGAGGAATTCATGGACCAAAATCACCCTACTGGAGCAAACAGAACCCGGTGAAGGTGCATCAGGGTAGTCGGTAGCAGCCAACTACACTACTGAATTTTGGACTTTGGCCAAGGAGAGTGGCTGGAAACACGGAGGCTAAGGCCACTGTACTGCCATAGCGCCATGGTGAACTAAAGGTTACCCTTGTCTTAGGAGAGCAGGTAGAGGACTTGGAGGCTCTGATCAACCAATCCATTCGTCTCAATAATCCCCTGGCGGAGCGAGAGTGAGACTACCTCAAGAGGTCAAAGAGGGCTAGCCCAAACCCAGCCTCAATGCACCACAATTCCACTTGTCAGCCTTTGACAATGACTAGCCCATCTCCTGCTCAGGATCCTGTCAAGCCATGCAAATCGGATGCACAAGACTCTCCGCCAACTGGAAGTCCTGGCATTGGAGTCGAGGTTGCTGCTATTACTGCGGAGAAGCGGGTCAACTGTGGGCCAAATATCTGAAGCGGCGGCCGACACCGCTAAGACTTTCCAGTGTTAGGAGGACTGTGATGGTAGCAGCCACTACTCCCATCCCTACTGATTCTAGGGTCACGCTGAAGGTGGAGATCTTCTAGTGTATGAACCGACTAGAGGTGAATGCCTCCGTGGCCTCTGGGGCAGCCGGTAATTTCTTATTGTGCCGACTGGGGACCACCCGTCAGCTCAACGTACATCTGCAGGAGTTGAGCCAGCCCTTGATGGTCGTCCTCTTGGTTCTGGGCAGATCCTGCAGCAGGTATCAGTTTTGCGGATGAGGATGGAGGATCATGTGGAGGACATTTGTTTCTAAATCATTGATTCTCTTCACAAACCTGACTACGAAAGTTTTGAGACTGGTAATCAAATCTATCCATACTATCTTTTGGTCTTAACAGACACATACTTACAGACAGCACACACAAAATGCTGGAGGAA
This sequence comes from Mobula birostris, assembly GCF_030028105.1. Classification (NCBI taxonomy): domain Eukaryota; kingdom Metazoa; phylum Chordata; class Chondrichthyes; order Myliobatiformes; family Myliobatidae; genus Mobula; species Mobula birostris. The sequence goes on from NC_092385.1 coordinate 58,211,934, forward strand.
CTCAGTAGACCAGGCAGCATCTATGGAAAAGAGTATAGTTGATGTTCGGACCGAGACCTGGGCAGGACCTGTTGACTATAGACTTTCCATAGGTGCTGCTTGGTCTGCCAAGTTCCTCCAGCATGTTGTGTATGTGTTGCTTGGATCTCCAACATCTGCAGATTTTCTTTTATGATTGATACACACTTACAGATACTGATTGCAATGTTTCAACAGTAAAACCAACCATCTTCCTCAGGCACAAGTTAGTCAAATGTCTAGTCCCTGTCTGTCTGCATCTTGTTTTACGGCGGTTGGCATCCAGCTTAATGGTGCATTACCGCCACCCTCTGCTCCAGAATGTGCACTAGACATATATTCTAATCCTAGTACCCTATTCCTGTTTATCCATCATACCCTATAAAAAACCCCTGTACCTCTTAAAAACACTAAAAATACCTGGACTTGTTCTCTCTCACCCATGCCCAGCAACCCTTTTAATGTGAATTCCTGCACCCCCAACTCCCTTAATTTATTTCTCATCATCTCTCTCTGTATCCCATACTTCCTGCAACACAAAACTATATGTTCTACTGACTCCTCTTCCTGACATTCCTCACAATCCTGTCTGGTGTTTCCCTATCATTTTCAATGTTTTGTTTAATGCACAGTGCCCCAGCCTTAACCTAGTCCACACAGTTTCCTCTCTTCTGTTTCCATTACCTACCCTAGTACCTGGAATACTCTTTTGTATTTGATATAAATGCCTCCCTTTCCCCTCCCTGTCCCATCTTTCTTGCCACATTCAGTTGACTTTTTCCCAGATTACATACTCAACCTCTGCTTTACTGATACTAACGTGCATTTCCACATTTTCTTTCTTTAACGCCCTCTTTGCCAACTCATCCTCCCTCTCATTCCCCTTCACCCCTACATGTGCTGGAACCCATAGAAATTTTACCTGACCTCCCTGATTTGCAAGTCTTGTGACTAACTGAAGGACTTCATAAAGTACATCTTGCTGACTGTTAGTGTGAAAAGACCTTAAACTTGCTAGAACTGAGGATGAATCTGAACATATCAATGCTTTGACTTGTCTGGCTTTCTGCACCCATTGCAACGTAACCAACACTACCAGCATCTCCACTGTAAACACCCCTAACTTATTAGATGTTCTTCTGCTGATTCTAATTTCTTTTGCTGGTATAACCACCCCAAACCCTGTCACTCCTGTTTCAGGTTCCTTCGCACCATCCGTATAAATGTGAGTATAATCACTATACTTTTCCATCACATGACAGTTAAATGCATTTACCAAATCTGTTTTATATCTTTCTTTCCTTTTTACCTCTAACAAATGCCAGTCTATGTCAGGCCATACAAGCTTCTATGGAGCTACAACCAGATAAACTACTGAAGGACTTATCCTCAGATCAAACACTCCACATTCTTTCGCGATATCATTCCCTACCCAACTAAAGGTATCCCTCCGAAACCTCCCATTTTCCCAGCACTCCTGCAACACTCCTTTAGCAGGGTGAGAATCATTGTGCCCCTGCAAGTTAGTCCAGTAGTTTGCCATCAGTTGCATCCTTCTTAGTTCCAAAGGCATTATTCCCATTTCTACCTCTAGGGCTGACACTGGTGACGTTTTAAAAGCCCCACTGCATACTCTCAAGGCCTGAGCCTGAATCACATCCAGTTTCCTTATAAGAGACCTAGCTGCTGATCCATATACTATATTTCCTTAGTCCAACACAGATCTCACTAAAGCCACATACATTCCCTTCAAAGCTGAACAACTTGCTCCCCATTCCCTACCAGTCAAACATCTCATCACATTTATTATTTTTTTACATTTCTCCTCAACTTTCCTGATATGGTCTGCCCATGTTAATCGCGAATCAAATATAACTCCCAGAAATTTAAATGATGCAACCCTTTCTAATTCAACCCCATACATCCTTAACTTCTTCCCTACCTCAACTCTTTTCCTGGTAAAAAATACAGTTTGAGTTTTATCTACTGAAAATCTATATCCCCAATCATAACCCCACTCCACCACTTCATCAATTGCTTCTTGTAGTTTCCTGATTATATGGTCCATGTTCCTGCCTCTTTTCCACAAGGCCCCATCATCCACAAACATGACCTACCTATATCCACTAGTACCTTTGTGAAGACATCATTGGTCATAATGATGAAAAGTAACGGGCTAATCACACTACCTTGAGGTGTGCCATTTTCCACTATGTACTGTTTTGATAATTCTGATCCAATCCGAACTTGAATTTTTCTACCAAACAAAAAATCTTTAATCCAATTAAAAACTCTCCCACCAACCCCCATCTTGTGCAGTTTAATTAATGATCCTTCCTTCCACATCATATCATAGGCTTTTTCAATGTCAAAGAACACTGCCACTACTGACTCTCTATTTGCCTGGGCCTTCCTTATTTGGCCAGCTGGCCAGCATTTCCCTTTTCTCAAGCTCATACGATAACCTTTCTGTTATCATTCTTTCCATTAGCTTACATATACTTGATGTTAATGCAATTGGTCTGTAGCTAGTGGGTTTTGACAGATCCTTGCCAGGCTTCCTTATTGGAATTACTACTGCTTCTTTCCATGCACTTGGTAATCTTCCCTCCTCCCACACTCTTATAAAAATGCAGCAACTTCAAGAGCACTCCTTCTCCTAGATTTTTTTAGCATCACAGAGCATATCAGGTCTTTCCCTGGGGAGCTTGGTCTCGATCTCTTTATTGCTCTCACCATTTCTGCTAATGTAAGTGGAACATCAATTATATCATCTGTTCCTTCCCTCCTGTTTAACACACCTGGGTGTTGGCTCATTATTCTTTCCTTTCTCCTTCTCCCTTCTTCAGACAAATTTTCTGAACTGTGTATCAGTACAAATGACTTGGCCATGATCTCAGCCTTATCCCTACTGGAGACTGCAGTTTCCTCCTCAGATATCATTACTGGATATTCTCATTCCCTTCTATCTCCTCCCATCCTCTTAATCATTCCCTATATCTCCCCCACAGATGTTCTTCCTATCTTGTTGCAAAAACTCCTCCAACTTGCCCTTTTAGCTTGACGTATAGTTCTTCTCACCACTGCCTGTGCTTTCTTATATTGAACCAAATGCTGCATATTATGGGTTCTTTTAACTAGCCTGAATGCTCTATTTCTGTTTTTTACAGCCTGACAACATTTCTCTGTCCACTATGGTACCAGTTTCCTATTCATCCTATTTTTACTCCTGGGTATAGATCCTTCTGCTGCCATGATAATTGCTGAAGTCACCTGACTGTTTAATTCATCTACATTCCCAGAAATATCAATCTTTGTCAACCCTTCTTCAGTCAACTTCTGGAACTTACCCCAATCTGCTTTTCCAAACACCCACTTTGGGGTTCCGCCACCTGGTCTTACTTCAACTCTTTCACCCACTGAACATAAAACTGGGTAGTGATCACTGCCTACTGTTGAAGCAGTCCAAACTCCCCAGTTACTAATGCCAGCCAAGGTATTAGACACTAACGTAATATCTAACACTGACTCAGTTCCTGTTGTTATATCTGTCCTTGTGCCTCTACCATCATTCATACACACCAAATCCCTTTCTTCCATCAAATCTTCAATTACCTGTCCATTTGGATCTGTAATCTGATCCCCCCATATTGTGCTATGAGCATTGAAATCTGCACACCGTACTACTTTGTCTGTTTTGTCCTTGTATCTTTAATAGGCTGTCCAAATCCAACCTTTTACATGGATTGTAGTAGTTAATTATAACCACTCCCTCCCCTCTCTCCCACACTTCCACCACTATGTATTCCTGATCATCTCCTTTTTCCAGTACCCTATATGGTATACCTTGCTTGATTAACATAGCACAACCCCCTCCTCCCCCTAGGTTTCTATTTTTCCTTATCATTGTATACCCGTATGCCACAAAGTCTAAAGTTGGTTTCAACCAAGTTTCCTGAATACACACTACATCCGGTTTTACAATCATTTCTTTAATAAAGTGCTTGAATTCCTGGCTATTGGCCAGTAAGCTCCTTGCATTCCATTGTAAAAGAATCACCATAATTAGTATTAACCAACCCATGACACTTCCTGGCTTGACTGATTAGTGAGGTTCTCCCTCACTTCCTCCCATGTCAGTCCTACTAACCCTAAATGGTTTACTGCTGCTTTTACCACCAGCTGAATTTTGTCACTTTTTGACTTTACCTCAGCCGTACTATTAATCACTCCTGCAATGAATGTTGCTAGAGCCTTTTTGTCTACATAAACCCTGTCATTTGTTCTTTGTTGCATCTCTCATATCCCTATTGCTCCCTGTTCGTTAGGAGCATTATTCTGTTCTCTTGACATTCTTACAGCTTCTGCATAAGTGATCTTTCTTTTCACCCTTATTTCTTGAATTTTAGTCTCCCGTCTCACAACCTCACACCCACTATATGCAACATTATGAGCTCCTCCACAATTGCAGCATTTTGGTTGAACTCCTGTTCTGCACTTTCCATATTCATGATCACCCCCACATCTAGCACATCTCCTCTGCCTTTTACAGTTTTTAGCTATGTGTCCAAACCTTTGACAATTATAGCACCTCAGAGGCTTTGGCACATACACCCTTACTGGGTAACTCATGAAACCCAGGAACACCTTCCGTGGCACTCTTTCTTCTTCAAATTCAATCAATACTGATTCACTTTCCTTTTTCACTCCCTCCTTTGTTGTTTTCAGTCTTCGAACATTCATTACTTTCCCTCCTTTGATATTCCTCTTTAACTCCTCCATATTTATACTCATTGGTACCCCCGTGATCACTCCTTTACAACCACTATTTTGTGCTCCTACCCTCCCAATGTATTCCACCTTGTATTTTCCTATCTCTTTTAGCTTGAGTGTTTTCTCAAGTTGTTCCTCATTCGCACATCTTACCAATAAGTTGCCATCATTAAGGACTTTTGCAAATACTATTTCCCCTATCTTATTTGCCAGAGTTGTTGTTAGCACAAATGGGTTAATTTTCTTCATATGTTCCTGAGCCTTCTCATTAAACCTAATTATGACAACACCTCCTCTCTGAGCTTGTTCATCTTCCTCACTTTCAGAGCTTTCTCCACTATCATTTCTTACTCTTTTATTCCCCTTGTCTTGGTTTTTATTCATCTGACCCCTCACTATCTCCTCATTCCCTTTATTTCTCCCTTCACATAATCCACCTCTCCCCAGCTGCCTACCTCTGATCCCAAGTCCCTATCCTTCTCCACTTTCTTTCCCTCAACCCCCCCTCTTATCTTGTCCACCATTACCGGACCCACACGACCCCCTCCCAGCAATTTCCATTCCTTCCCCACTCTCTTTCCCTCAACAGGTTCCAAACCACATTCACACATCAAGCAAAACACAGCCAACTTCCAGTTAAGCCAACTCCAGTTCCCCAGCCAATGTCTAGTCCCCCTGGAGACACTTCCTTATATACTCTCTCGAGTGAGCAGGGCATGGGCATGGCTTAGATCTGAATTGCCTATTCCTGATTGGTTGGTTTGAATTGACCTTGTTCTGATTGGTCAATTTTTTATATATATATATATATATAGGCCAAACTCGGTTTAGGAATGTGTGGTTCCACCTGGAGCTATCTCTACACTCTTAGAATCAACGTTTAGGTCCTCATATGCTCAATCCCTGGGATTAAATTTTGCTATAGCACCTGCAAAACAGCTGATAGCTGAAGTATTAACAAGCATGGAATGCATCACACACTTCCTTCCAGTGGAGAACGATGTTAGATTTGAAATTCGGTAAGCTATTGAGATCTAAACCTCCAATCTCTAACATCATGCTAATGGAACAAATGGCATTAAAAGAGCTGAGGAGCAATAGCAACATCATAGTTTTGCAGGCAGACAAGAGTAGGGCAGCAGTAGTGATAGCTACAGTGGGGTATGAGCAGAAGCTGGCAGCTTTAATATCTGATGTTGAAAGATGACTCCACTTGCTACTAGGAGTCTAGTGCCAAAAATTGAGACTAACTGCAAAAAGCTGGTTTAAAAAAAGCAAGAATGGAGGATGTGGTTAAGATCAGAGTGAAGTGTAAACATGTCATATTTATGGTTTGCCTAAAATACAAAAACCTGGAATACCATTAAGCCAATTGTGAGTTGCAAAGTAACAACAACACACCCACTTGCAAAATACTCCTGACGAAGGGTCTCGGCCCGAAACGTCGACTGTACCTCTTCCTAGAGATGCTGCCTGGCCTGCTGCGTTCACCAGCAACTTTTATGTGTGTTGCAAAATACTTAGTTGGGATGTTCAATCCATTGCCAAGTGGGGGACCTAAATGTCGGTTCTAAGAGTGTAGAGATAGCTTCAGTCTGGGACCACACATTCCTAAAGAGGGTTTGGCTAAAAAATCAACTAATCAGAATAAGACCAATTCAAAATAACCAATGAAGAATAGGCAATTCAGATCCAGCTAATCAGGTTGGGTTTAATGTTGAAATGTTGAAATCAATATCTGTAAGTATGTGATTGTTAAGACCAAAGAATAGTATGGATAGATGTCCTCACATACCCCCGATCCTTGCGCATCCTTGCCTGTCCCTGCAGAACCCATCTGTGAACTGGAAGGAAGGGAGGATCATTGCATGGTCTAGTCATTGCAAGAGGGTATGTTTTCGGCTTGGTGTTCCAACCCCCAGACTCTCCTGAAACCAGTGGCCAACGAGGAGCCAGACTTTTGTTCAGGGTATCCTGGTGCCTTCGGGAGACCCAATTCTGCTGCTAAGAACAGACAAGGTGGCCCCAGCCAACAGAACTGTGCATGTCCCGAACCTGTCTAGTTGGGGGTGTGCTGGAACTAGAAAGAGGGTCTCTGGTTCAGGAGTTAGCCAAGGAAGTCAGGAGCTCTAGGAGCCAAATCTAAGGGATCCAGTCACCAGGTTCTGTATAAAGGAAAGGCTCCTAAATATAGACCCTTGGAGCCTCATCCCAAGATCACAAAGACCATTTGTAGTGTCTTGAGGCCATTGTCTGAGGGTATGGATGATGAATTGGACTCTGATTTGGTCTCTGTTTCAACTGAAGACTCTAGTGAACCTATAGCAGAGACTCTGAGATCAGCCAAATCACCCTCACTACCTAAGGAGCTTCAGGAGTCATCCTCAGAGGGAGGTTTGGGTGTTGTTGTAACCCCAAACCAGTCAAAATCCCTTCCAACTACAAGGATTTGGAAGAGGTCTTCAGCAAGGGAAGGGCCTCAACTCTTCCACAACAATGACCCTACAACTGTGCTTTAGACTTACAGCCTGGTACTTGTCCTCCACTGGGTCAATTATATGTGCTCTCAGGCCTGGGGCGAAGCAGTATGGAGGAGTGCATAAAAAGAACGGGAGCCTGCGGCCATGCATTGATTATAGAGGGCTGAATCGCATAACGACCAAAAATCATATCCCCTTCCACTCATGAACTCTGCCTTGAGATTCTCCAAGGGGCAAGAGTATTCCTGAAGCTGCAATCTGGTCAGCATAAAGAAGGGTGACAAGTGAAAGGCTGCATTCAACATACCAACAGGGCACCATGAGTACCTGGACATGCCTTTCAGCCTCATGAATGCACCTGCAGTTTTCCAGGCCTTTATAAACTATGTGTTCTGGGGATACTCTCCATAAGTATGCCTTGGTCTACTTGGAAGATATCTTAATCTTCTCGAAGTCTATGAAGGAGCACATAGCTCACAGCAGAGATATCTTCTTTGGACTTTATGTCAAGCTAGAGAAATCCGAATTTCATGTAACTACCATTTCATTTTTCAGTTTTATCATCTCTAGTGGCAATCTCAAGATGGTCCCTACTAAGATCCAGGCAGTCAGAGATTGGCCACAGCCATCCAATATGGAAAAAGTCCAACGATTCCTGGGATTTCCCATCTTTTCACATAAGGAACTTCAGCTCAGTAGCAGTTCTGCTGACAGCACTAACTAACAGATCCACGGGCCCCTTTTGTTTGGACTACTGAAGCGAAGGCTGCTTTTGCAGAGCTCAAGTAGCAGTTCACGACAGCTCCCACTTTGGTTCCACGTAACCCAGACCTTCCTTCATTGTGGAGGTGGACGTCTTGGACGTCAGGGTAGGTGCAGTGTTGTCTCAAAAGTCACCTTTGGACAACACACTGCACCTGTAAGTATTCTTCTCCAGGCGGCTATCCCCAGCAGAGGTAAACTAGGACATCGGAAATAGAGAGCCACTCGTGGTCAAGTTGGCTTTGGAGGAATGGTGTCACTGGCTTCAGAGGGCCAAGAACCTTTTTATTGTATTTAGAACCTGGCTTGTATTCAGAAGGTCAAAAGACTGAATTCCAGGCAGGCCAGGTGGTATCTTGTCTTTAACTACTTCAATTTCATCTTTGCCTATTGACCAGAGTCAAGGAATCAGAAACCGGATACCTTGTACTGTCAGTTCAATTAACCAGAAAGAGAGGAGCAGCCTACCAGTATTTTGCCCCAAGCTAAGGTGGTAGTGCCAATTTGTTGGGGAGTCGATGCACTTGTTTGCAAGGCCCAGGAGCAAGGGGAGATTCCTAAGAAGGGTCCTCTGGGTCATATGTTCATCCCAAGTTCTGTCAGGTCTCAGGTACTTCAATGGGGACGTGCATCAAGAATGACTGCTCACCCAGGGATTGCCAGTTCATCAGAAGATACTGGTGGCCAGAAATGGTGAGAGAAGTCCGACACTACATGCAGGCATGCAAGGTGAGTGCCTGGAGCAAGGAGCCATGCACCCACCCTCAAGGGCTCCTTCACCTTCTAACTGTTTCAGACAAACTATGGATGAACATCTCAATGGGCTTTGTCACAGATCTTCTGCCTTCCAAGGGGAAGACTGTCATCATTGCAACTGTAGATCACCTGACCGCGCCAGCCTCAGGGGTTTAAACACTCTAACTCCTCAGAATATGGATAACTGGCACGTCTCTTTAAAGATTCAGGCCTGCCCTGCTTATTGGTGGCCATGTTTTTGTGCCAGGATTTTAATATTTAAAGAGCACCTGAACTGAGGTTCGGTGCTCAATTGTCAGCTCAACTTTGGATTCTCGTCTAGCATCTAGTTTAGAACCCTGTCTTTATTTCAGTCTCATGTCTCAATTCTAATCTCGGATACTCCAGCACTTGGATCCTAACTATCCTAGCCCAGTCTCTCGTCACAATATTACTTCATAATTATGTTATGATAAAATGACAGAAAAATTACTATACAGTATACTAATATTTCCATTATTAAATTTTATTGAAAAGTAAATATGTCGGAGTCTTATCTCTGAAATTTACCTCATTGCCCAAATTATCTTTACAGGTTGAACGCTTCATGTTTGAAGGTATAGAGATTCCACTGATACCATCTTGTGCTGTCTTCATTACCATGAACCCTGGCTATGCAGGTCGTACAGAGTTACCTGACAATCTTAAGGTAGGCAAGGTTTTCACCCATGGACATTTATCCAATTTAGTTAGTACACTTGTACCATTTGAAACAAAACAAAAGCCAGTAATGTCATAGAGTATGTTGGCAGGATGAGATGAATTAAAGTGAAAATGTGCAATAAACATACTTGTACCTTAATTCCATTTCAATAAAGAATTAGCATCTTACTTTCCACTACCTAGTGTATTGATAATTCTGAAGGTTTCTTCTAAATTTTGTTCGAATAACAGTTCTCTGCCATTACACTTTCAATGTGACTTAAGGTGCCAGCTATAGTATAAAGGTTGCATATTTGCCTGTGGATTAGAAGGTTGTTGGCTCAGCTCACACAATAAGTTTAAACAGTTTAAAAAGTTTAAAAATATCCTTCAATGTAAAAATTATACAGTTGCGGGAGCCAACTCATGGAAGAGACAGTTCAGGTTTTGTCCACCCTCTGGATAAAACTGGTCTACTGGTCTTCTTTCTAAGTTCTATGACTATGGATTCAGAGATTTGAATTTGAATATTTCTATAGAGCTGGGGAGTTTAAATTTAAACAATTAATTTGAGAATAAGAGCAAAGCTAGTGCTAATAATGGTGACTATGAAACTAATGGACTGTGATTTAAAAACCTCATCAGGTCTATGAATGTCATAGAACACTGCAGCACAGAAACAGTCATCTAGTCTATGCCAAACTATTAATCTGCCTCATCCCATTGACCTGCACCCAGAGCATACCCCTCCAACTCATGTACTGTACTTATCCAAATTTCTCTTAAATGTTGAAATCCAACCTGCATCCACCACTTCTGCTGGAAACTTGTTCCACACTCTCACCGACCCCTGAGTAAAGAAGTTCCCCTTCACGTTCCCCTTAAACATTCCACCTTTCCCCCTTAACCCATGACCTGTAGTTGTAGTCTCACCCAACCTCAGTGGAAAATGCCTGCTTACATTTACCCTACCTATGCCCCTCGCAATTTTGTATACCTCTATCAAATTTCCCCTCATTCTTCTGCACACTATTCAACCTTCCCCTATAACTCAGGTTCTGACAACATCCTTGTAATTTTTCTCTGCACTCTTTCAAGGTGCTGGAAAGGGGACAGTAACATCACGAAGGATCCTACCCACTCTGCTCATGGACTGTTTGTCCTACTCCCATCAGGGAGGAAGTTCCATGGCATCCACACCAGGTCCAGCAGGTTCAAAAACAGTTACTTTCCCCAAGCAGGAAGGCTGATCAACACCTCCACCCTCAGCCGCCTCCACTTTATCATTTTCTGTCAGTGTCACTTTATGTATAGACACTCCTGTGTCTAGTGTCTCTTTAGGGACTATGTATATACTGTAAGCTATTGAATATATTTATATTTATTGTGTTCTGTATTTTATTGTGTTCATTTTGATTGCATTGGGCTGGATTGACAATTATTTTTGTTCTCCTTTACACTGTGTACTGGAAATAACAAACAATCTTGAAGAAATTTGCTAAGTGGTTGGGGAATAGAATTTAGGTTAAGATGCAGAGTTTCTGATGAGCTCACAAGAAGTCAGACGCATTGAGATATTTTAAATAATAGTGCGAGTGATGGAGTTGGGTTGCTTATACGTTTTATTTACAATATCTGTGTTGAAAGGTTAGATGGTTTTTTTACAATATCTGTGTTGAGAGGCTCCATCTCAGAAATTAATTAATCACTTTTATACCAGTCTTCTAGAGTACACTTGGAACTTGGAGGGGGTTCCCAAAGTTGGAAAAATACAGCAGCAAGACAAAGAATGACTAGATCCAGCAAGTCATTTCTTTCCACTACTTTTATTGGAGATTAATTTGTGGAGTATCCATCATCCATGAGCCTCAAAGAAGCCTTCTGTCAGCTACTTATGGTTTCTCTTCACAACTCTGTGCAGGATTACCTCCCCAAGCTTTGTGCGAGCTTCCTGTCACCAATCCCCTAACCAAATCTTGATCATCTGCTTTAATTTCTTTCTCTCAATCCCATTATCTCACTCAATCTCTCCTTTCACTTTTTCTTCAATGCTGAAATCCATTCCATTGTTTGATCTTAAATTCCAGAATCTCTTCCTTGATTATGTACTTTGATTCATCTCCTATCAGCTTCTCTGAAGAGCACCTGGGACAATCCCACTGTAACCTCCAACCACAACAACTCTCACCTAATGGTCAGTCTGCTGGACTGGAAATAGATGTAGAACAAAACAATAGCAAAGTTTTGTGTTAAATATATTGGCCTGAACTCCATATCTCTGGAAATTCCTACTTTCAATACACATCCTGCATTGTTCCATGCCACTAGTCCTGTGTTCTCAAGATGTTACGAGGAATTATTATTCAAGCAGTGTTTAACACATCCCTGTCTGAGAATATTTCATGTTCAGTTACGTGGAATGTATGTTCACTGATTTGTTGGAAATTAATGTTTCCCGTTGTTTAGGCTTTGTTCAGGCCCGTGGCAATGATGGTTCCTGACTATGCCATGATCGCTGAGATTTCTCTGTATTCCTTTGGGTTCAGCAATGCCAAAGTACTTGCAAAGAAAATCACCACAACCTTCAAACTGTCCAGCGAGCAACTCAGCTCACAGGTAAATTAACAGTCTCAAACTAAAGTATCATTATTACAATTTGACCACTTAATCTTTCCTTACTGAGACCATGGCTAAGAATATGCTGGGTTATCTGAAGAAAAAGTTTTCTTTGCTTTCTAAGCAAATTTGATTTGGTATACAGTACCCTTTTATTTACATTGAAGACCATAAGTATAAGATTTCTTGACAATCTTTCATTTCTATGAACCCATTTATCTAAACAATGTCTTTTACTAACATAGATTCATTCACTGCATTTAGAATTTAAAAAACACTAGAGAAGTTTGTAACTCATCACCATGTGTCATTTTGGCTTTTGGCCATTGCAGTTTTCTCAGGACATGTAACTCCCTGCCCTGACATCACCAGTATAATATTAAATGGTTGGCCCCACAGTGTTAGACAAGGTCTGCTGAATCAGTACGGACATTACATGCCCCTGCTCTCCTCTCTTGACCTTAACCAGCTGAGACAAGGGATACTTAATCTTTTCCCTTCTGCATTCTCTAATTTCTGAGCTTTCCTCCACATTTTATTGGGAAAATAAGATTTTAAAAAATGCTGGAAACATTCAACATGGCAAGTAGCTACCATCAAGCTAGGACTAGGTAATGTTTCAGAATATCAGAATAGGATGTATTAATTCTGCTCCTCTTATTGAAGCTGCGTGGCTGAGTATTTCCAGTATTTTGCTCTTCAGATTTCCAGCAGACATTGGAAATCTGAAGGACAAAATGTTTCATTCATCACATACAGTTCCTATGTTGTTGTCTACTGAGTTTATCGATCAAATAGAAGAAACAAGAGAAATGTTAACAATGTTTATAAGCTCCATAGCGCTTCCAACATGAACAAGCTGAACACAAAGCCACATGGTTTGTCAAAGATTAATTTGATGACTAATTACTGTCTCTGCTTTAGGATCATTATGACTTTGGAATGAGAGCTGTAAAAACTGTGATCTCTGCAGCGGGGAACCTGAAGAGAGAGAATCCCGATATGGATGAGGTGAAAGATCCACTGGAAAAGAGTATTTATTTTAAAATGAGGAAGTAGTTCATCATATTTTACAAAATAGGCAGCCATGTTGAATATAGAATGATAGATGCATAATTGTTAATCTAGTACATAGATTAATTGAAATAATAACTTATTATTAAAAGAATAAAGTGATTGCATAAAGATAATAGTAGGAATATACTACTAATCTTACAAAATAGTTTCATATGGTATACAGTGTATAGTATTAAATGAATAACTATTTGTGACCATAAATTAATAGTCATTCTATAATTTGTGTATTATGTTTAGTGAATTATGGTTAATTGGGCCATCAGTTAATTGGGACAGCTGCTTATCTGGGACAACTCTTAAAGAACAGAAACTAATCAAAAAATACCTGAATTCCCTTCATTTCTTTGGTGCACTGTGCCGTTTAATTGGGACGGGGACTGTTGCTGAACAGTGTCTAACTGGTGTCAGTTGTGAGCATTTGTGTGACCATTAGACAATATATTGTGCTTAGAGTGAACAGTTTTAAATAGTGTCAGTTGTGTGTTCCTCTATTCAAAAAGCAAAGATTTTTGTCACTGATAGATGGTGTAAAATAAGCAGTAAGACAATTTAGAACTATTTTGCACACTGCGGTTTCAAATATTCAGACTTGGAGGTGCCAGAAATGGCCAGGAGTGAAAATAAGACACTACTTCAACAGTTAGGAACTACAAAGAATTTGAAGGTGTCGGCAATAGTCTTGAATGTTACAATGAAAATGAAGATTTATAGGAAGCAATCATCGAAAGCATTGTATGAAATCACTCCATTATCTGCACTAGGTGTCTGCACTGATTTTGTTAATTTACAGTCAATCAAAAGAACATGGCAGTGTACACTGAATGAATTCCTCCATTGATGACTATTAGGAACCAATACACAATTTTATAATACTGTAGCAGTATTGATGGTGTTCTAACCTGCGCTATTTCATTTAAATACACAATTTGTCAGCTAAATGATAATATGTCCTTTTTATACCTTTTTAACTGTTTCCATGAAATTTCAGCTAATCGGAGTAGCCCACTTAATTGGGCCAACATGCACTGGTCCTGAAGTGTTCCAGTTAACTGGAATCCAGTGTATATGATTAAAAATGATAGCAATGACATATTGGCCATTCATTAGTATACAGACAGACTTCTTAACTAAAATAAAATGTTCACAAAGTAATTTATATATGAATAAGAGATCACCAGAATGAATTTCGTGTTGATGAACAGATGGTGAATGTGTATTGAACTAGCTAGGAACATAATGTAAACATGATGAAAGCTAGAATAATTAAAGAATATTATATACAGTATAAAATCTTCAAGTTTTATTGAATCAAGCAAAGAGTGGCTTATATGCAAAGGGACATTAGTATATAGAGTGCATTTCACATAGAAAACACACCTACTGTATAAAAAATGTACAATGTTTAGCTATGATGCATAGCAAGAGTTTGCAATAATAAAGTATCAGAATATTTACACTTAAGGATAATAGATATCTGGAAGTATATTGAAAAACATTGATAAATATGCTGTATGTGGAAAGCAGATAAGAATATCCACTGTGCCAACACTTTGTGGTAGTTCAGGTAATGGAAATTTACTCTTAAAGAATTCATAAATCATCAACAAAATTTTGAGATATTGTCTAAAAATTCATATACAAAATTTAAAAATAAATAATTGGATTAATTTATCAGCTGGATGACTATCAGGTCATTCAGGAAACTCAGGAAGTGGAAAATAGGAGATAGTCACCCCTAGGTTACAGGAGGCAGGTAACTTGGTGACTGTCAGAAGGAAGAGGGCAGCCAGTATAGAGTACCCTGTGGCCATTCCCCTCTATTATAAATATGCCGTTTTGGATACTGCTGAGGGAAAGACCTAATGGGGGGGAGCCACAATGATTGGGTCTATGGCATGGAGTCTGGCGCTAAGGCTCAGAAGAGAGGTGAAGAGGACTGCAGTAATGATAGGCGATTCCATAGTTAGAGGAATAGGGACGAGATCCTGTGAATGCAATAGAGACACCCATGTGGTATGGGTGTCGGGGTCAGGGATGTATCGGATTGGGTCCATGGCATTCTGAACGGGGAGGGTGAGCAGCTAGAAGTCTCGGTACATTTTGGCACCAATGGCATAGGTAGGGAAGGCAAAGAGGTCCTGAGGAGAGATTTTAGGGAGCTAGGTTGAAGACTGAAAATCAAGTCTCCTAGGGTAGTAACTTCTGGATTGCTGCCTGTGCCACATTCCAGTGAGGGTAAGAAATCATAAACACAAAATAATCTGCAGATGCTGGGGCCAAAGCAACACTCACAACAAGCTGGAGGAACTCAGCAGGTCGGGCAGCATCCGTGGAAAAGATCGGTTGACGTTTCAGGCCAGAACCCTTCATCAGGACTGAAGAGGGAAGGGGCAGAGGCCCTATAAAGTAGGTGGGAGGAGGGTGGGAAGGAGAAGGCTGGTAGGTTCCAGGTGAAAAACCAGTAAGAGGGAAGATAAAGGGCTGGGGGGAGGGAAGCAGGGAGGTGTTAGGCAGGAAAGGTGAAGAAAGAATAGGGGAAAACACAATGGGTAGTCGGAGGTGGAACCAAGAGGGAAGTGGTAGGCAGCTGGGGGAGGGGACAGAGTGACATTGGGATAGGGGAAGGGAGGGGGAGGGAATTACCGGAAGTTGGAGAAATCTATGTTCATACCAAGGGGCTGGAGACTACCTAGACGGTATATGAGGTGTTGCTCCTCCAACCTGAGTTTAGCCTCATCATTGGCAGTAGAGGAGGCCATGTATGGACATATCTGAATGGGAGTGGGAAGCAGAGTTGAAGTGGGTGGCTACTGGGAGATCCTGTCTGTTTTGGCAGACGGAGCGGAGGTGCTCAACGAAGCGGTCCCTCAATCTGCGTCGGGTTTCACCGATGTAGAGGAGGCCGCAACGGGAGCACCGGATGCAATAGATGACCCCAACAGACTCACAAGTGAAGTGTCGCCTCACTTGGAAGTACTGTTTATGTCAATTTCATTGACTTTACTTCTAACTTCCACCCAGTCCTCAAATTCACTTGGTCTATCTCGGACACTTCTCTCCCCTTTCTCGATCTCTCGGTCTCCATCTCTGGAGACAGACTGTCCACTAACATCTTCTACAAGCCCACTGACTCTCATAACTACCTCAACTCTACCTTTTCCCACCCCGCCACATGCAAAAATGCCATTCCCTATTCCCAGTTCCTCCGTCTCCGCCGCATCTGCTCTGAGTATGAGGTTTTCCATTCCAGGACATCTCAAATGTCCTCTTTCTTTAAGGATTGTGGTTTCCCTTCTGCTGTTATTAATGATGCCCTCACCCGCATCTCCTCCATTTCCCGCACTTTGGCCCTCACCCCATCCTCCCGCCACCACAACAGGGACAGAGTTCCCCTTGTCCTCACCTACCACCCCACCAGCCTCCGGATCCAGCACATTATCCTCCGCAACTTCCGCCACCTTTAACAAGACCCCACCACTAAGCACATCTTCCCCTCTCCACCCCTCTCCGCCTTCCGCAGGGATCGGTCCCTCCGCGACTCCCTTGTCCACACGTCCATCCCCACGGATCTCCCACCTGGCACTTATCCCTGTAAGTACAAGTGCTACACCTGCCCCTACACCTCCTCTCTTGCCACCATTCAGGGCCCCAAACAGTACTTCCAAGTGAGGCAACACTTCACTTGTGAGTCTGTTGGGGTCATCTATTGCATCCGGTGCTCCCGTTGCGGCCTCCTCTACATCGGTGAAACCTGACGCAGATTGAGGGACCACTTCGTCGAGCACCTCCGCTCCGTCTGCCACAACAGACAGGATCTCCCAGTAGCCACCCACTTCAACTCTGCTTCCCACTCCCATTCAGATATGTCCATACATGGCCTCCTCTACTGCCATGATGAGGCTAAACTCAGGTTGGAGGAGCAACACCTCATATACCGTCTAGGTAGTCTCCAGCCCCTTGGTATGAACATAGAATTCTCCAACTTCCGGTAATTCCCTCCCCCTCCCTTCCCCTATCCCTATGTCACTCTGTCCCCTCCCCCAGCTGCCTACTACCTCCCTCATGGTTCCACCTCCTACTACCCATTATGTTTTCCCCTATTCCTTCTTCACCTTTCCTGCCTATCACCTCCCTGCTTCCCTTCCCCCACCCCTTTATCTTCCCTCTTCCTGGTTTTTCACCTGGAACCTACCAGCCTTCTCCTTCCCACCCTCCTCCCACCTTATTTATAGAGCCTCTGTCCCCTCCCTCTTCAGTCCTGACGAAGGGTTCTGGCCCGAAACGTCGACCGATCTTTTCCACGGATGCTGCCTGACCTGCTGAGTTCCTCCAGCTTGTTGTGAGGGTAAGAAATCGACCATTTGGCAGATAAATGTGTAACTGAGGAACTGATGCAGGGGGTAGGAGTTCAGATTTCTGGATCATGATCAATGAGATCTCTTCTGGGGAAGGTACGACCTGTATAAGAGGGACAGGTTACGGCTGAACCCAAGTAGGGGACCAATATCTTTGCAGGCGGGTTTGCTGGAGGTGTTTGGGAAGCTTTAATCTAATTTGGCAGAAGGATGGGGCAAGGACAGGCTGTTGATAGGGCAAAATTGCAGTCAATGGGATGAGTTGCAATGTAAAAAGCAGACAAAATCAAAAAGGGTGATGAATTCAGTAATGAAGGTGTTATATTTGAATACACACAGTATTCAGAATAAGGTAGATGAACCTGTAGCACAGTTAGAGATTGTCAGCTATGATATCATGGGCATCACTGAATCGTGGCTGAAAGAAGATTACAGCTGGGAGTTTAACATCCAATGATACACAGGACAGGTTAGGCAGGTAGTCAGAGGTAGTGGGATAGCTCTATGAAATCAACTCCTTAGAAAGAGGTGACATAGGATCAGAAGATGTAGATTTGTTGTGCGTAGAGCTAAGAAACTGCAAGGGTAAAAAGACCCTGATGGGAGTTGTTTTCAGGCCTCTGAATCGTAGCAAAGATGTGGGCTACAAATTACAATAGGATATAGAAAATGCATGTCAAAAGGGCGATGTTATGATAGTCGTAGGGGATTTCAAAATGCAGGTAGATTAGGAAAATCATGTTGGTGCTGGATCCCAAGAGGGGGAGTTTCTAGAATGCCTCACAGATGGCTTTTTAGAGTAGCTCGTGGTTGCTAGGGGATCAGCTACACAGGATTGGGTGTTGTGCAATGAACTGAAATTGATTAGAAAGGTAAAAAGCACCCTTAGGGGACTGATCATAATATAGAATTTACCTTGCAGTTTGAGAAGGAGAAGCTAAAGTCAGAGTTATCAGTATATAGTAGGTTAAAGGGAATTACAGAAGCCTGAGAGAGGAGCAAGCCAAAATTAATTGGAAGGGGACACTAGCAGGGATGACAGCAGAACAGCAATGGCTGGAGTTTCTGGGGGCAATTCGGAAATACATCCCAAAGAGATAGATAAATAAATAGAAACACAGAAAACCTACAGCACAATAAAGCTGTGCTGAACATGTCCTTACCTTAGAACTATCTCGACTTACCCATCGTCCTCTATTTTTCTCGGCTCCCTTTACCGACTGTATCCAGGAGTCTCTTAAAAGACCCTATCATTTCCGCCTCCACCACCACCGCTGGCAGCCCATTCCACGCACTCTCCACTCTCTGCAGAAAAAAACTTACCCCTGACATCTCCTCTGTACCTACTTCAAAGCAACTTAAAACTATGCCCTCTCGTGCTAGTCACTTCAGCCCTGGGAAAAAGCCCCTGACTATCCACACAATCAATGCCCCTCATTATCTTTACACCTCTATCAGGTCACCTCTCATCCTCTGTCGCTCTGAGGAGAAAAGGCCAAGTTCACTCAACCTATTCTCATAGGGCATGCTCCCCATTCCAGGCAACATCCTTGTAAGTCTCCTCTGAATCCTTTCTATGGTTTCCACATCCTTCCTGTAGTGAGGCAACCTGAATTGAGCACAATACTCCAAGTGGAGTCTGACCTGGGTCCTATATAGCTGCAATATTATCTCTCAGCTTAAACTCAATCCCACAATTGATGAAGGCTAATGCACCATATGCCTTCTTAACCACAGAGTCAACCTGCGTAGCAGCTTTGAGTCTCCTATGCACTCAGACCCCAAGATCCCTCTGATCCTCCACACTGCCAAGAGTCTTACCATTAATGCTATATTCTATATAGGAAAGGTACGTCACATCTGGAGTTTCTACAGTTGGCGGACGATTTCCCTCCATGCCTCTCTGGCGTAGTGGGGAACCGTGTACGAGGCAAGCTACAGCAGTGGTTTGCCACTTGCCTTCTGCCAGGTGAGTTCCCAAAGAGATCACCAGCTCATAACCCAGCACGGATGGAAAGCGTGCAGGGGAGTCGGCTGGACTCGAACTTGGGACCTTTCGACCCAAAGTCCAGCACTGATGCCACTACGCCACCAGCCGGGTTTATACACTTATATATTTATATATTCTATATAAATAGCCATAAATCTCATTTACCAAGCATAATATTTGCAGGTTACAGGATCACAGAAGGACTTCTTTTTCTGACCCACAAGCCATGCTTGGAAAGCATTTCCAAGTTCTCCTTCATTGCTGAGTTTCCTGAGCTTTGTGAAACTCATTGTGGTTATCATATGAAGATGATTGCTAAAATATGAGGCATATAGGTTCATTAACATATTCAAATTTCCCCCATTACTTGAACCCTCTCCCATATCAATGCTACTCTATCGCTGCTTATCAGAGGTGTCAGAGACAGCCCAAGTCTTTCTTACTGATCTTTATCAATGTCCATTCTGTGAGATCAGCATCTCAGTGCTCAGCAGTTTAATGCAATGGATCTTTATTTAAACCTATCTCTATTTAAAGTGATTCAAGGCAAAACTATGGAAAGAAGTCTGGATCCTCATTAACTTTGATGTAAAGAACTTTCTAATTCCAACATGTAGCAAGAAGGAATAGAAGATAAAAAGCCATATAGAATTAAACTGTGGATAGATCCAAAATAAATATTAAAGAAATCCCTATATCATGCAAGTCTTGACCATGTTTCTTTAAACTAAAAGCTCTGCTGTGTTTTAGGAACTGATATGTCTGAGAGCAATCCGTGACGTGAATGTACCCAAGTTTCTACAAGATGATCTGAAGCTCTTCAATGGTATTGTGTCAGATCTCTTCCCAAAAATTAAGGAACAGCCTGTTGACTACGGCATTCTGGAGAAATCCATTCGCAATAAATGTGCCAAGAAAAATCTAAAAGACGTTAATGGTTAGTCATTTTTCAAAGAACAATTATCCTTTCAAGTGGTTGTTTTGTAATGTCAGTAGCCATGCTATACACAATTGAAACCTGATGCATAAAGTTGATTCATATTGTCAAGAAAGCATACCAGAATATTAGGAATAAGTCCTACAAGTGTTTGATTTTAAAAAATTCATTATTTACATGAGGGTCCAAGTAGGAGGAGAGGAAGAAATATACTTCCCAGAACATTCCCCAACAGTTGTTTTGGGGGCAATGCCCATACTTCCACCAGTTCAATGCACAATATGTCCTGTGATCTCCTGAGGGATTGGCATGGATGAGAGCAGAGAGTGCAGCTATGGCCATTGCTGGGGGTGTATTCTGTATTGATTCCTAAAGGCGGATCACGAGCTCATGATCGGCTCCATTCCTCTGCACTGATTAAAGCTTTGAGCAAGATTAACATAGTTTAGGATGAGAGCGGAAAACAAATAGGTTTTCAGTGGCGTGTGCCTGCTTTTGACCGGTCTCTTCTCACTGCTGCCAGCAGGAGGAACTGCAGGAGTCTTGGGTCCCACACCATCGGGTTCAGGAGCAATTGTTGCCTTGCAGCCATTGGGCTCTTGGATGGGCTTCACTTGCCATAATGCTGAACTTGCTCCACAGCAGTAGACTCATTTTCAGGGACTCATGTTCCTAGTTTTCGGGACCCTTGATGTAAGCACTGGCTAATACAAAGGTACAAACCATATTCCAATACCTCGCCTGGGGTTGTTCTTCAGGTAATGATGTTGAAAGGATTTTAAGCAAGAAAGATATCATAGCTGAGACTCTCGATCCAGGACTCTCATGATCTCTATTCATGCTGGCTGGTTTCACCCACAACCACACTTCAATGTACTAAACCAGGTGCTATAAGTTGAAAATAAAGGAATGTAACTTGCATCTGCACAAGGTTGGCAGTGTTGATAAAAATTACATTTCTTCATTTTCAGTTAAATTAATCCAGTAGAATTTCTACAAAAGCAAGTGATATTATGAAAACGGGATTATGAAAGCAGTATATAATGAAATAAAATCATGAAAATACTCTTTAGTAATCTTAGCAAGCATCTTTATTTAATGGAAGTAGTAAGATAATTAAAATAAGGATTAGAATAATGAACTGAGTTCTGCAACCATATGAAATATTTCACGCTTTTATAAAAATGATAATCTATCAGTTCAAATGTACGAGATGACTGAGATGATAAAAATATCTGAACTTGCTAAGAAGGTCATGACATCTCTTTTTTCCACCTTGTGTTTTCAGCTGGAGTCTTTGCCCACTGTATGATTTTCCAACAAATCATCTTAAGTGGATGAAAAACTGCATGAAGCAATTTAAATTTGTTATAATCCCACTGGCAATGTTTTCAGTTGATAGCAGAAGCCACAGACCTACCCATATATTGTCATTTGACTTAAATTTCCTTGAGAACGTTACATTAATGATTGCGCTCTCTTACTTATACAGGCTTTGTGACTAAGTGCATTCAGTTATATGAAACCACAGTTGTCCGGCATGGACTGATGTTGGTTGGTCCTTCAGGATCTGGAAAGACAAAGGTAGGACACATCCTGCTGTATAATAGAATTATAGTCCGTCAAATTTAGCCATCAAACTATCATTGGAATTATTGTCCTGAAGGAGGGTCTCGGCCCTTTATTCATTTCCATAGCTGCTGAGTTCCTCCAGTATTTTGTTTGTGTTGCATTGGAATTATAAGATGTTAGAGGCGGCTACTTGCCTTTAGCCAAGTGGTGGCCGTAGGCTGAACATGCCAGTCATCATTTAAGACAGAACTGCAAGAGTTTACAAGAGAGACGACCAAATATCAGGTCATATCCCCCTGTCATTATCTCTGCATACTCCGCACCAACATGGGAAATACATTACTCCCACGTTAAAAGATTTCCATGCCTATATGGTATACTGGTTTTCCTATGTAAGCTACATACTTTATATAAAACATTCACGCTGATACAAATTTAATTGGGGTCTTCTATATTCTCATTTGAGGTGAGATTCAGAACTTGTGTGCAACAAAATTATGATCAGATTAACATAGAATATAAAACAGTACAGCATGGGACAGGCCACTCGGCCCACAATTTCGTGCTGATCCTGAAGCCAATTTACACTAAATATCCCTCCTGTGTATCATTCGATGTTTGGAGCAATTAAGAATTGTTTCTTAATTTTTGCTTTCCAAAACTGAAATCCATCTGACGTATCAAAAAAAAATCTAAAATATTACAATACTTTTCAATTTTTTTGAGCAATCTTTCATAAATTCATCTGGATTTTTAAGAGATGATTTTCCATTTCTGAGTCCTATTGAGTACATAAGCATGAGGGCACTTGCCACTGCATTTCTGATTCCATTGTCCTGGAAGCTTCATATATGTGTAACAAGATGAGATCCACAGTGAGTTGGCAGGTTGGATTCAAGACTGACTTGATCATAAAAGGCAGAGGGTACTGGTGGTGGGATTTTATTTTGACAGGTTTTCAGAGGGATAGTGGCACTATTAGGTAAGCAAGAATAATATGCTTCTCTGTTCAAAATTTTTATTTGTTCCCCTTATTTAGATTGATGTTTTTCAACTTTTTCTTCATTATCTCATCTTTTCTTTCATTGCCTCAATATTAATTTGTTCCTTTTAAGAAATTCCCTATGCCTATGTGCTAAGCTAATCTTTTCTTTCAACTTTATTTCCCACTCTCTTCCCCCTACCTCCAATTTATTTAATCCTTTGACTTGCCTGTTTACTTTTTTACAAAAAGCTATACCACCAAATGAAGAATGGCAGGATAATTAGGAAGATATACCTTAATATTCATATCAAATGTAATTTGTTTAATATTACCTGTAAACTTCAAAACATTCACCACCATACAATACCCTGTCTGACTTATGAAAATAGAACTTATATATCTCGGCCTGAAACGTCGACTGCAAGTCCTGACGAAGGGTCTCAGCCTTAAACGTTGACTGCACCTCTTCCTACAGATGCTGCTTGGCCTGCTGCGTTCACCAGCAACTTTGATGTGTGTTGCTTGAATTTCCAGCATCTGCAGAATTCCTGATTAGATTGGTTCAACTCTTTAAAACCAAATGGTTATACCATTCGATGTCACATTATTTCTTCTTGCTTTGGGTAGTGGACCTGCACATCACTTTGCAACTAATACTATGTGCTTCACCAGATCCTATTCCCTCATTCGCTCAGTATCAGTTTATTGTCATTGCCTTAAACAATGCAAAATTTATATCTCTATCTATTGTAGTGATCTTGGAGAGGGTTCAGAGGAGGTTCATAAGAATGATCGAGATTAACATATGAGGAGCGGTTGGTGGCTCTGGGCCAGTACTTGCTGGAGTTTGGAAGAGCGAGGGGGGATCTCATTGAAACCTGTCAAATATTGAAAGGCCTAGATAGACTAGACATAGAGAAGATGTTTCCTATAGTGGGAGAATCTACAACCGCAGAACACAGCCTCAGCATACAAGAACATCCATAAAACAGAGGAGCAGCATTAGGCCATTCAGCCCATTGAGCCTGCTCCACCATTTCACCATGGCTGATCCTGAATTCCACTCAGCCACATATACCTGCCTTCTCGCCATATCCTTTGATACCGTGACCATTCAGGTAACTATCATCTTCCATTTTAAATATACCCATGGACTGGGCCTCCACCAGAGTCTGTAGTAAAGCATTCCACAGATTCACCGCTCTCTGGCTAAAAAATTCCTCATTACCCCTATTCTAAAAGGATGTCCCTCAGTTCTGAGGCTGTGCCCTCTGGTTCCTGATACCCCCACCAGAGGAAGCATGCTCCTCATCCACCTTATCTAGTTCTTTCAACATTCAGTAGGTTTCAATGAGATCCCCCGCAATCTTCTAAATTCTGGTGACTACAGGCCCAAAGCTGCCAAACACTCCTCATGTGTTAACCCCTTCATTGCTGGAAACATCCTTGTGAACCTCCTCTGGACTGTCTCCAATGACGATACATCCTTTCTAAGATAGGGGGCCCAATACTGTTGACAATATTTCAAGTGCGGCCTCACTAGTGTCTTATGAAGCATCAGTATTATCTCCTTGCTTTTATATTCTATTCCCCTTGAAAGAAATGTCAACATTGCATTTACCTTCTTTATCGCAGTTTCAGCCTGTAAATTAACCTCCCGGGAGCCTAGCACAAGGATTCCTATGTCCCTCTGCACCTTTGATGTTTGAACCTTCTCCCCATTTAGATAATTATCCGTACTTTTGTTCCTTTCACCAAAATGCATCACATTTCCCAACATTGTATTCCATCTGCCACATTTTTGCCCTTTCTTCCAATTTGTCCAAATTCTGCTGCAAACGCATTGCTTCCTCAGTACTACCTACCCCTCCACCTATCTTTGTATCATCCGCAGACTTTGCCACAAAGCCATTAATTCCATTATCCAAATCATTGACAAACAATGTGAAAAGTAGTGGTCCCAATACTGGCCCCTGAGGAACACCACTAGTCACTGGCGGCCAACCAGAAAAGGCTCCCTTTATTCCCACTCACTGCCTCCTGCCTGTCAGCCATTCCTCTATCCATGCCAGTATCTTTCCTGTAATTCCATAGGATTATATCTTGTTAAGCAGCCTCAAAATCCAAGTAAATGACATCCACTGCCTTTCCTTTGTCCACCCTGCTGGTTACGTCTTTGAAGAACTCCAATAGATTTGTCAGGCAATATTTCTCTTTGCAAAAACCATGTTGACTTTTACTTATTTTATCATAAGTCTCCAAGTACTCTGAAACCTCATCCTTGGTAATAGAATCCAACACTTTCCCAACCACTGAGTTTAGGTTGACTTGGCCTATAACTTCCTTCCTTTTGCCTTCTTCCCTTCTTAAAGAGTGGAGTGACATTTTCAATTTTCCAGTCTTCTGGGACCATGCCAGAATCAAGTGATTCTTGAACGATCATGTCCAATGGATTTGCTATCTCTTCAGCAGCCTCTCTCAGGACTCTGGGATGTAGTCCATCTGGTCCAGCTAACTTATCCACCTTAAGATCTTTGAGTTTCCCGAGCAGTTTTTCCTTTGTAATAGCAATGGCACTCATTCCTGCTCCCCGACACTCATGGGCCTCTGACACACTGCTCGTGTCTGCCATTTCTTTGTTCCCCATTACTACCTCATCAGCATCATTTACCAGTGGTCCAATATCAATGCTCACCTCCCTTTACTCTTTATCTGACTGAAAAAACTCGTAGTATCCTGTTTTATATTATTGGCTAGTTTGACCACATTTTTCATCTTTTCCCTTCTTATAGTTTTTTTAGTTGTCTTTTGTTGGATTTTAAAAGCTTCCCAATCATCCAGCTTCCTACTCCCTTTTGCTAACTTATATGCCCTTTCCTTGGCTTTTATGCAGTCCTTAACTTCCTTTGTCAACCACAGTTGCCTACCCCTGCCATTTGAGAACTACTTCTTCTGTGGGCCATATTTATCCTGTGTCTTGTGAACTGTTCCCTGAAAACTCAGCCACCTCTGCTCTGCCATCATCTCCGCCAGTATCCTCCTCCAATCCACCTGGGCAAGCTTCTCTCTCATGCCACTGTAATTCCCTTTATTCCATTGCAATACTGATACATGTGACTTATCCTTCTCCCTCTCAAATTGCAGCATGAATTCAATGATATTATGATCACTGCCTCCTAAGCGTTCCTTTATGTTAAGCTCCCTAATAAGATCTGGATTATTACACAGCAGCCAATCTAAGATAGCCTTTCCCCAAGTAGGCTCAATCACAAGCTCTTCTTAAGAGCCATCTCACAGGCATTCAACAAATCTCTTCTCTTGCAATCTGACACCAACCTGAGGTTCCCAATCCCCTTGCATATTGAAGTCCCACATTACAATTGTGCCAATCCCCTTATTACATGCCTTTTCCAGGTCCCTTTGCAATCTCAACTCCACATTTTGTCTACTATTTGGAGGCCTAACTATGATTCCCATAATTTTTTTTACCCTTGCATTTCTTAACTTCACCCACAAAGATTCGACATTCTCTGACCCTATGTCACCTCTTTCTGAAGATGTAATTCCATCTCCTACCAACAGAGCCACACCACTGCCTATGCCTTCCTGCCTGTCCTTTCGATAGAAAGTATATCCTTTGACGTTAAGCTCCCAACTATGGCCTTCTTTCAACCATGACTCAGTGATGCCCACAAGGTCATACCAACCAATCTCCAATTGCACCACGAATTTATCCACCTTATTCCGAATGCTACACACATAATACAGCACCTTCAGTCCTGCATTCTTTGCCTTTTTGAATTTTGCCTCTGCGGTACAATTTAACTCTTTGCTCTGTCTGCACTTGTACCCATGTCCCTTTTGAATAGAGATGAGGAATAATTTCTTTAGCCACATGTGGTGAATCTATGGAATTCATTGCCACAGATGGTTGTGGAGGCAAAATCATTGTGTATACTTAAAGTGAAGGTTGATAGGTTCCTGATTAGTCAGGGTGCCAAAGAGATTATGGGGAGAAAGCAGAAGAAAAGGGTTTAGATGGATAACAAATCAGCCATGATTGAATGGCAGAGCAAAACAAATGGGCCATATGGCTTAATTCAGTTCTTATATCCTATGGTCTTATAGTTTTATAGAGATAAATATCTATCTGGTTACCAAAAAACTTGTGTTTTCATTACTGGCTGGAAGCATTATTCCTGATGTAATCTGTAGAAGGGAGATGGACAGTAGATATTCTGGTTTGAGACCCTTCATCAGGACTGATAACCAGTATAAAGAGATGTGGGGAAGGGCTGAGGCAAGAGCTGGTAAGTGATGGGTAGATCCAAGTGAAGAGGGGTGAATGGCAGATGGGTGAGGAAAGAGTAGAAATAGTGGCAGGAAGCTGGGAGGTTAGACTTAGAGGCAACAAGAGATTGCAGAAGATCAGGAAGGTGAAGCATTGAACTTGCCCTCATAAAACACAAGGATAAATATCTAGTCATCAAAAACTTATAACGTTATTGTAGCCCTCCTGGCCAGCCTCAGGGTCGCTTGGCTTGCTGTCATCTAGGGAAACAGCCCTCAGCACCGCCAAACTGGGTAATTAGTTTGTGTGGATGCTCTGTGATGTACCCCACCCCACCCAAATAACAGACAATACACCAGATACGATTAAACGATTTACAGTTTATAGATATTACTGCAACTATATAATTAATAGAGAATAAAATATAAAAGGAAAATAAAAGGTGCCAAACTTATCAAAGTTCAATCTCTTCGTGCACAAGCAGTTGGAGCTCAGGACCCTTCTTCTTCACCCTGCAACCCCTCGGACCACCTCGACCGGCCGCCTGGGACCAACAACAGTGGTCGACCAGACGCTCCACACGAGTCCGTCTCTGTCTCCTCTCCTCGCCGAACGCCCTGATCGGGGTCCAACCCTGTTAGCGGACATCACAGCACCTGGTCCATCCTCGGTCTCTCTCTCCCGCCTTCTCCCCCAAAACCCCGCGCATACAATATCTTCAAATACACCAAAAACAGAACAACTATCCCAATTGGTTCGTAACATATTCTTATCACACTCTAACCCAAAACAAGCTGCTAGTGCAAGAACTTTCTCAGCATTTAACATAACGAAGAAGCATTCCCAAGAATAACGTAACAGAGAAGCCATTTTAATTAGCCTATGCAGTAACATAAAAGACGAAACCCGCTTACACTCTTCCCCCCACCAAATAAAGTCATGTCCTCATGATTTCTAAATAACTCGCCAACCAGTCCTGCAGACACACAACACACACATACACAGATACACACAGTGACAGTTTTCCCCAAACAGTGGACCTTACACCTGTCCCACAGGCGCTACATAGGCTAACCTATCTGGGAGCTTCCTAATCCTCCAAGACCTCCGTACCCCCTCACCTAAACCCTAAAGGCTCAGACACTACTAGGGATACCTCGAGCCTGCCTGCCAACTCCTCTCTCACTCAGGCCACCATTACAACTCGGAGCCCCCTGACCCGTGTCCGGGGCCCCGCTTCTTTTCCTTCCTGATCCTGCCCTAACTCAGACTGCCCACAGCTAACCCTCCCTACTACAACTGACTCAGTGGGAGAAGGGCCAAAGGTCTCTTCCTCAATCGCGGGGAAGTTAGTGAAAGGCAGCAGGTATCATATGTCCAGCACATCATCCTTCGAATCCATATTCTTCCTCATTCCCACGATCGGTAGCTGCTGTTTAAGTTTCTCCAAACTGAAACATTTAGCCGGGGCTACCCCTTCAGCCTCCTGCAGTCGGGACGTCAGCTTCTTCGGGGACTCCTTCAACTCTCACCACAGCCTCAGCAGTTCTGACTCAGGGTTCTTGGCCATCTCAATCTGGGACGCAGATACCCCACCAGCTTCTTCCACCTTGACCTGAAAAGCAGCAGTTAAAGGATGTTCAGCTTCCAGTTTTTTCTTCCTGATGACGTCTTCCAGGTCAACTTTCAGTTTTTCCACTTCATTTAAACTGTCAATAGTCATCTCCAGGTTCCTTTCAAGCGTCTGCCTCCCTTTTCTGAGATCTGTCCTCCATTTCTTCACCTCCTCGGAAGTGTAGTCAAACTCCCCTCCCTGGGCTCTTGGTTTTCTGTTGGCCTTAGTCAGAACACTTCCTTGATCTTCCCCAACTTGTAAGTCTTCCAATCTTTTCTGGATCAACGTCTTGAGTTTCTGCTGATCCCTTCGAAGGTGGGTCATTGTTTCTTCTCGCTGGGTTAATTCATCAGTACATGACCACAGTGTCGGCTCGGAATTCCGTTGCTCCTTCTCCACGTTGACGAGCGTGAATTCCAAGTCTGCAATGGTCGTCCCACAAGTGCGGCACTCAGTCTCCGGCCGGCATTTCTGAGCACTCAGTTCAGCGGTGCAAATCCCCTCTCTTCCCTGTGTCTCATTCAGATTGACGACCTGGGTTTCCATCCCCCGGTCCACCACCGTCTGTCCCAACACCAGGAAGTTCAACTGGTATGTCGGGTCATTTTTCTCACATTGCACCAAACTCCTCCAGCCAAAAACTCCTCCACATTTGACACTTCGCTTCGGTCGCCCGGGCTCAGCCACTCGCCTCGCCTCATAGTCCCCCCAGCCCCCAGGCGAATCCAAGCTGTAGGCGGTCATCCACATATGCCAAAACTCCACACACCTTCACTTCCCCCACGGTTTTCCTCATGCCCCACGGGAAGGATGCAGGGGCTCCAGATATGCCCTTGGGCATCTTTTCGGATCGGAAGAATCCTAGGGAACTAGTAGCGGCCGTCTTCGGCTCAACAGCCGCACTCTTCAGGATCTGGCAACATCCACCCCTCAGATGCAGCACATTAAACCACATCGCATCATCCACACACACGCTGCCTTCGTCTTTCACACCGCCAGGGTCCAGTTGCTGCGACCTCTCTCTCACTGAGGTGTCTTCAGCGGTCAACTCCCCTCCCTCATGATAGTTCGGAGCATCTACTAAGAGGGTCTCACCCTCAGCTACTTTCCCCAGGCCGTACCACTGCTGGGTCTCGTTTAAATTCGGTACGGGCTCAAGGCTACTACACATGTCCTCAGAAGCAACTCGACACGCTGGGTGCCCAGAAAATGCCCCCATGAACTCCAGGGTCATTAACCAATCATCGTCTTCTGGATAACTACTGCCACTAGTACCCAAAGTCTCCGGTACCCTTGCGGTTGTCAAGGGTAAATGCTTCAGACACCGGTTGTAAAGCGAACTGTACAACAACTTGACCTGCGCCCCGGGGTTGAGGATGGCTTTAGCATCGCTTCCCTATATCCGTAACGACACCCTGGGGTGTGGTCCCTCTAAGCCTTCAGGAATAGGGTCTTTTCCTTTCGGAAGTTCATTGGTATATTGCTGGGAACGTGCTTCCCCAGGGACCCCAAGCCGTTCCCCCACTGGCCCTCCACTAAGTTTCCCGACACCTCTCTGATCAGCTGAACAACTGATCCCCTGAAATGATCCCCCTGGCACTGCAAGCAATTTAGCTGCCCTCCTAGCCAGAGAAGACACACTGAAAACTTTCCCCCGCTTTCAAATAACTGACAGCTGTCACTACGGTGTAAGTGAACCTGACAGCTGTAACACCGTCACCAGCCTGCCTACTCAAACTTTCAACCAATCCCTGTCACTCTCCCTCAACCGAGCCTGCCACTCATCTAACAACTGAGAGATCCACTCCACCCATGTCTCGCACGCCTCCGCCCCTCTTGGGGTGGACACTATCCCAAACGCCAGGCAGAGCCTGCCAGAACTGGAACATTTATTCACACACACTACCTCCAAATCAGACCGCTCTTTCCTCTCTCTCCCAACAGCATGGACAGCCCTGAGTTCCACCTCCAACTCGTCAATACTAGTCTGAACTCGAACAAAGACCTCACCCACCACACATACAGCAATAACCAGCAAATAACCCACAGAGACACACATTACTGATTTAAACAGGGCACCCACACAGCATACCGGTAGATCCAATCCCAGACAAAAGCCCACACAATGTAGCCCCCTGGCCAGTTTCAAGGTCGCTCGGCTCACTGTTGTCTAGGGAAACAGCCCTCGGCCCCGCCAAACTGGGTAATTAGTTTGTGTGGATGTTGTGTGATGTACCCCACCCCGCCCAAATAACAGACAATACACTAGATACGATTAAATGATTTACAGTTTATAGATATTGCTGAAACTATATAATTAATAGAGAATAAAATATAAAAGGAAAATAAAAGGCACCACACTTATCAAAGTTCAATCTCTTCGTGCACAAACAGTTGGGGCTCAGGACCCTTCTTCTTCACCCTGCGACCCCTCGGACCACCTCAGCCGGACGCCTGGGACCAACAACGGTGGTCGACCAGATACTCCACATGAGTCCGTTTCCGTCTGCTCTTCTCGCCAAACGCCCTGATCGGGGTCCGACCCCATTAGCGGACATCACAGCACCTGGTCCATCCTCTGTCTCTCTCTCCCACCTTCTCCCCCAAAACCCCGCGCATACAATATCTTCAAATACACCAAAAACAGAACAACTATCCCAATTGGTTCGTAACATATTCTTATCACACTCTAACCCAAAACAAGCTGCTAGCGCAAGAACTTTCTCAGCATTTAACATAACAAAGAAGCATTCCCAAGTATAACATAACAAAGAAGCCATTTTAATTAGCCTACACAGTAACGTAAAAGACGAAACCCTCTTACACTCTATTAACATCAAACTTCAAATATAGTTGATTATCTAAAAGCCAAACGAATCCATAAGTAATCAGATGGCACTATTTTTAACTCCAATATCAAACCAGGTATAATTGTCATAAGAAATGTAATAGCTGACGCTTCCCTCAGCAATATGCTGATATTAAAACCAATTATAATTAGTTCCATCACTTTATAATCAGCAAAAAAATGACATTTATTTTACAATAGGAATAGTACAATTTCTTTGGAACGTAAGGTAGTACATCTAATTTGTTCCCTTTGCCTAGTGTTATGAAGTCTTGGCAGAAGCACTGACAGCTTTAAGGGGGAAAATGTCGGTCAGTGGTGAAAAGTATGAAAAAGTCTCCGTGTTTGTTCTCAACCCCAAATCCATAACCATGGGTCAGCTGTATGGTGAATTTGATCTATTAACTCATGAATGGTAAGTACAATTGGTTTGTTTTAAGTCCCTACCACAAAATAACGTTGCTGCTGTGGATGCTGATTAACTAGACTCTGACAACTTGCATCAATTCATCGAATACACTTTATTTATTTTGCACAGAACAGCGTGACCTTGGTCACCAAACTCATCTAACGTTTGAATAAAGGAATAACATTTTTGTATAAAAATTGACTAGTTAGATACAGATATTGACCAGTTGGTAGGCTTGTGGATGTTCAAGTTCCTTATTTGCATAATGAGTCACAATTGCACTACAGTAATACAGGAATTAATAGCCAACAGAAGCTAAATGGTAAAGGCTAATAATGCTTAGGAATTAGTAAAGTAAGTAAGTAAACATCACTCTGGAATTTTTCATTTCCATCTATCTTGTCTCATTATATCAAATGGCTCTTGGTACCTGGCTGTGCAACGGGGAGCTATGCTCTTCAAAGACCTTTCTTCCCTGGATTGACTGCACAGTGTTTAAAACTTGCTGGTGCAAAAATTATATATGCCTTTGCAGAATATATTTAATAACACTATATTGATCAGCTTTCATTTATTATTATTACTCTGTGATCACAGATAGAAGTTTTGCATTTATCATAGGGCCTTTCATGACTTAAATGTAGTTCCAAAACTCTTAATTACCTAGTGAGGAGTAATCACCGCAGTATTGTCGGAAAAACAAAAAACAAATTATGTATGGCAAGTAACTAGCAACGTAACAATGACTAGATAAATAAAGTTAGTGATGCTCTTTGAGGGTATTATTCACCAGGACAAAGGAACTGGGCAAGACCCTAATTGTGAGGATTGTGGGGATTACTGAGAGGATCTTCGGGGTCTCTCTTCTGTTGAGGTATTTGCCAGGAGCACACAGAGCCTTTGGCATTGTCATTGATCCCTCCTATCTGTCCAAAAGTCTCTTTGAACCTACCTCAGGCAGGAGATACTGTAACATTAGGACAAGAACTGCTAATATGGGAAACAGCTTCTTCCCCTGGCCATGAGACCACTGAACTCCCTGCCACCACCCAGGTCTCACCACATATGAAGTGCCAGCAGTATTATACTGTTTACTTTTTAACTTGTGTCATAAATGCACCTTATTATTTGTTAATTTATTTGTGGTAATATTACTTTATGTGTTGTGTGTGTGAGTGTTTGTATACTGTGTTGTTCACCTTGGTCTGGAGGAACGTTGTTTTGTTTGCTGTACATTTGCACAGTTGAAATGACGATAAACTTGAACTGTTTCTTTGAAGTATGCCGTAGAATATGTATGTTTATGTGAAATAGGACACAGAGCTTCAGCTTATAATCTTGTCCAAGTGAACAGATCTTCTACAATGTAACAATCCCTCAGAATTGTGTTGGTTTATCAGAAAAGTTTTCAAACAATTTTTAAAGAGAGCATTATGAAGAAAGCCAACATTACTAGTAATTAAAATGCTTTTCAGCTTACCATATATCTGTCATTTAGAAGAGAATCTAAGCACTACACTCAGTATGTCTTTTTCCAGGACTGATGGCATTTTATCATCATTAATTCGTGTCGGAGCAGCAGCTACTGACCAAGTGAAAAAATGGTATATGTTTGATGGGCCAGTAGATGCTGTATGGATTGAAAACATGAACACTGTCTTGGATGATAACAAAAAGCTATGCCTCAGCTCTGGAGAAATAATCAAACTCACTGAGGTAGGTAAATAAGAAGAATGATGAAAATTATGGAAAATCCCCATGGCTCAGCAATCAAGTAGTTATGGGACGCAGCAACATATAAACTTGGATATTAATTTGATTTAGATTGGATTCAGATCTATTTATCACATCAAATCATACAATGAAATGTGTCCTTTGTGTTAACAACCAATGTACCCAAGGATGTACTGGGAGCAGCCGCTAATGTCACTACCTATTCAGCGCCAATATGCTCAGTATGCTCAACGGGGCAGTGCAGAACACAAAATGTGACAAAGCAACAGCAGCAAACCAAGCCTTGTTCCTCCCTGTCACCCATCCACACACATACACAATCCTCTATAAACAGTGTTGTGCCAGGGAATTGCTGAATTAAGACAAAATATTGAGTCACAGCAGTGAATGTGTGATGAAATGATTGTTCTCATACACTCACTGACTGTCATTACAGAATTATATCATGAGATCCATTGGAAGCCATGGAAACGATACTCTTCAGCATAGGTAGGCAAAATATTAATCAAAGCAAGCAAACAAGTCCATACAAACCATGACCATTTTCTTCACAAACAAGTTTTTGTCCTCTCTTTGTGTCCTCTCTTAGGCCTATGTAAGGCAAGAGTCCATCTTATCGTACAAGAGGGAGAGGGGAGAAGAGAGGACGTGCAGGGTGGGTGGGGTCTTTGTTTATGTTGGGAGCTTACTGAGGCAGAGAGAAGTTCAGACAGACTGCACTGAGGGAGGCTGGTTCTTGTGATGTGCTGAGCTGTGTTCACAACTCTGCAGTTTACTACAGTCACGTCATCCCTCTACCATTCTATTGTAATCATTAACATAATAAATTCCAATTACTTTAAATCTCTCTTGCCTCCACCCAAGCACTTTACAGATCATGCAACACACATCAAAGTTGCTGGTGAACGCAGCAGGCCAGGCAGCATCTCTAGGAAGAGGTATAGTCGACGTTTCAGGCCGAAACCCTTCGTCAGGACTAACTGAAGGAAGAGTTAGTAAGAGATTTGAAAGTGGGAGGGGGAGGGGGAGATCCAAAATGATAGGAGAAGACAGGAGGGGGAGGTATGGAGCCAAGAGCTGGACAGGTGACTGACAAAGGGGATATGAGAGGATCATGGGACAGGAGGTCCGGGGAGAAAGACAAGGCGGAGAGGGGAACCAGAGGATGGGCAAGGGGTATAGTCAGAGGGACAGAGGGAGAGAAAGGAGAGAGAGAAAGAATGTGTGTATAAAAATAAATAACGGATGGGGTACGAGGGGGAGGTGGGGCATTAGCGGAAGTTAGAGAAGTCGATGTTCATGCCATCAGGTTGGATGCTACCCAGACGGAATATAAGGTGTTGTTCCTCCAACCTGAGTGTGGCTTCATCTTTACAGTAGAGGAGGCTTTATAGATCATTCTACCTTTTTTCTTGTTAATATGGATTTTTCTCTCTCCTGTTGACTGTCTTCTTCCACAAACTTTAACCTTTTTTTTTTAGATTATGAAGACACGTAGTCTTCTTTTATTGTCATTTAGTAATGCATGCATTAAGAAATGATACATTATTTCCTCCGGTGTGATATCACAAAACACAAGACAGACCAAGACTGAAAAAACTGACAAAACCACATAATTATAACATATAGTTACAACAGTGCAACAATACCATAACTTGATGAAGAAGTCCATGAGCACAGTAAAGTTCAAAGTTTCTCAAATGTCCCACATCTCACGCAGACGGGAGAAGGAAGAAAAACTCTCCCTGCCATGCCGACCACAATCCGACTCTGAGTCATCTGAAAACTTCGAGCTCTGATCAGCTCTCCAACACCGAGTACTGAGCACCATCTCTGTCCGAACGATTCGACCTCCTTCTCGGTCGCCAAAAGCAGGCAAGGCCGGGGATTTTGAGGCCTACCCTCTGAAAGATTCCCGACCACACAGTAACGACAGCAAGGAACGGGCGTTTCAGAAATTTCTCCAGATGTTCCTCTGTGCTTTCACGTCCATTCTCCATCAAATCAGAATTATCCACGGCCCCTATTTAACAGATATGATATCATTTTTCACCGGAGGGCTGCGCACACGCAGGCGCGTCGCTATCTTCTCCTCCCGCTCCTGAAACAACTTCCTATTATGATAGCAATACACATCAAAGTTGCTGGTGAACGCAGCAGGCCAGGCAGCATCTCTAGGAAGAGGTACTGTCGACATTTCAGGCCGAGAGCCTTCGCCAGCATCTGCAGAATTCCTCGTGTTCCTGTTATGATAAATGGTTGTCACCTTAAATTTTATTCCAACCTCCACAAATACTGTCTGACTTGCTAAGTATTTTGAACATTCAGTAGCAGGGATTCTATTCTAAAGCCCTTGGTTTGTAAATGAACAATTCCCTGTGATCTATGTTTTAGCATTAGAGTCATAGAAAACTACAGCACAAAAACAGGCACTTTGGCCCATCTCATCTGTGCCAAACCACAAACCACAAACCTCCCCCATTGACCTACACCCAGAGCATAGCCCTCTATACCCCTCTATCTATCCAAACTTCTCTTAAGCCTTGAAATTGAAATCACGTCCACCACAGCTCATTCCATGCTCTCATGACCCTCTGAGTGAAAAGGTTTCCCCTCATGTTCCCCTAAAACATTTCACCTTTCACCCTTAACAGATGGCTTGTAGTTGTAGTCTCACCCAACTTTAGAGGAAAAAGCCTTTTGCATCTACTGTATCTATACCCCTCAATTTTATACATCTCTATCACATTTCCCCTCAGTCTTCTGTGTTCTAAGAAATAAAGTTCTAACCTATTCAGCTTTTTCTCCAGTACAAGCAACAACCAACAATTTTCTCTGTACTCTTTCAGTCTTATTTACACCTTTCCTGTAGAGTACAGAGAATGTTGAATCATTGTGGATGGAGTTAAGAAACTGCAAGGGTAAAAACAAAATTAAAGGGATCATATATAGATGTCCAAATAATAGTCATTATGAAGTTGTGATTGCAAAGGGGGCTGGAAAAGTATGTACTAAGGGTAATGTCACAATTGTAATGGGGAATTTCAATATGCAAGGGGATTGGAAAAATTGGGTTGGTGTCAGATCACAAGAGAGGGAATTTGTTAAATGCCTACGAGGTGGCTTTTTAGAGAAGCTTGTGCTTGAGCCTACTAGGGGAAAGGCTATCTTAGGTTGGATGTTGTGTAATAACCCAGATCTTATTAGGGAGCTTAACGTAGAGAAACTCTTAGGAGGTAGTGATCATAATAAGGTTGAATTCATACTGCAATTTGAGAGGGAGAAGGACATGTCAAATGAATCAG
This sequence comes from Mobula birostris, assembly GCF_030028105.1. Taxonomy (NCBI): domain Eukaryota; kingdom Metazoa; phylum Chordata; class Chondrichthyes; order Myliobatiformes; family Myliobatidae; genus Mobula; species Mobula birostris. The sequence goes on from NC_092385.1 coordinate 58,249,138, forward strand.
AATTGCAATGGAATAAAGTGAATTACAGAGGATCACTAGGGACCCAAGTCACCCCAACCACAAACTGTTCCAGCTGCTACCATCTGGCAAATGGTACTGTAGCATAAAAGCCAGGACCAACAGGCTATGGGACAGCTTCTTCACCAGGCCATCAGACTGATTAATTCACGCTGATACAATTGTATTTCTATGCTATATTAACTACCCTGTTGTACATACTATTTGTTACAAATTACTATAAATTACATATTGCATATTCAGATGGAGATTTTACTCGTCTATGTGAAGGGCGTTAAGTAATGAAGTCAATTCAATTCAATTCAAATGAGAGAGGAGCTTGCCCAGGTGGAATGGAGGAGGATATTGGTGGGGATGACAACAGAGCAGAGGTGGCTGAGTTTTCTGGGAACAGTTCACAAGGCACAGGATAGTTATGTCCCACAGAAGAAGTTGTTCTCGAAAGGCAGAGGCAGGCAACCGCGGCTGACAAAGGGGAAGTTAAGGACTGCAGAGTAAGTGAAGGAAAGGGCATGTAAAGTAGCAAACATGAGTGGGAAGTTGGATGATTGAGAAGCTTTTAAAATCCAACAAAAGGCAACTAAAAAAACTATGAGAAGGGAAAAGATTAAATATGAGGGCAAACTAGCCAATGATATAAAGCAGGATACTAAAAGTTTTTTCAGTCATATAAAGAGTAAAGGGATGTTAGAGTTTATATTGGACCACTGGAAAATGATGCTGGTGAGGTAGTAATGAGGGACAAAGAAATGGCAAATAAATGTAATGAGTACTTTGTATCAGTCTTCATTGTGGAAGACACTAGCAATGTGTCAGAGGTCCGTAAGTGTCAAGGAGCAGGAGTGAGTGTCACTGCTATTACAAAGGAAAAAGCGCTAGGCAAACTCAAAAGTGGATAAGTCACCTGGATCAGATGGACTACATCCCAGAGTCCTGAAAGAGGTTTCTGAAGAGATATCGGATGTATTGGTCGTGATCTTTCAAGATCATGCTTGATTCTGACATGGTCCTGGAGGACTGGAAAATTGCAAATGACACTCCACTCTTTAAGAAGGGAGGAAGGCAAAAGGAAGGAAATTATAGGGCAGTTTGCCTAACCTCAGTGTTTGGGAAAGTGTAGGAGCCTATTATTAAAAATGAGGTTTCTGAGTAGTTGGAGACTAGTAATAAAATGTCAAAGTTAACATGGTTCTTGCAGAGGGAAATCTTGCCTGACAAATCTGTTAGAGTTCATCAAATAAGAAACCAGCAGGTGGACAAAGGAGAGGCAGTGGATGTCATCGACTTGGATTTTCAGAGGGCATTTGATAAGGTGCCACACATGAGGCTGCTTAACAAGATAAAATCCTTGGAGTTACAGGAAATATACTGATATGGATACAGGAGTGGCTGACAGGCAACAGGCAGCGAGTGGGAATAAAAGGGGCCTTTTCTGGTTGGCTGTCAGTGACTAGTGGTGTTGCTCAGGGGTCAGTATTGGGTCCACTACTTTTCACATTGTTTGTCGATGATTTAGAGAATGGAATTAATGGCTTTGTGGCAAAGTTTGCGGATGATACAAAGATAGGTGGAGGGGTAGGTAATGCTGAGGAAGCAATGCAATTGTAACAGGACTTCGACAAATTGGAAGAATGGGCAAAACGGTGGCAGATGGAATACAGTGTTGGGAAATGTATGATAATTCATTTTGGTAAAAGGAACAAAAGTGCAGACTATTACATAAATGGGGAGAAGGTTCAAACATCAGAGCTGCAGAAAGACCTAGAAGACCTAGTGCAAGACTCCCAGGAGGTTAATTTACAGGTTGAGTCTGTGGTAAAGAAGGCAAATGCAATGTTGGCATTTATTTCAAGGGGAATAGAATATAAAAACAGAGAGACACTGCTCAGGCTTTATAAGACACTAGTCAGGCCGCACTTGAAGTATTGTCAACAGTTTTGGACCCCATATCTCAGGAAGGATGTGTTGTCATTGAAGAAAATCCAGAGGAGGTTCATGAGGATGATCCCAGGAATGAAGGGGTTTACATATGAGGAGTGTTTGGCAGCTTTGGGCCTGTACTCACTGGAGTTTAGAAGAATGGATCTCATTGAAACCTACTGAATGTTGAAAGGACTAGATAGGGTGGATGTTAAGTGGATGTTTCCTATGGTGGGAGTATCCAGAACCAGAGGGCACAGCCTCAAAATTGAGGGGCGACCTTTTAGAACAAAGGTAAGGAGGAGTTATTTTAGCCAGAGTGTAGTGGATCTGGAATGCTGTGCCACAGACTGCAGTGGAGGCTAAGTCCATGGATGTATTTAAAGCAGAAGCTGATAGTTTCCTGATTCACTGGAACATCAAAGGATGTGGCAAGAAGGCAGGTGTATGGGGTTGAATGGGATCCAGGATCAGCCATGATGTAATGGTTGAACAGACTTGATGGGCTGAATGGCCTAATTCTACTCCTTTGTCTTATGGTCTAAGTGACCAAAACTGCACACAATGCTCCAAATTAGCCCTCATCAATGTCATATACAACTTCAACATAACATCCCTAATTCCTGTACTCAGAACTTTTATCTATGAAGGCCAATGTGCCAAAACCTTTCTCTACAACCATGCTACCTGTGACACCACTTTCAATGAATTATGGACCTGTATTCCCCGATCCCTTTGTTCTACTGCACTCCGCATTGCCCTACCGCTCACTGTAAGACCAATTCTGGTTGGTCCTCCCAAAATGCTACACCTCATGCTTACTTGCATTAAATTACATCTGCTGTTTTTCAGCACGTTTTTCCAACTGGTCCAAATCCCACTACAAGCTTTGATAGCCTTCCTCACTGTCCACTACACCCCCAGTCTTGGTGTCACCTGCAAATTTGTTGATCCAGTCAATCACATTATCATCCATAGTATTGATATAGATGACAAACAACAATAGACCCAGCACAGATCCCTGTGGCACACCACTAGTCACAGCCTTCCAGTCGGAGAGGTAACCGTCTGCTACCACTCTCTGGCTTCTCCCACAAAACTAATGTCTAATCCAATTTACTACCTCATCTTAGAGCTTGATATAGAAGTAATTTGACATTTATAATCTTTTTTTTTACCTTTTTTTGAGGTGATGACAATGATGTTTGAGGTGGAGGATTTAGCAGTGGCCTCTCCTGCCACTGTCTCTCGTTGTGGAATGGTCTACTTGGAGCCCAGCATTTTAGGACTTAAGCCATTTATTGAATGCTGGCTTAGGAAAGTACCCCCAGTCATAGAACCCTACAAAATGAAACTGGAGCTTCTCTTTAATAATTTCCTGGAGGTCAGTATTTTCTTCTGCATTGGATCACCTCAGAGGTTAATGTTGTTATTGTTACAAGGATCAACCCTCAATAATAATGATCAGTTAGACACAGAGAGAATCTGTATTTACTGATGAATATCTTTATTGTCTCAACTAACAAGCATGTGAATTTACAAACTAACTATGTGCACACCCACTAGGTTTCCCTGAACTTTCACGAACAGTCAAAGAAGAGAAAAGGTAGCACCCATGAAAAAGAAGCAACACACACAAAATGCTGAAGGAACTCAGCAGGCCAGACAGCATCCATGGAAAAGAGTAAAGTTGACATTTCGGGCTGAGACCTTCCAGCAGGACTGGGGATAAAAAGATGAGGAGTCAGAGTTAAAAGGTGGGAGGAAGGGAGGAAGAAACACAAGGTGATAGGTGCAATGGGGGGGAGAGGGGTGAAGTAAAGAACTGGGAAATTTATTGGTGCAAGAATTGGGAATGGGGAATGGTGAAGCAGAGAGGAGGGAAATTACTGGTAATGACCCTCCTCTTCACCATTCCCAATTCACTTTACCCTCTCTCATGTTATCTCCTTACTTGCCCTTTACCTCCCTCTGGTGGTCCTCCCCCTTTTCTTTCTTCCATGGCCTTCTGTCCTCTCTTATCAGATTCCTCCTTCTCCAGCCCTGTATCTCTTTTACCAATCATCTTCCCAGTTCTTTACTTCACTCCTCACAATTGCACCTGTCACCTTGAATTTCTTCCTCCCCTCCCACCACCTTCTAACTCGGAGTTTTTTCTGCAGTCCTGATGAAGGGTTTCGGCCCGAAATATCAACTGTACTTTTTTCTATAGATGCTGCCTGGCCTGTTGAGTTCCTCCAGCTTTTTGCGGTATTGCTTGGATTTTCAGCATCTGCAGATTTTCTCTTGTTTGTGATTGGACCCAGGAAAAAGTATCTATATTGGCCAGGTGTTCTTCTTGATCTCCATGTAATTTCCACGTTTCCAATGTGGGGTCATCCACTTCTACAATTGTTGGTCTTCACAAAGTTGCCGCTCCCTGTACTCATGAAATCCTCCATTCTTATTCTTTTCCTTATCAGATCAACCTATGATGTTTCAATTTTGTTGGCTCAAGGTTATCGACTGATATATGTGAGCTTTTTATTGGATGTGGCCAAGGCTACAAGCAGTATTCCTTTATGGCTATCCATTCAACCATGTGCCTGAGGTGATTTCTTTCCAATTTAGACTGTTCAAACCAGTCTAACCAGATCAGCCTAACACTGGGCCCAGATGATCAATTAACAGACTGTTCTTTCTGCAAGCTTGCCACTTCACAAATTAAGAACTTCTTGTCTGAAAATAGCCTCGGGTTTAACAGATCATTAGCAGAAACTCCTTGTGTCAAAATTCTGTGCTCTGGTTCGGCTACCCTTGAACAAGACCCAGTTCACAAAATGGTGGCTGCAAGGACAGTCTCACAAAATGGCCTCATTTATATTTGCTAATTTGGAGATTGCAGTTCTTTCTGGCCAACACTATATTTGAACATTGATTTATAGTACATAGATGGTTATCTCTGGAAACCTATACAAAAATGTAACAACCAGGCAGCAATTAACTACCAAGCAGAATACTAAAACAATAATTACCCTTTTAAAACCAATATAGTATATATTACACTACTGCCATCTAAAAAACAGAACTAAAAAAAAGTTACAGATATTCAGCTATCAACCTTTACAAATTTACAGGTTCAGACACAACATGGGTCTTTCACTCTCTGGGGCATCTTAAGCTGTGCCATTGAGGCTGATGTCTCTGCAGTGTTAACCCTGGACGCTGACTGAACACCAACTTTAGGATTCACTGTGGGACCCTGTTTCAGTACTTTGTCTGTATCTTCCTTGTATTTTTACTGTGACATTCTCCTCTAGCACATCTTACAACATCTGACTGAATATTGGCATCAACTCTAACATCTTAGGAATCAGGTAAATAACAAACAATATGCACAAAGCTTCCTGAAATTTACGTTGACTGTCATTAGCACACCTGAATGACTTCTCCCAGATCGCACCCGGATGTCCGTGTGTAGTCAGGAGATCAAAATGCTCACGTGTTTTTATTCTCTTAAAAATATTTTTATCCGCATTATCAAAGACTATTGGAGTGGGATACACAATGCCCTACAAGACATCTTTAAATGTGAAATACCCTTTGAAAGTAAGACCATATATTTTGGGTATATACCTCAAGAATGGTTGAAAAGAGATAAATATTTAATGAATATACTGCTGGTGGCTGGAAAAAAGACACTTACTAGGAAATGGTTATTACAGGAGAGCCCAACTTTAAATGCATGGATGGAAATTACAATGGACATTTACAAAATGGAGAAGATAACAGCATCTGTTAATCATAAGTTGGAACAATTTGATTCATACTGGGAAAAATGGTTTAACTACATAACACCACATAGGCCTGATTTAATTCTCACAAATCAATGAATATGTTGTAAAAAAAAGACCACTCCCTACTTGTACATAGTTTTCTCCTTTTGCTTGTTCTTTTTATCCTCTCTTTTCTATAAGTGTATACCTCAGATAAGTATTATGTGGAGATTTGTGGCATACATGACTATATGATATATATGTACTATATCTGAAATACATCTTATGGAAATGTTTGATGATGAAATTCAATAAAAAAAATAAATTACAAAAAAAATATTTTTTTTTATTTCTGTCTGGGATGGAGTTGTCTTTCTTTGGCTAGGTTTCCTTCCCTCAGTGTGGCTGCACAAAGTTTCCAAAGTTAGTCCAGTGGGGTTATTTAAATAAACACAGTTTTGATTTGTAGCCAACTCTTCTGTGGTGAAAGGTTAGATGTTCTTGCTGATAATGATAATAATGTCGTCCCACTCATTTCATATACCTGCCCTTGAATAGACATTTTGCAATTTCTTCACCTCTGATTTTGAGAAATTGTTGACACTTATTGTGTACACAATGTGATTCTTGAGCCTCAGTCTTCATTATTGACTGTTTTTACAATCTAGCAAAATTTCTGGGTTCAACCCCATTCAATCTCACAGTTCATAGCATTGGCAATTGCACTGTCCTATCCTCATCACCAGTGGAGTCTGCAAATGCATTGAAGGCTGAACAGAGCTGTGGAGGCCTTAGGTACTTACATAGAACGTGGTAGTTTATTCATACATCTCCAGAGTATAGAGAAAGGTTTGTTCACATAAAGTACAGCACAATGTAATCCTGTGTTGGCAATGGTGACATCATTTAGATTTGATTACAGAATCCTGCAGAAACCTGTAAGGTTTCAAAGTCCAGTTTAACTATACAGCTTACCGTGTGAGAAGTTCCGCCTCTAGCTACCTAATTATATACAGTATTTGAAGTGCACAGGGAATATGAATTAATGAATGATCTCTGAAAGATTTGCTTGTAACAATCATGCGTTATTTGATTGACCTTAGATTTGGTACACAATTACCCCAGTTCCCACACTCCCTTTCATACACTGTGCCCCTTTTGCAGAATTTCTTGTTACACAATGGAGCCCTGGTACCTACACTCCCTTTTACACTCTGGAGCTCTGTTCCCACATTCCCTCCAACCCGTCAGGACCAGTACCTCCACTTCCCACTCTTCTTTGAAACTTACAAGGGTCTTATTTCTCATGCACCATCTGAACTTACTGGTTTCACTGAAAATGGGTTATTCTACTGTGTAATGTGTAAAAGGTTTCATTGGAAGTTCTTGGAGAATTAATCAGAATAACATACAATGGTCTGGAAAATCTGCTAGCCTTAAATTACCGAACTCCTCAGCACGCTGGATAAATGGAGTTCTACTGTAGCTAGGAAGCCATACATGTACTAAAGAATTAGATATGAATGAGATTGACTTTGCCAGAGCTTGATTTCGCTAGAATAAATTCTTATTTCTTTTGTTGCACTTCAGCACATAGGGTCAATGTCTCTTAAATAAATAAATTTATAAACCAAACAATCTTAGCTTTTCTTCTTCTTGTCACAGGAGTCAATTTTTCTTGTGAGGAAATCAGTGAATGAGGTGATCACCTCAATGGATAGCAACCTTACCTTCAGCCTCCTGAAATTGATGGATTGCTTCTTTAATCCTTTGATGCCAAAAGAGGTCAGATTGTAATACATAAATGAATTTCTTTTAAAAGCTCTACTTACAAATATAATAAAAAGGTAAAGTGAAAGATTGTCAAACTTGTTATATGTTATCTTCTGGCCACTATCGTTCTTGTCCATTTCACTTATTGGTGGAGGCAATAATAATCTTTAATTTAGGAAAGTAACTCTAGAAAACTGTGAAAGATCTTGATGATTGGAAGACTATCCACCTAAATACAGTGGTGTTGGTTGAATTCAGATAGCCGTCCGGTTTTCTTCAAGCTCATATTGCTCTGTATGTAGCTTGTAGATGGTAATAATAGTAGGTTAAAGAGGAGACCTCTTAACTATTAAACTAGTTCTAATCTCATGAATAATGCTGTAGATCAGTAAAGATATGCAGAATGTGTATTGTTTCAGTAGTTGGAGCATTGGTACAAAGACTTACGCACTTACAATGATATAGAGCAGAGCAAGCAATAATGTAAATTTTTCTAGTATTATTTGTTAAGGAAGAAGAAGTGAAATAGAAGACTTGCTTCTTTTCTGCCAAGATTATTTGTTAATTTACTAATGGTAACATTACGTTATGTGTTACATGTGTGAGTTATATGTACTGTGTTGTGCACTTTGATCCAGAGGAACATTGTTTCATTTGGCTATATACATGTGTACATGTAACTTGAGCTTGAGATCTGATGTTTGCTTTTATTATGGTTCTCTTTTACTCATTGATACTCGTGTCTTAAGAATAACTCTGTGACATCAGCTTAGTTTATGGTCATGTGCATTATTTCAAGAGGTGTGTGCAAGATTTTGTGTCTTGCCGGCTTTTTAAGGAATATGTATGTGCATTGTATGAACAAATTGGTGTATGTGACCCCATAATCTTACACCAAAGGTTTTTCTTTTGTATGATTATTGCCTGTATCCTAGCTTGACGTCACTCCACACCTTGTACAGGCCAGACTTCTGAATAATATTGTATGTTCCACTATAAGATCAATTTTTAGACAGTCATCTCCTTGGTGAAAGGATCAGGTTTTGACAGCATTTCTTCTTGATAGATTTATAAAACTGGATATCATTTTTGTGCCTTTTCTTTGCATCCTTTACTAGACAAGTTCATTGGTATCACATCAGCTGAGACCAAAACAAGTTAGAATGTGTAGTATTTAGATAGCCCATTTGTCTCTCCCAATTTTCCCAGACTTCTTGATTTAATTAATCAGATTTATTGTGTCATTGGTCAAAAGACATGGTTAACCAAGATTTCACAGTACTAAAATCTAGATTCATCATGCTGTCACTTATTTGAATGCTATTCCCTAACTCTGTCTAGAGAAACAGCTATTCAGCTAGTAAAATCATCTAGCCTTTGCCATCTATTGGCTTAATAATTTCAATACTCTCCTGGGCAGCTTCCCATTTCCTACCATTCCCCTCCCCAAATGCTTGAGCTCTGACTCTGCTAATTCTCATCTGGATCTATTCACTCAATATCCTACTACTCACTGACCTGCATTGGTCCATGGCTTGGCTCTCAATGTAAATTTGAATCTGAATCAGATTCATTATCACTATTTTATATGACATGTTGTTTGTGGCAGCAGTACAGGACAGAGACGTAAAATTAAAATAAACTACAAAATAAAAGTGCAAAAAAAGACTCGTGAGTCATGGACTGTTCAGAAATTTGATGGGGATGAAGTTGTTTTTGGATTGTTGACTGCAGGTCTTCAGGCCCCTGGACCTGCACCCCGATGGTAGTAATAAGAGGAAGGCAGGTCTCAAATGGTGAGGATCCTTAATGATGGATGCCGATTTCTTGAGGCACTGCCTCTTTAACATGTCCTCAATGGTGAGGGGCGTTTGTGCCCATGATGGAGCTGGTTGAGTATACAACTCTCTGCAGTCTCTTGCAATCCTATCCAATACAGGCTCTATACCAGCCTGTGATGCAGTCAGAATCTCTCAATTATGTCACTCACATCTTCATGATTGCATTGTGTTGGGTCTAGGAAAGTTTCTCCAAGATGTTGACATAAAGGAACCTAAATATGCTTTTTTTAAAGCTATTTTTTAATTAACTTTGCCCTCCCTTTCTCTTAACTTCCAGCACAAAACCATAAGAAATGTGAGCATTGCTTTAATTCCAGCTTCTTGGACATCCTCACTTCTAACACTTATGTCTTCTAGGCATCTTTTGGGGCTTGCTTCCTTGATCTGTCCTACCTTCTCCTTATGTGGTTCAGTAAAAAATCTGTTTGAAAATGGTCTGATGAACATTTGAAAATGTTAAAAGCAACATTAGAATACAAGCTGTTGTCCACACATACCTTTGCCTTTGAACTCCAACATTGTTGAAATCATGTTCATTGTAGAATTGTATTGAATTCTAACATTGTTGCCAGTACCTCAAAAGCTGGAATATCTCATCATCGATACCTTGCCTGTTTCCTAAAAACAAGGTATTACCTAAACACAAGTCATTGGTTCATCCTTTGTGTTTTCACTATTTTCAAACCTGGTTGTTCCATGCAAACTATATCTTGCCATTTCATCCGTATTTCTCAATAATAAAGAAACAATTTTCTTTGAACAGGGTGAAAGAGGTTTTCCAATTGAAAAGCTGAAGTTATTGGATGACTTAATTGAACCCTGGTTTATTTTCTGCTTGATTTGGAGTGTTGGTTGTACTGGCGATGCTCAGAGTTACAGTATTTTCAGCAACTGGTTGAGACGCAAGATGGAGAAGGAGAAGGTATATTAAAATATGATGGCTTATCGAGATAAAAACATTCATACTAGAAACTCAGTCATTTGTAATGTTCTCTTTCTTTCATGCCAACTTAATTTTGTATTTTTAAGCCAAGTCCAGCTGCCTTATGTATTTTTAGTTAACGGTTACAACATCTCCATATCAATTATAGAACAATCTTACTCAGTTATTCATCAATATATATTTAGTAAGAACAGTAGTTACGAGTGCTAGTTGTTAATTTTGCATGCTTTAATGTAGAGACAAATAAACATTGTCTGCTGTCATTTTTTTGGTAAAATTTTGATGCCCTTATTTCCTGATCAGATTTATCTCAATTTTTGTCACAATGGTGATTTTAAGTTCATAATGTTGTTTACAATAAATGGGGATTACTACAAAATATGATGGTCACCTGTTTCCAGTATTCACAGCTGAATGACTCACTCTTACAATGCTCACCAAACTGCAGATTGGAACCCTAAAAGCCTTGGGCTTTATAGTCAAACACTAACCAGATGTTAATCTGTTATCTCACATAATGCTCGGGCAGAGAAAAGACAGGGTGGGATGGGTAGAGAGATTGGTGGAAGATAGCGGAAATGGGTGATGATCTGTCAGTCTCAAAAGTTGGAAGGTCAGAAGAGAGTTGTAGATTGTAAGCAGAGGACATCAGGATATAGGAATATCATGGTGGCAGAGAAGGAGACAAAATTGTAGGTAGTTGGAAGCTGGAATCAGGTTTATTATCAGACATGTCATGAAATGTGTTGTTTTGTGGCAGTGGTACAGTGCAAGCCGTAAGTTACAGTAAATAAAAGAAAGGTAGGAATGCCCAATAAATAAATATATAATGTTACTGTAAGTTTAAATAAATAAATAATGTGAAAGCAAAATAGTGGGGTGTAGTGTTCATGGACCATTCAGAAATATGATGGCAGAAGGGAAGAAGTGTTGAGTGAGGGTCTTCAGTCTCCTGTACCTCCTTCCCGTTGATAGTAATGAGAATCGGGCATGTCCTGAATGGTGAGATCCGTAATGATGGATGCTACATGCTTGAGGCATGTCTTTTGAAGATGTCCTCAGTGGTGCGAGATTGTGGTAGTGCTGGCTGAGTCTAAAAGCCTCTTCAGCCTCTTTTGATCCTACACATTGCACTTCCATTCCAGGTGGTGATGCAATCACTCAGAATACTCTCCACCATGCATCTGTAGAAATTTACAAGTATTTGGTAATGTATCAAATCTACCGGAACTCCAAACGAAATATGATCACTAGCATAACTTCCTAATGATTGCATCAATGTGTTGGGCCCAGGATAGATAGGGAGAAATTTTAAGGTGGATGAATAATTGGAGAATAATAACCAGGAAGAAAGATTGCAATAATGGTTGAGAAAATTTAGTATGTGAATAAATTGTGAGATTGATTAACATTAATGTATATCATTGTAATTGCCCAGAGACCTATGTATATATGCACATCTCATGCATGAATACAAGTATAATTGCCCAGGCAAAATTAGTAGAATTATCAGATTCTCCCAAGCAGAGTTCTGTTAAGGTGTGCAGGAAGGAGAAAATATAGGAATATCTCCCATTTAAAGCTGGATATCTTCTCCACAGAAGAGAGGGATTCGTTTTATATAAACTACATAAAACCAATCACAATCACTTAGAGCTACATGGTCACCAATCTTGATTGACCAGGGAAATGTGTAGTTGTCTCCACTCTGGCTGAAATGAATAATCTTAAATGATCTTTTCCACTATAGATAGCATTGTGTTTCCCTGATGGCGGGCTGGTGTATGATTATCAGCTGGTTGATGCTGGATTTTCCAATACAAGTCCTGAAGAGGAGAACATTGAGAAAAGGGTGGGTTCATTTCTAGGTCTCTGCTACCAAGCATTTCACTGAATTGAATAGAGCTCCTTGTATAAGCTCATAATATTTTTGTTCTAATGTGGAACACTGGAATAATTAGTAATGCGAACAAATAATTAAATTACTAGACTGATAACCTGGGGATGCAACCAACTTTGCAACAGAGAAATCAGGGAACAGAGTAAATTAGATACAGAAGTTCAATGATTTAATAAAACAGCTTTAAGTTTATAAAAATGAATCTAATAACACATACAGGGAAGAAAATATTCCACCTTATCTGTTCTGGATCTCATATTACTCCAAGTATTAATTGCTCTCTGGAGCCTAGTAACCCATTCATTTGTATTAAAAAACTTCGACATTGATTCCTAATGAGCATGAAACCAGATAAACCACCTGGCCTTGACATTAGATTTAGACAGGCAAAAGTGACTCCCAGTCCAAAAACTCTTGGAAAACTAGATGTGCCTTTTACCATGGACAGAACAGCCCACCAGAGGTGTCAGCACAGTGATTATTCTGCTGGAGGAAGTGAACCTAGGAGTCCTCAATATTAACTCCAAACCCAAAATCAATTCAAAACAGGCTGGGGAACACCTAGCATTTTCCTAAACTGATAAATCACATAGAAGAAGCAGTATGTATAGAAATGGCACAAAACATACATTGAAGAGGTCAGCAAGAGGTCATAGCACCACCACAGATTGATCTGAGTAAGTTCTGAAAGCAAATGCCACACTTGATCGGTATCAGGTCCCAATGGAACTTAGATGAGGGTCAAATCAAAATAACATAGTCATTATCAACCTAACTACTCCAAATACATGCACATGACAGTAATGGTAGGAATGCACAACTATATCCTCACCCTGGAATCCCACCTTCAACAGAGGACACCTTGTTCTTAATGGTATACAACACAGCTAGCAGCGCAAAACTGGCCAAAAATGCTGGTCATCATTAGCTATAGAAATTCATTTCACTAAAATCTGTAGTTTCATGGAGAAGTGCGGAAGGACATATTGTGACCTGCACCAAGGATATCCTAGACTCATAGAGTTAAAGTACATGATAAACAGCAAGAACTTCTTGCAATCTGGAGCTGCTGAAATCCGGAGGTTTGATTGTTGGGGTTTTTTGTATTGCTATATTTACGCTCTATTCTTGGTTGGTGCGGCTGTAACGAAACCAAATTTCCCTTGGGATTAATAAAATATATCTATCTATCATCTATCTATCAGTTGTGCCAAAGCAAAGCTCTGTAATCCTACCTTATCAATTTATGAATAGAGTCATGGAACACTACAGCACGAAAACATGCCCTTTGGCCCATCTGGTCCATGACAAACTATTAATCTGCCTAGTCCCATCAACCTGCACCCAGACCGTTGCCCTCCATATCCCTCCCATCCATGCACCTAACAAAATTTTTCTTAAATGTTAAAATCAAACTGCATCCACCAATTCGGCTGGCAGCTTGTTCCACACTCTCATCACCCTCTAAGTGAAGAAGTTCTCTCTAATGTTCCTCTTAAACATTTCAGCTTTCACCCTTAACCCATGACCTTGGTTCTAGTTTCACCCAACTTCAGTGGAGAAAACACTGGTTACATCTACCGATCTATACCCCTCATAATTTTGTGCACCTCTGTCATATCTCCCCTCATTTTCCAACACTCAAGGGAATAAAGCCCAAGCCTGTTCAACCTTTCCCTGTCCAAATATTGAAACATCTGGTCCCTTCGAATACCTTCCAATAACACAGCTATTGCTGATGTCAAACTCACTGGCCTATAATTTCCTGTCTTATTCTTAGAGCCTTTTTTAAACAATGGAACAACATGAGCTATTCTCCAATCCTCCAGCGCCTCGCTTGTTGCCAAGGAGATTTTAAATATTTGTGCTAGGGTATCTGCACTAGCACAAGATCCAAGGGAACAGCCCTGGGGATTTATCCACCCTAATTTGCGTCTAGACAGCAAAGACTCCATCCTCTTCTGGGGGAGGGGTGTCCATGACCTCACTGCTCTGCTGCCTCACTTCTATAGACTCTGTGTCTGTCTCATGAGGAAATACAGATGAAAAAAAACCTTTTAAGGTCTTCCCCATCTCTTTTTATTCCATGCAACAATGACCATTGTGCTCTTCAAGAGGACCAATCTTGTCCTAAGCTATCCTTTTGCTGTTATTATATCTGTAGAGGCCCTTACTATTCTCCTTTGCCTTGCGTGCAAGAGCAACCTCATGCCTTCTTTTAGTCCTCCTGATTTCCTTCTCAAGTGTTCTCTTGCATTTCTTATACCCCTCAAGTACCTCATTTGTTCCTTCCTACCTATATCTGCTATGCACCTCCTTCTTAACTAGGGCCTCAATATCCCTCGAAGACCAAGATTCCCCAAATCTGCTATCCTTGCCTTTTATTCTGACAGGACCATACCAATTCTGTGCTCTCAAAACTTCACTTCTGAAGGTCTCCCACCTACTGAACACATCTTTGCCAGAAAGCAACCTGTCCCCATCTACACTTGCCAGATCCTTTCTGAGACCATCAAAATTGGCCTTTCTTCAATTCAGAATCTCAACTTGAGGACCAGACCCATCCTTCTCCCTAATTATCTTGAAGGTAACGGCATTATGCAAATTTTGGTCATCAGCCCAGTCTCATTTCTTAATAGACTATCCAGTATTGCACTCCCTCTAGATGGGACCTCTGTGTATTGATTAAGGAAACGTATCTGAACAATTTGACAAACTTTTACAGCCTTTTTACATTGTGAGAGTCGTAGCCAATTAAACAGCTAACAGGAAGAGGAGACTCCAATAATATCCCCATCTACATCAACAGTAGATCCAGAATGTGAATGGCAAAATAAGATTATTGCCACGTTCAGCCTAAATCATCAAATGGTTTACCCTTCTCAATTTCTTTCTGAATCTCCACCATTGCAGAAATCCGTCATTAGAAAATTCAATTAATTCCACATTATATTGTGACAAATGCTCTTATATGTTTGTACTATAAACTCTGGGACCATACAACACCCAGCTATAGTACTAAAGATGACACTACAAGCACCAGTGATGCCTGTAGACAATCTTGTTGTAAAGTTACAACATTGGCATCTCAACAACAATTTTGAAAATTGCTGAAGGACCTCAGCCCAAAACCTCGACTGTATTCTTTTCAATACATACTGCCTGGCCTGCTGAGTTCCTGTAGTATGTTCTATGTGTTGCTTGAAAATTAAGTATGTCTTTTCCACAGAAAGTTGAATAGATCCAATACACCAATTTCCTTTCAATCATTCTACCATCTGTCTTCAGTAAAATGAGAATTTAACCAAATATCCATGATATTGAATAGTTACACCCCTTGATTGTCTTATCACTAACATTCTAGTTATCACAATGGATGAGAAATTCAGCTACACTAGCCATGTGAATATTGTGACTATAAGGACCCAGTCAGAAGCTGGAAAACCAATGTCACTCACCTCTTGACTCTTCAAAGCCTTTTCCACAATTTAAAATGCAGTCAGGGGCATGATAGACTAGCTCAATTTATCTGAATGAGTACCTTCAAGAAACACCTTCCAAGAGCATTCAAGAAGTTTGACGTCATGCAGGACAATGTAGCCCAAATGATTGACATCTCTCATCTACCTTGTGAAGATGGCTGTGTGGTCAGATTTTGTTCTGACTCATTCTATAAGTTTGCAGCTGAAACTACCATAGTGGGCTGGATCTCAAATAATGATGAGTCAGAGTACAGAAGGAGATAGAGATTTTAGTAACATGGTGTCATGAAAACAACCTTTTCCTTAATATCAACAAAACAAAGCAGCTGATCTTTGACTTTAAGAAGGAGGACAGTGCACATGTTCATGTCTTCATCAACAGTGCTCAGGTTGAGAGCTTCAAGTTCCTAGGAGTGAACCCTGTCTTGATCCAACCACATTGATGCCATGGCTAAGAAAGCTCACCAATGCCTCTGCTTCCTCAGGTGGCTAAAGAAATTTAGCATGTCCCTATCAACTTTTACTAGTTTTTATTAATGCACCATATAATGTATTTTATCTGGATGGATCACTGCTTGGTATGGCAACCCGTCTGCCCATGACCGTAAGAAACTGCAGAGAGTTGTGGACACAGCTCAGCACGTCACCTCATGTCACCTCACCTTGCCTCCATGGACTCTGTCTATACTTATCACTGCCTCAATAAAGCAGACAGTGTAATCAAAGACCCCAACCATCCCATTTATTTGTTATTCTCCCCTCTCCCAACAAGCAGAAGATACAAAAGCCTAAAAGAACATACCACCAGGTTCAAGGTGCTGTCATTAGTGCTACCTGAATGCACTGTGTAATTAATGAATTGATTCTATATGGATAGTGTGCAAAACAAGCTTTTCACTGCATCTCATTACACATGATAATAACAAACCAATTCCAATTCCAATTCTAATCTCTTCCACTGCTGCCACACCATTCAGAAAATTCATGACAGTATTCACCGACGCTATTTTGACAGTATCTTCCAACATTTGACCGGGTGCAAGTGAGTACCAATACTCTTAGGTTTGCCACGTAGCCACACAGCATTATGATTTGGAAATATAGGACTATATCTCCATTGTTGCTCGGTCTAAATCACAAAACTTCCCTCCCAGCAGCATTGTTAGAATATTTTCACCATAAGCACGACAGCATTTCAAGAAATTGTGAACTACACCTTCAAAAAAGTCATTGGAGATCAGCAATAAATGCTGGCTTGCCAATGAAAGATCCCATGACTGATAAAAACAAAACTTTCACCATCTCCTCAATGTATGTTATTTTCATTACCAACATTTTTATTGAAAAATTCATAATAGGTTTTTATTGCATTTATCATTTACGTACAAAAACTTGCTGTCATAAAAAGACAGGAAGTTTCCAAGAGGTTAGAAATCTGTTCTTAGGAGTGTGCACTAAGTGCACAGTGTAATACAAATAGCATTGACAACGATGGAACAAAAGATGCTACCATATCAGGATTTTGTGCCAGGGATAGAATAAATTTTTCCCTTAAGCTTTCATGTATCATTTCTACAAGCCTCACAAACATCAGGTTTCTTGCCTCTCTAGTACTGTTGACTATTTCTGTGACAAGTTCCATTATGTGACAATCAAGAATGAAAATCTGAACATTTCATTATTAATATTGGCCACTGTATTGGAGTTGTTCCTCTCCTGTCAATCAGTAAAGCGATCAAAGTTTTAAGCCAAATTAAAGGATAAAACCCAGCAAAACAGGTAGGTTAGTTAGTGCATTCTCCCTTCTTTATCTGAACCTATTCATATTAATGCCCAAAGCTACTTGCAAGTGTATTACTATGTGGATGTCAGTTTTTATAGATAGCTTACTTTTCAATTAATGTGCCTCATTAGAACATACAGTACATATTTAATGAATTTGTGATTTTGGCTTTGGTATCACTTAATTACCCTGGTTTATGTAACAGGTACAGTGGGTCCATTGGATTACTTCTGCACCTGAAGTAGAAATTACACCAGAAACCAATTATTCTGACATTATTATTCCAACCCAGGACACCATACGCATGTCGCATTTGTTATCGATGCTTCTAATCAACAAGAAACCGGTAAGTTACTCTTATCAGTTTAATGGAGAGTGGAGTCCTTCAGATGAATTGCACCAATGAATCTTGAAATCAATCTAGCAAAGAAGTACAAGTGGCCCTATTGCAGAAATAAGGTTATTTAGGAAATAGTGGACATTTTAGGTTGAGACCCTTTATCTGGGCTGAAAGATATAGGGGAGCTATGCAGTATAAACGGGTGGCAGGGTGGAGATTCATCACCCTTGGGCAAGATGTAGCACCTGTTTAGCCCCTCCCCCCCAAAAAAAAATCAGGGTCATGTGAAGTCATGGTTATACGACCACCGATACCAGGCAGACAATCTCTGAACAGTATAGATGATGGCTGGGAACATACATCTTGTAAAGACACTGCCCAGAAGAAGGCAATGGCAAACCACTTCTGTAGAAAAAATTGCCAAGGACAATCACGGTCAAAGACCGGGATTACCCACATCATACAATACAGTACATGATGATGATGATCCAGTATAAAAAGGTGGAGCTAGCAAGTGATAGGTAGATCCAAGGAGAAGGAGTAAATCAAACACATTGACTTTAGTGATGCACAAATTAATCAGAACACTGTTGAAGAACTGAAGAGAACATAGTCTGTGGTAAGTTTTCTTGGCTAAACTCGTTCAATTCTTGGAAAAGATAACAAAGAACGAAAGAATAGACGGGGTACTATTGTGGATTTAGTACACAGGTTTCCAAATAGATAAAATGAAAGCATCTTGAGACATTGGAAATCTGAAAGAATGGACATCTACTTGTTTTCAAGACAGAAAGGATAGAAATTTGTGTGACACAATTATAGTTTGGCCATTTCAGAGTTTGGAGTTCCATTCCAGCACCATTTTGTAAGGTGTCTGTGTAGGTTCTCCTTATGGAATGGGTTTTCCCCAAGTGCTCCAGTTTCTCCACAGTCCAAAGACATACCAGATAGGTTAATTAATCATTGTAAATTGTCCCATTATTAGGTAGGGGTTATTCAGGGTTGTGGGGTTGCTGGAGCAGTGTG
Source organism: Mobula birostris (assembly GCF_030028105.1). NCBI lineage: Eukaryota > Metazoa > Chordata > Chondrichthyes > Myliobatiformes > Myliobatidae > Mobula > Mobula birostris. The sequence continues at coordinate 58,267,919 of NC_092385.1, forward strand.
ATGCAAAGGGCTGGAAGGACTTGCTCCATGCTGTATCACTAAATAAATAAATTCACTGTAGGACAAAGTGGAATATGGGAATCCACAAGAATTAGTGAGAGGACTATTGCTTTTCACAATTTTTGTTAACAATTTAGACCAGAGTTTAAAATATATATTCCAAATGTATGATAGCAATAAACTTATTCCACCAATTAAATACAAAATGACTCATATATAACTTAACTAAATCTGCCCACGTTGGTCTGTAACTTTTAAAACCCAAGTATAATGGAAACCTAACAATTTTACATTTTCATTTAACTTTACCTAAAAATATAGAAGGTATGAATGTACCGGTGAACTTACAAAATTGGTTAATTTGTCTTGTTTAAATTGAAGGAGTTTCTACAAGTGATAGCATTTTCTGTACCATCTTCCATTACAAGAAAGAAGCCTAGAAAAGTAATCAGTATATGTTTTTGCGGGGATCTTATTTCTTACATTAAAAACATTATGCTTTTCTATACTAATACTTTTGATTTTTGTTATTAATATTCTCAAACATTAATCTTGAAGTTTATTATTTTCTTTCACCCTCATAAGGTGCTATGCATTGGACCAACAGGAACTGGAAAGACCATTGTCATCTCTGACAAACTTCTTAAAAAAATGCATCCCGATTACATTTCCCATTTTCTGATATTTTCAGCTCGTACCTCGGCTAATCAAACACAGGATTTTATTGACAGCAAACTTGATAAGAGGTAAGTTTGTGGATAATATACTGTAGAATTTAAAGAATTCAGCAATTCACATCAGCTGAGTAAAACATCAAGCATGTTTTAGCTTCTAAAATGATGGCAATTTTAGTCAAGTTTTCCATTAGCTCTGACCACCACCTTCTTCATGTTACAGAGGAAGAATTCACTGCTCTTGGATAATCATGTATCTGATGCAAATATTATATTTCATACCACAATGTCTGCCTAATTGTATGTATTGGAATATATAGTATATGGTTATGAAATAATTCTAGTGCACATGTTTTCTAATAATAATCATAATTTTTTTTGTTTTTTTTCTATTTTTCCTTAGCTTCTGAAAGTGCATGGTTTATGATAATATGTAGTTTACGAAACTACAACTATTGGAAACAATATTAATTTGATATTGCCTATGAGCACACACTCACATGTTTTCTGCAGCTCATGCCAAATTTAATCACACCAGCAGGCTGGAAAACATTATTTAATATGCTACTACCAACCTTGATGGGATCAATCAACATTATTTTCCTCCTTAACAGATAATATACTCTGATGCCAACACGTTTATGTGCAGTAGATGCTAATTCATTGCCAATGCATTAACCAGATTACCTGAAATTGTCAAGGATAAATGATCATCTTCTTAAAATCAATGTGACTGTAAACTGGAGACAATTACTAACTAAGGTGGGAAAAGTCAAGCCAATGCCTGAAATAGCCATTGGGTTTAATGAAGAGATCAAAGAAGATTGCATCTTTACACCTCAATTTGGATAATTTCCTTTTCATGTTGTATCTTGAAGGCAGTCTGCAGACTATGTTGACTATGTTTAGCTGACTATGTTGTGTAATAGCTTAATGTTCCTTAGCAGCCCAATTCTTTTCAATGAAGTTTCAAACAAGCACATGAAGTAGCATCTAGTGCTTCATTCACACAGGGGTCCTGGATGGAATTGGAATTGGCTTAATATTGTCATGTGTATGAAGTGGAGTGAAAAGCTTGTATTCCACTGTTCATAAAGATCTATTCATTACACGGTGTATCGAGATAGTGCAAATATTAAACAATAACAATGCAGAATAAAGTGCAACAGCTACAGAGAAAGTACAGTGCAGCTAGACAATAATAAATCAGCCATGAATGGCAGAGCAGACTAGATGGGCTGATTGGCCTAATTTGCTCTTATGTCTTGTGATCTTACCGTATAATAATGTGCAAGATTATAACAAGGTAGATTGTGACGTCGAGAGTTCATCTTATTGTATTAGGAACCATTCAAAAGTCTTATAAGAGCAGAGTGGAAGCTGGCCTTGATCCTGTTGGTACATGCTTTCAATCCTTTGTATCACTGCTTGATGGAAGAGGGGAGAAGAGAAAATGTTCGGGGTGGGTAGAGTCCTTGATTATGCTAGGTGCTTTACTGAAGCAGTGGTAAGTATTGACAGAACTCATGATGAGGAGGCTGATTCCTATACCAGCACAGAAGGTGGTGATCTTCTGATGCAGATTATTTGCATGCATACTGATACCATATGCATTATGGTGTCCAATTTATCCTGTAGAGTGCAGAAGGGTTGAATTTCCCCAAGGCTGAGTTCTACATCATTCCTTTTGCATTGCTTCCAACGATCAAAAGCTTTTCATGCCTTTGATAGATGGAAGCAATGCAAAAGACAAAACATTAACATGCTTACCATTTTCCTTACAGTAAAAGTTAAACTAGTTTTACCAACTGTAATGTTTCTTTAGGTCCTCTTTTAAGATATTGATTTTCCTCATCACTCAAGACTTTTTTTCTCAGGCGCAAAGGTGTGTTTGGACCTCCTCTTGGGAAGTATTTTATATTTTTCATTGATGACCTGAATATGCCAGCTCTCGAGATATATGGAGCCCAGCCTCCCATTGAAATATTGCGGCAATGGATGGATCATAAAGGCTGGTATGACAGAAAACAGATCGGTATGTGTTGACCTTTCTGATTTTGTTCTGATACGCATTTATCTACTGCAAAGCTATTAGTAACTATGAAACTATAAGACCCAGTTAATTTCTGAAATAAATCACACCATCCTTATTCATTTGGCCTTATTAACTCCGAACAACCCTTGATATATTTCAGCAAAGTAAATCACACTTGTGGTTGGATAATAAATTTTAGACAAGACAATAACTTCTGTATTCCATGAGAAAAAGAAATCTCACTAGCCTTGATCTTTCATCTTCTCACCCCAGAACCAGCAATTTCCCAGAAATTAAAACAAATATGCATGGTCTGGCTGCCAGTGCAAGAAGAATAGCAGAAAATGTCATCAGTGTAACATTCAAATACTAAGGAAAATAATTGAGTTTGTACTGCATTATTATGTCAAACTACACTTTTCACTCTTTGGTTTCAGTTTCATGGTACAAATTTTCAGAAATTGCTGAAGAAATTCATGGTGTATCTTGAAATAGAGGGACTTTCAAATCAGAAAATGAGAGAGAAATCAGGTAGTAAGGCCACAAACTTTAACACCGCTTTTTCTTAAGATTTCCAAAGAGATGTATTTTCACCCTGTTTTTCCATGTCAGCATCTGTGATAGGTGAGTGAGTCTGAAATAGGGTTGTAGTCTGCCAACTAAACCCAAGTGCTCTGGGCGTATGGGTATGCCTGGAAATATGGCTATAAATACATTTACCAAGAGCTGAACACTACACAAATCAAAGATTATCAGGAGGAGGAGGTGCTCAACTGCATTCCAACAGGTAGAGTTGGAATTCATGACAATAAGAAGTAAGTGAACTGAAAAATAAAATATGGTACAGAGTCGAGGAATAGAAGATGATGCAAAGGTAAAATTAAATGAACTGGGATGAAGTTTATTTGAAGCACAATCTAGCATAGGCATGAATGGTCTATTTATGTTCTGCAATGCTTTATGGTTTTAACATTTGTTTTCAGCCCTCCTTTCCAAGCTGCCAGAAACTAGGGTGACCTTCTAGCATATGGGTGTGTTGAAGGGTTGATGCGCAGTCAGTGCCGCAAGTTTGGATTGCAGAAATGAGCTTTTCCTTTATGGCACATATAGTTCTCAGCCAACAAGGAAACTCTTCAATGGATTTTAATAAACCAGGAAGCTGCTGAGGGTATACCAAATGCCTGGTAATTAAACAGTGATATATGTCTAATGCATAGGACCCAATTTATAGGTGTTACTAAGTCATGCAAATGCCTCAGCCACCAAAATAGAGCCCTAGTTAAAGGCGAAGTGGGTAGAGACATTTTGAGAACAAAGCCTTTTGGAAGATGATTTTAAGTGTGCTTTCCCTCTTCCTCCAGCTCAGATGAGTTAAATTTGTCCCCTTGGGGTTAATGGGAGTATTGGCAAAATGATGTTTGAAACACTGCTGAAAATAAGCAAGATCTAAGGATTCCCATGAAAACTATCTGAATGGAGTGGAAGGTGTAATGTCTAATCAAATATTCACTTGTCAGACCTCAAACTGGTAGGAATGTAATACGAGTCATTTAGCTTTGTTCATAGTTTACACGTGCCCTATTTTGCAGGAAAATTTAAGCAACTTATGGATATCAACTTTGTGTGCGCCATGGGTCCACCAGGAGGAGGGCGAAACCCGATTACTGCACGATTCTCTCGTCATTTCAATTATCTGTCCTTTGTTGAAATGAATGACAGCAGCAAACTGAAGATATTCTCCACAATCTTGGATAGTTGGTTGGGTGAGTTCTTCAGATAGAAATGATTTTTATTTAATATTCAATGAAAATATAGGACATGAAGTGAAGTTTTGGAGATGAGAAGCTGAAAGTGAAAGACCTTGTGAGGGAACAATGAAATGTAAAAAGTGGAATTTCAGCATCTTACACGGTGGAAGGAGGCCATTCTTTCTATTGTGCCTGTCTTAGCTCTTTGAAGGACCTTGCAATCAACTCTACACTTGGAATAACCTCCTCCTTCTCCCTCATAATATCCAGTTCCCTTTTGAAGGTCATTATTGAACCTGCTTCCTCAATTCAGTCTGGATTAAAAAATCCAACCATGTAATATCGTTTTCCCAAAAAAATTCATAATCTGAAAATAAACCAAATTATATTTTGATCTAAAATGTTGTAGATTATATTAATATGTATAAATGATACCAATGGGGTACACCTAATAATATTTGAGATTGTACAAGAAAATTTGCACACTTGACAGTTGAGGCAAACAAGCCATAATACTAAAAAATGTAAATCACCCACTTTTTGTAGATCAATCAGAATTGTCACACACTCCTAAAATATCAGTAGGGTAAAAGAGCACAGGAAGCTAAAGATGTAAGTAAACAAATTTTTAAAAGCAGCATCATTTGTCAGCAAAAAAGTTAAATATCTTACCAAACCCTGATATAAATTTTTAATTAAATTCAAAAGTATCAAAGTTAATTAAAACTTAGTACTGTTCACATTTCTGTTCTACATCACAAAATGGATATGGACACTGTGAAAAACAGATTAACAAGAACGGAACTGAGTGATTCTAGTCTTTGCTAAAGATTAAACAGATTGTAGCTTCTTTTTTTAAAAAAAGAGGGGACTTAAAAGAATACTAATAGAAATCCTTATAGGATGAATGGGCCAGATGGGATTAATACTCCAAAAATAGGCACCATAAGTCTAAGATAGTTTCTAACAGTAAGCAGTTTAGATGTATTCAAATGGAAAACAGGAAATAAATAGAAAGGTAAGCTGAATGCTAATTTTCCCTTTAATTATAACTTTCTTATTTAAATAAGTAAAAGTGTGTATTTTTATACCTTATTATTAAAACAATTTTCTAAGTATTGAGCCCTGCTTTGCAAAATTGCCCAACAGAACCAACATTGAAGAATCAGATGTGATTTGATGTACGTATTCCAAAACAAAAGCAGAAACTCAGCATGTTTTATCATTGCCAGATCTCTAATCTTCACTCTCAATAAACATCATGCTGTCTAATTTACTACTCTTAAACAAGCTGCAAGATGGTATCAAGATAAACTGCCAAGATGACCAGAGAACATCCAGCCCTCAATGCATTTTTGCTCCTTACATGTGTTTGATGATGAACTTTGTATCTGATTGTGGGGATAATGTGATTTACGCTAGATTAAATGTTCCTAAAAGTGAGTTTGGTCTTCAACCCTGCCAATGCTAATCTACGCATAACTCTCACCATTGCCATCCTCTCACCTTGTGGACGTAATGTGAGAGAAAGGGCAGGAGTTGGCCATGTGTCCCATCAGCCTGCTCTGTTTTTTCAATAAGCTGATGACCAACCTGAACACCATTTCAGCCTGTTTCCCCCAGAACCTTTGATTGAATCATTGCCAAAAAGAAAATAATTCAGCCTCCACAACATTCTAGATTAGGAAATTAAAAATTCACAATAATCTTGAGAAAAGAAATTTCTCCATTTCTTAAATGGGTGACACCTTATTCTGAAATTATGGCCCCAGTTCTAGATTCCTTCACTAAATTAAGTACCTTCTCAACATCTACCATGTCAACCTTATATTTTACAATATAGCACCTCCCATTCTCCATTAGTCAAATCATTAAGGACCAAGCTGCTCACTTTTTCCGTGAAGGCAATCCCCTTCATCTCAGGAATCAACCAAGTGAATCTTCTCTGCCCTGTCTCCAATACACACCTATCCAATCTCAAATGGGCAAATGAAATCTGTATTCGGTTCTATGACTGGACTTTTGCCATTTCCTGTAAAGGAAAAACAAGACTTTGTTGCTTTTCTACTCCATCTCCATTCCAAAAAACCCAACATACGTTAGCTTTTCCAATTATTTGTCCCTGCATATAAATTTCCCGTGTTCCAGTACATTCCCTCTATACATTACTTTTCTACAATTTCTCTTCAGTTAAACAATATTGTATTTGCTATTCTTCTCACCAAAGTAGACAGTCTCATATTCCCCATATTATATTTCATCTGTTTTTCCCTTTAACTAAATATATCTCTTTGTAAACTCCTTTGCATTGTTTGTACAATTTGCATTTTATCCATCTTTGTTGCATTAACACATTTGGCTACCTTACACTCAGTACGCTATTTAAAGCATTATTATAGATTACAACTGCCCAGATTCCTGCAGCACCTTACTAGTCATGGTTTGCTAACCTGAAAGAATATTTTCCAAAAAGATAACACTGTACTTTGCAGAGCAGTTGCCACAGAGACACTTGGAACTATATTTAATGTCAAGGGCAGGAACTCCTGCCTTGATAGTCTTATCCTAATTTTTAACACCACCCTTAACTTTGCTTGAAGGATGGACAGTGAAACCCAGCCAATCTGTTGTGTAGTTATTCCCAACATTAAAAAGTGGATATGAAGTTGTGTTAAAGTCTGCCTGCTTTTATGTTGAACAGGAAAATTGGAAGAGATCAAAAATCTGAATGAACCACTTGTTACAGCAACAATTGAAGTGTATTCCACCATAATATCGCAGCTGCTCCCAACCCCCGCCAAATCGCATTACACTTTCAATCTACGCGATTTGTCTAAGGTCTTCCAGGGTATCCTCATGGCTGAATCAAGTAAAACTCAGGTATGTTTAAGCCTTGTCTGTACCTGTAGGCTGCCAGAATATAATATTCTCTTACCTCCTACTCGGTCCCCAAACTAGTTGCTTCATATATCAGATAGGTAAAGTTTTGTTTAAGCTCTGGCCGTGATATTTATTGAGCATACCTACATGCATCGAGGAATAGGTCAGGGAGCCTTCTTCTTGACCTGCTGCTATATAGTTGGAACAACTAAATGATTTGCTAGGCCACATCAGAGGCTAATTTAGAATAAATTATATTGGAGTAGGATTATAGACATACATAGGCTGGACTAAATCAAGGAAATAGGTTTTCTTTCCTAAGGACATTAATGAACTCACGGCACTTTTTCATGATAATTCTACATCTTCAGTGATATTCACTGATACTAGCTTTTTTATTTTCAGATTTTCTAAGCTGAAATGAAATACTTCTTTAGAGGAACAGTACAGTAACAGGCCCTTCCGACCCAGAAGGCCGTGCCACTCAATTACACCCACGTGACCAATTAATCAACTCACCCATATGTCTTTGGAATGTGGGAGGAAACCTATACAGTCACGGGGAGAACATACAAACTCCTTACAGCTACTGTACTGCCTCATTACTCTATCATGGCAAAATTTGAAATCATATTTTTTGATAATCCATTTTAAAAACAAGGTCAAAACACTGAGGTGTTTGAACCAAAATAAACAGGGTCTTAGATTTAAAGTAACTAGTGCTGTCAAGAAATGTAGAGGAGGGTTAACCCAAAAACAGAGCAGTGGAGATGATTTAACAGTGAGCAATAACTTCAATAATAGACTGGAAAATAACAAGCCACGAGGGACCACAAAACAAGAGAGAATGGATACTAAATACAACAGGCAACAAGGTGACTGAAGGCTAGGAGCAACTAGTTGAGGCCCGCTGGTTTGATGAGTGAACAAGGACTGTGGATGAGAACTCGGGTTAAATAGGCTGCAGGTGATGGGTTTGAAATGAGCAGCAGCTGACTCCTATTAGCTGGGTGGAGATTGGGTGGTGCCTGCATGTGCAAGCCTGACAGGACCCCTGCACCCCTACGGCCCCCCCCACCCGATAGCCCAGGATGATCCAAATGGGTCTGGTGGAACTTCTCAATGAACGATAGATCCACAATGTAACTGAACAACCCCCAAAACCACTCCTCTGGACTGTACCCTTCCCAGTCAGCCATGCACTGCACCCCCCTACACAATGACATGAATCCATCAACTGGTGAACTGTGTACACTGGACCACCCTCCACCATCCTAGAGTCCAGAGGTTCGGGCTCCGGTGGGTTAAGTGGTCCATAGACAATGGGCTTGAGGCAGGACACATAGAAGGTAGGTGTGATCTTGAGGGACAGTGGCAGGTGGAGGTGGTAAGTGACTGGATTGATGTGAAGAGTAATCTTGGAGGAACCAATGAACAGGTGCAGAACCTGGGTGGAAAGCCAGACATGGTCCCCAGGCCAGAGGAATCTGGCTGGGCACTGATAGTGGCTTCTCTTTTACTGAAGGCAATGGCTAAGTTATGATACAGTATTCCTGCGGGAGTTTGATGAAGTCTAGGGTTTCCTCCATCTCCATGGATTTAGAGGGTGAAGTCAACTGAGGTGGCAGACAGGTTGGTTCCCAACTCAGCATGCACTGGGTAACTAGGCAAAGTGAGGGCCGTGAATGGAGATCCAGGGGTAACCCAAGATGAGAGAGTGTTGGGTGAGTGGAACAGGAGGAATTGGATGAACTCATGGTGCTCTCTGATGCTCGTGTACAGGCTATGTGCATGGTCTGACCATCCCAAACCCCAAGAGATGTCCATCAATGGCCATGATGTTGAAAGGCTAAGAGATGGGGAGTCCAAACTGATCCAGAAAGTAGTCTGCTGCACCAGATCCACCAAAGCCTCCTGTGCATGTAGAGCCTTCGGGGTGTGGAACAGGATTGAGAGAGTAAGTTGGGCTATGGTGCTGGAATGACGGTCTGGGAAGAATTTACCAGATAAAAGGCTCCTCATCTCTACCTGGTGGCACCATTTCCTGGATGCAGTGGGCATTTGTTGTGGTGGTGATCAGCTGCTCCATAGTAGGCGCACAAATTGTTTCTCCACCAACAGTGGTGCTCACAAGGGGTTAAGGGAGCTCTCACTAACTGCATGGGTTCTGGAAGCATTGAGGGTCCTGCAGCCTGAAGTTGTTCTGGAAGCAGAACTGGGGTTCCGGCTGGTGATCCGGAAGGTTATTCCATAAGATACTTATCAATGCAAAGAGCCAGAGTGATGAAGCTTTTGAGGCCGGTGGGCATCCCCTGGGTAGATGATTCATCTTTCAAGCACTCTGCAAGGCCATAATGGTAATGGGCAGCAGTGCTTCTGTATTCCAGCCGCACTCCACTGCAAGTGTCCTGAATTCCATGGTGTAACCCATCAGAGAGCGTGGACCTTGATGCAGGCAAAGTACCCGATCCACTACCTCCCTTCAACTTTCTAGATGATTGAAAACCCGGTGCATCTCAGCAGTGAAATCTTCATATTTATTGCAAATATTCTCTCAGTTAGTGGTAGCCCAGGTCAGAGCTTGCCCAATCTAAAGGGAGATGAGGAAGGTGATCTTGGCCCGGACCATAGAATACGGAGATGGCTGGAGCTCGAAGAGTGAGGTCATTCTGGGAGAGGAAGTTGCACAATCAGGTAGAAGATCTGTTGAAGCATTCAGGCATGGGGCACAGAGGGAGGAGATTGTCTCGATATAGCAACCCCGCACTAGTCAAAGTTGGAAGAGAGTGGTGAGCAGATAATCAATGGTTTCCTGCCACTTCTGGATTGTGTATTCATGTCGATGGACAACTTCTTTAGGTGAGCATACTCTGCCAGGGTCAATTGAGGGTTCACTTATCCTGTCAGAGCAGCAGAGATGATTTTGTGGTAAAGCAAGAGAGCAGATACTGAACACAACAGGCAACAATGTAACTGAAGGCTAGGAGCAGCTGGTTGAGGCTGGCTGGCTCAATGAGTGGACAAGGACTGTGGATGAAAGCTGGAGTCAAGTAGGCTGCAGGTGATGAGTTTGAAATTTGCAGCATTATTATTTTATTTTAGTTATTTAGCCATACAGTGGGGAGCAGGCCTTTCCAGCCCATCAAGCCACAACACCTCAGCAACCCCCGACAAACTCAATTAACCCCTAACTTAATCACGGAGCAAGTTACAATGATCAGTTAACCTACCTGCTATGTTTTTGGTTCTGGGAAGTGCCTGCAGTGTGCAGGCCTGGCAGGTTGAAGAGCAGGGGAAGATGAAGAATAAAATAAAATCACTCAAAGAGTTAGTGGTGTAGTACTCATTGTCTAAAAAGAAAATAGAGGCAGAAACTCACATCACATTTAAAAAATGATATTTGAAGGTGTTTACAAAGATCTGTACCTGAACAGCTATAAATGAAGTGTTGGAGGGTGTGATTAGATTTCATTACTTTTGGTATTATTAACTTCCTAGTTCTGTGAAATGAGCACATTTAATTGATTTTAAAAAAAGACAGATGCCTTAACTTCCCAGAATAAGAACGTAGAATTAGAAATCAGTGAGCTGCCAGAATACCACAAGGTCCATCACAGCTGGCTATCTCTTCTATAATTTGATGTCTTATACACCAGATACCAATAATGATGTATTTTCATCACTAGGATGCCTGAGTGATGGAGAGAAATTTAGACGAATTTCATAATGAGTGAATGATGTGACCTGCCTAAGAAAGGAAAACAAAGGCTATGCTAATTTTCAGTATTTGCATTGTAGAGATGTATCCCGCAGTGGCCATACTGGACCATTTATGTATTAGTAGCTCAATCTATTCACCTTGCACAAGTTAACAGACCTTTTCTGGAGAGGTTTTCTGTGGTGATTACGACAGAATCTCATTTATCCAAAACAAATTTAGAATCCACACATTTGTCTCTCTTCATAAGTCCAAAAATGTTGCCTAAAGGCCAACTCATGCCTGAGAAACTTGATTGAAAATTTTTGAAGAGATGTATCAATGTGGTCAGGAAACTGTCTATGGCAGGTGATGGAGAGCAGGCATGATGGGCAGGTGTTCAAACTGGCAAAATGTGGCAGGTGATGTCCTCAGGGGGTCTTCTTGTTATATTCTAAAGTAAATTAAATGATGATATAGAAAGCCCCATATTTAAATGTTGTGGTGACAGTAAACTTCGGCATTGTAAGCGGTGTTGAAAGAACCATGAGTTGCAAATAAATATTGTATTAAACAAATGGGTCAAAGTGTGGCAAATATGCTTCATTATTAGCAACTGTGATGTCATTCACTTAGAACCTAAAAGAAATAGAACTAAGAACTTTCCAAAATGGGAACAGTGGAGCATTTGGAAGCAGTAGAGCTCCAAAGAAATGTAGTCACTAAACCAGCATGAACAGATGCAAAACAAACATCTAAAATGCTAATGGAAGCAAGCTTTTAAAGTCAATAAAGTCAGAGAGTTGTACATCACAGAAACAAGTCCTACAGGCTACCACATAAATGACTTGGAGGAAGTACAGTGTGGATATACTTTAATGGTAGCTAGATTCCAAAGATAAAGATATAACGAATTATTGCACAAACAAGGTATTAAAGGTGTCATGTGTGACGCCCAGCAGAGGTACCGGACTGATGATGCTAATGAGAGAGATAAGAAAGACAATGGAGGAACATTCAAAATGCTAAGAAGGGAGAAGAGAGGGATTAATGGGAAAGAAACACAATTCAGCTATTGACAGACCGGTTGCTTTGAACCTGAACTGTTTGAAGTTTGATGGACAGGTAATACCCCAGCAGGGGGATAAAAGGAGCAGGTTTGCTAAGGCATGGGTCACACACCACGAGACCCTGGGAAGAGCAGTGTGCCCCCACAAGTTGGTGGGAGTTTGGAGGTCCGGTTCATGGGAACCAACCAGAGGCTCACAGGGTGTAAAGGTACGATCGGTGGGAACCTGGGGTGTGTGTCCGCCCTTGCCTGGGTACCGGGTTCACAGTAGAAGAACGATCATATCTGGAATGGAGGGGTCACAGTCGGTGACCATAGTGGGAAGGAAGACATCAAAAAGGTCTGCCGAAACCAAATTGCATCTCTCTCTCTCTCTTTCTCTCCAATTTTACGACAACAGCGATTACTGCGAACTGCACTAAACTGAACTGAACTCTGCTTCACTTGAGACTGATCATTTTACCCCTAGACTGTGATAGAGCTTGGTTGATTCCTATTACTCTAGTTCTGTGTATATGTGTGTATTATCATTGCTAACCTGTTACATTTATATCCTTATGATTAGAGTACTGTATTACTTATTTCTTTAATAAAACTTTATTAGTTCCTAGTAATCCAGACTCCAACGAGCGTTCCATTTCTGCTGGTTTGGCAACCCAGTTACGGGGTACGTAACATTAGTGGGGATCTCGTCCGGGACCTTGAACGCCAAATTTGGGACTGGGTAAATTGATTGGGTTAAAATTCCCGAAAGAAAGAAAGGGCAAACAGCAGAAATGGAGATTGAGGAATTTCTAAAGGCGTCAACCGTGGAGGCATTAGGGGATGCCGGGAAATCAGAATTGGTGACTGTTGCAAAACGGTTGAATCTTTTTAAGGGGAAGCCAACAATGAGGAGAGCGGAGATGCACAGAGCTATCATTGAGCATTATGTATCTAAAGGTGTGTTTCCCCACGGGGAGCTGGAGGTGGTGTCTATGAGCAAACCTGGTGGAGAAGCAGTGCAGCTGCTGATGGAAAAATTGGGACTCGAGCTCGAGTTCTGAGTCAAGCAATTAGAACGAGAAGAGAAGCAGTTAGAATGGGAGGAGAGAGTAAGGCAGTTAGAACGAGAAGAGAAAGAGAAGGAAAGAGAGTTTGAGCTGGAGAAGTTAAGGATGACGCTAGAGAGGGGCCACATGCCAAACCAAGGTGGAGGGTTCAGGGCGACCCAGGAGGTTAGGCTGGTTCCCCCATTTGAGGAGGCCGATGTTGATCGGTACTTTCTACATTTAGAAAAAGTCACTGCAAGTTAGGACTGGCCGAGGGATAAGTGGGCTGTTTTGCTTCAGAGCGTACTTAAGGGGAAGGTTCAGCAAGCTTACTCGGCATTGTCCGCAGAAGATGCCCAGAGGTATGATGTAGTGAAAGAGGCTATACTCAGGATTTATGAGTTGGTCCTGGAGGCATACCGACAAAGGTTCCAAAATGTGTGGAAGCAGTGGGGCCGCACATATTTAGAGTTTGCCTGTGAGATGCAGATGTATTTTGAGTGTTGATGCATCTCAAAAGGGGTCACTGGAAGTTATGACAGACTGCTACAGCTAATACTGATTGAGCAATTTAAAGGTTGTGTCCCTGAAGGTACGAGGCCCTGTCTAGATGAGAAAGAGGCAGAAACCTTAGCCGCAACTGCTAAGTTAGCGGATGAGTACGCGTTAACACAAAAGCAAAGTTTACCCCGAGTAAAAGCTACCAGAAGGGTAGTTGAGAGGGTGGAGAGAGTCCGCCGGAAAAGCCAGAAAGTAAGCCAGGGACTAGTGAGAAGGATACGGAAGACCAGGAGCAGTTTGGTAGGAGGTCTCCTGGGGTCGTATGCTATAATTGTGGAAAAGCTGGTCACGTTGCATCCAGGTGTTTTGCCCCAAAGAAGGAGACGGGGAAAGGAAAAATGATGATTCCAACCAGCTGTATTGAGCCGGCAAACAAACCGCTAGGGGAGAAGAGGTCTGATAGAGTTCAGGAAGGGCACGAGAAGTTTATTTCGGCTGGATTGGTGTCGGTGAAGGAGGGGTCAAACCCAGTTCCAGTACGGATCTGGAGAGACACTGGGGCTTGTCAGTCATTGATCTTAAGGAGGGTGTTAGACTTTAGTTCAGAGACCAAGACTGGTGAGGTCAGTGTGATAAAAGGCATTGGGAAAGGGACTGAAGCAGTACCTTTGCACCAGATACACCTAAAAAGCGTCTTGGTCTCCGGACCAGTCACGATAGGGGCGAGGCCCGAATTACCGATGGAAGACGTGGAGGTCTTACTCGGTAACGACCTTGCAGGTGGAGAGGTGTACTCAGCAGTGAAGCTGACAAGCAAGCCTGCCAGGACTGAGGACCCGCCCATGGACTCACAGGTTTATCCCATTTGCGCAGTAACTCGACGCATGTCCAGAAAGGCTGCTGAAGCGAATGTAGATTTAGCTGAGACATTTTTACCAGCCTTGTACCAAGAGGGGTTAGAAAGTGAGAAGAAGGAGCATAGTGAAACGGAAGGAAGTGAGGGAGTTGAGGCAGATTTATCATTAGCGAGAAAGGAATTTATACAGGCACAGGAATGAGACAAGAAGCTGATGGTTTTGACGGAGGCAGCTCTCTCCAAAGCAGAAGTAAAAAAGGAACCAGCGGGCTATTATGTGAAGGAGGGAGTACTGATGGGGAATTGGAGACCAAGTACTGTGCCCGCAGATGAGGAGTGGGGGGTGGTACACCAGCTGGCAGTGCCGAAAATTTATAGGGACGAGATTTTTAACCTGGCCCACAAGATACCCCTCAGTGGACATCTTGGGGTGAGGAAACCAGTCGATAGAATTATGGAAGAGTTTTACTGGCCAAACATGAGGAAGGATATTTTTGAGTATTGTAGACGTGAGCCGACACAGTTAGAGCCTATTAATATGTTAAAAGCTTACCATGATCAGAAAGCAGATCTAGTCGGTGTTATCATGAAAATTAATGAGGTTGGGGTGCCAAATGATAAGGAGAAAACCCATCTTGAAAAGATAAATATGGTGCCAACCAGATTGGAGAACTCTATTGTTTTGGCCAACTTTGCTGATAAGGTCTCTCACTTAACCCCTGAACAGAGCGAGCTGCTGATAAAGCTAATTAACCAGCATGCAGATGTAAGTCTGGATGTCCTGAGGCGAGGCAAGGGGACGGTACATGATGTTGTTGTCACATCAGACCAGCTTATTGAGCAACACCCCTATAGGATGATTAATTCAGTGATAAAAGGGTTAAAGAACACAGAAGCGTATATTGACGATTTAGTGGTCTGGAGTGACACGTGGGAGGAGCACATTGTGGCAGTAGAGGAGTTGTTTAAGCGGCTGTCTGAAGCCAACCTGACAGTGAACCTCGCAAAAAGTGAGTTCAGCCACGCTCAGGTCACTTATCTGGGGTATGTGGTAGGACAGGGGCAGCTGGCACCGATGCAGGCTAAGGTGTGGGCTATCTCTGAAGTCCCCATCCGGACGGACAAGAGAGCCCTGAGAAGGTTCTTGGGGATGGTGGGGTACTATCGGAAGTTTTACAGAAACTTTGCGGATATTACCCTCCCTCTTACTAAGCTCTTGCCGAAGAATGCGAAGTTTGTGTGGAACAACCTTTGTCAACAAGCCTTCGAGAGTCTGAAGGCAATTCTGTGTCACCATCCTGTGCTGAATGCGCCTGACTTTTCAATCCCCTTCTCCCTAGCAACAGATGCTAGCGACGAAGCGGCCGGGGCGGTGCTGTTACAGACAGACAAAGAGGGGGTTGACCACCCAGTGGCTTATTTTTCTAAGAAATTTAATATCCATCAGAGAAATTATTCCACTGTGGAAAAGGAGTTACTGGCCATCATACCAGCATTACAACATTTTGAGGTTTATATTTGCCCGGCACGGAAACCACTGATAATTTACACTGATCACAATCCATTAGTGTTTTTGGCCACTATGAAGGATGGAAACAAATGCTTACTAAGTTGGGGCCTGATCTTACAGGAATTTGATATTAGAATAAAACATATAAAAAGAATGGACAATGTGATTGCTGACTGTCTGTCAAGGTGTTAAACTTAAAGTTCTCTGTATTAGCCGAATAGCTGATGACTACCTGTATATTATTGTGTATCTAATAATGTGCATTCATGCCCATAATTTTTACCCCAGTAAAAATCCTTTTAAAGGTGGGGGTGTCATGTGTGACGCCCAGCAGAGGTACTGGACTGATGATGCTAATGAGAGAGATAAGAAAGACAATGGAGGAACATTCAAAATGCTAATAAGGGAGAAGAGAGGGATTAACGGGAAAGAAACACAATTCAGCTATTGACAGACCGGTTGCTTTGAACCTGAACTGTTTGAAGTTTGATGGACAGGTGATACCCCAGCAGGGGGATAAAAGGAGCAGGTTTGCTAAGGCAAGGATCACACAGCACGAGACCCTGGGAAGAGCAGTGTGCCCCCACAAGTTGGTGGGAGTTTGGAGGTCCGGTTCGCGGGAACCGGCCAGAGGCTCACAGGGTGTAAAGGTACGATCGGTGGGAACCTGGGGTGTGTGTCCGCCCTTGCCTGGGTGCCGGGTTCACCGCGGAAGAATGATCGTATCCGGAATGGAGGGGTCACAGTCGGTGACCACAGCGGGAAGGAAGACTTCAAAGCGTCTGCCCGAAACCAACTGCGAAGACATCAAAAAGGTCTGCCGAAACCAAATTGCATATCTCTCTCTCTCTCTCTCCAACATTACGACAACAGCGATTACTGCGAACTGCACTAAACTGAACTGAACTCTGCTTCACTTAAGACTGATCATTTTACCCCTAGACTGTGTTAGAGCTTGGTTGATTCCTATTACTCTAGTTCTGTGTATATGTGTGTATTATCATTGCTAACCTGTTACATTTATATCCTTACGATTAGAGTACTGTATTACTTATTTCTTTAATGAAACTTTATTAGTTCCTAGTAATCCAGACACCAACGAGCATTCCATTTCTGCTGGTTTGGCAACCCAGTTACGGGGTACGTAACAAAGGGAACTGATGATAAACAATTTATATTGGGTGGAAAATCTGGGATATTAGTAAAGCAGATCTTTCAGGTGTAAAGTTAGAAAATGTTTCTGCAGGCAAAGGGTTCAGAATTCATATGAAAACAGCAGCTGATGCTTATTCAGTTGTTAATGTTAGCTCTGAGATTGATAGATATTTTGTTAATAAAGGTAATTAAGAGAAATGTAGAAACATGACATTAAGACACAGTTCTGTGTGATCTTATTGAATGATGGCACATATTTGCATATCCTCTTCCCTGGAAGCTCTTACAATACTTGCCGTTTGATTTTTTTTAAATAATCTGATCTTCATGATCATAGGTCCAAGTGAGGAGTTCTCTTATGAACAGGTTTTACATTTTACATCTGATTTAATCTAAAGTATTTGTACTTGCTACTTGATGATCCACAGTTCCTTGGGGTTCCTGAATCTTGTAGTAGCAGTAGTGCAATCACTCAAGTTGAGTATGATGTTCTCCTATGGGGTTGTCTATTGGTGGGTCCACAGGTGGCTGTAGAGGCCAATCTGGGATTTACATATTCTGATGCTGTGTGGGCACAGGTGGGTGTGGTTAGTGGTTGGGTCTTTTGGTTGTTCAGTCTCTCCCTTCACAGCTGTTGCTTGTTCTGTGCAGCAGAGGTCACTCCCATGTAGCACAACTCCCTCTTGGAACAGATTTCCTCCAGGTGTATTTATTGAATGCAATATCTTCCCAGTTTTTATATGAAATGTTGAATTTCTTCAGAGGATTGGTTTGGGGGATTTGAGTTAGGCACCCAAATGACATTATATATCCCTCAGAGTTGGTGTTCCTTTATCATGTACAATATACTTAACAGTACAAAATGTATCTTATGACCCATCTCATTTCTGTTTGTTTCAGAGTAAAGTTCTGTTGCTCAGGCTGTGGTATCATGAAAGTTGCCGTGTGTTCAAAGACCGACTGGTGAATGACACTGACCGCAACTGGTTTGAAAATCTGATGCACAACAAGCTTCTGAATTTGGGCACGAGATTTGAAGAGATTGCTGCACAGTTACCTGTGCTTTATGGAGACTTTATGGCCATTGGAACAGATAACAAGATCTATGAATTTATTCCTGACTATGAAAAGGTTATTCTTTTCATTCTTGATTTTTTATTAGACTCTGTTTTGCATTGTCAATATTCCCTAGGAGCAGTAAGTGTTGTGCTGATATTTTACTCTTAGATAAAAACAAAGTCCAAGAAATTTATTTGTGCAACACCAGAAACTGCAATACTGCATCGGTGAAAACTGCATGTTTCTGGGAGAGGGAGCATCAGCCACGATTATCATATGGTCCTTTAGGTACAAGATTTTGTCCACTCCAATAACGTTCCTCTAACATCCAGGTCCACCAAATGTCCTCAGCAGATACGCAATTCACAATATTTGTTTCTGATTAAGCTTTTAACCATATTGATGTGAATGTCAACTTGTCCTGTTCATTCACAACACAAAGAAACCAGATTCAAAATTCAAGGTTGAAGTTTATCACGGGTATAGAAACTTAGAAAACCTACAGCACAATACAAGCCCTTCGGCCCACAAAGCTGTGCTGAACATGTCCTTACCTTAAAACTACTTAGGCTTATCCATAGCCCTCTATTTTTCTAAGCTCCATGTATCCATCCAGGAGTCTCTTAAAAGACCCTATCGTTTCCGCCTCCACCACCGCCACCGGCAGTGTATATCGAAACATACAGTAGCAATCAACACACCCACAAGTGTCACCACACATTCCAGTACCAACACAGCATGCCCACAATGCTTAGCAGAACACGGAACACAAGCAACAAAACAACAACAGCAAAATAAGTCCCATTCCTTCCTCCCTCCCACCCATGCACATTTACAGTCGTCTAACCCCAGAACTGGACACATTCTTTGGCCTCCAGCGTACTCTGACTTAGGCCTACAGTCATTGGGTTTTGACTTACTTTTTGAAACTATATTTAATTATTACTATAATAAGAATACTGCTAGTATCATTTACTACTATATTGAAACTACAATTCAATAATACCGATGGTTCAAGCTGACCACTACTTGAAAGGTCAGATATATCACTCTCCCAATCACAAGCAAAATTCCACAGACTTTTCCACAAAACAGACCTGAAAAAGTCTGCGCCAAACTGAGACACAGTTGCCACACTCAGGATAGGTTCAGAAAGTTCCCACTCAAATGCCAGGAATCCTGCAAATAAAGAAGAGTTCCATGCTCATGGGATCAAAAATGAGTTTTTAAAAAATTAGGAGCAAGCTATTTGACCAAAGAGGTAACACCAAAAATGAAAATCCTTCTTTACCTTTCTTTTGGAAGAGCCACAGCAAAATACAACCAGCAGTCTTTCAGCCATTGGGGAGTGTTGGCAAGGAATAAATAGATCAGGGGTGGCAAACCTTCTTGAGTGTGGGTACCCAAATTGACAATAATCTTTTTTTAAAAAATCTCTCTCTATGCCAGGATAAAGAGACTATCATTGATTAATTAATTTTAACAATACTTTAAAGAAAAAGAATGAGTCCTGTTGCATATTCACATCTCACTGCTCCTGGGTTGTAAAAAGTAATTCGTGGCTACGTTTGACAGTAAAGATAATCATTTATGTATCTTCTTTATTATGGCTTGGGTTTAAAGAATTGAGAGGTGGTACTGCATGCCATGTGCCAACAAAATCTTTACGCGTGCCATAGGTTCATCACCCCTAGAGCAGATACTACATTGATGGGCTGGGTTTTGGCAGAGACCTTGCTGCTGTCAAAAAAAGTCCTGCTAATATGGGAACTTCATCCCGTTGTACCCTCTGCTCCAGAAAGAGGGAAGCATTACAGTAGTGGATGAGTTAGCACTACTGCCTCACAGGTCCAGATATCCCTGTTCAGTCCTAACCTTTAGTGCTGTTCATGTGGTTTTCTACCTATTTATTGCCTCTCTAGTTTTCCCCTCACCGTTCTGGCTCCCTCCTCCTCCTGTCAAAGATGTGCAGGTTGATGAATTATCTAACTACTGTCAATTGCCTCTAGTGTAGGTTGATAGCTAGATAATTGGTATTTTGGGAGTATGGACATGGACATAGTGGGCTGAAGTATCTGTTTCCTAGTCACTTGGTTTATTACTGCAAGTTGCACTGTCTTTCTATAGACAACATTAAATTTTGTGATTTCTATTAACCTCTTTAAGACTACTTTAAGGAGTTTATTAATGTTGTTTTAAAGCCAGAGAGATATGAAAGTAAATTTCAGGGACAAGTTGCCATATGATGCAGATGAACATCTACCAGGATCATGGAAATTGGTCTGAAAGTCTCGATTGTTGTCAATCTTGCTTTATACTACTTCCCTAATAATCCAACCTTATAACTGCTCTCTCCTTGATTGGCTCATTCAGACAGTTGTCCTAATAAGCTAACTGATTAATTTGCAAATTCTATTGCAGGTGTACTGTCAATAAACGATGGTCCCAGTCTGCAGTCCCAATTTGTATAAAATCAGATTGGCAATAAAGTCCATTATTAGCCTAAGTAAAGAAAGATAAACCATAATCTTTGCTTGCTTTCTAATCAGTTGCACTAAACATTGTGCCAGTGGAGGACATGGATGAAGTTGGGCCTTAACTTTTTACATGTCAATTACTGTGTCAGCTCTCACAAGCCAGGCATACATATAATTGATCTGCCTGAAAATCTGATGCTGCTAATGACAGCAAAGTGATTTACTCTAAGTAGAAGGATTGTATTTAAGCCTAGAGTATGATTGTTGATTGCCAAGCATGCAGTTGTCAATGCTAAGTACGTCAACATCCAGTGCCATTTCTAAGTGGAAATCAATAACCATAAATATTGATGTATTTAGCCAAAAAGAACTGGCAGAAATGTTCTTCCTGGAATGTCAGATCTCTGAAGAATGAATAATTTATAGCATGGGGCATCTGACTGTTCTCTTTCTCAGCCCTTTGCTGGGATGTTAGTTCCAGTGTGGTTGGCACTTGACCTGAGTTCCTTAGGTTTCTGGGATTGGATTATCCCTGTGATCACAACATCCTTCAGAGTATTCTGTTACAATCCTTCCTGGTTGCTGCCCGAGCCAATAGCCAAAAGATCCCTGGTCCTCAGGGTCTACCCAGTACCGTTGAAGTGTTGACTCTTACCTCAGTCAACTAACTTGGGTTGGGTAAATGACCACACAAATCTTAATTAATTCACATATTGTACTTTATTATATCAGCACAAATATTCATGGAAATTGTTTTGGTTCCTGGCCAACAATTTAGATTCCTGAATGCCATTGTTTCTTTTGTACCACTACCCACCCAACTTTAACATCAAAATAAGAGATTTCCTGTTGGTCAAATGATCAGTCTATCTTCTCCCTGCCCCAGATATGGGGGTCTTCTTTGTGACAGTTAGTTGCAAGAGTTGTCACTGCTCTACACTCAAAATCCTTTGTATTGATCTCTTGTCATATTAGTTGTACACTCTAATGCTTCTGTTCTGTTTGTTCTGATTTATTTGGCCAACTTGTATTCACTTTTTATTGGCCCTGGCCCAAGACTACAGACAGCATTACCTCGTTACTCTTCTCCCAGAGAAGGGCCTGCCTCTGATTTCATTCCCATGCTTTTCCCTGAGTCTGGCCATTTTAAACCAGTTACAGCCAGTTCAAGTCAGACCCTGCGCTCAGGATACTACAGTTCAAACACAAACTGCTCTTCTATATGTCTGCAGTAGATTGCTGGTAGAGGTTTTGTTATGTTCACTTTGAACTGCTCTGGTCCAGCCATCCCTGAGCAAGGATGATAGTTCACAAAATGGTAGTTGTAACAACAGTATCACAAAATAGTGGCCTCCATTTCTTCTACCACATGGTAACAACAAATATATTTGTTTTATCTACATTCACAGGCCTTGACACACTCCAATTACTAGTTTGCAGATTTTTAATTCCTTCATTGCCAAAAGAAGCAAAATAATTAACTACAATATATTTTTGAGCCTAATTGGCACTGCTGCCTGACTTTTAATTTGAGAGCTGAAATAATTATACAATAAATATGGTTGGCATTTATGGGTCCCCTTTCAACAAGTACCAATGTGAAATTTCCAGAAGAATACAAGTTGTTAGGATCATCCTACTTCTGTTCAGTGCCATTATAGATACAGTATTTATCTGCAGTATTTATAGATACAGACATGTCATCTGTCTTCATATCCTAGAACTCATCATAGAAAGAAAAGGAGGAATGCAGGCACAACAACACAGATATCTGGGAACTGAGCATCTCAAAGCAGCACAAGGGAGGAATTTTGTGGCCATATCTACTATTGAAGTTAATTAAGCCATTTTGTTAGAATTAGCCTCTCCGTTATTTCTTGTCCTTGGACAGACTCTTGCCCTTTAGGTTTAGTAGTATATAATAAAATGGTGTTTCTGTATTTATGCTCTTCAGAACAATATCAGCAGCGGTTTTTGGACTAATGTGCGACTGTACTTGCAATGTGTCTCTTATCTGAACTTCAGTGAAAAAAGCAAACTGTAAATCAGCAATGCCTCTTTATTCCTTGCAGATGATAAGTGTTATTGAAGAGTACATGGATGATTTCAACCAGACCAGTACAAACAAGTTGAAGCTCATTCTTTTCATGGATGCCATCCAACACATCTGTAGAATCAGTAGGATTCTGCGGCAGCCAATGGGCAATGCCCTGTTACTGGGAGTCGGGGGCAGTGGAAGACAATCCCTTACCAAATTGGCATCCCATATGTAAGTAGTAATAAGTTACATCTGTTTGATATGCCACTGCCCTGAACAAAAGTGCGATTAGGATAAAATGTGAGACACTGCCTGCTTAAGACTTAGTCTGAACTACTTAGCTGCTCATCTTAATTTAGCACTGTCCAGACAGTGATACTTAATGAAATCATCAGTATGTGATATATTCTTAAACTGAAAAGTCTAAATAACCCCACTCGTATTGTGGGAGAAGACAAGGTGAGTAGCAAGTAAAGGGTAGATAATACGGAAGTTAACTTTTAATGGCATGTGAATTAGAATCACCAGCTATACTCTGGTAAACTCCAGTTTCTCATTCATAGATCTTACCAGAGTTTCATTTCTCACCTACTCTCTTTAGCAGTGTTCCTCTTCCATCCACCAATCTTCTGCAGCCCTCCATTGTATTTATTGTGTTTCTACCCGTGTTATTTTCCAGAATCTAAAACAGAGTCACTGTTTAAAAAGGAGGATTGCCCTTTTAAGACTGATGAGGTAAAGTTTTTCTTTTGCAAGACTTTGGAATTCTCTCCTTCAAAGGACAGTAGAAACAGACTTTAAATGTTTTTAAGGGAGCAATAGACTGAAAGGTTACTGGGAGTAAGCAATAAAGCAGATTTGAGTTTAGAATTGTATTAGCCACGATCTTATTGAACAATGGAGCAAGGAGCTGGATGTCTACTCCGCTTTTAGTTTGTAATTCCCTTCCAGGTATATCCTCCCACTGTTGCCACTTATTTGTATGCTTTATTTTGCCTCTAAGTCCATCTGTGGAGATGACTTTATCTGTTCCTTATTAGATCTCCCAAAACACTTCACTTCACA
Organism: Mobula birostris; assembly: GCF_030028105.1. NCBI lineage: Eukaryota > Metazoa > Chordata > Chondrichthyes > Myliobatiformes > Myliobatidae > Mobula > Mobula birostris. The sequence goes on from NC_092385.1 coordinate 58,291,714, forward strand.
TTTCATAGGCTCTGCCATTGCTCTGCCCAGCTTCTCAGCTGATCAGCTTCATTTTACAGCCACGACTATTCTTGTCACTATCAACACCACCACCATTTCTCATGGTAGACATACTGACCAAACTTCTTTCATTCAGACAGTCCGTAGTAAGTCACAGCAATAATCACTGTGATACACTGCTAGTCACAGGCTTCCAATAACAAAACCATCCTCCACCAATATCCTCTGTCTGCCTTCACTGCCTCTTTTTGGGGGTCTTTATATAACTCCCAGTTATGTTTTCTGTCCTTTGCTGTTTCTCAGTTCCACCCAATGTTTATCCTACGTTTTGATTTTCTGATCAAAATTCCTCAATATCAGGACTACCCAGCTCCTTCCGTGACTTTCTTATTCACATCTTTCATCACCTTGCAACCTTGACACTATAAAATTGCCACTAGATAACATTATTTGTGCTGTCAATTCACCTGCCTTGTGTTGTGTGCTTTCAGATACAAAACCTTCAATTTTGTGAGCATGATAAGATATAGGAGCAGAATTGGGCCGTTCAGCCTCTGAGTGTACACTACCATTTGCTCATAACTGATTTATTATCCTTCTCAGCCCAAGAGATTGCAGATGCAGAATCCAGAGCAATTTTGTCTTTGGCTACAACTAGCAACACTTTGGGTGAACAAATATGAAATGCATCTGGCTCCTCATATTAACATTAGAATTGATAGATTTAACACAAACTTTGGTACATGTTTTTGGAGGTGTCAGCAGCTGAGGAAGAGCTTTGGGACTGGCACACACTCGGCATTTCAGTGAGGCTGCATCATGCACTTTAACAACCACTGCATAATTGTCTGCCTTTCTCCAAAGACCACTACACGTGATATCCCTGACTTTGAAGAAGGGAAGACCTGTTGCAGAGAAAAGAGAACTTTACTGTATTGTTGCATGTGAAAGTAGAGCTGTCCTCAGCGCAGCTTGCCAATGGTGGCAAAGAAATTCTTTTGCATTAGAAAATACATACTAAACATGTGATGTAAAATACTTTGTGTGAGGGGTCCACAGTGGAACAACTACTTGTGCTGGAAGCCCAAGACCTTTCACAGTTCACATTTTGCGAAGTCTGTCCTCCTTTCATTCAGAATTAGCACCTTGGAGACTGCGCCAGATCAGTGTGCTTTTGTGGATGTAGCCCTTTCGGAGGCTGAAGATGATCTCTTGTCACATCTAAAACTTTAGATTTTCTGCATCATTTCTCTTGGAGAGCAGACTGGCTTTGGTAGTGCGAAGATTACAGCTTTGTCAGTTTAATGCTTTCCTTCATTATGAACATTCTTTTTCTTTTTTTTTTAAAATGCTACCTCGAGGCAGAAGGGGATGAATTTGACTGTCTCACATAGTGCTAGGCATGCTGGAGAAAGCAGCTCATACTTGAACTCACCATAATGAATGGTCTAAACAAACATGGTTTATAATGAACAGAACATTTTTCTCTTAACCCCCTGCACCTGTTGCTCTTGACACTTGTAGTTCAGCCATTCTGAACGGGGGCCATGGTACATTTGAAGGGGCCACCAACTGTGAGAAGGGGGCCCCAAGGGTTTATGGGGGCCCTGGTAACTGAACCGATGAAGTACCCAAGCAGCAACCTTCATTGGAGTCAATAGTTTCCTTCCTACTTATAATATCTTTCCAACACACCGTTTGAATTGGGCGCATCTGGTAAATTCATTGCTTAAGCTCCTCCCACACAGCCTCACTTCAGAGTCAGTCGCGAATCAGACTGCATTTTTGTTACCTTGATTTTTGGATCGAGTGATCTGCCGAATAAATTTACAACACTGGGAAAAAGCCCAATGACTTTTTATTGCCTTTCCCTCAACATATTTGGTTGAGAGCAGATTCTGCAAGGTAGTTTCCTTGACAAAATCCAGGAACAGAATTGATATCGCAACAAGAGGTGACCTCCGACTGTCATTGTCTAATTTGGAGCCCGATATCATGAAACTTGCAGAAAAGCACCAAGCTCAAGGATTGCATTAGGCCTGTTAGATGTTTAATTTCATACAGTCTTTTTTAAAATTTTGTCCAGTATGTCGGAATGTTCAAGTTTTCTTGGTGTTCAATAATAAATGATTTTCTGTCTATCTGTTCGTGTTGTATCCCTGTTTGAAAGGGGGGCCCTGGAACCTGAGAAGATCTCCTAAGGGGGCTGTGGCCAAAAAACGGTTGAGGATCACTGCGTGTAGTTGACACTGTATTGTACCTTCAAAGCAATGTAAGAGATTTTATTCATTGAAACTGCATACGTGTCAGTACTCCAGCGTAAAGAGTTTTTTTTGCCACTTGCTCATTTAAAATTATCTGTTTATTTTTACCAGGGCTGAATTTGATTGTTTTCAAATTGAACTTGCCAAAAATTATGGGCCATCAGAATGGAGAGAAGATATCAAGCGGATTTTGATGAAAGCAGGAGTACAATACCAACAGATCACCTTCCTCTTTGTAGACACACAGGTATATTTTTTTCCAAATTGAAAATATTTAATGAAAGCAGAATTAGCTAATAACGCAGATAGCACCAAAAAAGGGGGTGGTGCGGTCGGGTAGCAGTTAGTGCATCACGTTACAATGCCAGCTGTAAAGATTGGTGTTCACTTCCTGCCACTATCTGTAAAGAGGTTTTACATTCTCCCCATTGCTGCATGGGTTTTCCCTGGGTGCTTTGGTTTCCTCCCATATTCCAAATCATACAGTTAAGGTTAGTGAGTTATGGGCATGCTATATTGGCACCAGAACCGTGGCAACACTTGTGGGCTAATTAGCATAATCCTCGCTGATTTGATTCGACACAACCGATGCATTTCACTGTATGCTTTGATGTATATGTGACATATAAAATTAATCTTTTTCTTTATAAAAAGGAAGTGAATCTGAGCAAAGGACAACAACAAATTGGGAGAGCAATGATCTTTTGGTGTAATTTAGCAGAATAGCAGAATGAAAGAAAGGATGGGTTCATCGGCGGAGTACTAAAATAATTTAGCAAATCTAGTTCAGAAACAACAAAAGAGCAACGAGAGGCATTCAGGGAAGAGATATTTGATCTGAATTCTCACAAAGTCCACAATTTAAAAAAATAGGAAGAACTGAGTGGGATCTGGGATCAGCCATGATGGAATGGTGGAGCAGACTTGATGGGCTGAATGGCCTAATTCTGCTCCTATGTCTTATGGTCTAACTCTGATCACCATTTTCCATTTCAAGTTCTGGAGAATCAGAAGATGACTATTGTACTTTTCTTTAAAAAGTGAATAAGGGATAGGTTACATTTTTATCGTTCTGCCGGCCCAATATACATTATAGAAAAATGCTGAGCGTTGCTGGAATTTAGAAGAACTTGGGAAGGGGGTGGCTGGTGCCTTAGTGAAATCTATTAAATTGAATATTGAAAGATAGTTTGGGCACAGAGAGGATGCTTCCTTTGTCAGGGAGTCTAGGACCGGAAGGCACAGCCTCAGAATTGAAGTATGTTTATTTAGAACAGAGATAAGGAGGAATTGCTTTAGCCAGCGTATGGTGAAATTGTGGAATTCATTGCCACAGGTGGCTCTGAAGGCCAAGTCATTGGGTATATTTCAACTGGAGGTTGATAGGTCCTTGATTAATAAGGGCACTGATGGTTACGGGGAGAAGAATGGGGTTGAGAAGAAAAATAAATCATGGACATCAAGGGAAGAACATTACTTCAATGGTTGGAGTTGTATGTAACACAAATAAAGATGTAGTATTTGGAGTTCAGCAACCCCGTCATCAGATCATTGATGTGAGAATTCCTCAAGCAGCATCTTATCCCCAAACATGCTCAACTGCTTCATCATTCACAATTGGGCCAGATGCACGCTGATGACTACTGATTATTCCATTCCCAACTCTTTAGAAACTGAACCAGTCTACTTGCAGCAAGACTTGGTTTGAAAAGTAACAAGTGATATTAAGCCATACATATGGCAGACAACCACCATCTCCAACTATATGCGTTCAATGTAATTCCCATCAATACCCACAGCAACCAAAGAGAAGAAGGAGGGTTTTGTTGCTTTAAAAATCAGCCAGAGTCCCTCTAAACTTCCATAATGTACTTCAAAATTATCAACCTCATCAATCCTCTTTGTTACCTGCCCAAAAATCTTCAAACTAGTGAATTAGGCACAGTGCTTCCCTTAATAAAAACATGCCCACTGGCATTGACTTTTTAAATTCATTTTTCAGGATTGGCTATTACTGGCAATGTTAGCATGTATTGCCCATTCCTAAATCCCCTTGAATAGTTGCATATTCGGCTATTCATGAGGAATTTTGAAAGACATCCACATTGGTGATTAGGTCACTGTAGACCAAATTAAGATGGTGGATTTCTTCCCTTGACGCGTACTATCATGTTATGGTAGTTCTGTAATCATTGTTACTAATTACTAGTTTGCAACATTCAGTGTCAGCTCCTTTATATTTGGTCATATGTCAATGGTTTGCATGGTTTTGAAGGCTGTAGGTAAGAAGCTTGCAGAGGTTATCAAAACATACTATGTGGTGTGTAGTGAGGAACAAAGTTATAGACTATAGATTGGAAGAAGATATTAATTAACCCATAGACAACTTGTAGTTACCCTTTCTTGGTTTTACCAGATTCTTTCTCTTTGTATCTCCCCATGGGCTTTTATACATTTCAAATTACATTGGAGAGATGTCACAAAAAAAGAGAGGCTCTTTACACAATTCTAATCATTTCTCCTCTTCAGTTTTTTAATTCAAAAATCCAATTTAGTCATCCGTTAGTCTCGTGAGACCATGGATTTGTGCCTTGGAAGATTTCCAGGGCGCAGGCCTGGGCAAGGTTGTATGGAAGACCGGCAATTGCCCATGCTGTAAGTCTCCCCTCTCCACGCCACTGATGTTATCCAAGGGAAGGGCACGAGGGCTGATACAGCTTGGCACCAGTGTCGTCGCAGAGCACTGTGTGGTTAAGTGACTTGCTCAAGGACATAACACACTGCCTCAGCTGAGGCTTGAACTAGCAACCTTCAGATCACTAGACTGATGCCTTAACCACTAGGCCACGCGCCAAGAAAAATCCAATATACTGCTTGTTTCAGGCCATCCTTTTAAATACAGAAGAAATTGACTTAATCAACCTGACCACAAAGCCCAAAATCAATATGGATAGATCAGAAAGGCATGGGCAGAAGCAGCCATAAATAAATTTTTACATTAAATTATTTAAAAATGTTGACAAACTACTTAATTCCAGCTTTTATCATTTTTACTTTCATAGATCAAGGAGGAGTCATTTTTAGAGGATGTCAACAATATCTTGAACTCAGGGGACGTTCCAAATTTATACAACTTTGATGAGCAGGAGGTAATCTTCACTGCAATGAAGCCAGTTGTACTGGACCTCGGGCAGCAACCAACTAAAGCCAACATGATGGCTGCATATACAAAACGAGTACGCAATAATATTCATATTGTACTGTGCATGAGGTGAGTATTCCTTGTTATACCTTCAATGATGGATTGTATGTTTTGAAAAATCTGTGACAAGTGACAACTACATCCTCCATTCCTGATTAATCCCTTGTATTCTATTTTCTACCTCATTGAAGTCAAATTCTGTCACTTGCCTTCCTTGAGAATGCTTCTGTTCTGTTTGGGTGCTAATAGAAGCATTCAGTGCACTCAGAAGAGTACAGAGGAATTTCTAAGGGAAAATGTGTAGGTTTTATTCAACAGCTTGTGTTATTTAAAAAAACAATGTATGTTCAAGTGTAAGATTTGACGAGGGTTGGGTGTGGGGGGCACTGTGGCAGAGGCAATGGGGAAAGGGGCAAAGACTCAACCAAACACATGTTAATAAGGAAAGTTAGTTACATTAATTCAGACAGAATTAATATGTAATAGTACTAAAGCAAGGGTTTTGAACACCAGTCACCTGTTGCCATATCATACTTGGATGTCAGACAGAGAGCACACATGGAAGTGACATTAGAGATTGATTCCTGTAAACATATCTCAGCTAAGCCCGTTTTGACTTCCGCCAACAGGGAATCATCTTATGAACTTCTGTCTGACTTTGTCCCTGTTCCAAAAAGCTAAGCTTCTGGTACTAAATTGTACTCTACTAAATTTGCTTGATAATTTATAAAACATGTATGTTTTATTTCTATTAGATAATCAGATAAAATTGATCATGTCCTTTCTCACCTATTTTATTTCTATTAATTTGTTCAGTTCTTAACTTATTGTTGTGAGTATTCCTTATGACCTTGAGGACAAACTGCTCACCAACATCTTTTATGAATCTACCAATTCCCTCGGTTATCTTGACTATACCTCTTCCCTCCCTGTCTCCAATAAAAAATGCTGTTCCTTTTTTGCAGTTCCCTCATCTCCGCCACATCTGTTCCCAGGATGCAACTTTCCTTTCCAGGACATCAGAGATGGCCTCCTTCAAAGAACAGGGTTTCCCTTCCTCCACAGTGGATGCTGCCCCCACACATATCTCTTCCATTTCCTGGACATCCACGCTTATCCCATCTTCCCACCACCTTAACGGAGTACCTCGTGTTCTTACCCACCACCCCATGAGCCTCTGCACCCACCACGTCATTCTCTACAACTTCCACCATCTCCAAAGGGATCCTACCATCAAAAATATCTTTACCTCCCTCCCTCTCTCTGCTTTCCGCAGAGATCACTCCCTCTGTGATTCCCTAATCTTTTCCCACTGATCCCTGCAAGTGGTCTAAGTGTACACCTGTCCATTCACCTCCTCCCTCACCTCGAGTCAGGACCCCCAACAGTCCTTCATGTGAGGCAACACTTTATCTGCAATCTGCTAGGGTCATTTATTGTGTCCAGTGTTCCCAATGCGGCCTCCTCTACATTGGTCAGACCTGTCATAAATTGGGGGGGGGGGGGGCCACCAAAAGCGGAATTTCCCAGTGGCCAAACATTTTAGTTCCGTTTTCCATTCCCATTCCAACATGTGGTCCATAGCCTCCTCGTGCCACGATGAGGTGGAAAAGCAACACCTTGCATTCCATCTGGGTAGCCTTCAACCTGATGGCATGGATATCAATTTCTCCTTCCAGTAAAAAAATTTCCCTCCCCCTCTCCTTTTCTTCTACTCCCCACTCTGGCCTCTTCCCTCTTCTCACCTTCCTCTCACCTCCCCCTCACCTCCCCCGGGTCCATTCTCCTCTCCTATCAGATTCCTTCTTCTCCAGCCCTTTACCTTTCCTACCCACCAGGCTTCACCTGTCACCTTCTAGCATTCCTCCTTCCCCAACGCACCCCCCCCACCCACCTTTTTATTCTGGTGTCTTCTCCCTTCCTTTCCAGTCCTGAAGAAAGGTCTCGGCCCAACACGTTGACTTGATTCATTTCCTTAGACTCTGCCTGACCTCCTCCTGAGTTCCTCCAGTGTGTGTTGCATTGGATTTCCAGCATCTGCAGAATTTCTTGTGTTTATTATTCCTCGTGTCTTTTGTATTCACACTGCCTTCAAAACCAAACATGTCAGTATCTTCACTGTAATATTTTCTCCTTTCATGCCTTTGGATGCTTACTGATTTATCTCTGTCACTGCATATTCCTATATTAACTGTTAGTTTTTGTAATGTATTTGAACAAGTCAGCCAAAGGGTAGGCAGATACAATATTTAGTTCCATTGCTGTCCCTTAAATTTGAGAAATAGGTAACTGCTAATGACGTGAGGCATTGTCTCAACACTCTGAGCTGCTTAACCAGCTTTAAAGCTGCCGGATGGCCTATCCTGGGCCCAGCTCATAGATGCAATCACAGGGAAGGGGTCCTAACGTATTACTTTTTTGTTAGCTAAGAAGGTTAAGCTTGTTTCCAAACACTCCAATAAACTTCCACAGTGGTACGGTTGGAAGTATCCTGACTGGTTGCATCATCGTCTGCTATGGCAATCTGGTAGCCCCGAAACACAGGAAGCTGCAGAGCAGTGGTCTCAACCCAGTACATCAAGATCACATCCCTCCCCAACATCAATAGTACCCACATAAAATGTTGCCTCAAACAGGCAAAATTCATCATCAAAAATCCCCGCCATATGGGCCATAGCACCTACTGGCTGTTACATATGCATGGAGCAAGAACTACAACAGAGAGGTATGATTAAGCATTTTTACTGAGTACACGCAAAAAGCTTGTGTCCACAAGAGAGTGCCTCCCTTACATGGAAGGACCAATCTATTCACCACACGACCTATCGGCCACATGTGTACTCACCACATTCTCGCAATCAATCTGGTACGGAGCATCCCTGCTCCCTACAGATGGAAACTGCAGAGGAAGAGAATAAGTAAGAGAGGAGATGAAATGTTGACCCGCTTGGTACCAGTCAGCTGGCCGGCGCACCCTTGAGGACTGCCACCAGGGGGGCAGCTTCTCTCTCTGTACTTTCCTGGTTAGCTGATGTTGAGGGCTGTAGACTGTGAATCTCTTTTCTTGATGAAGCATCCATTAATTCATCTGCTGGGACTCTGACCTTGTCAGCAGAGGAGGCTTCTGTAGCCTCCCTGGGTCCCCGGTCAATTCTCAGGAGTACATAATCCAAATGTTGCCTAACATTTTGTCCATCTTTCAGTTCAAGTTCTGTCACTTGATGGTAACAAAGCCGGACGACACTCAGTTGCTAGTTTTCATCCTGCAAAATGAGTGCATAGACTTTGTCTCTGGCACCAAACATCCACTACCTAGTGTATATTTTTTTTTGTTTCATGGTCTCTTGCTTGCTGTAATTCATTCCTGCATGGCCGGCTGTAGGAGATCTACTTTCTGTAGTTGGTCAAGTTCTTCTGCCTTTGGGCCCATCACATACTACTCTGGTCATGCTTTGTAAAACTTTGGCTGTCAGTTCTCTTTAAACTTGAACTCAACCATCAAACCACTGTGTTGACCCAAAGCATCAACTTGGAAAACCTGCTGGTGTTTTTGTAAAGGTAATTTCCCCCCAGTACTGTTGATGGAGTACAGCACCGATGCCATCTATTTAATCCAATTTCTGCCCAGCAGATTAGGCAGCTGGCCTCCCTTGATCACATGTACAGGTAGGTGAAACCGGTACCTCTGCTGAACCACTTCTGCCATAAGGACCCAACACATGTCCACACTATCTCCAGTGTAGCTGTGGTACATCGAGTTCAGCAGTCATCATTTTGGAATATAGCAGAAGAATAATTCATTATCCAGAGTGATGGCTGACCCAGTATCCAGCTCAGATTTCATGGGCTGGTTGTCCACTGTGAGCATAACCAAATAAGGAAGATGGTTTTGGAGGCCCATATTATGGGTTTGGAAAATAGTGCCCACTTCTTCACTCTGGCTGTCTCCTTGCACGGAGTTGATGGTTGAATTTTGCTATTTTCTCATGCCACGTTCCTTAGCGAAGCACACCGTCTCGAGGTGCCCTGCTTTCCAACAGAACTGGCAGACTGTCTTTTGATGCTTGCGATCAGACCATTGGGCATGACTTTCCCCACAGTGATGGCATCTCTGTGGAGGGTTACGTGATTTATTTATTGATATACAATGCGGAGTAGGCCCTTCCAGCTCTTCAAGCCACACTGCCCAGCCATCACCCGATTTGACCCTAACCTAACCATGGGACAATTTACAATGACCAATTAACCACCCTATCAACTTCGCCCAGCAACTGTGAGATCTTGATCTAGATCTCAAGATCCCTCTGTTCCTCCACACCGACAAGAATCCTGCCATTAACCCTGTACTCGGCCTTCCAATTTGACCATCCAAAGTATATTTCTTCACATTTTTGGGTTTGAACTCCACGTGCCACTTCTCAGCCTATTAATGAACTGTTGTAGCATACTGTCCAGCAGCCTTCTACACTCTCTACACCATGAATCTTCATGTCATCTGCAAAGTTACCAACCCACCCTTCCAGTTCCTCATCCAAGTCGTTTCTAAAAATCTCAATGAACAAAAGTCCCAGAAAAGATTCCTGAGGAACACCACTGGTCACTGATCTCCAGGCAGAATATTTTCCATCTACTAGCATTCTCTGCCATCTGTGGGCAAATCAATTCTGAATCCACACAGCTAAGTTTCCCTGGATCCCATGCCTCCTGACTTTCCGAAAAAGCATACCATGGAAAACCTTACTAAAATCAATATACACCATACCCTCTGCTCTACCTTCATCAATGTGTTTTCTCACTTCCTCAAAGAATTAAGTCAGATTTGTGAAGCATGACTTGCTCTTCACAAAGCAACGCTGACTATCTCCGATCAGGCAATGCTACCCCAAATGCTCGTAAATCTTATCTTTAAGAGTCCTCTCCAATAGTTTGCCCACCACTGATGTATGACTCACTGCTCCATAATCCCTATTACCTTTCGTGAACAAAGGATATTCAGCTTCTCCAGATAGCCATGAAACACAAAGAGCATAGGAATCATTGAAAGAAAGGACATCAACTACCCCCCCCCGGCACAAAAAAAGAAAAGAAAAAGAAACAAAACTCGCAAACCCCAAACCCCACCACCCCCTCCCCTGCAGTAAAAAGCAGCAGCAATAGCATCAAATCCCCAGGGAAGGCAGTGGATGCTGTCTACCTGGACTTTAACAAGGCAGTGGATGCTGTCTACCTGGACTTTAACAGGGCCTTTGACAAGGTTGCACGTGGGAGGTTGGTCAAGAAGGTTCAGTCACTTGGTTTTCAAGATGAGGTAGTAAATTGTATTAGATATTGGCTTCACAGGATGGTTGCTTTCTCACTGGAGGCCTATGACTAGTGGTGTCTGCCAGGAACTGGTGCTGGGTCCATTGTTATTTGTCATTTAGATGATAATGTAGAAAACTGGATCAGCAAATTTGTAGATAACATAAAGATTGAGGGTAAAATGGACAGCGAGGAAGGCTATCAAAGGTTGCAGCGGGATCTGGACCAGCTGGAAAAGTGGGCTGAAAAATGGCAGATGGAATGTAATGGAGAGAAAGGTGAGGTTTTGCACTTTGGCAGGAATAACCAGGGTCAGACTTGCACAGTGATCTGTAGGACACCTAGAGAAGTAGAACATAGGAAGGGATCTAGGCACAGGAGTTAGGATGTTATGTTGAAGTTGGAAAGGACATTGAGGCCTAACTTGGAGCATTGTGTACAGGTCTGATCACCTACCTACAGGAAAGATGTCAATAAGATTGAAAGAGTGCAGAGAAAATCTACAAAGGCGTTGCGAGGACTTGAAGTCCTGAGTTACAAGGGACAGTTGAATAGGTTAGAACTTCATTCCCTGGATCATATGGGAAGGTATACAAAATGATGAGGGGTATAGATAGGGAAATGCAAGCTGGCTTTTAGATAGGTCAGGGGTTAAGGGTGAAAAGTGAAATATTTAAGTGGAACATGGGGGGGGGGGACTTCTTCACTCAGAGGGTGCTGAGAGTGTGGCACGAGCTGCCAGCGGAAGTGGTGGATGCAGGCTCGATTTCAACATTTAAGAGGAATTTGGATAGGCACGTAGATGGGAGGGGTAGGGAGGGCTATGGTCCGGGTATTGGTTGATAGGCTAGGCAGATTAAAAGTTTATCATGGACTAGATGGATGAAATACCTGTGTCTATGCTATTGTGTTCTATGGCTATCACTCTACTCTGTGGTCAGCGGAGGCAAGGATCATCGCCAAAGGATAGGCAATCTTTTCCCTCTCTTCCATTAGTAAACTAGGTACAGTATATCCATCTATCCCTGGGGATTTATCTATCCTATTGTTTTTCAAAAGTTTCGGAACGTCTCTTTCTTAATGTGACATGTTCAGTGACAGAGTTTCTCTTGTCCTTACCCACCACCCTATGAACCTCTGTATCCAATACATCATCCTCTGCAACTTCTGCCATCTCCAAAGGGATCCTAACACCAAACATACAGTATCTTTACATCCCTCCTGTCTCCGCTTTCCACAGGGATCGCTCTCTCTGTGATTCCCTTGTCCATTTGTCCCTCCCTATTAATCTCACTCCTGGCACTTATCCCTGCAAGTAGCCAAAGTGCTCCACGTGCCCGTTCACCTCCACCTTCAGGGCCCTAAACAGTCCTTCCAGAAGAGGCAACACTTCACCTATTGTGTCTGATGCTTCCTATATCGGTGAGACCTGTCGTAAATTATCTTCATTAGCCAAAAGCAGAATGTCCTGGAGGCCAAACATTTTAATTCCAATTCCCGTTCCCATTCTGACACACCGGTCCATGGCCTTCTCTTCTGCCAAGTTGAGGCCACCCTCAGGCTGGAGGAGCAACATCTTATATTCTGTCTGGGTAGCCTCCAGCTTGAAGGCATGAGTATCAGTTTCTCCTTCTGGTATTGTCCACTTTGGCCTCTTACATCTTCTCAGCTGCCTATCTTCTCCTCCTTCCCTTCCTCCTATGGCCCACTCTCCTCTCCTATCAGATGCCTTCCTCTTCAGCCCTTTATCTTTGCCATCTACCTGGCTTCGCCTATCACCTTCTAGTTATCCTCCTTCCCTTTTCTCTCCCCCCCCCACCCCCACCACCTTTATATTTTGGAATCTTCCCCCTTTTTTCAGTCCTGAAAGGTGGTCTTAGCCTGAAACATTGACTGATTTCCATAGATGCTGCCTGACTTGCTGACTTCCTCAAGCTTTTTGTGTGTGTTGCTTTAGTTTTCCAGCATCTGCAGACTTCTTGTGTTTATGTTCCAACATGTTAGCCTGTTCTACACTGGCCTCACATTTGTCAAGGTCCACCCCACTGGTGAATACTGAAGCAAAGTATTCATTAAAGACCTTGCCTTCCTCCTCTGGCTCGAAGCATATGTTTCCCCTTTATCTCTGAATGGTCCTACCCTCCCTCTTGTCATCCTCACATTTTTCATGTGTGTGTGTAGAATGCTTTGGGGGTTTTCTTAATCCTACTTGCCTGGGTCTTCTCATGTCCCCTTCTATATATTCCAAGTCCCTCCTTAAGCTCCTTCCTGGCTCTCTTATGACTCCCAAGAGCCCTGTCTGATCCTTGCTTTCTCAACCTTAAGAATGATTTCTTATTCCTCTTGACCAGTTGTAGCACATCTCTTGGTTCCTTCACCCTACAGTCCTTTTACTGCCACAATGGGACAAACCTATCCAGAAGCCCATGCAAGTGGTCCACATTTCTCTTGTACATTTCCCTGAGTACATCTGTCCCCAATTTATGCTCACAAGTTCAGCCTAATAGCATAATAATTCATCCTCCCCCAGTTAAATACTTCTCCATATTGTCCAAGGCTATGGTAAAGGTCTGGGAGTTGTGGTCACTATCTCCGAAATGCTCATCCACTGAGGGATCTGTCACTTCCTCGTACTAGATCCATTATAGCCTCTCTCGTTGGTTTGTCCACATATTGTGTCAGACATCCTTCATGGATACACAATTCTGTCCCATCTAAATCTTTTGCAGTAAGGAAGTACAAATCAATATTAGGGAAGTTCAAGTTACTCACTCCTCCATCCCTCAATAATGGTCAGTCTGTCAGGGGACAGTACTTGTGCTGATTTTGCTCAAGTGAGTTTGCAAGCCCACATGCTGCAGTAACATTGCAGCCAAGGAACTGTGGATGAAATCCTGTAGGACTATGTTCCCAGACACCAACCCCACGCCCCACGGCATGCAACAGCAGTTTAATCTGGTGCTTATATTGCTGAAAATAACTGGCCATGTGAGCATTCATTTAATAATATTAAATGGCCAAAATTAGTTTCCTGTTGAAGCGTTAACTTAACAACAGTTTAAATCATACCTGCATTCACACAGAATTAGTGCTGAAGGTGGCAATACTTAAACTCAAATAATTTAAACTAAAACTGGTTGGCTTAAAGTTGCTCCTGGCCAGGTAAATGAATAAATTGATTTGTTATTGACACAGGTACCATGGTACAATGAAAATCTGTACTTTGACTGCCATCTGTACAGATCATCGGTGCATTGAAGTAGTACTAGGGAAATTAATGTCAGAATGCACAATAAAATGTTACAGTTACAGAGAATGATCAGGCCTAAATCTGTCTGTCTCCACATATTCCCCCTCCACGGCCACACGCACCACTCCTTTTTACGCCTTTTTTTCCTACGGAGGCTAATTTATCTTACGGGGAAGCTATGACTTGTTTTCCCATTAGATAGTGATGTTGTAAAGCAGTATATATATATATTCCTTAACCTTTAATAAAGTCCTTTGCACAATATACAAACTTAAACGTGATACATGAAAACCTCAGGCAAGGTGTGTGTAGCAGAGATATTCCAATGAAAGGGATAATATCCCTAAAGCAATAAAAACTAGCATAATTACAGATGCTGGAACTCTGGAATAAAAGCAAAAAATGCATGAAACCCTGAATACATTAGGAAGCATTAGGAGGAACAGTTCTTTTTCCACAAATGAGCCTGAACCGCACAATATTTCCAGCATGTTCTGTTTCTATTAATGCAGTGAACAGTGCTCTCAATAAATAGCAAATATAACCATGATGCTAAGAACCAGCATACTCAGGAATTAGGCTAGGGAGCTGGCCCGACAATATTTGACGTCATTGGTCATAGCCTCCAGTTTACACATGTACTGTACATACATATCCATCATGTTGTTGAGTGAGTATGTGCAGTTCCTGAGCCCAGGCATACATGACCCAACGAAGGCTTCAGCTGTAAAGCCCTGAGTCAGGTGTATACATGCAAACCTGAGATTAGACGATAATAGGCATCCTAGAGAGGTGGTGATATCAATAAAATATTGGAGATTCCAGATCATACCCAAAGAGTTCTCAGGTACTCCTTAGAGATGATCTGTCAGACTGCTCGAGTAGTTTGACTGCATGGGTTTAGCATTGCTGGTGTGTACGTTCCTTCCTCTGACCGTCAAAGAACAGGAATTAACTTCCTGCAGGTGACTTTTAAACAAGTTAACTCAATTTCTTTTTACTGTAAGGTGACTAGACACCTGGTAATTGAGGCAACCAATCTGAGTCACTCAAATTGAAATATTTCCATGTCAGTTTAAATTGCTGTTGAGTTTCAACACTTATTGACAGTCGTATATTTTTTGTGGCCTAACCTGCAACATCAACATGGTAATGAAATAACCTGTTGAAATAATCTGTGAATTAATCTCACAATCTGTTTTATAAATATATATATATAACTTCTGCATGATCTTTTATAGGGTCTTTAGTGTAAGTAATTTAGTAAACATTTGCGGTGATTTCATCCCTCAGTCCAATTGGGGAAGTGTTCAGGGCCCGACTGCGCCAGTTTCCATCTCTTGTAACGTGCAGTACCATTGACTGGTTTAATGAATGGCCAACTGAAGCTCTCCAGTCTGTTGCTAATGCGTACCTAGAGGAAATGCCAGAGCTTGAAACAAGGCCAGACATCATGAAGGCATTGGTGAGGCTTCATCTATTACAATCTTCAGATTTACTCTAATTTCCTTTGTTTCTACACATGAAACATGTATTTCTTTGTTCCTCCTCTCTAGGTTCAGATGTGCGTATCTATCCATCAAACAGTTGCAATTAAATCCGTGCAGTACATGCGTGAGCTTTCCAGACATAACTACATCACACCTAAGAGCTACCTAGACTTGCTCAGCCTCTTCTCTGTACTGATTGGTATGAAGATACAAATGCTGACAACAGACAAAAACAGGATGAAAAGTGGCCTAGACAAGGTGACGTGCTCAATGTTGTACATGTTGCTGTGTTAAAATAAAAATCCAACATTAAGCTTTTTGGGTGTGGTAGTGTCTACACCATGAAGAGCAGGAATATTCTAGGTTTTATTATTGACCTGTGCTGAGATAAATAATAGTCACATATGCATTACAAGTACTTGTATGGTGGGAAATCCAAAAATAACTTGGCACAGTAGCCTGCTGAGAACCTTTTGTTAGCCGGTAGGGCCTGTACTTACTGGGGTTTGGAAGAATGAGGGGCATCTCACTGAAACCTGTTGAATATTGAAAGGCCAAGATAGAGTGGACATGGAGAGGATGTTTCCTAGATTGGGGGAGTCTAGGACCATAGGGCTCAGCATCAGAATGCAAGGACATCCCGTTAGAACAGAAATTATGAAGAATTTCTTCGGCCAGAGGGTGGTGAAAATTACCACAGATGGCTGTGAAAGCAAGTCAGAGGTATATTTAAAGCAGAGGTTCAAAGGTTCTTAATTGGTAAGGGTATCAAAGATTATGGGGAGAAGGCAGTTGAATGGGTTGAGGGGTATAATAAATCAGTCATGATGGAATGATGAAGCAGACTGGATGGGCAAAATAGCCTAATTCTGCTCCTGTGTTTTATGTTCTTATGATCCTTGACCAAAGAACTGCAATTGTATTCTTCTTTTCATTCCCACCACTCCCTTTGCCAGCCTACAAAAAAAAATGTTGCCATGTGACTGAGACCAAAGGTTGGTACATATTATTTCACACACAGATGTGCCCCAAGAAGCTTCCCTCCTTATTACCTCATCAAAGGCCAGGCAGATGCTCCGGCTTTCCCAGGGCAGATAGCATTTTAATTTCCACATTGTTTGAGGCAAGTTCATTCACCTAATGAGGTGAACTCGTCTGTAATACAGGGTTTGACAGACTTGGATGTTTGCAATAAAAGATATATTATGTAGTGCTCTATGTGATTACACACAAAATATTTCAGAACTGAGTATCATATTGGCTATCATCTTCTTACAAGGCAGTTAGATCATAATACTTTAGGTACAGTCAACATGATTCTATAAAACGATATGCCATTTGACTAACTTGTGAGCATTGTTTAGGATGTAACTAGTAGTTCGATTAAAAAGGAACCAGCAAATATACAGATGTAGTAGTACAGTATTTCTGGATTTACAAGAAGTATGTGGTGCCATGTATGCAAGATGAGTGTTGATGGCATTGAAGGTAATGTTTAGCATAGAAAGGAGAATGCTGAAAGAGGGAAAACACAATCATTGGTGGTGCCTCAGCTGTTTATAAGTATGTTAATGACTTCGATGGAAGCAACTAAGAAAAGTGATGAAGACAGAAATGTAGACCTGGTTTGCATGGACAAGTCCCACCATAGAAAGTTGATCCAGAAGGTTAATCACAAGAGATTTAAGGCACGATAGTAAACCTGAGTCCAAAACTGGTCTGGTGATAGAAGCTAGGATGGGTACTTTCTGACTGGGAGTGGTATTGCACAGAGGCTGATGCTGGAACCTTTGTTCTTTGTGATATATACACTGTAAGTGAGAATAGAGAATATAAACCGCTTACTAGTAAGTTTGCAGATTAAATGAAAAGTGGTTGTGTCATAGATAGCAAAGAAGGCTGCACAAGGAGATAGTAGGACATGGATGAGCTGGAAGGTTGGGCTACAGCAATGGCAGACGAAATTTAGTGCAAGCAAGTATAAGGTAATGCACTTTAAGACATCACATTCTGGTAGGATGTGTAGAGTAAATGGTAGAAACCTAAGTGCTAGTGTAAGGAGACCTCTAGGTGCCAGTCCTTAGCTCGCTGAAAGTGGTGACATAGGTGGCATGTCATATGCTTGCCTTTACGGGCCAAGGCTTTCGGTATAAAAGTTTGCTGCAGCTGTACAAAATATTGGTTAGACTGCACTTGGAGTACTGTGTACTATTCTGGTCACCACACTACAGGAAGGATGTGCTAGCAATAGAGAGTGTACAGATGAAATTCACTAAGCTTTTGCCTGGAATGTATAACTTCGCTTGGGGTTTATGGGGCGTCAGGGAGGGGTAGCACCTCTGGTGGGGGAACATGTCGCGTCCTTTTCAAGCCAGTTTGTCCACCCCTGGTCCCCACCTGGCACTCAGCTCTCACCTGTGGCTCCCTGTAGCTGTTTGCATGCGACAGCAGCCACACCCCGGGCAACGACTTCGACAAGCCAGCTAAACCAGGTGAGGGTAGCCGACGGGTCTCAAACCCTCGGTGAGATAGGGAGATGTCTATCTCAGCATGTGAAGATGGACTCCGGCTGATTGAGCAGACGAGACCAATGGAAGGTCCAATGGTCAAGCAGGCGGTCTCTGCAAGCGTCGTGGAACGCGTAGAGCAGGACAAGACACAGAAGATGTCCTGGTCATCCACTGCGCCTAGTCCCATCTCCAGCCATCTCGACTCTTGTCTTGCCACTGGATCCAGATAGGAATTGGGAAGAGAGAGTGAGGCTGACGCTGCACAACTCTCCCTCACTTAAATCCAAATCACGCGCTAGTGTCGACACCATCACCATCATCATCATCATCACCCTCAAACTTTGAAGTCCTGTGGCGATGGGCGAGCAACGAAGCAGCAGGTGTGGATACACTGGGAGCTGTAGTCACGGACCTGCACACAGGGGGCTCGGGTCTAATGGTTGCTTTTCGCTGACCAAAGCAGCAGTGAAACTCGGCATCTACCTGGGCAACTGAGCAGCCCTCTTTAGGAACGCACTGCTCACCTCCGTAGTATGAGGAAGGAGCTAGAAAAGGTACCCCAAACATTGCCTGCTTCATTACACCCTGGCCAGTTTACCGCGGCTGGCGTTGTTCCTATCTTGGCAGTCAAACAAACACAACAAAATGCAAGGTTACATCGCTCACCATTGGCACTTGGAATGTGCACACGCTATTGGACAACCCTACAACAAACAGACCAGAGAGAAGAACAGCCTTAGTTGCCAGAGAGCTTGCAAGATACAACATTGACTTTGCAGCCCTGAGTGAGACTGGTCTTGCCAATGAAGGTCAGCTGCCTAAAACTGGAGGCAGATACACTTTTTTCTGGAGCAGTCGCGGCAGCGATGAGCGTCGTGATGCTGGAGTTGGATTCGCCGTCAGGAGTCACCTTGTTCGGAAACTTGCCAGTCTCCCCAAGGGTGTGAACGACCGGCTCATGACACTACAGCTTCCGCTACAGAACAGAAGTCAAGCCACCCTGATCAGCGCCTATGCCCCCACAATGACCAACCCAGACGAGATGAGAGACAGTTTCTATGAAGAACCAGACGCCCTACTATCAGCAGTGAGCAGCACCGACAAGCTGATCTTGCTCGGCGACTTCAATGCAAGAGTAGGGCGCAGCTCTGCAGCCTGGCAGGGAGTCGTTGGGAGACATGGAGTGGGCAAATGTAACAATAATAGCCTACTCATTACTGAAGACCTGTGCAGCACACAACCTGCTCATCACCAACACAGCTTTCCGCCTGCCTACCTGTAACAAGACCTCCTGGATGCACCCCTGCTCTAAGCATTGGCATCTTATCGACTATGTCATTGTCAGGAGAAAGGACAGGCAGGATGTCAGAGTGACCAAGGCCATGTGTGGTGCTGACTGCTGGACAGATCACAGGCTCATTGTCTCCAAAATGAAGCTCCGCATCAGACCCAAGAGGCGACCACGAGGAAGCAAGGCTATGAAAAGAATCAATGTGGCCAGGCTGAAGAACTCCAGCATTGCTTCAGCACTGGTTGAAGATTTAGAAACCAAGTTTGCTGACCTACACCTTGCAGGCAGCACTGTGGACAACTGGGATCGCTTCAGGGATGCTGTCCATTCATCTGCACTGAAGATGCGAGGGCTCTCTACCCGCAAGCAGCATGACTGGTTTGATGAGAATGATGAGGAGATACAGGCTCTACTTGTTGAAAAGCACCGTCTTCATCGTGCCCATCAGAACGACCCATCATCAGCTGCCAAGAAAAACACCTTTACCAGTGCTCGCAGGATAGTTCAGAATAAACTGCATAAAATGCAAGATGCCTGGCTGAGCGCCAAGGCAGATGAAATACAGGGATACGCTGACAGAAATGACTTGAAACGACTCTATGAAGCCCTCAACACACTCTATGGATCTCAGTCTATCGAGAGTTCCCCCCTCCTGAGTATAGATGGTACAACTCTCATTACAGAGAAGACTCAGATCCTGCAGAGATGGGCTGAACACTTTGAAGCCATCCTCAGCCGACTGTCATCTATTAACGATGAGGCGATAGACCAGATTCCCCAGGTCGACATCAACAGCGCCATGGATGACCCACCCGTAGTAGCCGAAGTCATGGAAGCCGTCAGCCAGCTATCCAGTGGCAAAGCCCCAGGGGCAGATGCCATACCTGCAGAGATCTACAAAGCCAGTGGTTCTGTACTTATAGAGAAGCCCACCAAGTTGTTCCAGTCTTTTTGGAAGCAAAGATCCATTCCTCAGGAACTTAAAGATGCATCCATCGTACACCTCTACAAGAGGAAGGGCAATCGACAAGTATGCAACAACCACCGAGTAATCTCGCTGTTCTCCATTGCAGGAAAAACCCTTGCAAGAGTCCTACTAAATCATCTGGTCATTCATCTGGAGCTGGGCCTGCTGCCAGAGTCACAGTGTGGCTTTTGCAAAGGTCGTGGGACTATTGACATGATTTTTGCTGTGCACCAACTTCAGGAGAAGTGTCAGGAGCAGAATCGTGAACTCTACACAACTCATGTTGACCTCACAAAAGCCTTCGACACTGTCTGCCGACAAGGCCTGTGGAGGATCATGTCAAAGTTCGGCTGCCCCGCCAAATTCATTTTGATGGTACGCCAGTTCCATGATGGCATGATGGCCAGAGTGCTGGACAGCGGAGAATCCTCTGAGGCATTCCCAGTCACCAATGGTGTCAAACAGGGCTGTGTGCTCGCACCCGCACTGTTCAGCATGATGTTTTCTGCCATGCTGAATGATGTCTTCCAGGACAGTGATGCTGGAATCAGCCTCAAGTACAGAGTGGATGGGAAGCTCTTCAACCTGAGGAGACTTCAAGCTATTACCGAAGTGAAGGAGACTGGTCTGAGAGACTTCCTCTTTACCGATGACTGCACCCTGTATGCTGGCTCGGAGCCAGAGACGCAAGTCAATATGGACAAATTCTCCACAGCTTGTGACAACTTTGGACTCACCATCAACATCAAAAAGACCGAAGTCGTGCACCAGCCTGCCCCTCATGCACCGTACACAGAACCGAAAATCACAGTCAAAGGACAGAAACTACAGGCAGTGGACCAGTTTACTTACCTTGGCAACACCGTCTCCCGAGCAGTGACTATTGATACAGAATTTAACTGCAGAATAGCAAAGGCAAGTTCTGCTTTCGGTAAACTGTGCTCCACTGTATGGGAACATCGAGGAATCAGTCCAGCAACAAAACTGAAGGTCTACAGAGCCATGGTACCCACTACCCTCCTGTATGCCTATGAAATGTGGACTGTGCATCAAAGGCATGCAAGACAGCTCAACCATTTCCACATGACTTGTCTTTGCAGAATATTAGGCATCAGATGGAAAGACAAAGTACCAGACACTGAAGCTCTCTCTAGAGCAAGTCTACCATCAGTCCACACACTGCTGATGACAGCACAGACCCGGTGGGCAGGTCATGTCATCCGCATGCCGGACAAGCGCATACCCAAGCAGCTCCTTTTTGGGGAACTCTCTGCTGGAAGACGCTCGCATGGAGGGCAGAAGAAATGTTACAAAGACACACTAAAGGCCTCCGTAGAGTCATTTGACATAGACACGACCTCCTGGGAAATGCTGGCACAAAACCGCCCTACCTGGCGTGGCCTGATCCACAAGGGCTGTCAAGCTTATGAAGCAAGGCGCATTGCAGAAGCACAACATAAGCGCGAGCTGCGCAAGTCCAGAGCCACCAGCGCAACAACTGCAGTGCCTAAACATGTCTGCCTAACACGTGCCAGGACATTCCGTGCCCGAATTGGCCTGACCAGTCATCTTTGGACACACCACATCCAGTCTCAAAGTGACTAATGGTGTCGAAGTCTTCATCGACGACAATGGACGAACCACACACATAACTTCGCTTATAAGGAGAGATTGGGTAGGCTGAGTTTATTCTCACTGGAACACAGGAGGCTGAGGGATGATCTTAGACGTTATAGGGGTATAGATAGGATAGTCAAAGTCTTTTTCTCAGGGAAGGGGCATCTAGAACTAGAGGGCACAACTTAAGGAGAAACAGAAGAAATGTAAAGGAAATTTGAGGAGAAGTTATTCACAGAGAATGTGGTTATCTGGAAAGAGGAAGTGGAAGACACAGATACAATTAAATTATTTAAAGGGTATTTGGATAGATGAATAGTAAAGGCATAGCAGGATATGGGCCTAATATAGGCAAATGGGATTGGCATAGATAGGCATCATAGTGGCGTAGATGAGGTTAGTCAAAAGGGCCTGTTTCTGTGTTGTTTGACTCTGACTCTGACTCCGACTCTGTGAAGAGAAGCCATGCAAATGCTGGTGATACAAAGACAGATGGAAAAATAAACTGTGAAGAGTATAGTATACAGTGGATTCTAGTTAATTGGGACACATCAGGACCAGTACATTTTGACCAATTAAACAACTGGCCCAATTAGCCGAAGTTTCATTGAATAGTTAAAAAGATATAAGAAAGAAAAACTGAGTGACACATTATGTCAGAGGGGAGTCTTGGATCCGCCAATCTTACATGTAGTCTCTCTCGCGCGCTCTCTCTCACTCTCACTCACTCACTCTCAATACCTGCCCCTATCTGCTTAGCACTTGGACCAGCCATGACCTAGCTTAAGATAAAACTCTCACACTTACACAAAGAAAGTGCCCTTTTTATACCATTCAAAACCCCTTACACTATGCCTTGGTGATACCAGCTGCACCCCCCTCATCTTTAATGACCTTCAGCAGAGACAAACATATTTTTCAACATTTTCCACTATTATGGCTCTCAAAACATTGCCGTGTACTAGTTCTCTTTTACTTTCTCAAAACAGTCACACTTCAAGCTAACTCCATTTTGTCTTATAAACTTTATTTAACTCCTTTCTTACATGTCCCAAATAAACGAAGGGAATCCTGGCTATTTTCTCAATTTGTTTTTGTTCTTTAACAGTTGTCTCAAATAAGCACCTGCCCAATTAACCAAGGCCCAATTAACCAGAATCCACTTAACCAGAATTAACCAGAAAAGATATAGAGGGATTGTGGGTGTGCAAAAAATATATCAGATGAAGTATAATGAGGAGGAGTGAGCAATTATCCACTTCCATAGAAATATTGGAAAATTAAAGAACTGTTTAAATGAAATGAAAATATAGTTGTCAAGGTCAACATTTTTCAAATATCAAAATCAGTACGCAGGTACAGCAGGTAATAAGGAAGGCTTATGGGACAAGGGTCTTCATTGGAAGAGCAATGGAGCACAACTGAGAATGCAACCAAAACATAACATATAGTTTTGTGCTCCTTATTTAAGGAAAGGTATCTTTGTCTTGGAGCCAGTTAACTAGATTAATTTCTGGGATAAGGTTGGTTGTCTTTGAGCAACAATTCAGCATATTAGGTCTATATAGTATGGAGTTTAGAGGACTGACGGTGATCACATTTGGGCACAGAACTCTGGGCAGTATGCAAAGCATTTTTTAAACAAGACTGTGTGTACTGTCCTGAGTAGGCAGAGTATCTTGATTGTGTCAATAAAGAAAACATTCACGTCTCCTTTCTGTTCAGGAATTAATCATAAATGTAAGACAAAAATGGTTGGACTAAGCAAGAGCTTAACTGGAAGCTGCTGTAAGGACTTCCCACCCAGTGAGGGCATCGCCTCAAGATAAAGGATGGTAATTTGAAATGAGGGAAAATTTAATTTCAAAAAGACTTGTAAATCTTAAGAATTCTTACCTCTGAAAGCATATGCCAATAAAGAATAAAGAAGAAAGGTAAACAGGGGAATTAAGGATTGTGAGATCAATTGAAGCCAAAGACTAGTGTAGTCATAATCTTATTGAATGGCAGATCAGACGCAAGGGGCCACTTTGTCCTATGCCTTATGTTATGAAGAGCTAAACAATGACAATTTGTCAGTGCATGCAAGGCCAAATCAATGAAATGTATCCTGCATTTTATTTTCTGATGTAGCTGTTGCGCACTGCAGAAGATGTGGCTAAGATGCAGGAAGAGTTGGAATCAACGCGGCCCCTTCTGGAGGAGGCAGCACAAGATACTGCAACAACGATGGAAAAGATAAAGGTACAAGAAATTTAATGGGCTTATTGATATCATTGCAAGTTATAATAGTAAATACTGTATTGAAGTACAGAACTCTGCAAGCAAAAGTACTCCTGGTCTGGCAAGAAGTTTATTACCAGCAGTGTTAATATGAATATGTAGGAAGTACCTAGGCAGGAAAAGACACGCTAATGGATCAAAACTGCTACAACAGAAGTGGCTAGAGTAGCACAACTGAATACATTTTCCATTCATCTCCTTAGCTTGCAGCAGATAATGTCTGAAAAGATCCAAAATAATAAAAACAACCAGGCCTAGAAATTCTTAAATGCTTTGCAAAGCATGTTAAGTTAGTGTTTAATATTATCATCAAATCTCAGGACCTGGGTCGCTGTACCTTCCTCTGCAATTAAGTTAGTGTTTAATATTATCATCAAATCTCAGGACCTGGGTCGCTGTACCTTCCTCTGCAACTGGACGCTCAGTCCCCTCACCAGCAGACCCAGCAGTGAACAGCACCTGGGTCACCGTACCTTCCTCTGCAACTGGACGCTCAGTCTCCTCACCAGCAGACCCAGCAGTGAACAGCACCTGGGTCGCTGTACCTTCCTCTGCAACTGGACGCTCAGTCCCCTCACCAGCAGACCCAGCAGTGAACAGCACCTGGGTCGCTGTACCTTCCTCTGCAACTGGACGCTCAGTCCCCTCACCAGCAGACCCAGCAGTGAACAGCACCTGGGTCGCTGTACCTTCCTCTGCAACTGGACGCTCAGTCCCCTCACCAGCAGACCCAGCAGTGAACAGCACCTGGGTCGCTGTACCTTCCTCTGCAACTGGACGCTCAGTCCCCTCACCAGCAGACCCAGCAGTGAACAGCACCTGGGTCGCTGTACCTTCCTCTGCAACTGAACGCTCAGTCCCCTCACCAGCAGACCCAGCAGTGAACAGCACCTGGGTCGCTGTATCTTCCTCTGCAACTGGACGCTCAGTCCCCTCACCAGCAGACCCAGCAGTGAACAGCACCTGGGTCGCTGTACCTTCCTCTGCAACTGGACACTCAGTCTCCTCACCAGCAGACCCAGCATTGAACAGCACCTGGGTCGCTGTACCTTCCTCTGCAACTGGACCCAGCAGTGAATCTCCTCCTCGCTGACCATTGATACAGGGGTACCTCAGGCTGCTTGCTTGGCCCCCGCTCTGCTCTCTGTACACATATAACTGTGTGGCTAAGTAGAGCTCCAATGCCATCTTGAAATTTGCTGATGACATTACTGCTGTTGGATGAATCCAGATTGCAATGAGTCTGCTGACTAGGGCAAGAGGTCACCTGGTTGACTGGTGCCACAATCACAACCTTTTGTTCAATGTCAGCAAAACTAAAGAGCTGATTGTTGACTTCAGGAAGGGGAAGGTGGGTGAACATATGCCAGTTTTTATTGAGGGATTGGCAGTGGAGAGAGTCAGCAACTTTAAATTCCTGGATGTTAATATATTGTATAACCTGCCCTGGGCCCAGCACATAGATGCAATCATAAATAAAGCATGACAGTGTCTTGCTTAAGGAGGTTCATTTTGTCAAGGAACATTCTAACAAACTTCTGTAGAAGTTCTATTGAAAGTGTCCTGACTAGTTGTCTGGTAAGACAATTTAATTGCTCAGGAACTTAAGGAGCTACAGAGTGATTAGTGGTCTCTGCACAAGACATCACGGTACATCCCGCCTGCCTTTGGTAGTATCTACCTGTGATGCAGACTGAAGAACACAACATCAGTCATCAGAGATCTCCACCATCAGGCCATGCCATCCTTATGCAGCTACCAATGGGCAGAAGGTACAGAAACCAAAGTCCCTCACCACCAGGTTCAGGAATAGCTACTTCCCTTCAACCCTTTGCTTGTTGAGCAAAACCTTAATCAATACAGTTTAGCAACACTATGGCCAATTTGACCTTGCATTAAAATTAACTATGATTTTTGTTGTTTTAATTGTGCTTTCTTATAAAAACTGTGTATAATTTATAATTAATGTTTTTGTGAATTCTGCTTGTACTGCATATTGCTATGTGCCTGCGATGCTGCTGTAATTAAGTTTTGCATTGCACCTGTGCAGACATAGCAATAGACTCAACTTGGACTTTGATGGAAACGTTTGATCAAAGGTCTGTACTGCACAAAACCAAAGGAGGCTCGTGCTGTAGATCAGGTTTTACAAACTGCTAAAAGATTGTTACAAATTTCACTAAGGCAGATGTGAGTAAAACTAGAGGGCATACATAGACTTATGGTTAGGGGTAAGAGGTTTAATTTTCATGTTGCATAGTCTGGTTAAAAAAAACACAAAGTTTAATTAAACTTATTACATAGATTGAACATTGTGCCACTGATAGAAATGTTATGAATTGTTGAAAGGAATGGCAAGTTGCAGTTAAGACCTTGACTTGATAACATTAAGGATTTGTAAAAGTTTGTTTACATTTGTGGTTCCTAATACACCTGTATTTCAGGTTGATACTACCATTGCAGAAGAGACCCGCAAGGCTGTCAGTGAAGAGGAAGCAAAGGCCTCAGAAAAGGCAAATATAGCCCAGGCTATTGCTGATGATGCTCAGAAGGACTTAGATGAGGCATTGCCTGCTTTGGATGCAGCTTTAGCCAGCCTGAAATCCCTGAATAAAAATGATGTAACTGAGGTAAATTCTTGACTTAGCTCTCAAATTATTTCTGGTTTCTAATTAAATCTTGTCACATAAAACAAATTGACATTCAATAATGCTCCTTTTAAAACAAATTCCCCTTTTATATACTCTCATTATGGTTATTTCTAACTTGTACCTATAGCATTGTAAGAAAATGACATGGTTACTTTCCATCAATTTTCCCCTTACCATGGAGCCCCATGTTTAATACTGAGATGAAGGAGCAGAGCACAGGACTAACAATGATGCCACTGCTTCAAACTCCTTGTGTCAGTAACTTGATTCCAAGTTGTAAAACATAGACGTTTTCTGCTTGAATACTTAAGAGAAATTACATAAGTAATCTACTTAAATATGGCTTTTCTTGCAGTTATTCTCTAAATTCATCACGTTCCTTCTCCCTCACCAATTTGATAAGTTGTTTACGCACTCAAAATACATCTGGTCTCTCAGAGTATGATACTGCTGTAGAACACTGATGCAGTTATTTCTAACCTAGGATAGTTGCTGGTTCCTTAAGGTTGTCATAGCCAGGGGATGAGCTCCCACTACCTATTGAATGCTCCCAATGGTATACATCTCAAATAGACTCTGGCTACTAGGTCCAGCTCATGGCCTTCACATGTGGCTTAGCCACTAAGCTTACTGACAGAAGTAAGGGCAAAGGCGGGTTACTGGCACCTCAAAGCCAGTCACTTCAGGCAGATGGGACTCATCAGCCATGGTTGGCAGTCCAGCTAGGAAAAGAAAAACTCTGATCACAAACCTCTGCTGCCTTGCGGCTATACCCACTCATGGGGAAGGCTTCATGAGTAACTCTGAGGAAAAATCAGAACTGGAGTCCTTGAGGCAGTCCTATGTTGAGTTCAACACTGACTGGCAACTCCTGCAATGCCACTGGTGCCAAACTATATTGGTCTCTGCTGTTCCTTTGGATTCATCAGCTGTGTGGAGCTGGGGGAGCCTGCTGTATGGGCAACACCTTGCTCTCCATATCATACTGGCTCGGCTTGCATACTGGCTTGCCTATCATGTAGATAGCTAGGATGCAATATCCTTGGTCGACCCTGACCAACAGGGGGCTTCATGGAATAGCTGCTGATACCTTCATAATGTTTTATTTTGTGTAACTATTATCCTCCACATGTATGTATGTTTCAGAATTGTAGAATGAGTGGTTAGATATCCACCTCTTCTACTAAAAGGTGTTTGGAGATATATTTCATTGATTTCACTGTCTTGTGTGGACTGTACATTGTCACTAGTTATATTTCAACAATGCAGTAAATTCATTATAGTAATAGTGATTCATGATATATTAGCTTTTTAGTTCATTGTCACAATGACTTTTAGCACAGTTACAGATGTTTTCCATGTTCTACATGGAGTCTTTTATTGCAGGCTTTGGTAATTGCAAACCCTTAAACATACGTATAGAAATTAATAATTGTAGAAAATAGACGTAACTTTGATGTGAAATGAGGTCTATTTGTCCAGCAAATGGAAATAGATAGAGCATACTAGATAGCATTTTTTCTATGAAGTACATTCATAGTAGCATGATTAGCCTTAATTGTTTCAAATAAACAATTAATCAGAAATATAAGAAGGGTTACACGAATGGATCTAATGTACCATATACTTTTTAATGATTTTTTTACAATATATTATCCCCCACCATCTGATCTGGAGATTAGGTTAATAAAATTATTTGTACGTGTATGATCTTGATGACAATTGCTCCATTCAGAGTTACAAATGATAATATCTTTTTTTACAAATTTGATGGCAGCTTTCTAAAGCTCATTCTGTATTGTAACACCGATAAGAAGGCTTTACAGATTATGTACAATTTCAAGTAATTTACATTTTCAAAATTACTTGAATTTATTGCTCTGTTTATCATTAGTAATGTGAAGTTGTATCATTGTGACTCATAGCAAATGATAAAACTTGTATCTTGTTACTTATTGAATGATTAAATGTAATTACTTGGAATTCAATCCAGCCTAGATTGATTTGTCA